>NC_090934.1:70367063-70967063 GCF_040938575.1 Ambystoma mexicanum
TCTCATTTACAGAAGGTGTGGGACCGAGCTCCCTTAAAGAAGCATGGATAACTCCCCTCCTGAAAAAATGATCTCTAGATCAGTGCTTAGCGAAGAACTCTCACCTTATTACAAATGTCCTGTTTCTTCTAGAAATATTGGATAAGATGGCCTATCTTCAATTTCAGGTATTGCGAGAACAGAATAACATTCTGGGCATGTATCAGTCTGGTTTCTGGGCCTGACACGGGACTGAGACAGCCCTCCTGGATTTGAAAACCACCTTGAGCAGCATTGTGGATACAGGTCGTCCTGCACTCCTGGTGCTCCTAGACCTCTTGGCGGCCTTCGACCTGGTCGACCATTCCATCCTGGTCGACAGGTTGAAGTGCTCTGTAGGCTGCTCCCAGGAGGCTTTGGATTGGATAGCACCCTTCCGTGGCCCCCGGGTGTCTAGAGTAGCAGTGGAAGATGTGCAATCACGCCCTGGCATCTTCAATGTTGGAGTTCCACAGGGTTTGTGCATCTCCCCGTCTTTATTCAACATCTAGATTTACCCACTTCTGGAGCTACTAGTCCACTTGGGTGTCTGCTATACAAACTATGCTGATGAAACCCAGGTGGTCTTTGACCTCTCTGGGAATTACACACAGGACTCTTACGCTCTTAATGTAGTGTACAAAGCCTTCCAGTCTAGGATGATCTCCAACTCTCTTGCTCTTAATGATACCAAAACAGAGCTTCTCATCGTTGGCACTAGCCAATGCCTAACCAAACTTGACCCTCTATACGAAGGTTTTGATATGGTCAACATTCAGATTCCAGGGTCCACCAACATCAACAAGACACTTGGTGTTTACTTAGACGCAGAGCTGAACATGAAACCCCATATAGCCCGCACTCAAGCATCATGTGGATATGTGGTTAACCTCCTAAATCAAATTAGAACTAGTGAATTCTAAACTTCATTATGGTAGCAGCCTTTTGTTTGGAATGTCGAAAGCTAACCTTTAAGCCTTCCAAGTTGTTCAGCACAGTACGGTTCGCACCTCTTTTGGCCTCCGCAGACAGGATCATGTGTCTGACTCCAGGAGGGCGCTGCATTGGCTACCTGTAGCTCATAGGATCGCCCACAAGATTCGGACCCGGGCATACAAATGTTGGTGCACTACTCCCCTCCTTACTTAACTAAACCGTTGCTCCAGGATCATCAGGCTTGTACCCACTGCTCAAGAGACCATTACAAATTCGAACAGCCTGCTTCAAACTGTCCCAATTTGGTGGCTGTAGCTTTAATGCTTGGGCACCCCTAGAGTGGAATGCTCTACCACTCGCAATAAGAACCATCGACTCAGTGACACGCTTCAAGAAAGCAGTCAAAACCTATCTGTTCTGCTGGACTCGTGCCTTCCTCCTGACTGCCTGATTATCTGTTTGTCTTGTTTCCTTTGTCCTGAGGCACATGGGCATGTGGCGCAAAATAGGAAATGCAATAAATAAATAAATAAATAAATAAATGTATAAATAAATACATATCATGCATTCACCATTTACCAACATGTTTATGCCATTTACCGTGGAGCTGATGTAGTAAATGTGCCTGCTACAGACACTTTTCCTGTAGTGTCCGATCTTCTTCTTCACAGCAGGTCAGAGTCCCCCGACTGTTTCTCCAGGTAGGGTATTAACGTTTTTTTCCAATCACTGTGCCCTTGGTCAGGCCCTACATGCGCCCCATGTTTTACATGGGTTTGGACTGGGCTCTTCTTATCCAAACTTCATTATATCATAGAGTCTACATAATAGGTCTGCAACCTGCAGCTCTCCACATGTTTTGGAGGACAACGACTTCCATGATCCCTCACCATTGAATATGCTGGTTAGGACTGAAGGACTGATGGTATTTATAGTCCAAAACAACTGGAGAGCTAGTGGCTACATACCCCTGCTCCATAGGTTACAACACCTCCATCCTTCTTTACGATTGCTCCTTTCATTCTCCTTGCAGAGTTGTTGGTCAGGGTCTTTCCATCTTTTCCATTTTATGGTTGACAGATGAAAGTCCTTTTATTTTCTGTATGATATGATATTTTATTTATATCGCGCTCGTACACAGGTGTTTCAGAGCACAAATTTCTTTTTTCTGCACCTCATTAAGCACCATAGCCGCAAATCCTTTTTGCCCAGACTGTGAGCAGGCCTTTGATCAATGAGCTCTCTGTGCTTGCCGGTGCTGTCCCAGAGGCTCGGGTTCAGCCATCACGTGTTACTTGCTTCAGTGAGACATTGCAAGTGGCACAGCATGAAAAGAGGTGGTCCCAAGCCTGCTCTGCCAAGGGTTCCAAACTACACCTACATGACATCCAACCACCAAAAGAGAAAAACATTCCTGGGGTTGCTCATTGTCTCGAGCGGAAACCCACGTGACCCATTATTTCAGCCTGAAATGCCTCTTTTTGGTGGCAGCAAGAGTATGGTGCATTTATTTATTTATTTATGTATTTATTTATTTATTTATTTATTTATTTCATGTAACGTCCAGGCCCTGGGGTATCACTGCGTTTGGTACAGAGATGGAACGCACACAGGCACATTTGATGTCGTATTTGTTAAATAGCCATGTGTTTACGAGGTTTTGGAAGGTTTCTAAAATAGGATGGGAGGGAGTTCCAGAGAGCGGGTGCAGTGACACAAAAGCTGGCCCCTCCTGCTCTATTATTCTGAAGTTGATCAGATGCTGGAGTCGGATGTTTACAAACACACTGGGTGTTTTTGGGCGATGCTGTGTTGAGGCAGAGGGGAGCTTCTTTATAAATGCAGCGGTGAGCAATAGTCAAGGTTTGGAAGTCAATGCAAACTTTGATGGGAAGCCTCTCACCTGGTTGCTGAGTGTGGTCTGATCGTGTAAGCATTTTTCCTTAAAAGTACACAATGATGGAATGAAAAGTTCCCCTTGGAATTCATGGATATTTTGGATCACCCAAAGCACAATGCATTCTCCTGTTCCTATCCTGCATATCATCAACAGAGGAAGATGTACTCAATCCCAGTCCTCTAGGTGCTCCACTGTAGAGATTAGAGACTGGCTTTAGTATATCTGCTGGCAGCAAAGGATAACAAAGTATACACTCTCTACAAGGGCACCAAGTCTTTATTTTCAGGCAGTACTGAAGCAAAGAAAATCTGGAAATGGGTTGTTTGCGACAAGTAAAGCACCCTAAAGTCTCTTGTATAATTTGCCTTTGAACAGGAAGCATTATTAAGAGGTTGTGTTGTGGTTTTACCCTGTTTGTGATTATTTGCTTTTATGGTGTAGGTTTCCAAAATATAATCTACTGATGATGATAACACAAGGCTTTCCAGCCAGCACACTTTGGAATCTTCATCTTCTGATAGCCACATGAGACCACTTTGGGGTCAACGTGCTGTGTGTAGGCTTTTGTCACACTATATGGCCCCTCTACTTCCCTGCCTTTAGAGGGTCGAATGACATCCATGGTAATGGCATCAAGAGTGTAGCAGACCATTTGGAGATGCACGATGCTTAGTAAAACTGAGAGGCCAAGATGCAGCTGTGGTGGCCCAGTTCAAAAAGGGTAGGGGGGGTCATGAGAATGAAGGGTTTTACTTAAGAACCAGCACAGAGTGTGAGAGAGTTTGGTTTTCTGCTTTAAGAGAGAGAAGGTGAAAGAGACAGAGCCAGCGAGAGGGGTCCCTGAAATAATTCTGTATGAAGTCCCTGCAGGTGAAAACGCATGCACAATCATACGCTGAGTACCTGTGACGAATTCGACCATCCGCATGGTGGCTGTGCACTCATCTGGGTTTTATTGAAATGTTTAATTAGATGGAATGATGGTAAACCAACCTCAGGAAAATGTGTGGGGCTAATCCACCCACATGTTCTTATGCTCGCACCATGACAAACACATATATGGGTGCTGTGGGTTGAGGCTTCTAGGAATGGAACCTGCCTGTGCTGAGCTTCAATTGCATTGTGATTGTGAGTTTGGCAAGATCACAGGAGCGGTTTTTTGGGGTTTAGCCTGAGCCCCAGTTTGGTAGATAAGAGGTTTTTTGCTCCCGGCTATCTTGTTTATAAGATCCGAAAAAGATATTCATAACACTCTGGTTAGTACAAAATTATTCGTTTATTTTCGATAATTTTCTTGAGTGGTTCTTTCCATAGATATATTTTGTGTTTTGAGAAACACTGTTAGAAACTTGGTGTGCAAGTTTGGTCAGCCGACACGTGTTTCGACCCATAGTAGCAGATCACTGCCCATGGACGCATATAGAGCACACAGGGCCCATTAGGAGCCAGGACTGCCATAAGGACAGTCCCATATACAACAGAACCCCACTGAGGGCAATCAGCAATTTTTACTTGCCTTGAGAAAGACCCTATGGGTCGAAACACGTGTCGGCTGACCAAACTTGCACACCAAGTTTCTAACAGTGTTTCTCAAAACACAAAATATATCTATGGAAAGAACCACTCAAGAAAATTATCAAAAATAAACAAATCATTTCGTACTAACCAGAGTGTTATGAATATCTTTTTCGGATCTTATAAACAAGATAGCCGGGAGCAAAAAACCTCTTTTCACATATATGGGTGCACTGAGAACACCCTGTCATATTTAGTTGGAATGGGGCATCCAGAAATGCACTATGTCATCTTCAGAAAGGGAGAAGACCAAGCTTTCCCCTGCCATGGGTAGCCTGATTAACTAATAAAGGATCCATAGATCAGCACAGCTATTTTGTTAGGCCCTGCACCTGGTGGCAGTAATTAGCATACCAATATAAGGTACTTGAAACAGGCCCATGTGGGGCCTGACTGCAGAGGTTAACAAAGGAGAGAGTAAACCAACAACCTTTCACATGGAACTGTGTCATGCTGAAACCAGCTCCCACCCTCAGTATCAATAACAGTGAGTCATTTCTGGGAATGTTGCTTACAGTAAAGTGCGAGAATGTGGTTTAAAGGAGCCAGGAAGTCTGGTCTCATCGCAGATTCAAGGGTGACCTGCCACTTTAACAGGAACCATATATAGAGGATCATTAACCAAAGAGACTCTTCAAACAACAACTGACAGGAACGTGGGTGATACTTAGTATCACAAGGAAGTGTGGCCAGAGATATTTCTGTTGAGAGAAGGGTTCCACTATTTTAGTCCTGGGGCCACACCTTGTTCCTGTATTCACCACTTTACCTTTCCTCTTGCAAAGCACTCTGTTTATGACCTCATGCATACAGGAGATTGTTGGTGAGGACCCAGGGTTGGTTCATTAACGTACCATTATTCTACACCAATCACTGTGGCGCATATTGCTTAAAAGAGGGATGGATGATATGATATGATATGATATGGCATTTGTAACGCGCCTATACACAAGTGTTTCAAGGCGCGACGAGGCAGGGGGGATCAAGGGGAGAACAGACAGCGATCCTACTAGGCTAGGTGTCATTCAGATCACGCAAGTGCAAGGGTAGGGGGACTGGGAAAAGTGCAAGGAGAAGGGGAGAGGGGAAGTGCAGTACATGGTTAGTAGAATACAAGATAAGTAATAGTGCCAGCTGGTGGCAAGTGCAAGGAGAGTGCAGTACATGGTTAGTAGAATACAAGATAAATAATAGGGCCAGGTGGTGGCAAGTGCAAGGTAAGTGCCGGGAGAAGGGGCTGTAGGATACAGAGACAGTCCCGTAGTGCAGGTAGACAGTGCAGGGAAGAGTGGCAGGGCCAAGGACCGAGATCGGTGACTGGCCAGTTGCAGATTCAGTGCAGGTTCAGTGATTTTAGCAGGGGAGAGAGGGAGAGAAAGCAGAGGCAAAGTGGAAGGTTTTGAGGTGCTTCCGGAACCGGAGATGGTTCTCCTCAAGTTTCAGGGAGGCAGGAAGGCTGTTCCATAGGGAGGCCCCTGCTGCAGAGAGAGATCTACCCCCATCTCGTTGCTTGGAGAAGCGGCTGACCCTGAGGTAGTTGGAGGTGGATGAGCGAAGAGCTTGAGAAGGAAGATATTTAGGAAGAGTGAGTTGAAGGTATTTTGGCCCAAGGCCCCAGAAGGCCTTGTGGACAATGCAGAGGGTTTTGAACTTTATCCACGTGGCCACTGGGAGCCAGTGTAGCAATTTCAGTCCTGGAGAGATACGGTCCCTGGGCTTGAGGCCAAGGACAAGTCTCGCAGTCCTGTTCTGGAGGAGTTGCAAAGGGCGGAGAGTAGAGGCAGGAATATTTAGATAGAGGTTCTTACAGTAGTCGAGCTTCGAGAGAACCAGGGCTCTGGAGACAGGGAGCTTCTGGGGGAAGGAGAGGAAAGGAAGGATACCTCTGAGGATGTGTAGCTGGTAGTGTGACTTCTTAGAGACGTCAGATATGTGAGGAGAGAAAGAGAGTGTGGAGTCGAAGATGACCCCGAGGTTTTTTGCCTTGCAGGTAGGAGCAATAAGAGGGCCAAGGGAGGCCGGCCAGAGAGCTGCAGGGAAGGAGGGAGTGGGTATGCCGATAAGTAGAATCTCAGTCATACTGGCATTAAGGCAGAGGTTGTTGGCGGCACAACACTTCTGGATAGCAGAAAGACAGTCGGAGATGAGGGAAGGGGAAGAGGAGGCCGAGGGTAGCCTGAAAATGAGCTGGGTATCATCTGCATAGCACTGGAAGTTGGGACAGAGAGCTGCGATGCGGTGAGCAAGAAGTACCAGGTACTGGTTGAACAGCCAGGGGGAGAGGTTAGATCCCTGGGGGACACCACAGGTGTCAGAGAGGAAGGAACCCAGTTGGACCTGAGAGGGTCGATTGGAGAGGAAGGAGGTCAGCTACGCCAGACCCTGACCAGTGATACCCAGGTTATCACGGAGACGGTTGAGCAGGATGGTGTGGTTGACAGTGTCAAAGGCAGAAGAGACAATTTTGTGTTCCCTCTTTTGCCAGATCATTTGAAGACTTCACATGAAGTACCAAAGAAGAACTCAAACTTTGACCCTGGCTGATGGTACAGTCTGCCTTACATCTTCCGCTAGTGAAGGAAGGCCAGGTTATCAAAAGAGGGAAGCAAGATCCCTCCCCTAAAATTCGCAGAGGGAACAGAGGGAGATACAGAACTCAGAGGACCCTCAAGTCACTCCAGAACCGGTGCCCAGCCAGCACACAGCATGCCCTGCTAGGCTATGCAGCAAACTTCCCAGAAGGTCTCCGAAACTACAACCATGGACAAGGCATCTGCCTGCAACACAATCCACAGCAGTGTGCTGTTTGTCTAAAAGGACGACACAACTTCCTTGAAGAAGCTAGGAGAAGTGCCTTCGATGAGCATCTACCGATGTCCGCTTTTAAGGACATTTTTGAGAGAGTCGAGTTCCTCTAGCTGCAACCAACTGCAACGCTGACTGTTGTCAAGCTGCAGTCACTTAATGAGATCCAAGACATCCCAGACAGTGCTTCAGCAAAGCTGATCAGTACTCAAACAATGATTCCAGGCCCTGAGCTGCTGTGTAGCCAGCATGTAGGCATTCATCCAGCTTTACTCGCCGAAAGGTCAAGCCACTTGATACCTGTAGATGACTCCCATGTTGAACTTTGTCACAGAAGTCTGCAAAGCACCCTGAAGCCGACTCGAACCTGTTGGGCACCAAGAATCTCTACAGCACAAAGAACATTGTGGTTCTGTCCCCCTGGTCCTTCCCAGAACGCCCCTAGATATGCTATGGTATGATATGGCACTTATAACACGGCCTATACACAAATGTTTCAGAGACATTTTAAGAAACATGCTAAGAGACCTGACATTTTAAGAGACGTGTTAAGAGACATTTTAAGACACATTGCTCACTTTGTGTTGTAGAATTAAAATGTTGTGTTTATTAAACACGACTACCCTCCTGTCAGTATACAGATTGCATCCCTTTTCCTGCTTTGAAACTGTCTGTCATCTGCATCTCTTTACAGGGTTGGTTGTATTTCGTACTGTTGCTAGAACTGTCAGTTGTGATATAAATAAAGTAGACATTTTTTAAACAACCTTGACTCAATAGTCCCTTTTATCATTGGGTAATTATTGTATGTTTGCTGTGTTGCAACTAACCAATGATCCACAACCGTGCAGAGATAAGCCTGCCGTTCAGTCCACGTTACCACAATTGGACAAGGAGGTTGATAATTTGCTTGTTATTCTAATCTGTTCAAATCCCTTCTGCTGTGTTAGAGGTGTGGCGCTGATTGGTGGATTAGAAACAATACTCACCCCTGGACCACTGGTAAATCAGAAGTTGATTTGTCACAATACCTCTAAGAAGTGTTTGGGGAACCCACCCCGATAGTGCAAGGAGGGTTCCCCTCACCATGCAGCTCGTCCCAAAAAAGGAAATCCGGATTTGTCCCCTTTGGAGAGCCTCCTGAGAGAGTCAGACGGTAGCCCTGCCTGAGGCTCTGAATGGACTTTTGCAACCTTGGGAAACAGGTGACACCTACATTTCCATAAGGGGGGGGGGAGACCAAAGCATTAGGTGAAGTGCCGATCCCACATGTGCGCCCATGGCCAGTCCATTGTACACCGCTGACAGTGCTGAATAAGTGGCAGAGTCATTGCCCGTTAGTCTGACTTAACAACCCCCTGAAGTCCATTTGTGTCTAGTTTCCATTCCATGACAGAGGGTTGTCTCATCCAACATAGGAAGCGTCTTCAGGCAGGCAGAGACTGTCTTCCTTTCCCCGTGGCACATGGTGTGAACATCATCCGATCTTCCCAGAAACCCGCAGAAGAAAAAACACTTTAATGTGGCGGGACAGTAAAGAACTGTAGCCATGCAGTGACTTTACAAATTACAGAGCAAAACATTTTGTGACCAGAACATTCTTTTGAATGTGAGAGATTCTGTTATATCTTATGGAGAGTGAGATGCCAGATCGACAGACATCTCCTTGAGGGTGTCTGTACATACAACAGGACAGTTGGGTGAACTATAGCACATAGAGGCTCATGTAAGGTAGGATTAGTAGATATCTGCACCACGCTAGCAACTACTAAAGAGATACTCAGAGTGGCTTACCCGTTTGCCCATCTCCTGTTGCACCACACACATAGCACCTGGCGCACCAGAAAACTAGATTAGAGAGGCACAGCTCCACCTCACTGAGGAGGCACGAGGAGGCTGAATGAAGTGTCTGGGGTTGCTACTGGTACTCTTTTCAGAGGAGATTTGACTAGCATTTGGGTGCTAGACTGCCCTTGTGGGTGGGGCCAGACTGATTTGCAAATGGATATTTCTCCTCTGCGAAAGGTACAGTGAGCTAAAACCTGGTTGTAGACATTATCGGGTGGGCACCTTCCCATAGAACAGGTTATTTGGCTGTTTTCGTTCTCGGTAGATGCAGGCCTTTTTCTGCAACCAGAAATGGAGTGTTATATGCATCAGTAGAGAGTCTCACTAATATAAATTGGGGCACCGGGCCCGCTCTTTGCCTCCTCCACAGTCTTACAGACGTCTCAGTTCCTATTGTTCCCGCCAGGATCAACATAACGACATCGACATCCTCAAAGCAATTCCAGCTTTTCATTTAAACACAATTACAGAGTTTAACTGGGACAACAAACAAACAATGGCAAAATTATGACTTATTATGTATGATAGACAAAGCGCGCTGCATGCACTGTTCTCGGAATAATTTCTCTGAACAGAATTTCTTTGTTTGTTTTTCTTTTCTACAATTTAACATTTTGCAGCCCTTGAGATTGCTTCGAACAGCCGAACGTACAAAGGAAAGATTAGCAGGCAAAGCTGACATTGGCCCACCGCTCTGCCAGTCAATGATCTTCTGGTTGTGATATTGATTGGATGTCATTTCATTATTGTTCACAGACCTCCTGCGTTCCCAGGTACTTTCTTTTGCTCGGAGTTCTGTTTTTTTTTTTAAAGTGAGAGAGTGTTGGCCGGTGCCTAGAAGTCAGAGAGGATTGCCTGGTGATTCAATAGGTTGGTTGTCTCCGTATAAGTCCATGCTGTCTTTTTCGATATATTGAAAACTGATAATGTTATGGCATACTTCAAGGATTGAATAACATATCAGCTTTCAAGATGGCACAGGCTACCTTACGAAATGACTTGGTCTGACCCGGAAGCTCTTATGTGTGGAGGTGTGACCTACTGATCAAGCCAGTGATTGTGCAACCTGGAGTCCTGAGTTCAGATAACAGCTACTTTAGCTTTACAAATATTGGGATCTATAATAAATCAATGTATCTCTAATGGGTATCTAGATATTAAAGTGCACTTTCTTTTGAAGTTTATACATTGTCTACAGCATATAACACAAGGAAATTGCTTGCATTCACATTAATTGTGGCAATAGTGGACTAGACAGTGTCAGCTATAATTGAGAGTGAAATGTCTTATTCAGACATGTATCCAGTTCTGACAAACTATAATCAGCTGCGAGTCAGCTGATGTTTAACTTAAATGTATAATAGGCTTGTGACGTTTCATTTAGAGCTTTCTGGGTCAATAGTGTGTTTCAGGTTGAATGTGATGGGTCAACAAGATCTATCATGGGGCGCTTAAGGATACTATGTGTGCGGTGTCGTTAGGGACAATTCTCATTTATGGCTAATTTCCCTCACCTAGTGAGTCCCCCAGTAGCTTTGCTGGATTTCTGGGGTTTATCTTTTCCACTTGGTAAGAGTGTGAGCCTTTTTCCCACTCTTACCTGTGTTTTGCCATGTGTATTTCTACTGTTTGTGTGATCTTGGGCTCTGGAGCACACCACTCCATGAGCCCCAGTTTTGTCTTCAGTGCAGTAACAGAGGGTTGTCTTTGAGACTTCCCCCTGACTCCATTTTTCTGGGGTGGACTACCGTCCCTCAGAAATAGGTAAAGTTGCCATTAACTTTATATAGTCACTTTAAACCTACAGACCCAGTGCACACGATCTTACATGGAGTACTGGAAAGGGTTAATTACTATCCCTTTTTGTCTATGCCTCTCTGAGCTTTGTTTTGCTCTTTTAACATTTAGACTTGGCTGGTGGCAGTGGTATCTACCCTAACTTTTCTACCGCGATTATATTACATAAACGTGGTATTGTTCCAGGCTATTATAGTAGCCTCGAAAATAAACCTGCTTGACCAAATGTTCTTTCTTTTGGTTCTGGTCGGGTTTATTCACCATTTCTTTTTGTTAAAGTCCTTCTTGGGTTTTACTTTACGTGGCAAATCAGGTTTGCCTTCTTTGTTCAACATCTTTTGGCGGGCTTCTGCAAAGAAGCCCTCCTCTTGGAGCCTGGGTGTCTAGGTGGTCTGAATGTGAGGGAGGGGTGTAGTCACCCCCTGCACAGGGTATCCTAGGAAACCCAAGTCGCACTGCCATGATTGGCTGAAGTGGTTGTCTGGGCCGGACAACCCCCCCTACTGCGCGATTGACAGCCAGTCTGTGTGAATGGGGGATTTTCGCATAAAAGGCAGGACTCTTGGGCTGGAAGTCAGAGTCACCACTGGAACTGCAAGGAACCAAAGAGAAGCAGAGACGAAGACGGCTGCTGCAACTACCCCGTCCCGTTGAAGCCCTGCTGCAGTCCTGAGCTATCTACCCTTCAACGACCAGAAAAGATCCATTCCGGAGTCTTCTTCCCTTGATCCTGGTGGGGTCAACCAGCTCATCTCCCACAGCCAGAGGATCCTCTTCTTGGTCGAAATCACTGCACACTGCTGTATTGGTCTGGATAGCCATCTGAAGACCCTCTCCTGTTTTAAAGGAGCGCACCTTTTATTCACCGTTGCTGCTGCTGGCCTCATCCCTGGTTAGTGCAACTCACTCCAGATGTCCTTCTTCTTGTCCCCACAACTGAAGCTCCAGGAACTATGAGTTTGCAGGAAACTACCAGGAACAACTGCCGTGGCACCAGCTTCTTCAAAGAATAAGGTACTGTGTCCGACTTCGAGGAACTAGGGTGAACCCTGTCCTCCTCATCCAAGGCTCGTCCTTGTCTTTGCTCCTTCTTATAATTTTTGCTTCCTCTTTTGACAATATCCAAGTACTCCTGGCATCATTGAATCTTGAACTATCTGACTGTGTGATCTTCGACAACAGGAACCCTGTTCCAGATAACACTGGCTCAGGCCTATTGACTTTTATCTCTGGGTTAGAAAGTGTTCTCTGATTCTGTCTGCCTTGACAAAAGTATTGCTGATGATTTTTGCCCCCAACTCTCTTTTGGTAACTCAGGTGCTAAGTGTGGTTTTACCCCGGTAACATTACTTCCCACGGATACGCGTATCTTGGGTAAGACCGAACTGTCATTACTGTCAAAACGTGATTGCTTGTATATTCCCGATAACGTCTTCTAGTTTAGTTTAGTTTAGTTTAGTTTGTTTATTTATAAAGCGCATCCGAACCCTGAGGTAGCTGGGCGCGTAATCATGTGCACAGCAGAGTTACATATCGTTACACAAACATCTTAATACACCAGACACAGCATACATTAGTCCAGGCTCTGAGTAGTTACATACAAGAATAAAGTATACCGCAAGCAGGGTACGATATAGTTACAGTGGAGAGTACGGACCAGGTTACAACAATAGAGTATATAATGAGCAGGGTACAAGGTAGTTACAGTGGAGAGTGAGGACCGGGTTACAAGGTGGTCCTGAGTTGGGTAAAGCCAGGGTGAACATTACTACATGGTGCCGCACGGCTGGCCGGACGTGTCATTGAGAGATTGGATGTTTTAGGCTAATAGCCATGATTTTACCATGGCTCTGAAAGGCCAGAATGCGGCTTCCGATCTAATTGCAGGAGGGAGGGTATTCCAGCAATGTGCTGCGAGCACTGGGAAGCTTGAACCTCCTTCTGTTTTTAGGTTATAGTTGGGGATCTTTAGTTGGTGCAGCTAAGGGGTTCTGGTGGGTCTAGTGGAACAATGTCTAGCGAATTTGTCTGAGAGGTAGCGAGGGGCGGTGCATGATAGGCACCTATGGGTGATGACCAGGATTCTTAGCTTGATTCTGTCGCGGATCGGGAGCCAGTGGACTTTTTTGCTGGCCGTGGATATGTGAGCCTTGCGCGGGAGGTTAAGGGCACATCTTAGTGCATTATTTTGCAGGATCTGGAGCCTGTTCAAGTTTTTAGAGGTAGTGCCTAAGTAGAGTGTGTTACAGTAGTCTAATTTAGACAGTATCAACGCTCTTGATAAGGTGAGGCAACTGGAGGTGGAGAGAAAAGGCCTACAGGCATTGATCAATTTATTGGTGTAGGTGGTGGCTGAGATGGTGGAATTTATTTGTTTTTTTAGTGACAGGGTGGAGTCGAGGTACACACCTAGTGTTTTGACCTCTTTGGAGACTTTTATGATGTTTCCGTCAATGATAAAGGATTGATACCTTTGGTCTAGTTTGTTGAGGTGAGCCTGGGAGCCTACGATAAGCCGTTCTGTCTTATCGTCGTTGAGGCAAAGACTGTGTGTGGCCATCCAGGCTTGGATTTCTAAATAGATTTCATTAAGCTTTGCAACATCCTCTTCATAGTTGCCAGTGAGAGTGATGAGGACCTGGGTGTCGTCAGCATAATTAGTGTAGCTGACACCCAGATCGTCAAGACGGTCAAAGAGGAGCTTCGTGAAGATATTGTAAAGTGTGGGGGAGATGCAGGAGCCTTGGGGCACTCCACATGTGATTGGGATGGGGTCCGCAGCCGCAGTGGGGGCGAACCCCCTAGTCGACCTGTCAGATAAAAATGACTGGATCCATTTAGTGGCATTCTTAGAGAATGCAGCAGCCGAGGAGAGGTGTTGAGTGAGGATCTGGTGGTTAACCAGATCGAAGGAAGCAGATAGATCCAACAAGTGCAAAATGGCCAGTTTGCCCTTATCTTTGGCATCATCCATTTGGATTTTTAGATCCAAGAGGGCAGTTTCAGTCCCGTGCCTTGGTCTAAAGACAGATTTTCGCAAGCCTAGGAGGTTGTTATCTTCCAAATGTTGTTGTATTTGGAGGTAGGCTACCCTGTCTAAGATTTTGAGGAGAAATGGGACTGTGGTGATGGGCCTGTAATTTGTGGGGATGTTGGGGTCTAGGTTGGGTTTTTTGAGCAGGGGTAGGACCCACGCTTCTTTAAGGTTATTGGGGACCACTGAGTTTTTGAAGGAAGCATTGATCAAAGAGGTGATGAGAGGGGCTAACTCATTAGCCCCGTCTTTGATGACAGAGGCTGGACAAATGTCACCTTTGCAGTAGGAAGGTTTGAGACTGCCGATTATCTTGATTACTTCCTCTTCTGTGACTGGTGAGAAGTGGAAGGAAGGGCAATTGGGGGTGGTGTGGTTTATTATGCTGATGGGATTCTGTTTGGAGGCAAGGTTGGCTTTTTTTGCTTCTATCTTAGTTTGTACGAGGGCAATTTTCTTAGAGAGGGCAAGCTGGATATTATTGCACCAGGCCTTGTCTTTAATGCAGTCCTCTGAGGGGGGCAGTGGTGATTCGAGTTCCCTTAGTATAGAGAATAATTTTTTTGTGCCAGATTTGGCGTTTTGTATTCTCATGTTATAGGTCTCTTTTTTAGCATTTAAGATGGCGGATTTGTAGGTGGGGGTTGCTGAGGCGAACTTATCTTTAGTGGAGAGAGAAGGGGCTTTTCTCCAGCTAGTTTCTGCAGTTCTTTTGATATTGTGGAGAGCCTTTAATTCTGCTGAGAACCATTTGTTGGAGTGGGCATGGGTTTGGCTTTTCATTGTTTAAGAGGAGCTATCTGGTTGAGAGCTAGTTCTAGTGTATTGTTGTATAGGTCTACAATGGCTGATGGGTTGTCATTTTGCATAGGCAGATTAGTTTTACTGATCGGCACCAGAAGAGTTCTAAGGTTCTCTATAGTGATGTTGCGGTTATTTCTGGAGATTATTTGAGGTAACCTAGTGGGTAGTGTGGTAGATGGCATGGATCTGGGTAGAGAAAAGGTAATAAGGTGGTGGTCAGTCCAAGCACAATGAGTGATGTCGGTCAGTGAGAGGTTGCAGTTGGCATCTGCAAGCCAGTCCAAAGATCTTCCTTTTGTATGTGTAGGTTTATTAATGTGTTGGGTGAGGCCTAGATGAGTAATGGTGTCAATAATGGACGTGGCCAGATTGTCATTGGGGTCATTAAGTCACAGGTTGAAGTCGCCCATAATGATAAATTGTGATTTAGATTTCAAGTTGGTAGTGAGTAAATGAGAGATATCTTCTTCAAAGGTAGAGGGGGGTCCTGGAGGTCTGTATATAATGTGGAGAATGATAGTTTGGGTGTCAGATAATGGGAGTTTGACGGATAAGAGTTCGGCTGAAGGTAGGGTTGTGCTAGTTACTTCTCTGATGTTTAGGGTGGATTTCGCAATAATTGCTATTCCTCCTCCTATTCCATTTTTCCTGTCAGCTCGGATGATGGTGTAGTTATCCGGGGTGGCTAGAGCTATTGTGGGGCCGGCTGTTGGGTGGAGCCATGTCTCCGTGATAGCGATGAAGTCTAGGTGGTTGGTGGAGATAATGTCGGTGACATCAGTAGCGTGGGCTACCAATGAGCATGCGTTAATGAGAGCTCCCTTGATGGTGGTCAGTGGAAGGTTGACTAACGTGTGTGGTGGTGGGTGAGGTGTTGCAGGCTTGTGACTCAGTGGAAGGTCAGTAAGTGAGGTAGGCTGCATGAGTTTCCTCGCCTGATCAGTGTGCATTCTGGTGAGTTTTACATCAGCATTAGTGCGATGGCAGAGTCTAGCGTTTCTAATCATGGTCGGTGGGGCTGCGTTCAAGAAGGTGGTAGAAGGTACAAGACGAGAGGCTAATCTTGTATTTCTAAGAGGTGTGGGACAAGGTATTAAGGGTGTAGGTGGTCTGGCAAATCTGTTTATCCAGTCCGCTGGAGCTAGTAAGTCTGGATACAGTGGTGTGGTTGTGTAGGCACAATTCAGAAGTGAGATATTATGGAACAGAGGGAGGAGAGTAGCCATAGTTAGAGTGGCACCTCTAAGTAAGGCCATCATGGGTAATTTGGCTCTGGAGATAGAGGCAGAGAGGTACATAAATTATTAGCAAGAATAGTTTGTATGTTCAGTTAATGTGTGTGTGGTAGTTGGGCGTTTCAATGGCAATAACATGGGCATCATTAGCGACCATAAGGCACAACACAATCACTGTGGTCTATTAGCGACCATATGGCACAACACAATCACTGTGGTCTATTGGCGACCATAAGGCACAACACAATCACTGTGGTCTATTAGCGACCATAAGGCATACCACAATCACTGTGGTCTGTTAACGACCATAAGGCACAACACAATCATTGTGGTCTATTAGCGACCATAAGGCACAACACAATCACTGTGGTCTATTAGCGACCATAAGGCACAACACAATCACTGTGGTCTATTAGCGACCATACGCACAACATATAATGCAGTGGGCAGCATCTAAATTTTGAAAAGGACATAAGCTGAAATGGAATTGGGCAACGCCTGGGTTCGGGTGGGACACTTGAGTAAATAATACAGTAGGGCAGCAGCCATTAATCCTGTGGCTTGCTACTCCTGCAATTGCTCCTCTCGACTACAGTGGAGATACTAGTGCTGTGAGCATAATTAGAATATGTGCACAAGCAGAATAGCGCGCTCCAATGCGTTCCAGGACAGGAACAGGAGGCAAACAGGGGCCTTAATATGGGCCTTCGTATGAGGCCGCCGGCGTTTCCGCCTGCCGGCGGATGCTACGAATTCAAATCGCTATTCAGTAACCTGGCAACGGGGCAGCAGCCTCGATATGGCGCCGCGTTGCGCCCGGCAATACAGGGTCAGGCAGGATATGGTCAGGCAGGGTCAGTCGTGGTCGCTGGTGCTGGGCCCTCTGAATTAGGCCATATAATGTGATTCCTGGATGCAGGTAAAGGTGAGGATGGGCACACAAGCCTTACCACAATAGCTAGTGGCTAGCTGCCGAAGTTCATGGGAGGGTGCGGCTCACATCCGGATCAGCTGCTGGAATTCCGCTGCTGACGCTGGGGGGGAAGGGCTCCTGCCCTCTCCCAAGGTGATTACTGGAGTATTGGGGCTCAGGAGGCAAACAGGGGCCTTAATATGGGCCTTCGTATGAGGCCGCCGGCGTTTCCGTCTGTGTTTCACAACACCGGTCCGATAAATCATAAGGTACTTGCCTTGAGTTGTTTTCTCCAAAGTGAATTGGTTGTGTGTAGTGTATTTTACGTGTGGTTTTAATTTAATAGAGGTGAAGTGTTTTGCAAACAGATGGTCAAAAATAAATGTATTTTTTACTTTTTAACCAAAAACCTTGAGTCAGTGTTTGCTTGAGTCACAGTAATTGGGGTCCTTTGTTTAATGTCTACTACTGCTCATTTGCTCTTTAGATAAGCCTGGCTGCTCTGCTACTGCTACCATTTTAACAGTGTAGTACAGGCGTGTACCAAAGGTGAACTTGTATTGCCACTTGTAGTCTTAATTGTGTGTAGTGGTCCCTAAGGGTACTGCACAGGATTCTGCCTAACAAGTGTCATTCTTTGATCTTTCATTAGCCTGGCAGGAGATGTGTGATATGTCAGAGGCAGGAGATTTTTGGGGTGATTTTAGAGTCCACCGGTGAGGCACGTCGAGTGTGGTCATTGCAGGTTCTGCTGACTCCAGATCTCATGAACTAGAGGACACAATTAGTGATGGATAAGGCGCCACCAACAATTATCCACATGGGGAATGATTTACAGTCTGTAAAGAAGTAAAACACCAAAGAATACAACCAAAGAAATAAGAAAAGACAGAGGCAGCGAGTTCAACATCTGGAAACATGTTGGATTATGTGTTCATATCTCCTGACCTCAGAACACTGTGTGTGTGTGTGTGTGTGTGTGTGTGTGCTTGCGTGTCTTCATGCATGTGTGTGTTTGTATGTGTGTACATACATGTGGGTGTGCACATGTGTGTGCATGCATGTGTCTGCGTGTGTGCTTGTGTTTAGCTCAAACATGTTAGTCAGACTTTTTCTCTTCCACATCGGCCCTAATAAGTTCTACTCATACTCAAAACTGTTATGCTACGCTAGGGAATGGTATATTACGATATGGTAGAACCTCTTGAGGGTTTGAGTATACATGGCCGTACTGCGCACCTGTACTTAAAACTGTCCAATGTTGGATGTCCTTAACCTCTGTATGTCCATTTGTGTATTGTCCCCGGTTACTCTTTAATTTACTCCCCTCCAAATCCTGGTCAGAATGTCTGTCAAACTCACCCCATTGTAAGTGGCTCACTGCTTCCCGTCAGATCGGATTTCTTATCCATTGTATGTTCTTTGTGATCAAATGAGCATTGTTCCTCTTGTGTATAAATACACAAATAAATAAATCAATGGCTAAATAAATGAGGTGCAAAGGCAATACGCAGATGGCATGGAATTGCCCATAAGCGATGTCCTACTTTGGTCACCCACCTCCAGGGATATATGCTCATGCAAGACTCCAGGTGTATGCAGAATTCCCAGAAGATGTAGACATCAAAGCCAAGAGAAGCTTTCTTGACCATTGCACACCCCCAATGTAAGCATAAGGCAAGGTTGGTTTGACTATTAAGGCATGGATGCACAGAGCACCGTCTTCATCAATGGCCGGCCTCTTCTTAGTTCTCTTGCCTCATCTGCAGTGTTAAGGATACAACATAGGAAGTCGAGCTGCTTTTCCAAAGTACTTACAAGTAACACGGGACCCTATAGGATCATACATCTCCCAACCCTGCTGCAGTCTCTCCCTCTCCTGTCCCCTCCCAGGCCCTCTGCACTGCACTGGCCTCTCACTTCATCTCAAAAACTCAGGACATCCTGTCCTCACTCTCCTCCTATCACCTCCCTCCCTCTCTTCCCGGCTCCTCCTCTGGCCCTTCTGCTGCCACCCCTCCTCCCTCCTTCTCTGCCTTTCCACTTTTTTCTGCTGACGAGGTTTCCAGACAAGTCCGATCTATGAAAGTCTCGTCTAAACAGGTTCACCCCTGTTCCTCCAAAACTATCAAGGACCACATCGACTCCCTGGCTCCTGCCCTGGCTGACTTTTGCAACCACTCCTTCGCCTCTGGAGTCTTCCCATCCCCCCTCAAGCACTCCCTTGTGCACCCTCTTCTTAAGAAACCCTCCTCCGACCCCTCCTGCCCGGCTAACTATCGCCCAATCTCCATCACTCCCTTCCTGGGCAAGCTCCTGGAGAAACTGGCCATCTCCCAGCTAAACTTCCATGCTGAAACTGTTGGTAGTCTCCATGACCATCAATCTGGCTTCAGAGCGGCCAGAAGCACGGAAACTGGTCTCCTGAACATCCGTGAGGACCTGCTCTTGAACCCCAACTCCAACACTCCGTGTGTTCTCATTCTGCTCGATCTCTCCTCTACCTTTGACACTGTCAACCATGCCATCCTGCTCAACCGTCTCCGTGATGACCTGTGTATCACTGGTCAGGCTCTGGCGTGGCTGACCTCTTTCCTTTCCAATCGACCCTCCCAGGTCCAACTTGGGTCCTTCCTCTCTGACATCTTTTTCTCCACCTGTGGTGTTCCCCAGGGATCTAATCTCTCTCCCTGGCTATTCAACCAGTATCTGGCACTCCTTGCCCACCGCATCGCCGCTCTCTGCCCCTACTTTCAGTGCTATGCGGACGACACCCAGCTCATTTTCAGGCTACCCTCGGCCTCCTCCTTTCCGTCCCTCATCTCTGACTGTCTGTCTGCCATCCAGGAATGGTGTGCCGCCAATGACCTCTGCCTTAATGCCAGTAAGACTGAGATTCTACTCATCGGCACACCCACTCCCTCCTTCCCTGTAGCTCTCTGGCCAGCCTTGCTTGGCCCTCCTCCTGCTCCTACCTGCAAGGCAAAAAACCTCGGGGTCATCTTCGACTCCACACTCTCCTTCTCTCTTCATATATCTGACGTCTCTAAGAAATCACACTACCAGCTGCACCTCCTCAGAGGTATTCTTCCCTTCCTCTCCTTCCCCCAGAAGCTCACTGTCTCCCGAGCCCTGGTTCTCTCGAAGCTGGACTACTGTAACAGCCTCGATCTTAATCTGCCTGCCTCCACTCTCCGCCCCCTGCAACTCATCCAGAACAGAACTGCGAGACTTGTCCTTGGCCTCAAGCCCAGGGACCGTATCTCTCCAGGACTGAAATCTCTAGACTGGCTCCCAGTGGCTGCGAGGATTAAGTTCAAAACCCTCTGCATTGTCCACAAGGCCTTCTGGGGCCAGGGGCCTAAATACCTTCAACTCTCTCTTCCTAAATATCTTCCTTCCCGTGCCCTTCGCTCATCCATCTCCAACTCCCTCAGGGTCAGCCGCTTCTCGAAGCATCGAGCTGGGGGTCGATCTCTCGCCGTGGCAGGGGCCTCCCTCTGGAACAACCTTCCTGCCTCCCTGAAACTTGAGGAGAACCATCTCCGGTTCCGGAAGCACCTCAAAACCTTCCTCTTTGCTTCTGCTTTCTCTCTCCCTCTCCCCTGCTAAATTCTCGACTGAATCTGTACCGAATCTGCAACTGGGCCACTCTCACCGACCTCGGTCATGGGCCCAGCCACTCTCCTCTTGCACTGCCTCCCTGGCAACCCCTGCACTGAGGGACTGTCTCTGTATCCCTACAGCCCCCCCTTTCCCAGCACTTGTCTGCACTTACCTTGCACTTGCCACCAGCTGGCCCTATTTATTTACTTACTCTACTCACTTGTATTGCACTTCCCCCCTCCCCTTCCCCTTGCACTTTTTCCCTTCCCCCTACCCCTGCACTTGCGCGGTCTGAATGACACCTGGCCTAGTAGGATCGTTGTCTGTCTTCCCCTTGTTCCCCCCTCCCTGCCTCGTCGCGCCTTGAAACACTTGTGTATAGGCGCGTTACAAATGCCATATCATATCATATCATATCACAAGTCTCTTGTGACAACAAAGATAATAGGCACCATAAATACGAACAATCCATACATTTCAAAGGACTTAAATCCTCAAAAGAAGGGTGTGAAGCAAAACTTTCAGAAACAGACATAGACGTAACTTGAGCTCACTAGGCCATGTTAGCATCCTGAGGAGGACCTGCACCCAATCAGACTGCTGAGAATGCAGTCTGCATTCATCAGTACCATCCCACATTTCAGGCAGCCATAGTGTTGGATGTCCCGGCCCCTGTCACCATTATGAAGTCCCCCCAAGCAGACACATTATGAAGTCCCCCCAAGCAGACACATACGCGCCCTCTATCACCTACAGTCAAACCTTCAGCTTTGGTCCAAATGAGTCCTTCTTCTTACTCCTTGCAAAGTCTTCAGATTATCTGTTCAGTGAGGGGCTCAGCCAAATGGGCCCCGGTGATTGGTGTAGGCTAAGCCCACCTTAATGAAGCAATCCTTGGTCCCCACCAACAATATTCAGTGATGTTGCAGGTCAGAATCAGGATACTTGACAACAGAGAGGGGAAGGATGACAACATATACTTCTAAGTCCTACCCATCTTCCTGTCTGCTGTACATCAAAGTGTCTCCCTAAGTAACTGAGCCCTATGCAGCGCTTGATCACAACATGGGCCTCCTTTGAAGTGGGGGGTTGCACGGAGACTTACTTCTCCTACAATTCACATACTTCCTTGCTCTGAAAGGAGTGTTTCCAGACAGGACATTCACTGCCCTTTCATACCAAGGAGGAGTGTTAGTACCAAGTTGACATATTGCATTACAAAAAGGTTTTGGTTGCTGGTCTTCGTTGTCAATTCCTGCACCCGGGCCATCCCTGAGGCCTGCTAATTAACATTGTTCAGTATTTTCCACCACCAGCAATGTGTAATAATGGAGATGCATATCCATGCGGCCCTGAAATGCTAATCAGGCTGGCCACGGCCAGAGGCTTTCTTTTGATGTACCCTCAGCTGTCAGGTGTCAGCTGCAAATGACAGGGTATGACAGCGCTGGTAAGGTGTTTTCTCTCAGTGTACATGACTATTTTTCTGCTGTGCAGTGAGTGTGGAAAATATGTGTGGGAATAGCCCCACATATTTTCCAGAGGTTGATCTCCCATCAATCATTTTTTTAAATAAACAAAAATCAAAAAGCCCAGGTGAGCGCTCTCTCCCTGTGTGGATGGTCAAATACCTCCCAGTGACGCTGTAGTTAGTTTTCTTGTACCCATATTATTGTACACTATTTTTGAATTCCCTTGTCGAACAATGGTCTGTCACTTCAGAGTTTGATTTGGGCTAAAATCCTGTACATTCATATAGATACCTAAATTAAGTTTTTGTGTTTGTTTTTTTTTTTTTAATTATGAGACAAGTTTAGAACGTGAGTCTTGACGTTGTTGGTGCTAATGGCGTTAATATCCTGACCTGTGAGATGCCCTGCTGGCATCAGCATTGTCATTGTTACTTGATTTGGAACCTACACTTGGTCTGGCATACCTGTTATTAACTCCACATTCTAGCTCATCCTCCGAGCACTCATACACATCACTCACTCAGGGTTGTATTTGTTATCCTTGAGATTTTTTTTGATTGAGGGAGAATTCATCAAATTTTGTTTTTGTAGGACATTTTAACGCAAATGTATGTGGGGGAGACCCATGGAAGGCCCCCACCCTCTAATCTTTTTGATACCCTAACCCACCCCCCACATACATTTGCGGTAAGATTTGTGGGGAAAAATGTGATCGTTTCTCCCTCTAAAACCTGAGATGGAATCTACCTATGCCCTCACTCAATAAATGTGGTTTTGTTGGGTGTGAGCCCATTGAAGTGTGTGGGCATTTGCGGGGCTTGAGAGGTGAGTGGATTTGTTCCGTGGCATGTGCCACCCACTGAAAGTATTTGAGTTGAGCTGTACTCACTCCACTCACCAGCACCAAGCATAAGATCACACTGGAATTCATTAATAAAATCCAAGTGCAACATTACAGGACCCATTACTTCACCACCCGCTCCTCAAAGGCAGACAGTGCACGTCATGCAGGACACATGTATGAATGCCTTTTAACTTGTGTGACAAAGCCGCCCACCAAGATCTTGCCCAATTAACAGTGAAATATCTCACAATTGTGAAAACTAGAGATGAATGCATTTTTTAAAGTAAAACACAGCGTTTCTTATTCATTAAGGAAAGTCAAGATCCCGCTGGGGCAAACAGATGAGGTCAAGAATAGTGTTTCTTTGGACCATGCAAAGATGCAGAGCGCATGCGTAGTCTGGTCTGTGGGTGCGTAATGTCATGCAAGTGGTCTTGTATAGCGCCTGTCTGCCAATATTGGTGACCTCGCTGCTCTTGGCTCTGTAAGAGAAAAGGGGGTGGGGTTCATTACTGGACAATGGGAATGGCAGATGGAAAGCCTTTGGTGTTGACAGTGCAAGTCGGAAGTACCCATTTCCTGAGACCTAATTTGCTTTCCACGGGTTTGGAGGAAGACACTTGGGAGTTGTTATCCATAGGGAAGAACCCAGGTTCTGATCAACTACAGCACTATCACAAGTCGATAGATCACAGTCTGTGAGAGGGCTACATGGCTCTAAGGTTTCATAGCTTGAAGAGTTGAAGTTTGTTACTAGATTGGTGTGCTGTCAGGCCTATGCAAGGCCTACTACATGCAATTTACCTGAAAACTATTGCCTCTAACTATTTCAATAGGCATTTGTCATGTAGAGTAATTGACTACATACATTGAGTTTCTGCGCCCATTTAGCCATCAATAGGCTCTCATCGAAGACGTCTGCTGTGAGTGGATTGACGGCAGCATTGGTGGTTTAAAAAGCAGGAGCTCAATCAATGCTTTTCTGGGGCCAATGTGATGATTCCGATGACAAATGCTTGTAGGAACACTGCAAGCAGCACACCAATTCTTATGGATTGTCTGACTTGTATCGAATCCCGGAAACCATGCATGTCCTATTATTTTGAATTGGGTGTTCCATTATTTCCAATTAAGTTGAATGAGGATATTTCATTATTTCCTATTAGGTTGAATGAGGATATTCTATTATTTCCTATTAGGTTGAATGAGGATATTCCATGATTTCCTTTTAGGTTGAATGAGGATATTCCATTATTTCCTATTAGGTTGAATGAGGATATTCCATGATTTCCTTTTAGGTTGAATGAGGATATTCCATGACTTCCTTTTAGGTTGAATGAGGATATTCCATGATTTCCTTTTAGTTTGAATGAGGATATTCCATGATTTCCTTTTAGGTTGAATGAGGATATTCTATGATTTCCTATTAGGTTGAAGGAGGATATTCCACTATTTCCTGCATGCGCCACATGGGTTGCTGGCCTCCTCCCCTCTTTCATCATTGAAAAGGAAATGTATGCATGCCATTGACTATTCCAGGCACTTTCCCAGTCGCTCATACTTGTGTTGATGTCACAGGAATGATGTCCAGGGTGCAGCATTTTGGTAAGGAGAGACATTATTTACATGTTTTTGGAAAACAACATTTTTTTAGAGTATCCCTTCTCTGTGCAGCGAAGGTAATAAAAATAAATAAAAAAACAAGCTTCCACTGCCTGAAACGGATTGAGTCCCCCCCGCCAGCCCCCCACGGGGGCCACTTGGCTGGCGCTGCCGTAGTGCTTCGGGGATAGGGCCCTTGCTCAAGGTTGCAAATCCTTCTTGCTCGAGCAGAAAATCCACCGACTGAAATCTTTTTTGAATGATGAAATATGTTGTATTGCGCCACTGGAAGGGACACTGCATGCTGATGCGCGGCGGTGGGTGGGGGGGGGGGGCGTTCGCCGCCCACCCGACACTCACTCCAGCTACGGCGTTCCCGTGAACGGGGCACGCGGCCATCTTTCCTGATCGCAGAGGCCGAAGGCGCACTTCATCACAAGTGGGACGCCTCGAACACAGCAAACTCACCAACGTAGAGTGCACCCGAGGGCAAAGATGGGCCATCAATTGACTATTAAAGCCCCCGACAACATAGATCAAGGCAAGAAGACACGCGAAAGGCAGTCATGCGAGCACTGGGCTCTGCATGTAGTGTGCTGCAGTGGGGGAGGGTCCCTTGTATGAGACCCCTCCATAATAAAGCCGAGAGCTAGACGGTTTGCTCATTCGTGACTGACCCAGTCTCTTTGGTTGCCGTGTGCAGGGAGTTATTTCACACCCTGATCTTGTAAAACCAAATGGCTTCCGTTCCTCACATGCATCAGTTTTAATTATCCTAAACTGTTATAATTCGTAAAGTGGAAAGTCTTTACATTTGGCTGGATGGCTTCTATTGGTTGTAGCTCATTGCCTTGGCATTGGCTGCTCTCTCTCTTCGCTAGCTCGGGTATTTCTCCTGCTAAGTCTCGGGAGGATAGCTCAGGGGTAATGCACTCGCCTTGGAAGCCAGGCGACGTGGAGTAACACAGGTTCGACCCCCGAGTATGTGCTCAGAAACCATAAATAATCAATAATAATAATTGGTTCTCCCTCCTTAGGCTGGTCTCACGTCTTGCTTCCAGTGGCTCACCTTGTCAGCCCGATCATTCCATTGCTTTTGTCCTGTTCTCATGGGGTGTCATACGTTCGTCAATGTCTTTTGGCCTTTCTCCATTCCTGCCCTCTGCCCCCTCATAGCCTGTCACAGTTGAGTGGGTATTGATTGCAATGATCATTGACCTCTTACTCTTCACCACTTTTCCTGGTTCCAGTTGTGAAGACATTGATTGCAATGATTGTTGACCTTTTACTCTTCACCACTATTCCTGGTTCCAGTTGAGTGGACATTGCTTGCAAGGATCATTGACCCCTTACTCTTCACCATTATTCCCCATTCTAGTTGAGTGGACATTGATTGCAATGATCTTTGACCTTTTACTCTTCACCACTATTCATGGTTCCAGTTGAGTAGACATTGATGGCAATGATCATTGACCCTTTACTATTCACCATGATTTCTGGTTCCAGTTGAGTGGACATTGCTTTCAATGATCTTTGACCCTTTACTCTTCACCACTATTCCTGATTCTAGTTGAGTGGACATTGATTGCAGGGATCATTGACCCTTTACTCTTCAGCACTATTCCTGTTTACAGTTGAGTGGCCGTTGCCTGCAATGATCATAGACCCTTCACTCTTCACTGCTATTCCTGGATCCACTGGTGTGGTCTTATCCCTAATCTCATGACTTTGCATTAGGATATCAATAACCCCACAGGACAGGCATCCACCACCATCATGGATGCATAAACATGATTGAAAAATACTTTGACGGAGTCCGCCATCACTGTGTCCTTCATGGCAGGAATGCAGCATCTTCAGCAGGACACCACAGCAATGTTGGGTCTTTACGAGTTACTCAGCAATTTCGGTCGATTTTGATGAAAGAGCATGCCCCCCTGCAATTTGGGTAGGATACAGGCCAAGGTCTACGTGGAATGGAGTTCTCTTTGTATGGCTTTGCTTGTTGTCTGCATATCTATTCAGATCCTGTCTGAATCAGCTTGTTTCGGTTTTTGATAGATTAGCATAGTCGAGGCCCGCTGAGTGAGGCCACACCCACTTACCATGATGTTACAAGCATCAGGGTTCAGCATTCCATTATCTGTCAGTGGTCCTGTGTGGAAGGGCACTCAGCATTTTCAGTGAGCAATGGGCTGGATGCTTTCATCTATCTATGTGAAGTCATACAGGTGGTGAGAGGAATTCAACCTTCCACACTGCGGGGGTGCCCTTACCCAAGCTTTTTTTTTTACCATGTTTTAAAGAAAATGAATGACAGGAGTTCAACCTCGGGAAATGTGTGGGTCTAAATCGCACACATTTTTCTATGATCACTGCACAACAAAAACATAGATCTGTGTACTCTGGATGGGGTGGCAGCCTACAAGTGCAGTCCTCCTTGTCACATTTAGTTGGAATGTGACAGCCAGGGGTGCATGAAAGCATCAAGAGGAGGAGGGCAACACCTTCCTCCTGCCATGGCCAGCCTAATTAAATATCATAGGCACCATGGATCAGCCTTGACTATTTTCAGTCTGCTCGTGGCAGGGCATACTGATAGGAGTTAATTGAAGCAGCCCTGTGAGGGCCTGGCCGCAGAGCTTACAAAGGGGACAGGAAAGCCAATGCCTTTTTGATATGTATCTGTGTCAAACTGAAGTCAGCTCCCTCCCCTTAGTATGAAGGGCAGTGAATGTCATTCTGGGACAACTGTTGCAGTAGGCATCCCCTGCAGGGGGACCCCCTTTCAGGGGGAAGAGGTTTGTGATTTGATGGAGACAAAAAGTATGTTCTCGCCACAAACTTCAAGGCAACCTGCACTTTGATCGGGAGACACAGAGAGATCAATTAACCAGAGAGACCCTTTGATCCACGACAGACAGGAAGATGGGTGGGACTTAGTAGTACATGTTTTCACCCCTTTACCTTTCCTGTTGCAAAGTACTTTGGTTATGACCTCATGCATAACATTGTTGGGTGGGACCCAAGTTTGGTTCAAGGTAGGCTTAGCCTACACCAATCAATGGGGCCTATTTGGCTTTAAAAGACAGATGAACACCTCTGTTAGCAGATCATCTGAAGGACTAATTTTGCCCTGGCTGAAGGTTCTGTCTGCCTTACAGCTTCCGCCAGTGAAAGAAGGGTATGATTTCCAAGAGGGAAGCAAGATCCCTCCCCAAAACATCTCCCAGGGAACAGAGGGAGATACTGAATCTAGAAGACCCTCTAGCAGCCCCACAACCAGTACCCAGACTGAAAAGAGTGTGCCCCGCATGGCTCTGCAAGCAAGCTTCCTAGGTGGGAAGAAAGACAAGGCTGTAGCCTGCAACACTCTCCTCAGCTTTGGGCTGTCTGGTTAAAATGGAGAACACAAGCCTAGCGAAGAAGCTGGCAAAAGTGCAGTGACAAGGATCAACTAGAGTCCACTTTAAAGGACATTTTAGAGGCAGTCAGGCCCCTCGAGCTGCAACCGACTGCACCGCTCACTGTTGTTACTCCGCAGTCAATCACGATATCTGAGACATCTAGACCAGTGCTTCAGACCTGCAAACTAGCACTGAGATATTGATTCATGACCCTGAGCCGCCGTGTATGCCAGACTGCATTGCCAAACTGCCTGCCACCTGATTCCTGCGGCTGTCTCCTGTCTTGAACTCTGCCACATAAGCTGCAAAGTGCCGTGAAACCGACTCTAGACTGTCAAGTGCCAAGAACTTTTACAAGCATAAGGTACATTGTGGTTCTGTCCCCCTGTTTCTTCTCCACAGGCCCCTACTGTCATTTTATGACCCATTGCTCCCTTTGTGTAGAGACCAAGTATCATTGAACTATTGTGAGTAACTAGTTTACCCACAACCCTCCTGTCAGTATCCAGAGCGCATCCCCTTTCCTTCTTGAAACTGTCTGTCCTCTAAATTCCTTTACAGGGTGGGTTGTATTTTGTAGTGTGCTGGAATTCACTGTTGTGATAAAAAGAAAGTAGATATTATTATAAAACCGTGACTGGACATACCCTTTTATCATTGGGTAATAATTGTATTTTCGCTGTGTTGCATCTAACCAATGATCTATGAACTTGCAGAGATATGCCTGTTGTACCGTCCATGTTACCAAAATTGGAAGCTAAGAGGCTTATAATTTACTTGTGTTTCCAATCTGTTTGGATCCCTTCTGGTGTACTAGAGGTGTGTGGCTGGTTGATGGTTTAGAAACCGATATTCAACCCTGGACCACTGGGGCCCTGGAAGTTGATTTGTCATAGGTGGTGTTGGGAGGCAGGCAATGCCGTGAAATTAGCAGTTAAATATGGCCAGGGGCAGGGGCACATCCCCTACATGGAGCCCATCAATCCTGAATTTGTAAAAAAATAAGTGCCAGTGCCCAAAAAATATTGGCCCCATAATGCCAGACGCGGCGCCGCCCGCAGTGTGTGCCCGGCCTGCGCCAGTTCAGCGCTAGACCTATATCGACCCACCACCAGCCCATCACACTGCTTCTGCTCCATGTCACATGTTTGGTGCTGCAGCAACTGCTGGCGCAGGCTAGTACTGGGATGGATGGGGAAGCGCACACATGGGTTGAGAAAGTATAATGCTTCAATGGACCGTCCGGGGGGTCCATATACCATCCCGTGAGGTCACGTGTGACTGCGGTTAAGGGTGGGGGGGCAGCCAGGAGCCAGGGCTTAGTGTGGGGCAAATAAGAACCCAAGTGCTTGCACTTTTCTATGGGTTACAATTTTCTGTATGTCAAACTAAGTTATATGTGGAAGAACTTATATCTTATCGAGAGTCTATTCCAGAGAGCCCTGTACGCATTTTACCAATAGCTGTGGTCAATGCTCGTTAAATAGCAATAATACAGATGTATGCCTGCTTTGCTCTGACAAAACGGAGTTTCTACAGCACTTACATGTTGTATGTCCACCATATGTAATTAGGCAAAGAAATGTAAAAACGTGCTTATCAAATAAACAATTCATTGATTGCGGCAGAAGAGCTTTCTGAAATGGCAAGCTCAATGGGTATAGTCTTTACAAAGTCCAATCATTCAAATAAGGCTTGGAGTAGAAGAAAAAAGATCACAATTGTTCTTATATAATGCGCTTCGAAGAGATTTCTATGCGTGGACCCGGATTCGAACCCGTTTTGCTCTGCAACATCTTGCTTCCAAAACGAGCGCGATGCCACTGACCTATACTACCCGTGCCTAAACAGAAAATATGATACCTTAACTAGTGTTTGGTAACGTGGCACACATTATTTATATAATGCAAATGAAGTGGATGACTGTGCATGGATGTTTAGAAAAATATTCCTGGATTTTAAATGAACATATTATAAACTAATAAGCGTTATATTTTTATATTTGTGCTATAATGAATCTAGTATGTACTTTGTTTTTTTTTTCTCACAGTTTTGTGCATTGTCTTTGTGTTTTAATAGGGGAAGAGCAAGGCCGTCTGCAGTGCTGACTCTGCTTACATTGATTAGTATTGCGCCGGCTGCGGCCCACCATATACACGGCGGCCGGGGCCGCCGTAATAATAATGTAGGCATTGGGAACAGCAACTTGGAAAAAGTGAGCTAAAGTCTTGGTTGAGACTCTCCCAGGGGCCATCCACCAAAGGACAGGTCAATGGGCTGTGTTCGTGCTGGTAGAGATACTCCCAGAACCCCCTTTGTTTGGCATACTATGTAACGTTGGGTCTCAGCCTAAATTACCAGGGGAATCCAGACGTGGTCCCCTTGCTCACTGTACTCAGAGAGGCACAGCTCCCCCTAACTGATAATGCCCAACAAGGCTGAAACACGTGTATGGGGCTACTGTTGGTACTCTTGTTCAGAGGAGAATTGCCTAGCAATTCAGTGCTGGACTGCCCCAGGGCTGGACCAAGACTGATATGTTTAGGATATTTCTTCTCTGTGAAAGGGACAGTGAGCTAAAGACTTGGTTGACACTCTCCCAGGGGCCATCCTCCCAAGAACAGTCAATGGGCTGTGTTTGTGTTGGTAGAGAGACTCCCAGAACCCTCTTTGTTTTAAATTATGACTAATCCTGTGCTATTTCTGTCTTCTTTGCAAGTTCAGAGAACATAGGGAGCTGGAGCGGTGAAGAGCGTTGCTGGAATCAGTAAGGTTGGTGATCTATAAGCGATGACAAGCATGGGCGTAGGATAGGGAGTGGTGTCTATAGCCTCCACAGTGTCATGGTTGCCAGATGTTAGCAAGGCCTACTGGGATATGTGGCATTTTAGTCTCCAGAGTGTTCTGACTGCTAGAAAGCAGCAGGGCCTTCTGGGATCTGTGGGTTCTGACTCCCCTGTGACTGCCTGTGCCTCTGAGCCCTCAATAATAGTGTTGTCTTGGTCCGCTGTTTGTGTGTGCTCTCAGGGGGCTGTGCTTGAGGTTGGAAAGACTTCATAAACCCTAAATGGATGGCCCTGACACTCCAGTAAGTTCATTAGCAGACAGCCATGAAGTGGTTGAGTTGACCTCATTTGTTGCATTGCCAACCTTATGCCGGACTCTCGCCCTGATGGGACCATGTGCCAGCACGTGAGAAGTAGGACCTGGGCTCGGGTCCCTCGTTTTGTGACCTATGAGTTGGTTGCATCGAGGGTCTTCATAAGGGAGAGAGATTTCTGATGGCTTTGGCTTCCACCGACTTGAACCTTTTGACTTGCATATGCCCTGTGCGCCACTTGGCGGTCAGCTAGCTTGTGCGGTCTTGCTTGTTCAGTGGTTTGCATGAGTGATATGCCTGGCTCTCTTGGGATATTTGTGTAATTTGTCAGAAGCACATGCATCATCTCAGCCTGGATTTCATCATCTTCATCTCGAAGTGTGCAGGGGTTCGTACGCGTGCCTAATATGATGCCTAATATGATGCATGATTCACTGTTCCTTTCAGAAACTGCTCATAGTCGACATTGACACATGCCTGTGGGCTTCGGCGCAATATAAATGAATACATATAAATAAATAAATAAATAAATAAATAAATACATTGACCAATGGGCTAAAGTATGCGGCTAATGCTGTATGCCCAGCATTAAAGGAGTCATCTCTCACCGGCAGTATTTGGCATTCCTGTTACGTTGCATCACCAGAGAAATGAAGTAGGAGAGATCTCTCAGTGGCATCCTCCATCTTTCCAGTGTCCATGAAGAACAGGAGTAACCTCTTCAGCCACAGGGACCACTGGGGCCCCAGTGTAGCTGGAGAACCCAATACATGAAGTGTGCCAGGGGGTGTTATATGTGCAACCTGATTCACTGCACTGGGACTTGCTGTGGCTGGACTGCCTGGGATGCCTGAAGCACAGGCCAGAGCTTGACCTCCATGTGATGGAAAATGCAGGGATGTGTTGTCAGGTCCATGACTCAGGCGTAAATAATCAGTGTGATGGGTACGTAAAGTTTGTAAAGTCTTTATGGGTGAATGGTTTACCCATAATTATACATGTGCCAGGGTTCGTGAGTTCAATGAGGGCCAATTGGATTAAATGGGTATGCGGCCCTCTCTGCACTGAGGAATATAATCAGAGCAAACCCACACAAGTATGCAAGTTGCTCCAGGGGACCACCTCCACAGTGGGCAGGTGAATCACAATACCAGCGTCTTCTAACAGGGAGGGAGGCTGCAGACTCCCCCCCCCCCCACCCTCACGTCATCTGTTGTGCATGAAATGTACTTACCGAGCCGAGAGAAAAACCCAAAGTCGCTTTTAAGGGCCATCCAAAAAATCACGAAAGAGCTGAGCTGCTACTTTAATGCGGGCTTGGGAATATTAAAAAGACTTCCCAAAAAGAGCAGAGACCCTTGTTTGAGAACATCCCATAATAAAGATAAAGAGCCAGGAGGTATGGTCACCAGTGACTGACCCAGTATCCCGTTTCCTCACTTCCTTTATTATAATTACATGGTGACATAGATGCCGTAACCACGTGTATTCCTTTGCGTGAGCTCAAGGCGTTTCCTTATGTATTGATCTCATATGAGGGCCCTGAGGTCCTCGGCCTGCATTCTGCTTGTGAACATCTCCCAGTGGCAAGCAAGCATGTACTGTGGGGGTGCAGTAGTGAGAGGTCGACATACAGATGTCATTTTGGTTGCTACAGATTTTTATTTAATTTAAAATAGGGTCGTGTAAAGGCCTCCGTAGCCCTGATGCTAAGAGGGGTTTCCCTGCCTCAACACAAATCTCAGAGGGGTCCTTCAGGATGTCAAAATAAAGATACGTCCAGCATCATGTCTAAAATCCTCACTCTGGCCCGTACACTAACAGCTCAATATAAAGTGCAAAGGGTCTGTCTTCTCGGCGGGTCCTTCATAGTTACTTACCATGTTAATAACAGAAAGTTCCAAATGGTGCAAAAACAAAGAAAGTTCCACAGGGGTCAAGAGAATGCCTTCCTTCTCCTGACTTCTCAGAATGTTCTCAAGTCCCAGGGGAATGAAAACCTTCACTGGTTTCTTTTCCACTTCCGTGAAGAGCCAAGAGAGTGTCTCCAAACTCTTAGCTTTGCCACACTCTTCACAAATCTCACAGGCTGTCTCACTTCCCCAGTTTTCTCTTCCTTTACACAGCCAACCAAGTTCACTCTTCTTCCCGTTATTGTAACAGAACGGTTAGGCCCTTTTAAATGAGGTAGCGCATCGTTAGACGGATGGGGATGCAGAATAACTCTTACACCTATAATAAGACCGACTCAGAAAGTTGGCAAACGTTAGCTGTTTTAATCTCAATTATCTAAAACAATGGATATCAACATACATTTTACAGCATAATCTCAATGCATCAAATAAAAAATAGCAATTTTATGGTAACATTTCATCATGCATGATATCATACTACATTGCAAACTAAGAAAACATATTTAGGATTGTGATTGGTCTATGGGGAACATCTAAGTATACTTTCTGTAGGGGATTGAATTGTGATTGGGTCTCTATAGTCAGGTGAACAACTTATGCCCACCCATGTTGCAAGACATCTTCAACATTTGTTAGATACACAACACACCATTTCCACTCAAACTATAGGGCTCTTCAATATGTGCCCTCTATAATCGGTTGGCCCTCTTGTACCCTTCTGGAACATTCGACTTGCTAACAGCACACAAGCTGGTTCCCCAGGTGCTTGTGGGTGCACTTGATCTTGCCTCCTCACCCAATTAGCCCATCATCATTCATCACTCATGCCATCTGCCATCAAATTGTCTTCGAACTTCGCCTAAAAACTATCACTGCACCTGAGAATAGAAAGGAGTGAGAGCACGTTCTTATCTTCAAGTATCGGTGCTGCTTGCCCATGTTTAATGATATTAAATGAAAAAAACTGGGCACTCATAGTGTTTCCGTCACACCTTAACATGAGCTTGCCTCGCTTCTCACGTTCTTTGTATCTCCTTGAAAAGATAACCAGTTCTCGACTGCCCCAACCCTTGACACTGGGCCAGATAGCCTTCTCAATCCATGCTTGATTTTCAGCTGTTTTTCTCTTCTGTGCCTTAATTTCAGCCCTTCTCTTTCACAGGTCCTGGCTTACTAAAGTTACATCATCGAATATCCATATATATATATATATATATATATATATATATATATATATATATATATATATATATATATATATATATATATATATATATATATATATATATATATATATGTATTGGTGGTACTGCCTCCAGTCTATTCACTACGTATAGTCAGCCTTCATGATTACATACTCTACTTGCTTTGCAGCATCGGTACAATTATAAAGCGACTTATATTTTCTTCAGTGTGCTTCGCACTTGCAATCTTCTTTTCGCACATGAAAGGGTACACCATTCCTTATGTTGTCATCAGATTCCATAAGGTCTATGCATTCTCTTCTCTGATCAGCCTTCTCAGTGAGTCGCTCTCATCTCTTGTGACATCACGAGCCTCTCTTGTTTACATCTTCACGCTTCTTCAGGTCTCTCTCAGGAGACCTTCTTCTCTCTGTGGGTACATCTTATAGAGCTTTCTCAATGGATACTTTGTTTAGAAGATCTTTTGTGGTATAGGTATCATTATCGGCATTGTGCATGTTGCAATTTATGGCTTCCAACATATAGGCAGACTAGGGGCGGGACTTCTGGGAGAGGCATTTGGCTCCTCCTCTACATAACTATGAAGCAGAGTAACAATTGTCCTTCTTATATGGGTGTGAGTGCCAGACTCTCCGGTTTCAATAGTTATCTTGATAGACCTGGAGTACTGCCCTGCAAAGTACTACATATTGCACAGCCAACCTGGTTCACCTTCCTCCCAGGTACCGTGACTATGAGCATGAGTAACTGATGTATTTATGTTATGTGTGTGAGTCCCAGACTCTCCTGTCTTCAGTACATCTCCTTCTAGGCAGGCTTGGTTCAGTCTCCTGCCAAGCATTATCATATATTACTGGTATCCAGTAATATTATCCCCATATATATGGTAGCCGGGAAAAGGCAGTGGCGACTTTATATATGGCGACCATATATATGGGGTCAAGGGGAGTGGAAGGTTTTCTGGGTTGCGGGCTGCCCCCCACATGTTCAATGTGATAATATCCTTGAAAACCACAGCCATTTTTTGGTGACATTTTTGTCCGTCAACATTATTGCAGGGACATTATCACATGGAACCATATTATCAAAGGTGTGGAAGTTTCTTCAGTATTACTTTCAGGGTCGCAGCTCCTCAGTTCAGGGTATTTCTCCCCCTGCTATGCTTGCCACCACTCCCTCTGACTTCCCAGGTCCCCTCTGCTTTTCAGGGTCACAGACACTAGGTTTGGCATATTTCTCCTTGCCACCACCTTCTCTGGTTCCAAGTGTCTTTCTACCTCTCTGCACAGTTGTTTTCCTGGATCGCGTTGGCCTCTGCCTTCTCCCAGCTTCCTCTGTCAGCCGCAGGGCTCATGGTGCTTGGGAAGGTTTGTTTTTTCTGTGGTGACTCCGCAGCACCAACCGTCCTTCCCAAGCTTTAGGACCGCCTTTCACCTGCATATGCCAGCCTGTCGTCCCTTCCTCTGTCTCAGGACCGGCTGAGGAGCTCTCAGCTTCTTCCTGGGCATCCCGGCTTTCGGTCCATCATTGGCAGACGCAGTGCATTTCTTTGTGGGTCCCCCAGGGAGGACTGCTCTCTGTAAGAAGTCCTTTCCCTTTCATATCATAGCCAGCTTCAGCTAGATTCAATAAGCTGGTATGTTCACTGTGGTTCATTGGGATATAATTCATTGGGACCGTCCGCACTCCGTGCATCTTCTTAGTCTCAATACATTTCTTTAATGTGTCAGAACTGATCTTTTTTGTCACAGTACCATTTAGGGGATGACAAAATTCTACTTTGCTTACCTAAATAGAAGTATGAGAGATTCCAGGATTCTGGAGAGTGTCAGAGGGTGAGGGATCTGGGACTGTGGTAGGAATATACCACCTCTCTCCTATGGTGTGCTCCCTCATCCCTTGATGGTTTTCCCTCCCGATGTGATCCTTCTGCAGTGCAGCATACAGGGCAATTTTTGTACTGTGACCGCACGCCCTGGCCACAGGAGAAGGGTTCTCTCCTATGGGAGAAGCGTTGACATCTAAGGATTCGTTCACAGTACCCACAACTCCTTGGGTTCAGCTGCTTACTGGTGTAATCCCACATCAGGACTGATATAAGCTGCAGTTTACCTTCTACAGCATCAGGTATATCACTCCGCCCTCCAGTGTGCAGGCCGAAGGCAGAGCACCATTAATTTGTTCATTCATTCTACTTTTTATGGTTTGCACAGTGGCAATGTGATGCTATTTGATCTCCTGAGATTGTTTTGGATTGGACCAAAATGTACTGAAATCATAACATTTGGAACAGTATGCATCCTTGAGAAGATGCATACAAAAGCCCAAAACACACTCATTGAACAGGGCAGTTTACTGTGCAGTAGCAGCTTTTTGGAGCTTGAGACTATGGACTAGGTCCAAAACCATGTATCATTTAGTGAGAAAGTTCAGCCTCTATGTTTCGTATGGGTAACGACGAAATTACATGAGTAGAAAAGTCCTACCACCAAAAGTCTGATCCCTATTTATTTGCATTTGTATATATGGGGGGGGTAAAGTTAATAAAAAATGTATAGGTGTAAGGTGGGGGAGTTCTGAGGGGTCTCCCCCCACATATATATATATCTGCGAATAAATGAAGAAAAAAGATAAACAGACTTTAGGTGGTCAGACTTTTCAACGCAGATCCTTTCGTATCAGGTGTCTTCCACACGCTGGATCACTTTGGCAGGACATATAATGGTTAGCGATGTGTGGTAATAGTGTGTAGTATGGTAGAGGGTAGGGGCAACTATGTGTGTGAGGGAGAAGATCCGCAAACAGAGCTGTCCTAGTCAACATGTCTCTGCACTTTATAAGAATGTATTTTGAATGGACTCACAGGTGCTGTAAAGATGGAATTATCAAAAATGCAGCATAATTCTGTGGAAGTGGCTTATGATGGAAAGGGGTGCAGGTAGACTAAGAGTTTCTAATATCCCGGGATGGGGCAGACAGTGTTCCTGTCTGCTTGTCCAGTTTTCAAGGCAAACAAATCTACCATGTTCACATGTGAAATGGTGGCGGAGTGCTGCCATCTGGAGTTATATATTTATTGTGCATTTGTTAGGTGCTTATACAACAAGTGAATTGTGTTTAATAGCACCCACATTGCAACAGTGAGTGAACATGGGATCAATAACAATGTATACTCTGGAGGATAAAGACGGACCTACTACGCCTTGTGAGCATTAATAGCGTGAAAGTGCAGAGTGAGAAGAGTGAGGATGGAGTGGAGGTTAAGTGCTGGAGTGCCTGTGCTCGTGGGTGAGCAACAAATGTAAGTGCTCAGTGTAGTAAGTGCTTGGGACCGTTGAGCTGCAATAAGTAGGTAAGTGCAGGCTTACAGTGGCAAAGGCCAGTGGATGCTAAGGCAATTGCTAAGTGTGGGCAGAGGATGTGGCAATTGGTTGAGGAAGGCCAAGACTCTAAAGGACACATAAGGGCCATGGTCACCAAGCACAGTGACTGTGAGGTTAGCAGAGGAGGGAGGAATGGAAGGAGGAGATGAAAAGGAAATTCTTGAGGAGCTTCTGGAATTTGAGTAGGTCTGGTTCAAGACGAAGAGGAAGGGGGATGCTGTTCCATAATAGGGGGTCTGCTGAGTTAAGAGATCTGCCTCTGGCCCTCTGTTTAGCGAAACTCTTGACACACGGAGAGTTCGTACCGGAGGAACATAGGGATCTAGGGCGGAGCATTAAGTAATACCAAGTTGCAGATAGCATGTTCCCCGGTCCCAGGCAGCCTTATGGATAATACAGAGGGATATGAATTCAATCTGTGGAGCAACTGGGAGCCAGTGAAGAGTTTTTAGGGCAGGAGAGATGTTGCCCTGGGCTTGAGGCCAAGTATAAGTCTTTCTGCCCTATTCTGGATTAGCTGGAGGGGTCATAGAGAGAAAGAGGATAGATTCAAGAGATAGCTATTGCAGTAGTCAAGCCTACAGAGAACCATGGCTCGGGTAACATTGAGCTTCTGGCGGAAAATGAGAAAAGGGAGAATTCCTTTGAGAAAAAGAGTTGAAAGTGGGGCTCTGGGAAATGTCCCAAATGTGAGGGAGGAAGGAGAGAGAGGAGTCGGAGATAACTGCAAGGTTCAAGGAAAAGTTCGAGAGCCCTATAAGATGGCCAAAGTGAGGGAAAGAAAGAGGGAGCAGGGGTCTCAATAGGAAAGAGCTCAGACTTGCCGACATTGAGGCAGAGATTGTTTGACGTGCACCAGGACTGGATAGCACATAGGCAGTCTGGAATGATGGAGGAAATGAGAGGGTCAGCGGGGAGTTTGAAGAAAAGTTGTGTGTCATCTGCATAGCACTGAAAGTTAAGAGAGAAGGTGTAAATGAGGATTGCCAGTGGAACAAGGTCATTGGTAAGATCCATGGGGAGAGGTTGGAGCCCTGGGGTTCATCAAACATAGAGATAGAGGTGGGGAAGGAGAAAGAGCCCAGATTAACCTGGGACAGGCGGTCATTGAGGTACAAGGTCAGCCAGTCCAGTGCCCACTCTGAGATACCAAGGGTATCATGGTGCTGTTTTTATGAGGATGAAGTGGTTGACCGTGTCAAAGGCAGAGGAGAGATCAAGTAGAATGAGGACAGCTGGAGAGTTAGTCCAGAGATGCAAGCAGTTCTTCACCGGTGTTCAGAAGAGCAGTGTCCATTCCTCTGGATGCTCAGAATCCAGATCGATGGCCGTGGAGAGCACCAACAAGTTCAGTATGAGAAGTAAGTTGGGGGAAGGCCAATTCCTCCAAGACTTTCTGTTGTAATCTGTATCTTGGGTGAGGTGATGACATCACTGTACATGGAATGTGGTGAGGTCGGCATGAGTGGAGTGTTGGGGTGTTATTCTCTGAAGCTGGGTTCTATGCTTGACAGTTAGAGTTATGCTGGCTTGAGGGGACATGCCAATGTTGTTCCTGGATACTATTTTACAATAAACCTACTTATATATCTTACCTGCTGTTCTTCCGGGTGTTCTTCAGGTACCAAGATATTACACTGGCGACGAGGATGGGATCCTGTCGAGGAGGGGACAGTCCAGAACCAGGAAACATTGCCCTCCAGTGAATTCATGTCTCCAGTACCAAGCTATCAGCAGGCTGGGGCCCAGAGTCATTTTGACTGGGCTGCGTATGCCTCTTCAGCAGGCCGGGTGGTGCTGATTAGAGGAGCCTAGTTGGCACGCTAATCGGTGTGCAGTGCAACTTTCAGCATTTTGCTCCAAGGGCCATCTGATCCCCATTTGCTGGGTGGCGCCTTTAAGAGCCGGCATACAGGTCGGTGAGCGCTGTTGTCAGGAATATCTGGTGGAGCTGGGTCGGCACACAAGTCGGTGTGTAGTGCTGGGTAGTGCGCCAGCTCCAAGGGCCAGCTTATCCCATTGGCCGGGTGGCGCTTTGGGGAGTCGAGCGGCACACAGGTCAGAGTGCGCTTCTGTCAAGAATATCTGCCGTGAGGGCCCAGTCTGCTGGGTGGCGCTTTGGCTGGCAGCGTGTGTCCCTGAACAGCTGTTCCCCGTGCACATTTCCATGTGTTGAGGGTGCTCTGGTGGTCTTGGCGGTAGCGGAGGGTCCGACGTCACGTTGATAGCCCTTAAGGAATTTCCACCCTGTTTGCTGCCAGGAGGGATATTCCGATTGTTGCCCGTGGAGGAAGGTGTCAGGGGGGATGCCCCGGCGCCATGGAATTCGGAGAGCCCGGGCCTATTTAGGAGCTGCAGAGATGCGGCATGGGCAGTGACTCAGGCCAAATGATGACGTTGCCCCTTCCTGATTATGCGTTCCAGCGCGAGAAGCTGGAGCGCAGAGTTGTTCTTGAGTGGACGGCCAAGCGTGGTGATGTAATGACGTTTCCTTCATCACGGCGTGCGTTCGGAACGCAAGGAACAATTACGTTACGTTGTTCGTGTTCAGCACACAAAGTTTATTTCTGTTCTTTCTTCTGCTGCGGGAAGGAGGCTGCACATGGATATGTTGAATGTTGTGGGGAAGGGAGGTGCGGACACCCGCATGGACTCCACGGGGAGTTTGGAACTGCTGTGGTAGGAACTCTTGTCGGAGAAGTGCATCGATGGGTGTTTGTTGGACTGTGGTTTCGTTAGGCCAGGCGGAAGGGAGGATTTGCCTGGAGCCTGTGACTGGAGTTGTCATGCTGTTTGGGTCTCGGAACGGTTGGGTCCCGAATGTCTGCAGTTTGTCATGAGGAAGAGGACGTTCCTGTTTATGGAGAACATTTTTCACTAGTGAGCTATTTATTTGTGTGTCGGCTGTGTCTTTGGGTGTAGTGTGTATGCGTAACTTGGGCCCATGTGAGTGAGAGTGGATGCGTGCGCTGAATGTTGTGTGTGAGTGTGTTGGGTGTGAGGTTGTGTTGAGTCCTTAAATTGAAATGTATGTGTTATTGACATGTCGATGAGCAATTTCTTGCATCAATGCGCCCGAAATTGCATTGGTTTCTTGCGATGAATTGATCTCTTTCAGGTGGGGCTGAACTTTTGGGGGCTTTGGACTCGGGGATTCGGGTGTCCAAGCAAAGATCTGTAGTGTATGACTCTACATAGTAGTTCAAAGGAAAGTGTTAAATGCTTAACAATGCTTTATTGCAGGTCTGGTTTCTCACTTGTGGGTTTTGGATGGACTCGTGGGTGGAGGTACTTGCGGGTTGATTCCTTATAAATGACAGCATTTATCTTGTGCCAAAATGCATTTCCGATGTAATGTATTCAGCTGCACCGACAGTTATCTTCAGTAATGTTTGACTACAATTGGTGAGTTTCTAGCATTTATGTCACTGCACGTATGCTAATGTTCGTATGTTAGCGGGTGTGCATATGGTGCGTTAGGTGACCATTTCAGCATCTAAAATGTGGGCCTTTAAATTGTTTGTGGCGTCCTGCGCTGGTGCAGCTAGGATGGTCCAGGGGTCAATGGTGCGGAGTGTGCTGCAGTGGTGCAGTTGGCTGGACCTGGGGTCCATGGTGTGTCAGTGGGTGTGCTGCGTTTGTGCAGTTGGCTGGTCCTGGGGTCCAAAGTGAGTGGTGCGTGTGCTGCATTGGTGCAGTTTGGCTGGACCAGGGGTCCATGGTGTGAAGTGTGCTGCAGTGGTGCAGTAGGCTGGACCTGGGGTCAGTGGTGTTAGTAGGTTTGCTGCGGTTGAGCAGTTGGCTGGACTAGGGGTCCTAGGTTGAGATACAGTTATTGTGTTGGTTCAGGGTGGTTATGTTTCCGAAATCCTTTTGGGTTGGCTTCTTAGGTGTTCTGTGATGTTGGGGTACCCTTTGGGGGTGCTGTGGTGAACTGTTCTACGTTGTTGTGCTTGTTGTTGCTCTGGTTAAGCTGTGAGGTTCGTGCCCGGGGGTGGCAGCCCTGGTGTCTTAGGGGGCAGACTATGGCGGAAGGATGTTTGTGCACAGAGGTTTAATGGTGTTAGGTAATTTATATGTGTGGACGCTGGGTCGTGGCAGGACCTAGGTTCCAAGGGGCAGCTTGGAACAGGTGACAGTGCTTAGTTTATTGTTTTCGTTTCTCGATGGTTGTCCAGTTCTGTTCATGGGAGGAGTTAGCCCTTATTAGATTGCGTTGGGTTCCTCACTGTTTTGTTTATAGAGGGAGGAGTGGAATTGGAGTTGGAGTTGGGTATTGCGGTTGACAAGGGTTGTTATTTTGTCCAATTAGTTATGGCACAATTAGATAGTATTCTGGGGGTGCCATGTAGGTTTTGTGTTCCATGGTTTTATGGTTGAGCACTTTCCCTAGTTTCATAGTTCTGGAGTTGTCCTTGGAGTGTTCAGGGTTATAGGTGTTCTCTGGGTGGCAGTTTCTTGTTGCCAGTGGAGTTGGTAAATTGGTGCATTACGTGCTGACCACACGTGTATGTAGGGGTTTGTCTGGTGGTGGTTTTGTGTGGAATTTATCTTATTTCAACAAAGGAAAATAGGGAGAAGTGTTGTAATCTGTATCTTGGGTGAGGTGATGACATCACTGTACATGGAATGTGGTGTGGTCAGCATGAGTGGAGTATTCGGGTGTTATTCTCTGAAGCTGGGTTCTGTGCTTGACAGTTAGAGTTATGCTGGCTTGAGGGGACATGCCAATGTTGTTCCTGGATACTATCTTACAATAAACCTACTTATATATCTTACCTGCTGGTCCGGGTGTTCTTCAGGTACCAAGATATTACACTTTCCCAGGGAAGAGGGTGATAGAGATAGGGCGGTAGTTGGCTGGGCAGGTGGGGACTGCTGAAAGTTTTTTCAGGAGAAGGTGCACAAGGGCGTGCCTGAGGGAGGAGGGGAAAGAACCAGTGGCAAAAGAGTGATTGCAGAGATCAGCAAGTGAGGGGACAAGAGAGCCAATGTTGTCCTTGATGGTCATGGATGAGCAAGGGGAAACCTGTTTGGAGGAGAACTTCACGGAGCAGACAACTCTGTTGACCTCATGAGGTGTGACAGTGGAGAAGGAGGAGAGAGAGGAGGAAGGAGGGTGGGAGGCCATTGAAGGCAAAGGAGTGGAGGAGTGATCGGGGAGAGGGATGCAATGGTGCTCAGAATGTCCTGAGTTTTAGTAGTGAAGTGTGAGGCCAATGTGTTGCAGAGAGCTTGGGAGGTGAGGGGTAAGGAGGAGGCCGTGGATGGGTTGGCTAGCTCCCTGCAGATTTTAAAGAGTTCAGCCGAGTTGTTGGATAGTCCACAGACCAGCACCTGGATGTGGGCCCTTTTATTGATGCAAATGGAAAGTCTGTATTATCTTTGGAGCAGGTGACAGGCCAGTTTGTCAGAGAGTGAGCCAGAGGACTGCCACTTCAGTTCCTAAGCTCTGCACTTGTGCTTCAGGGTTTCAAGTTCAGAGTCGTACCAGGTGTTACGTTTAGAGGCAAGTTTCAAGTGGATCCTCATGACTGGTGCAAAATGTCCAGAGTCATAGTATAGCCAGATGTAGGTTGCTGAGAACAGAGTCAGAGGTATAGACAGGGGTGTGGGGAGATAGGGGGGGGGGGCAGGTGAAAGTGAAAGCGAAGGCAGCAGCTGACACTCGTTTCATCAGACGGTTGTTCGTGAATGAGGTTGGCAGAGCTGGGGGAGGTGCGGTCAGAGGGCCAAAGGGACCCAGGTAGGGGGAGAGGACAGAGTAATCTGACCAGGAGAGAGGGGTGGCCAGAACGGAGGATAGTGAAAATCAGAGTGGATGAGGGTGTCAGGAGTGCGGCCAGCTGAGTGGGTTGGACCAGAAAGGAGAATGGAGAGGGAGAGCAAGGTGCAGAGGTCATGGAAAAGAGTGGAAGCAGTGATGGAAGAGTTCAGATGAATGTTGAGATCGCCCAAGAGAAGGAGTTTAGAGGTGGTTGACCGGAGAGAGGAGCACAAACAGCCCATTCAGACAGGAAAAGTGTGGTTGAGCCATGGAGCCTCTGGATCGTGGCAATGATCAGAGGGGAGTAGGGAGAGATGACCAACTTGCACACCAGGCTCTAAAAGGAGGAGCAAGGCTGGGTGGATATGAGGGTATAAGGGACCCACTCACGGAAAATTAAAGCAACCCCACTGCCAATATGCTTAGGGTTGGGTTTGGAAATGATCTTGTAGCCATCGGGGAGAAGGGAGTCAAAAGCAGTGTCTGTTCTGGCATTGAACCACGTCTCGGTAAGAGCGAGGATGTCAAGGTCAATGTCTTCAAGATGGAGGCAGATGGAGGCAGAGTGTTTGTTGACTGAGAGAGCATTGAGTGTGGCTAGATGAAGGAGGTCTCCAACTTTGAAGGTTTTCCGAGGATGCGTACAGGGGAGTGGTACACCAGTCAGAGGGGGGGGTTGGCTTGAAAGAGAGGATGGAGGAGAAGCAGGTGTGGGAAGGAAGTTAATGAGGGATAGCAGGCGCTGATCAAAGAGAAGGACCCTGAACCAAGATAGTGCCCGCCAAGAAGACTTTGCACTTGCTGCCACCATTAATGGGATAGGGTGTGAAAGGGGAGAGAGTGAAAATGAGCTGAGGTGTCCATAGATCTAAGGACTGGACAGAGAAGAGTAAGTTGGTGAAGACCTCCTGGAATTAGCACTGACATAATTGTCTTTGATGGGTAGGCCAGGATTGGTGGTCAGGATTTTTTTTCTGTGCTTTTTTCTTCCAGACATTGTCAGAGAGGGTGGATAGGTGATAGTGTAGAAGTTAGAGAAGAAAGGAGAGATGGTAAGTGCCAACAGGGTGGCTAAGGGTAGTTGGGAAAGAGGAGTGGCTGCACAGCACGATCCAAGCCCACTCACCAGACAGCCTAGTAGTTACAGAAGGGACACACAGACACAAAATGCAGTGCAAAATGAGGGGTACAAGAGGTTGAAAACAGACACCTAGACTTAAAAATCTAGTGGGCCACAAAATACAGTGGAAAAGGGGTGGCGCGCAATTTTGAAAACACACACGTAGATTTGAAAATCAAAAAGGGGCACAAAATGCAATGTAGAAAGTGGGGTGCATGATGTTGAAAACACACACATCTAGATTTGAAAATCAAACCGGCACAAGATGCAGTTCAAAATGTTGGGTGCACGACAGAAGCGTAGACAGGGCAGGGCCTGAGCAGGCAAGGCCCACCCAAAATCTGAAAATTCCCACTCAGCAACACTGTGTGGGCATTTGCATTTGTTAATGCAACTGGGGTGGGCCCACCTACATTAGCTTCAGGCCCCACGTGTTAGAGAGTACCGGCTACGCCTGCGGTGCACGATGTTGAAAAAACACACCCCAAGATTTGAAAATCATACAGGGGCACAAACTGCAATGCAAGAGGTAGAATAGGTGAGTCAAGGAAGGCAGAGTGAGAGGGGCACAGTTTGGCTCAGGTCCAGAGAGTGTTGTTCGAGGAGGCAGTCAACATTTCAGCCATCACTCAGTTGTTGATCAGAAGGGAGCATGCAGGTGTAATGGTATAAATTCGTGCAGCTTTTTCTCGGCTATGGTTACCTTCTATGCCCTACTCTTCTGCCATGGAATAGTACAGATTACTCTATTAAAGAATGTATTCTGAAATGTATGCAGCATTTTACCAAGTGCTGTATCTGTGCCCCAGATAATCTTCCCTCTACAGATGCCAGGCACGGTCTGATGAAGGGCGAGGAGAAGTGGGCATTAGAAGGTCAATAATGTAGAAAGGGGAAACTCTCAGGTTAAGAGTGCTGCTCTGCATGTGTTCAATTGACACACACCTCCACTGCCCAGCCACTCTTGAATGGGCACCAAGCTACATCTGTTGGTGTGGATTGCTGTTTTCACATTGGTGGAGGGGGGACATCTAGACCACTGGTGTCTGAAACCCTTGCCCACTACTATTTTGCAGTATAACTTCCAACCATGTTAACCAGCATATTCACTGGTGAAGGATCATGGGATTAGTAGTCCAAACCTCCTGGAGAACTACATGTTGCAGACTATGAACAAAAGCAGGGGGTAGCTGGATGCGTCCAGCAGTTCTGTTTCTTCTCTCGATGTCGTTGGATCTTCAACTGTGGCCTGGCGTGGAGGAGATGAGGTTGCGTCGATTCCTTGGCGTCTTGCTATCGGGGCGCCACAGTTCTAATCCTATCTGCGGCAATTCATTGTGCATTCATTTGACCCTGGTGAATCATTTGACCTTCCGGCCCCTACATGGCATATCTGTGCAAGGTGAGTATGCAGAAATGAGAGAACAGTGAAATGAGTTCATCATCCAGTATTGCAGACCCTGTGCGGTCGAGGTTCAGCTACTAAACAGTCACGTGGTTAGCGGAACCCAGGAGCGCGAGCATTCCAAAGTCACCTTTTCTATCTTAGGTGATCTTTTCACACCATTGCTTACACCGCCACAGGTGGCATCCACACCTCATTAGCATAATGTGTTGTGTCAGTGCTTAGATGTATCCAGTGCTACAGTTCTCATGGTGTGGTAAGGCCTAGTCCCCACTACTTTCCAGGAGAAATGTCTGAACTCAGACAAAAGTATATATCGTGATTGACTGATTTATGGTTGCAAATAGAACTTTAGTTGCCTCCAACGGAAGCTGGAAGGCAAAGTTTGCAACAAAAGCATGGACATAGAAGGAGATTGGGACAGTACAAAGAAGCATCGTGAGAACAGACAGAGGGGTTCAGGGTGAGCCACAACCAGGTCTGGTGTTCATAAGGGATATCTAGGATGAGCCCCCAGTCCGGGCCACTAGTCCGGGCCAGCTGTCTGGACCACCAGTCCAGGCCACCAGTCTGGGTCACTAGTCTGGGCCACCAGGCAGGGCCACTAGTCCGAGCCACCAGTCCAGCAAAACCAAGATATCCTGGTGAGGAAAGCACAGCTGTAAGGTGCGGGAGCAGAGGCCATGAGGACTTCATCTGGAAAAGTGAATTGAGGCATTATCTGTAATGTTTCCGGTGAGTCAGCATGAGGCTAAAGGTGCTTCTAATGTCCCAACACCAGCCAGCGTTCTAGTAGCCCAACAGAAAGTCAATGAAAAGAATAAAGGTGATGAAGAACCTGGCTCCAGGTGAGCGATGCTCCTGGGATAAAGCGATGTAGGTGGAGGCTGTAGCGTAAAGTACATACCAACCAAAGCAGTTTTGGTACAAATACTAATGGGGAAGGTGGCGGCAACACAGAATGCAGTGGGGATCAACCCAATATCCACGGTTCAGAGGGGTGACAGCCTCTGGGCCCCTAACGGTTTCAGAACACAGCACACCAGTGCCCTCGACTATCCCTGAACGGTTGTTTTCCATGCCCAGTCTGGCATCTGTTGCACATCTATGACCACTCACCCACTGCCAAAACCAATATTGGTCTCACTGCTTCCGCTTCCCATCCCGGAAAAGCCCCAATCTGGGTTCTGAAAAGTACCAGGTGATAAGTGTTGATATTAGACAGCGCTTTGAAGGGGGCACCCCACAGCTGAAAAGCGTGGGCCAGTAACCTGTGACCCAAGGAGGGCAGGAACAGGGAGAGGACATGCGCTGGCAGAACAACAGCCAGGGGCAGGTAGTAACAAGCAAAACACCCCTTCCCTCCCTCTTCCCCAACCTCCTCAGACTCTTGGTACCAGGCAGGTTGAGGGGGCAGATAGGGAACAATGTCACTGGTCAGGGACAACAAGTATGTGTGAAGCACCCAGAGCAGGGCAGTAGGAAACACCCAGGTAGGAACAAATGGGCACCCCAAGGTGCAAATTGCCATCAGCGCCAGCTGGCCGGGTGCTGGAAAAGCCCCCACACAGGCAGACAGAGCCCAGGGCTATTCTCTGCCCAATATAAGGAGCTGCAGGAGCAGCTAGAGAACACAGTTCAGTTTGGGACCCTGCACGGGGCACCAAACAAGTATCCTGCGAACGCAGTTTACTTTTTCTTTCCCCAAGGACCGTCCCATCCAAGAAAAAGGGAGAAACATGAAGAGAAAGAGATACAGGGCAACGTAAGATGCCCATTTCATCGTGGGAAGTAGAAGGTGGCACGGGCCAGAGGGTGGCAACCGTGTGCCCACAAGTGTACATTATGTATTATAACTATGTCGTGTGATATCATCGAGGATGATGGGGGTCAGTCACCAACCTCTTGGGTTCACTGGTTATGACTTGCTAATCCTTCCAGGGGTCACATGACCTTTCCAGGCATCAGGTGCCTTGTCACCTGCCAGATTCCCCTCTGCAAAGTGGCCTTTGACCCCTCTGTCTGTTCCACGGAGCTTCGTCCGTCCTTCCTGGCAACGAAGATCCACTTGAATCTTAGGATCTCTGAAGTTTTCATGTAAATGTACCCAATAGTCTGAGCCAGTTGAATGTACTCTAAACGTAATCTCCATCAACAGGCGGGATTCGTTGAGGTTGATCCCTGCAGCAGCAACACCAGTGCTCCATTCTCTGCCAAGTGAATAATGAATGTGCCATTTCCATGTTTCGATGGTTTGTGTTATGGGTTACCCTCCTATGTGCATTGCCCCTTTAAGGGGATGTGACCCTCCCACGTGTATTGCCCTTTTAAGATGGGCCATGACTACGTCATGGCCCAAGCTAATAAAAGGAGCTCCTGCAGGCACGTGCGGCAGAACGGCTGCAGACTCCCAAAGAGGAAGGACTGAGTCTGTGTCTTATTATTGATGTAGGCCGCAGGCCTACACGTGGAGGCACAGGCCTGCATGCCCTGATGCCGTGGGACCCGCATGCCAGGATGGTGGCCGAGGTCCGCACGGTCAGGGGCCTGGCAGGCTGTGCCCCACCCCGATGGCGTTGATGTCCTTACCGCCTAGGGGCCTGCCGGATGTCCAGGGCAGGCCCCAACCCCCACACACAGTGGGCCTGGGATGTGCTCAAAGGAAGAGCACACAGGGGCGCCTGCCGGATGTCCATGGCAGGCGACCCCCAACAGTTTGCTCGACTGAGCAAACGTTCAAACTCTCAGTGAATGGGATCTTTCGTCGGCAGTGCACGTGGCGGTGGCTATAGGCTGCCCGGAAATGGCCTGGATCCAGCCAACTCGCTGGTCATTGCATTTGCCTGGGGACTTTGGTCCACATTACACTACCTTGAACTGATCCCTGGTGACAGTGCATCTGCAAATTGATTTGTCAAATGGTGCATCTCTTCTGTAAGCAAAACGACACTCTATGGCAACTCGTGTACGGTAATGCGGCTTTACCTCTGTAAAGCGCTCCGTTACACCTTGAACCTAGGTCCACGCTCAATAAATACAATAATAATAATAATAGTAATAATAATAATAATAATAATAATAATAATAATAATCGGTCTCCTATAACGAGGGTCTGCTCTGCAAGGGAAGCACCGTCAGAAAGAAATCCAGGATCTCACAAAATGATGGCATTCCTTTTGGGGTAATTGTGTGTCTCCCCACTACCCCTTCATGCACTCTCTTATCTCAAGCTCTCTGGTTTCCAGAGTCCATGTAGAGCCTTCACGATGTGCATGATCTAGACCAGACGTCTGCAACGTTTGGCTCGGCAGAGGTTTTGGACTGCAACTCCCATCAACTGCAGCCAGCATTCTCAATGGTGGGGTACCATGGGAGTCGTAGACCAGAACATCTTGGAAGCCACAGTTTGCAGACCCCTGATTTACACTGTGGTCATTTCTAGTTACCAGTCACAGTTGCTCTCTGGGGCCACCATGCAGAGAGGATGACTTCTGTCAGTAAGGTGGTAGCAGAATCCTCCAGGACTCTGGTTACAGATAATGGTACCTGGTGATACTAATACTTCTAATTTGGATTTGCATAGAGTGCAGCAATGCACGCAGGATCACATCGGAGCACGAACACAGTGCGGGGTACATAAGTTTTGACTTCGCATTACCTTTATGTGCAGAGATTAGTGCAGAGATTAGTCAGTTGAATATCATTGTTTGGTAAACACTCTGATTGAGCAAGCAAACTGCTGTGCGGATCTCCCCCTCTACCTGCTATTCGTGGATTTTTCATCCGCGTTTGACATGGTTGACAGAACCAAATTATGGGTGAAATTGGAAAGGATGGGCATGCCCGAACACCTCCTTTATGCATGCAAAATGATGTATGAAGATAATACAGCTAGGGTCAGGCTGAATAACCACGGTCTGATCTTGGTCAGAAAAGGTGTCAGACAGGGGTGTGCTTTGGAACTTATAGCGTTTAACCTGTTTATGACCGACTTCAGGGCATCTTTAGTGATAAACTGAATGCATGCCCAAACATTGGAAATAATAAGGTAGGGTGGAACGGCTATGCCGACAATTTGATTATATTTGATCACACCTATAAGGCTACCTACTAAGGTGATTTGAAATGGCCTGAAAATAAATCTTGGAAAACTCAATTTATGGCGGTGGGTCGTAAGTGCTGTAAAACAACTATAATATTGTGCCCTTTGGGTAACATCAAAAAGGTCTCTTGGTACAAGTATCTGGGTCATGAGGTAACCTCAGGAAAAACAAGAGTGGATGAGACACTACAGCAAAACAAGAGAGTAAAGATATTGTCAAACATAGCTGCTGTTATGTCTTTCTCTAAGCAGACTGCCCGGTATAGCCTTCTCTGTATTCTGTATTCTTAACATATACAAACAGAAATGATCTGCAGCCTTCCTGTATGCACTAGAGGAATCATATTCAGAATGGTCCACCAGGGCTCACCTAATGAAAGGTCTTATTTGGAGAAGAATACTGGGTTTAACCAACTATACACCAATTGAAGCAGTCAGAATGGAGGTGGGACTGAATTCTCTGACCGCGCTTATAGAGTTAAACAGAGCTAAGCTGTTTATTAAGATCAGACATGATGGAACTAGTTCTCTCTTGTTCATCCTAAAATCCTCAATGGAAGGTGGGAAAGGCTATGTACTGTGTAAATTTAGGGAAATCAACCAGCAATTCTTTGAATAAATAGGCTGGTCTCCCTGCTGGGAGCACGGAGAAGAAGCCATGCTTAAGTCACTCAAAAACTGTGTGGAGAAATGGGATGCGGTGAAGAGCCACGAAACAGTCGCTAGTATGAGGTTCCTGAAATATTTCTCTAGGATGTTCTTTGTGTATAAAATGCATCACATCTATCTAAAGCTGTTGCCCTCTTTGACCACACGTTGAATATTCCTGAATATAAGAATAAACTGCTTGGATATTCTAGAGATCAAGGGTAGTATTTGCCTTGATAGGCATACAGTTGAGTCTGCTAGACATGTCCTGGCTAGCTGTCCGACTATGAGACGGTATGAATGTGGCCTTACTAATTGTGTGGAACATCTCAAATGCATTACCAGGGAATTATTCTGGCTTGTGTGTTTGTCAGGCTCTAGTCGGAGACTCACTATCGCCATCACACAGGTGTGGAAGAGTGTTAACAAGCACCTGACGAAATTTGAAGAGGATGTAAAATTGCAATCAGATCTCTCTTTTTCCCTTCCTCTGGCAGTGTTGTGATTGATATCTACCTTTTTATGTTTGCTATGATCGTTTTGTAGCCTGATTTGTATAAGTGGATCTCATAAAAGCTGAGTCAAAGCCTAAAACACACCACAATAATCTGTGTTTAGATGAATTCAGTGAGTGTTTTTTATTGTATAGGGTTGGTTTTAATTTATTACATGTTTTTCTCTGATTGTTGCTCTTTTCTCGTATGTGGGTACTTTTGAATTGCTTTATACTTTGTAATGAAATGATTGTCTATTTTTTTTTATTATATGATATATAGGTGTATATTTTGTTATATAGATTTGTGTTAAAGTTGTATAACTATATAGACAATAAAAAATGTTATTACTGCTTTATGTTTTTAATTCAAGCATTAATTAAATTAATCTTTCAAAAAAGGTAGCAGGAGACCCTCTCCAGAAAGAACATGGCATGAAGATAACCTGTTCTGTGTTTTTTTGGAGGGTTTGCAGCCATCGATTTTTGCTCACTGTACCTTTCACACATGGGAAATAACCATTTGCATATCAGTCTTTGTCCCGCCCACATGCGCAGTCCAGCACCGGAATGCTATGGCAATTCCCTTCTGAACAGGAGTACCAGCAGCAACCCCATACACGTGTTTCAGTCTTGTTGGGCCTCATCAGTAAGGTGGAGCTGTGCCTCTTTGAGCACAGTGAGCAGGGAGTCCATGTCTGGGTTCCTCCAAGTATCTCAGGGTGACCAACCCCAAGTCCCTTGCAAACATTTTTCAAAAAAGGTAGCAGGGGCCCCTCTCCAGAAAGAACATGGCATGATAAAATGTTCTGTGTTTTTTTTTTCCCACTTTGAGAGTTTGCAGCCATCACTTTTTGCTCACTGTACCTTAAACAGATGGGTAATACCCATTTGCATTTTAGTCTTTGGACCACCCACATGGGCAGTACAGCACTGAATTGCTATGGCAATTCCCTTCTGAACAAGAGTGCCAACATCAACCCGATACACGTGTTTCAGCCTTGTTGGGCCTCATCAGTGAGGTGGAGCTGTGCGTCTCTGAGCACAATGAGCAGGGAGTCCACGTCTGGGTTCCCCCAGGTAACTCAGGGTGACCAACCCCATGTTCCTTGCACATTTTTTTCAATAATTCATCTTGTTTACGTTGTGGCTGGAAAATAAGGCAACATTGAGTAGTGACGGCTGGAAAGTTTTGAATGACTAAAAAGCCATTGGCATAGGTCTGAGAAACTCCTCAGATGACTGTCGATTTTTCACCCTACTTTGCACTACAGAAAGGGATATACCACAACCAAATCAAGCCTGGTCCTACCCCAAAATGGTCAGTCCAGCCCGAACCGCTATGTCATGTCCCTTCTGCATGAGAATAGAAGCAGCCCTAGACATTGGGCCTCATTATAAGTTTGCGGATCCAGAAGGAAAGGTGCTGGTAAGCCTACCGGCACTGTGTTTTCCAGACCGGTAAACTACAAGTCTGCCTACCAGAGCCGCTGTGCCCGACAGGTTTGACCCAGCTGTGCACAGCGACCACGGTAGGCAGACTTGTTACGGGAGCAATAGCACCGTTGTTAACAGTGCTGGTGCTCCTGTGTCCACATTTCCATAGAATACCAGAGAACTATATGGGAATGAGGATTTACGAAATTGACCGCCGAACTTGGAGTAGCCGTTGGCACCGGGAAGTCAGGCGCCGGTAATTAATTCTGAGTCTGGCGGCAACTTGCCTGTAGCACCGGAAGGGTTACCGCCGGACTCAGAATAAGGCCCATTGTGCGGCTGCATGCAGCATCAACAGTGGGTGTATGTAGCTCCTAGCTCAACCAACTTTCTTTCACTAGAATAAACACACACATCTCAATTGCGTTCAGTACAGTATATACTTAATTAGGGAGTTATGGAAACAAATTATTTTACATTTTGGGAGGAGAGTTTGGAAGAGACTGGCGGCTAGCCAGAAGACTGCTGGATTAATTTGGACTGATAGGTGATGGGGGTGGGGAACATTTTAAATGTTATGGAGAGCTACTCACATCCACACTGAAGTAGAGAATGGCACTGGCCAGCAAACCCTGATGAGAGAAGGTTGAAATATGGAGGGGAATACGGTGGAAGAGTTGCTCTAGTGAACTCAGGGGTGTAGACATCTCATATATATACCTTTCCCCCCGAGGCTGCTCTTGTGAACACTAGGGTGTAGGCATCCCCTGTATATACCTTTCCCTCCCAGGCTACTCTTGTGAACTCAGGGGTGTAGACATTTCCTGCATGCACCTTTCCCTCCCAGTCTGCTCTGGTGAACTCAAGGGTGAAGGCCTCTCTTGCATATAGCTTTCCCTCCCAGGTTGCTCTGGTGAACTCACAGGTGTAGGCAGCTCCTGTATACACGTTTCCCTCCCAGGCTGGTCTAGTGAACTCATCTGCTGTATGCCTTTCCCTCCCAGGTTGCTCTTGGAAACTCATGGGTGTAGGCATCTCCTGTATATACACGTTCCTCCCAAGTTGCTCTTGTGAACTCAGGGGTGTAGACATGTCTTGTATACACTTTTCCCTCCCACACTGCACTTGTGAATTCAGGGGTGTAGGCATTTTATGTATATACCTTTCCCTCCCAGCCTGCTTTGTTGAACTCGGGGGTGTAGGCATCACCTGCGTATACCTTTCCCTTGCAGGTTACTCTTGTGAACTGTAGTAATATAGATAGCGTTTTAAAATATTTATAGTGCTTTAGAATACATAGCGCTTCACTAAATGTGATGGCAACCTTTTTGTTGCCAGCAATAATGTGGCACAGAGACATAATTATTTTATGTTGCCAGTATAACATGTGAATATATTGCTGGTGGCATGCAAGGTACAGAATACTTAACACAGCAAAAGCCCAATGTGAAACTGCAGAGAGTAAAGTGCACAATTTTTTTCTTCTCTTGAATACCTCATTAACATTTACTAAAGCACTAATTCCAAATTCCTTAACATTATAATGTAGTCTTATGTACAAAATGAGCTGAAAAGATAATTTGTTTTTAAAAGTGCACTGGCATGTTTTTTTCTCTCTCTTCTGTGTTCAGTTTGCAGAAAGCAGAAAGTATGCATAGCAGGAAATACGTATGGATACAGTTGCTCGGTGAGCAAGGATTCCATTGTTAGAAAAGTAAAGAGTGCTATTGAAAACATCCTTTTTGATATGATTGGAGGAAAGTGTTGGCAGATGACACTACGTACAAAGGGGCTGGGAACAAAGTTTCGTTATAACAAGGGAGGAAAAAGAAAGTTAGTTCGGGATGATTGGGCTCTGAAGACAGATGTGCCTGGAATCATTGAGCGCTGGCTGGAGAATTTCTCGCCGCGCATTCCAAGCACCCAAGATTACAGGGGCAGTTTGTTGACTGTGCCTGTTTTTCTGAGGCGAGCAAAGCAAGATTGTGTGGGGGAGCCTCAAACAAATACTTCTGGTAAGCAGATAAAGTTTAAGTGAGGTCACTGTGTGCAGTCAGATGGATGACTGAATTAAAATGTCATGTAGGCAGGATAGCAAAGGAAATTCCCTACATTTTACTTCATCATGTTTAGAATGTTAAAAAGTAACTCATGTTTTTTAAAAGGCTTGTTTGCTCTGTTTCTGTTTCTTTTTCTTTTGTTACAGATAATGGTGCAATGTTCATGGTAAGCACTGAATTGTGAATTGTTCTTGTATACAATATAATCAGAATATAAAAAACAAATTGTTTAGAGTTATTATTGCATTTTGGATTTTATATGTGGACACAGGAGAGTGTCATTCTCTTTGGTAATACATTTGTCAATTTGCCCATGCAGATAGAATAACAACCAGAATAAGCGGTGATAAAATAGGTATGTGTGTGTGTGTGTGTGTGTGTGTGTGTGTGTGTGTGTGTCCTCCTTGCATGTTGTTTGGAGGGAATCTAATATAACATATATATTACTGGTGATCTATGAGCCAGTAATGCCTACGGGCGCATAGATCTCTGGTGTAGATAAGCCACTGATACCGGCCACAGACTGTAGGTGGCACTCTATATAAAAGTGTTGGGTTTTCTTGTGTGTATAGTTACAAGGCTCTCTATAGATCACTAGGAGGTCTAATAGAAAGGAATGTTTTGGTTATGATGGGGTTATGATGTAGGGAAGGAAACTATGCTCACCACTAAATACCACAAACAACATGCTAGCGCAAAATACTGCAAGTAATACATATTACTTGATTCTCCAATATTATATTACAAGGTATGGTCACTAGAATGATATGAGGCCAAACCCAATCTAAACGCAAAGATAATTTACCACCAAACTACTGCTCATAGTTTGGCGGTAAGAGAAGTACTGCCAAAACCCAAATTTACACAAAATATCCTACAGAACTCATGGGTGTTGTCATCTCCTGTAGATACCTTACCCTCCAAGGTTTCTCTGGAGAACATGCCTCTCTGCTTTGGTTGGTCTGGGCGCAGGCCTTCACATTTCTAATTTTCTCTTGGACTCTGCTGGTGCACTCACAAAGCACCACAGTAGATGTCCTGCAAATTTTGCTTGAGCTTCGTGTATGTGGGGTGTGCAGTGCCTTCTGGCCACTGTGTATACATCATAATGCAATACTTGGCATGCAGCCTTTATAGGTGGTTAGTGCCTCCATTTGAAGATTGCTGATTGTCTAGAGAACTGGACAAAATGAGAAGAACGAAGGAGAAGCATGGAATGAAACTTTCTGTTGGTGGTTATAGACTGGATCGCCCCCTTCTCATGTGTATAATGAGAACATGATCTAATTCGGTGGTTGCTTATGCCATTGCAGCAATGTGTAGCCCAAGGAGAGGGCGATAAAGTTACTGCCTGCCCCTGAGACAGGGTACATGTCACCCGGCAGGCCAGGGGTCTACTCTACTGATATTGGTCAGACTAGAGCCACGCTGGCATGCTAATGGAACTGGCATCACATGCAGGAAGAGCCGTCAGTCCGTATGAGGTTGGGGGCAGGCATGGGCGTTTCCTCGGTGAGACTAGGGTGATGCCAAGGATAGAGAGTTGTGAGAGAGACAGTAGTCAACGTGGACAGGTGTGGTTGGGAGAAGTGATTTGAGGTCTGGGGGGGTTGATAGGGGCAGGGCAGCAGGGAGCATAGTACCAGTACTTCTTTTCGTACACTTCGACCGGCTGGACGGAGAGGCAATCGCCAGAAAATGTTGTCCGGATTGAGAGGGCTAGGACCGCAGTCAGGACTGTGGCTTGGTTGAACTCAGGGGCTCTAACAGGAAATAGAGCCCAGGGATTAGCCAATGCCAGTCACCCCCTGCGGTAGTAATTTGAGTTAGTGCTGATTGCGCTGGCTTTGGAGAGCTAAATAAAGACCTGTGTGGTTCCATGCAGCTCAGTTTAGGTTAGGTGTATCACCAGCTGTTTGGGGGAGACTTTGAGATGGACAGCAATTGCCTTTGGTGTTTATTTTCACGAACCCTGTGACCGCAATCATGGGGGTGCTGTCACGTGGGCTTTCATTATATTTCTGCCCATCCACAGGCCACTATAGTGCTTTCTAATTCTTGTTGGTAATATTCAATATTTGTGCCGGTCTCCTTGTTCTTCTAGTGTTGAATGTCTTTATTGCCACTCCCTCCTGCTGGCGACCCTTAACGCCTGGAAGTGCCGTTCTCTAGTTGCTGTCAAAGCGCTAGATTCCAGTATGCATCATGTTTCCGAGTAGTTAGTGTCTCTCCCTGGCCGTGTTTTTCTATATCGCTATCTCTTATCTTCCCGTCAGTCGTTAGTGAGACCTAGCTTGTGTACGGTAAAAGAAAAGCACTGTATTCCAATAAATTTTGTAATAACATAATCGATTATTGCATCACCAAAAAACGGGAGCAATCCATAAGAAAGTGCTATTAAATCCTGACATGTATCATTATGTTTATGACGATTATTATAATAATAATATTAATATTAAGCGACTACCCGGCAAACGCACAAGTTGGTTAAACCTCTCAAAAACTAACAGCACGTATTGGAAGTTCACAGCTATCATATGTGGGCAAAAACAACTGAAGGACGGGTTGGTGACGGATGCTTGTGAGATCCGGGGTGCAAGAGATCCATATGTATGTCCGATTGGTTATTTGCAAACCTATATGCCAGGGGTCTTCAACCTGGCGCTCTCCCGATGTGTTGGGCTGTGGCTCCCATGATCCCTCACCATTAACTATGCAGGCTGTGTTTGATTGAAGTTGTAGTCCAAGATATCTGGAGAGTGAAAGGCCTACAATTCAGAAAATAACTCAGGAATCACCTATACAAAGAGTCTCTCCTCCTCAACACCTCGGCCATAGCGTTGCCCCCCCCCCTCAGAAGCCACCTGACTCACTTGACGTCATCTGACCTTTTATTCCCCATCACCCTGTACAGCTGCCCCCTCCTCTGTGCCATCTGTATCCTGCTCTCCACTGTATATTTGTTCTGTTGTTACCTCTGTAAAGCACTCTGTTGTGTATCTGTACTGTTGTATACCTCGGTAAAGCACTCCATTATGCATCTGAATTGCTGTATGCCTCTGTAAAACACTCCATTATGAATCTGTATTGTTCTATGGCTCGGTAAAGCACACCATTATGCATCTGTATTGTTCTATACCTCTGTAAAGCTCTCTGTTATATATCTGTATTGTTGTACACCTCTGTAAAGTGCTCAGTTATGCATCTGTACAGTTGTATACCTTTGTAAAGCGCTCCATTATGCATCTGTATTGTTGTATACCTCTGTAAAGCACTCTGTTATGCATCTGTATAGTTGTATACCTCTGTAAAGTGCTCCGTTATATATCTGTACAGTTGTTTACCTCTGTAAAGCACTCCGTTATGCATCTGTACAGTTGATTACCTCTGTAAAGCGCACTGTTATATATCTGTACAGTTTTATATCTATCTATCTATCTATCTATCTATCTATCTATCTATCTATCTATCTATCTATCTATCTATCTATCTATCTATCTATCTATCCCTCTAGCTCTCTATCTATCTATCTATCTATCTATCTATCTATCTATCTATCTATCTATCTATCTATCTATCTATCTATCTATCTATCTATCTATCTATCTATCCCTCTAGCTCTCTATCTATCTATCTATCTATCTATCTATCTATCTATCTATCTATCTATCTATCTATCTATCTATCTATCTATCTATCTATCTATCCCTCTAGCTCTCTCTCTATCTATCTATCTATCTATCTATCTATCTATCTATCTATCTATCTATCTATCTATCTATCTATCTATCCCTCTAGCTCTCTCTCTATCTATCTATCTATATATCTATCTATCTATACTTGTTTGTGTATAGTGCTGAATCGCCCAAAGGCCTCAGAGTGCTCACAGGGACGAGCGGAACAATTAAAGAAAGGAAGAAATGGCACAATATAGGTTTTGCAGGAAGAAAGCGGAGAGAGTAAGATGTTACTCTGTTCCCTCATCAAACAGCCAGGACTTCTGTTGCTTTTTAAACATGTTCATGGATCCACAATTTTTTTAAGGAGAGAGGAAGGGAGTTCCAAACCTTGGGGGCCCAAAAATTTAAATTGATACTGCCAAATTTTTCTTGAAGTTGATAGGGTTGGAACAGGTCCTGATTATTATTGGAACGCAACTTTCTCCTAATGGGAGCTTTCTTTATTTTGTCAGAAAGGTAGTTTGGCGTGGCACGAGCTAGATATTTGAAGACCAACACTGCGCCTTTAAATTGAATTCTTCGTCCAACTGGAAGCCAGTGAAGATTCCACCTCTCAGTTGAGATCTTGGAGTGTCGGCTCAGCCCATTAAGCGCCCTTTCTGCTCCATTCTGGATAGTTTGCATTTTTCTTACATTGGATTTCGAGGTGCCCATTAGTAGACTATTGCAGTAGTCAAATTCAGAGTTTTTTACAGCACCAGCAATTACGGCAAGATTGGGTTTGGATGGATATGGACGAATTTGCCAGAGAAGATTGGAGAAAAAATACACACATGGATTTGAGATATGAGACATGCCTTTTAAAAGATAGATGAGAATCCATGAAGATCCCCAGTGATTTTACACAGTCAGATACCATGATGTTGTTATTATTGATTGTATAGCTTTGATATTTAACCTCTAGTTTTTTTTTTTGTCTCTGGGGAGTGCCAACTTTCATTAGTTCTGTTTTGGCCTCGTTAAGGGTCAGCAAGTTAGATGGCATTCATTTTAGTATGGCAGAGAACACCTCTCTTACTCTATGCACGTCCTTTTCATAGTCTCCTGACCGAGTGAACACCAGCTGGGTGTCATTGGCATAGTTCATTAACCTGACACCCAGGGTTCGTAGCAGGTTGCATAATAGCTTTGAGAAGATGTTAAAGAATAGGAGCGATACGCAGTAGCCCTCCGGGACACCACATAATAGCAGGGTTTTAGGGAAGTAAAGTTCCCCTTCTTAACTGCTGCCAATCTGGGGCCCAGGAAGGATTGTAACCAGTCTGCTGCGGCATGAGACCATCTACTGAACATCTACTAATACCTCTGTAAAGTGCTCCATTATGCATCTGTACAGTTGATTACCTCTGTAAAGTGTTCTGTTATGCATGTGTGCAGTTGTATACCTCTGTAAAGCGCTCCATTATGCATCTATGTTGTTGTATAACTCTGTAAAGTCCTGTATTATGCATCTGTATTGTTGTATGCCTCTGTAAAGCACTCCACTATATATCTGTATCTTTGTACACCTCTGTAAAGTGTTCTGTAATGCATCTATACAGATGTATACCTATGTAAAGTTCTCCATTATGCATCTGTATTGTTGTATACCTCAGTAAAGCGCTCCATTATGCATCTGTATTGTTGTATACCTCGGTAAAGCGCTCCACTATGCATCTGTATTGTTGTATACCTCTTTAAAGTGCTCTGTTATGCATCTGTACAGTTGTATACCTCTGTAAAGCATTCCATTATATATCTGTACAGTTGTATACCTCTGTAAAGCTTTCCATTATATATCTGTACCCTTTTACACCTCTGTAAAGCACTCCGTTATGCATATTTATTGTAGTATGCCTCTGTAAAGCAGTCCTTTATATATCTGTACAGTTGCATACCTCTGTAAAGTGCTCCATTATATATCTCTACAGTTGTACACCTCTGTAAAACGCTATGTTATGCATCTGCATTGTAGTATGCCTCTGTAAAGCGCTCCATTATATATCTGTACAGTTGTATACCTCTGTAAAGCGCTCTGTTATGCATCTGTATAGTTGTACACCTCTGTAAAGCGTTCCGTTATGCATATATCTGTACAGTTATACACCTACGTAAAGCACTCCATTATGCATCTGTGCAGTTGTATACCTCTGTAAAGCGCCCCGTTATGCATCTGTACAGTTGTACACCTCTGTAAAGCGTTCCGTTATGCATATATCTGTACAGTTATACACCTACGTAAAGCACTCCATTATGCATCTGTGCAGTTGGATACCTCTGTAAAGCGCCCCGTTATGCATCTGTACAGTTGTACACCTCTGTAAAGCACTCTGTTATGCATCTACAAGTTAAGTTTGCACTCAATAAATACCATATTAATATTAATAATAATAATTGTACACAGCCTGTATAGTAAGTTTCTCTATGGTTTCCCCCCAAAATTTGACATCCAGAAAACACCATTCCAATTCCCCAGGAGTGCACTGTTATTATTTCTGGTAATTATTCTATGAGAAAGAAAAAAAAGTCCTGGATTGGACATCACGGTAACCCAATAATTTGGGGCTAGGGATGGGGTCCCGAGGGTACCAGTTATCTGTCCCCCAACGCTGCCTTGGAAGCACCACTGAGCTCATGGTGTCACTAATGGGGGTACGGTTTGTTGTCAGCCTCTCGCTTGCTTAGCAGGTCAGAGCGGTTGGCCTCCAGAACCCACTTGAATTATGCTCGAGGGTATGGAGTGGACTCCTCTTGTCACCCAGAGCATTGTGGGGGCCCCAGCTGAGGTTCAGAAACCAGGGCCACGGCAGACAGGATAAGCCACGAGGGCAAATGCTTGCGCTGTGTGGCCGCCATGCCCAGTGATGCATCGTGGATCAGGGAGAGGAAGCCCCGGGGGCCAATGGGGTATTTCTGATTCCCACCTGCTGAGGGGCTTCCTTGGGGGGAGGGTGCTCTCTGGACTGTGCTGGACATCACGCCCCTCAGTCTAGGGACGATGCGTAAAGTAAAGCCTTCATGCTATGGAGTGGGCGGCTTTTCTCTTGGATACCTGGTAAGGTAGGCGCTAACGTGAGTGCTCTTTCAGGAGCGTACTCAGGAGCCTGTGCTATTACTATGCTGCAATGAAACAATACTGTGGCAGCAGGCATCGCATACAATCGTGTTAAACCTTTTATTAAAAGAACATGCTAATGTTAACCTTTCTCAGATTAGGAGAATCTGAAAACTGCTCACACATACAGACACGCGATAGGCCTGCCACTGATAACGCCGACAGGCGTGCATCCCTGCTGCAGTGAAACAGGAGAGCAGCGTGTCTAGCAATAGCCTGGCGCGATAGCTCAGCGAGCTAGGCGCTCATCTCTTCTAGCAGCACAAGTTCAAATACAGACATGGATGACTCCGATTTCACCCTTAGCAGGTGCAGCTCTATCAGCACACTTAGAAGGGGACAAAATCTGTCATGAAGTGTTTCATGAAACTGTATGAAAAAAACACCAGCTTCTCGCCACTTCAAGTCATTGTGAACCTCAGAAGCCACAACGAAAAGGGGTGTCATAGATCTCAGCATCGCGTTAAGGGTCCACAGGCACAGGTACACTTACAATGTGTGATTGGCAATATCGCCAGTGCCCACTGCCGTCCTCACATCTGGACTCTGAGGCGCCTCAGCTAATGGTTGACGTCTGTTCTTGAAGAGGCAAGCCACTTACTGACTATGTACAAAGCCTGGGATATTGAAACTCCGAAAATGTGGAATGGCTTTCACATGTTAGTGTATGGGCTTGTATGTATTGTTCCCCTCAAAGGGGGAACTGATCAGCTGACCACAACATCCGTTAGGCGGAAGGCATTGCAGATATGTGCTTTAAATCAATGTGTCTATTTGATGAGGGAAGTGGGGGTGAGGAATGACTGCAGGAAGGATTCGGGGCTCCCAACCCTTTTTCTTTGATTGGGGCAGGAGGTGGCCAAGGGAGTCTCAATCCTGTCAAATCCACTCGAAGGTGGAAAGCCCCCAAAACACTCACTTCCGTGGGGGCATCTTTGTGAGGCAACAGCAGAACACTCCAACCTAGAATGCGGGTGTATTCTACTATTGACAGAGCGCCTTTGGGGTTACTTGATGTTCCAGTCAATTGCACCCCGTTAACTGTGGTGAGTAGCAGCTGCACACCATTCACACATCGAACAGATAACACCGAGTGTAACCCCCCAAGATGCCTTGAAAGAAATTCCTTCTGCAACTCCCATTTCTTTGAGAAATTTGCAGCCCACACGGGTTCCCAACGGGGGCAGGCGACGGCCTCCCTCTAACATCCTGCATGTTAGTTAAAAGGCCAGCCCTCCCTTTGCTGTCATTCACTCACACAATTCTGGAAGTGTCTAATTACGAGTTATTTTCAGAAGGCAGTGATGTCAATGGCAAAAGTACTTGACACACGCCACGGTAATTGCCTGTTTACAGATGGTTGCTAAGAGGGGATTTCTATAGGACTGCAGCATTTTATCAGAACAGGAAGCATTCCCAAATTGTCTGAGCACACTTGTGACGGTAGCCCCCTGTAGGGAAGTTGGGACTGGACATAGCATATCACGCACCAAGAGGCCCTTTTGGGTAGTGGCACTATATACATGGTAATGTTAAAGTTAAAGGATATTTGTACCGCGCACTATCACCACCGGAGTGGTCCCCTGGCGCTCTGGCGGCTCTGAAAAAGGGAAAGGGGGGGTGAGTTAGTGGGAATAAGCTTGAATAGTGCAAGAGAGCAGTGATGTGCTGTTGGCAGCCTCAGCCTGGTGGGTCTGTTGGCTGGGCTTGGGGTGTTTTACGGTCGGTAGTCATTGTGTGCTGTTGTGCGAGTCTATGTGTGTTTTGTTTTGTTTTTGCAGTGTAGTGAAGTTTGTGCAGATTGTTGTGTTGTAGGATTCTGGTTGTGTTTGGTTAGAGTTTGAGAGGTGTATGCAGAGGGGTGAAATTGTTAATGGATCGGTTATTTGGCATTGCTGTCCTCGCAGTTATGTCTAGTTGCGGTGCTTGCTATCATTCACTATTCCATCTGAGTGTGGCACTTGCTAATCTTCAATATCCTGTCTAGATGTGAGGCAGGCTAGTGATCACGATTCCCTCTGAGTGGGGCACTTGGTAACATTCACAGTTACATCTAAGTGTGGCACATGCTAACATTCATAATCCTATCTAGGTGTGACACATGCTAAAGTTAAGCATTCCATCTAACTGTGGTGCATGCTAACATTCATATTTCTATCTAGATGCGACACAGGCTAAAGTTAAGAATTCCATCTAAGTGTGGCACACGCTAACATTCATAATACTATCTAGGTGTGACACAGGCTAAAGTTAAGAATTCCATCTAAGTTGTGTGCATGCTAACATTCACAATCCTATGAAGATGTGACACAGGCTAAGGTTAAGAATCCCATCTAAGTGTGGCGCATGCTAACATTCACAATCCTATCTAGATGTGACACAGGCTAAAGTTAAGAATTCAATCTAAGTGTGCTTAACATTCACAATCCTACCTAGATGTGATGCAGGCTAAAGTTAAGAATTCCATCTACGTCCATCTAAGTGTGTCACATGCTAACATTCACAATCCTATCTAGATGTGACACAGGCTAAGGTTAAGAATTCCATCTCAGTGTGTCACATGCTAACATTCACAATCCTATCTAGATGTGAAAGAGGCTAAGGTTACGAAATCCATCTAAGTGTGTCACATGCTAACATTCACAATCCTATCTAGATGCGATGCAGACTAAAGTTAAGAATTCCATCTAAGTCCATCTAAGTGTCTCACATGCTAACATTCACAATCCTATCTAGATGTGACACAGGCTAAGGTTACGAATTCCATCTCAGTGTGTCACATGCTAACATTCACAATCCTATCTAGATGTGATGCAGGCTAAAGTTAAGAATTCAATCTAAGTGTGCTTAACATTCACAATCCTATCTAGATGTGACACAGGCTAAGGTTACGAATTCCATCTCAGTGTGTCACATGCTAACATTCACAATCCTATCTAGATGTGACATAGGCTAACATTCACAATCCTATCTAGATGCGATGCAGACTAAAGTTAAGAATTCCATCTAAGTCCATCTAAGTGTGTCACATGCTAAAATTCACAGTCCTATCTAGATGTGACACAGGCTAAGGTTACGAAATCCATCTAAGTGTGTTGCATGCTAACATTCACAATCCTCTCTAGATGTGATGCAGGCCAATCTTCACAGTTCTCTCTGGGTGTGGCACTAGTTAACATTGGCAAGTAAGTTAGTGTGTAATGCAATGCAACATTTAAAGTCCAGCCATGAATAGATTTAGGGCCTGATTCATGGAAGTGTTTTATAATGGTGACATTCCATAGGAAAAAGTTCCATGAATCAGGCCCTTAAGCTGGTGGTCACAAATCTCTAAGTATGCATGGTGTAAGTCTATGGCAGTCTACGTTATGGAAAGGTAAGGACGAGTGGTGGGGGCTTTCTGGAGTAGAGTAATTGCTCTACACCCACCCAAGCCAGACTTACAATGTTTGCTGATGTCTGTTGACTGATGGCTTCACTGGCTTCACCTGCGGACACCTGCAGACATGTCTTGGAGATGCCAATGTAGGAGGCACCCTTTGCCTCGGGGTCTTTAGCCGCAGGGGCTGCCAGGCAGAGGGCTGCCCAGGTCTGGCCCAGGATATGGAAGGAATTTTCCAATCAGGATGGGAGGAGGGACAGGGAGGTGGGACAAAGGGGCGGGCAAGCTCCGGCACTGCTGGGGGGCCCGCGAGGCTCATGAAACTCAGCAAACCGCCATGATGTTTTCAAGGGGAGACAGGGGGTCATACTGCACACGCTCACCTGTTGCCAAGATGGGAAATGGCACAGGGAGCGTTTGTGCAGCGATTCCCAGGCCATAACTCCAATGGGAGAAATTGTCCAATCAGGACCGGAGGAGTGACAGGGAGGCAGGACAAAGGGAGGGCAAGCTCCGAAACTGATGGGGAGCGAGCCCGTGAGGCTCACAAAACTCATTGCACCGCCATGATGGTTCCAAGGGGGGGGGGGGGGCAGGGCATCACAGTGCACACGCTCACCTGTTGCCAAGATGGGAAATGGTCCTAGGAGTGTTTGTGCAGCGATTCCCAGGCCACAACTCCAATGGGAGGAATTGTCCAATCAGGACCGGAGGAGGGACATGTATTAAACCATTCAATAAACCAAAGCTTTGCATAGTAGTCGGGTTGTTTCAATATAAGAAACATGTTTTACCTTACTAATGAGAACGAGTGGAAGGGAATCATTTTACTTGAGAGTTTGTCTGGGTGCACCCAAAACAGTTTATTTTGCTAGCCTTTTAAATACATGTTAGTGCCTGTTTTTGCCCTGAAACATTTGTACTTGACTTCTGATCCAGAAATCTTTCATTGTCAATTTCCTTTCAATTCTGGAATTTCACTGTTGCTTGTTGCTGCTTCTGCATCAAGTCCTCTTTCTATTGTTCTTGCTGGTACAATGATTGCTCCACAATTAAGAACTAATAACTGTGATGGTGGACTCGATCTACCAGTAATGTCCCGGAGCCCAAGTCATAGGCCTAAATTAATCAAGATGCATAACGCTGGGCTCTGGTGGCATTACGGGCTAAACCGGTCAGTTGCTGCAGATGTTAATGCCATTACCACCACAGGGACAACCCTGAGGTGATAATAGTGGCTTGACAAAGAATGACTCCAGTCAAGCGCCAGGGTTGTGGTGTCTATGCCCTCCATGGAAATGTAAGCTTGATATCAAGCAAAGTCCCTCTTTCATGTCCATGGTGGCGGCGGGAAGACGGCCATGTACATGGTATGGAGGAGGAAGGCTGGGGGGGGGCAATGCTGGGTGGCCAGGGGCTCTGCAGTAGGATGACAGAGGCCAGTCAGGGAAACGTCGGTGGATTCAGGAAGCACTTGGCTGACTCAGAACGTGGGCTCACATCGTTATTTCAGGACATGAACCAAGCAAGCTATTTGGTCAGCTAGGGGGAGCCACCTTGGCAGGGGTTTACTCCAGACAGTTTCTGGTGCTTTTATTCAGTGTCATCGCCAGGAATCAATTTTAGGAGGGGCACAGAGGGGGTCAAAGACAAAAGTAGGGGGGGCACAGAAAATGTAAGCAGAGAACATGGTCACTGCTCGTGTTAGGCGGGGGGCACAAGGATGGGCACATGGTTTCACAGGGGGGCCCTGGACCCCCCAGGCCTCCCCTAGCGACGCCACTGCTTTTTATTTTCAGGGGAGGCAGGGTTTCAGTCTTAAGCAGAACGTGTTCTCAACTATTGCAAAATATGAACATAATTCAAATGTATGTGAAAGTGGTGGGGGGGTGGTTAGTCATCTTGACATCATCCAGCAAGAGCTTCCGATCAGAGCAGAAGGCAACCGCAGCATAACTCCTGCAGTTTCGAGCACATAACCCCCAGGGCCAAAGTGGGCAGAGAGGTACGCTGCACTGGGGCCCAGATTTCATCCAGGGAATCTGATTGGGCTGGGACAGGTCAGGATGGAAAGCTTCAAGATGAAGTGATTATCTTACTCTACAAGTTATACACTAATGTGCAGAGTACTTCACATGGAGGGATAGAAGTGTGAGAGTCTACTGTGCAGCCAGTGCCTACCAGATTGGGTTATTCCTGCAGCAGGCAATTGCTGTGCTATTGCTGTAGACTCTGGAGGCAAAGGGAGTGATGGCAAGTGGAAGGATGAGCAACTGCAGGTGGGGGGGAGATGGGGAAGATACATACTAATTTGCAAGCTTGACCCCTTTTCTTCAGGCTGAGGCCAGACGAGTTGTCACTATTTGTACAATGCTCTGCTCTAAGGCACCTAGGACCAGACTCATCAACACAAAGTAATCCTTTACAAGACCTTCTGGTTTCAGATGAGGGACTGGCCATCTCCCAGCTTACTCCCCACACGGAATCTCTTGGCTGTCTCCATGACCACCAGTCTGGCTTCAGAGCAAGCAGAGGCAAATCAACTGTTCTCTTGAACACCTGTGAAGATCTGCTCTTCAATCTTGATTCAAGCCTCATACTCCTTGAAATGCACTCAGCTTTTGACATGGTCAATCACTCCATCCTGATCAATCGACTCCATGAGAACTTGGGCATCACGGATCAGGCCCTGGAGTGGTTGACCTCCTTCCTCCCTGACCAACCCTCCCAGGTCCAACTTGGGTCCTTACTCTTAACCACCTCTCTCGCCACATGTGGGGTTCGCCAGGGCTCTATCCTCTCACCCTGACTCTCCAATGTTTACCTGGCCCCATTGGTCCACCTTATCTCTACCTTCTTCTCTAACTTTCCTTGTTATGTGGATGACAGCTCACTTTCCGGCTCCCCTCAGCCTTCTCTCCTCTCTCGTTCACTTCTGTCTATCTGAGATTCAGGATTGGTGTGCCCCAAACGATCTATGCCGTAATGCCAATAAGATGGAGATACTTCTCATTGGGACCCCTGCTCCCACTTTCCCTCGCTCACTCGGGCTGCCCTCCTTGGGCCCTCTTCCTTTGCCTTCATGTGAGGCAAAAAACCTTGGTGTCATCTGCAACTCCACTCCCTTCTTCTCTCCTCCCATCACATACCTTGCCAAGAAGGACCACTTCCAGCTGACTCCCTCAGAGGTGTTCCTCCTGTTCTCACTTTACCCCACAGCTCACTGTTTCCAGAGCCCTGGTTCTCTCTAGGTTGGACTACTGCTACATCCTCTTTCTCAATCTTCCTTCCGTGACTCGCTCCACTCAGCATCTAATCCAGACCAGGGTTGTAAGACTTTTCCTCGGCACGAGCCCAGGGACCATATCTCTCCAGCCCTGATATCTCTCCACTGGCTCCTGGTGGCTGCAAGGATGAAGTTCAAGACTATTTGCATTGTCCACAAGGCTTTCTGGTGTCGGGGCCTGCACTACATCCAACTCTCGTTTCCAAAATACCTTCCATCTCAAACCCTTCACTCTGCTACATCCATCTCTCTAAGAGATAGACGCTTCTCCGGGCAGAGAATGGGGGGTAGATCTCTCTCCTCTGCAGGTGACCCCATCTGGAATAGCATCCCTGCCCCTCTCAAACTTGAGTCAGACTACCTGAAGTACCGAAACCAGCTCCAGACCTCATCTTTCTCTTTCTCTCTCCCTCTCTCTTGCCAATATACATGCTGCTGTGCCGACTGGTTGCTGGCTACCTTCAGACTCTCACTGGGTACCAGGCTCCTCCATGATCAGTCTCCCCTGCATTGCTTCTGGACCTGCTGCTTACGTAGGGGCACTAACCTCTATAGTCCCATGCTTCTCCGCACTTGCCTACCGCTGCGCCGCCCTGGCTGCACTTTACTCATTGCAATACTGCCCTGATTACACTGTGCCCCTCCCCCTCCCTTACACCCAGCCCCCTGCTCTCCCCCAGAACTTTGCATTGTCACACTTGCACGATGTGAATGACACAAGGCCTAGTAAGATTGTTTATCTTGTCCTCCCTCTGTCTTCCCTCCCTTGTCTTTTCTCTTCATTGGCTATAAAGGATTTACAAGTAGAGCTGGTTGGACATTGCCATCCTTTAATATGTCTGCCCAGAGGTGGTTGTCTACTCTTGCTCGGGTGAAGAGACGTCTCACATGTGATCGTTTGAGGATCTTTAGTAAGGGTAACAGTGGCTTCAATCTGCATAAATGTCTGCCCATTCCACATACCGTCGGTTCTCCAGCTCCTTCTCAGGATGTTACCTCTCATATTGCTTTGCTTTTAAGAGTTTTAAAAATCCCACATGGGATGATGATCCCCCAGTTATGGGGTTCAGGACTTCAGACATACTTAATAAACCTAGATTAGGCTGTACATCTTTTCTAAATTTCAAGGCATTTGAAGGTGTGAAATGCTCTCTCCAGGAGAGGGCGACAAGATTTCCATTTGCTGACATAACTATTTTCACTTGTTAAATAACAGATCTATCCCTTCATTTATTTTTGCATAGGGGGGGCGTGTATTCAGACAGGGGTTATAATACCAAAAACATAACACCAGATCACACACCCTCTCCTCCTCCTCATGATTTGATTTAAACGATGATAAACTTGTGAACCTCACAGCTCCTTTTAACTCCAAATACTGTGTAATGAACTCCAAACTATTTCTCTAGAAAAACATGTAATTTTAATATTTATGTTTCTCATTAATTAATTATATAAACCACAATACATTCAACCATTCAAATTCATGTGCAATACAGGGGGTTAGTAAAAGTGTTTAAAAAAATAAATAAATAATATACCAGAAGGAACACTTTCTTTACGAAATCTCGCAAGCCTCTGCAGGGAGTAAGTTATTTTCAAACATTGACTTTAAATATTTTTGAAGACATGAGGTGTAAGTATTTGTTTCAATATAATAGAGTTTTAAAGAGCACTCTCATTTTTTAGTCTTTTTAATACATATATGACATCATATTTTTGAATTCTCTTGAGATCAGTTATTCCATCATATCTCTCTGTTTTCAAAAATATTTTTTTTTTAAAACACTGATTGGATAAAACATTGTCGACACTCATGCATTTCGGCCCTTCATAACAAAATCTGTTAATCCATAACACTTTCCTTGATAAATAAGTTGTCATGGATCGGCAATATCGACCCTTCTGGTCTGCCTGGTCCATTAGTCAATAACCACTACTCCGTTCACCTTCAACATGGCCGACGCCATGTTTCGGTGCGGTCTAGTCTTCCATGTAGATCACATGATTCCTTGAAAACAGACACACCCCTGCGCTTCCGCGCGTCTCAACGCTTTGCTTGTCTGAGCCTCGCCCGGCAAGTCGTGTTCTAGTTTCTAGCCCCTTTTCTTCGTGAATCCTGGTACTCAGCCTTCCTTCCTTCCTGGTCTCCCTTCCTATCCCTTTCGCGTCCTCAATCCGGAACCTCGTTACCCTGTCCGTTCTATCCTGGTTCCGTCCCAGACCTTTCCTGGAACATTGAACGTCTCCCGAGCCCCGGCGATGCCGCGACCCGGAGTTACTGACCTGCGCGTTCTCCGAAGCCCAGCAGACTGGATTCAGAGGACTCTAGACCTTACCTCTATAAGGCACGCTTGTCCAGGAAAAAGAAACCTGCAAACTCCAAGAAGTTATCGACAAGAATCAAACAGGTGAGTCACGAATCCGAGGACTCGGATTCTGACATAAGTAGGCCTTCGTCAGGACTAAAGTTGTTTCTGTAAATCTAAAGTTTAACACTAACCTTATTTTCTTATGAGGGGCATGCAATGTTGGATTTGTCCCTGCAAATGTCCCAAACTATCACAGCAAGTTCTGTAAGAAAGAAATGAAGGGGTTCCTCTTTAAGTCGTACAGCTCTGATGCATTCCTTGATTGCACCTCCATTTTTATATCTTTTTTGGGAGATTATTTGCCCAAGACTCCACCTCAGGGTAGAGCTAGCTAATCCAAATTATTGTTACCATTCGTTCCTTCTTTTCTTCAGAGGACTGTTTCAACGTTGCAAGTACGTTCAGGATCCTTCTTGTTTTGAACGGGTCTCTTCCAACCTCTGCATCACCTAGATGAGAACATATACAGCACTTCGATATTTTTTAAAGTTTTGAAGCACTTTAAGTATACCAGCACTGCAGTTTAATAACCTATATAGCACATGTGTGGGCTCATTGCAGATGATGTCACTACATTTGATATCAACACACTTCATCGCTCTTTTTTTCCATTTATTCCATTGTTGAGAAACCCTAATACATTCAGAGCTATACGTGCTCGTTGTTCATAAATTGACCCGGAACAGACTCTACCCGCTGTCAACTCCCCTGTGGGGAGGGGGCACTCATGTACAACTTGTACTTAGAGTGAGGCTTGCACCCGCTTCTCTAAACACAAAGATCATAATGAAGTCCCACAGTGTCCGCGTGCCCGGCCACTATACGAATATTTCGGCCATTAGTGCAATTGTTGGAGCCCCAGATTGCATTTAGTATCTGTAGTTATTCTTAATCGTGTTCCACAATTCTAAGTGATCTATTCTTTGTTCATTTAGTCTATCTACTTGATATATACGAGCACACCGTGCACCTCCCTCCAGCAAACCATCTCCTCGGATTCCTGTTTGTGAGCGGTTGCCTGGAGACCGTTGTGCATGGCCTTGATGTCATGTTTCCTGCTTCATGCTGAAACAGAGCTCCATCTTGGAAGGGGTTCCAACACTGTTCTGTAACTACAGTTCCACTAATATTTTTAAGAATTATGTTCGATTTTCTTTTTGAAAAACAAATCAAACAATCAATCACACAAAAGGTGTATGTCCTTAGTTCTTACATCCACAAATTGCTTATTTGTGTATGTATGCCTTACTGTGAGCGGTTGCCTGGAGACTGTTAAGCATTGCCTCGATTTCATGTTGCCTGCTACAGATTTGAGAAGGGCATCATCTTTGAAAATGTTACAAAAATGGTTCTATGGTTGTAATTCACAATTCACTATGATTTATTTATTTATGTGCATGTTCATGTATAGATCGCGCTAAACCCTTAGTACTAACAATTGAAGCCTAAGGGCTTTGATGCCTGTTTCATTTGGTTTTTGGACTTCAGAAGTATCCAATTTATGACTAAATAAAGATTATTGCTGCATTAACATTGGTCAAGTACTTATCAAACAGCTGGATTTTGTAATACGTGTTTGCAAAGCCGTCACCATCCTTTCTCTTCTACCTCCGTATATGTATTCTCTGAACATAAATAACTTATTAAAAAAAATATGTACTACATGTTTATATATCACATTATAAAACAGTAAGGGGGTAAATCATAGAATGTAGCGCACAAGTGGCGCACGCGGCTGGCGCACAGTGTGCGGGAGCGAATCTCTGCGCCAGCCACGTGCACTAAAATCCATTTCCGCGCACAGCGTATTCATGGATTTCAGCTACCAAAACCAGCCATGGCGCACAGTGGCGCAGCGACCCTGCAGCAGCGCCAGTTACGCCCCCAAGAACTCCCCTCGCGCAAGGAAAAGCCATCAAAATCCCCAATCCAGCGCAAAGGGCTGCGCTAACCCTGTACCAGCACGGCAAGCGGGGTACGTGTATTACTGGGGTTCGCGGGAAGTTTCACACGCGATTGGCCCTGTGGGAGCGGGGTACGTGTCTTACAGGGGTGCGCGGGAAGTTTCACACGTGATTTTAGCAGGGTACGTGTATTTCAGGGGTGCGTGGGAAGTGTCACACGCAATTTCAGCAGGGTACGTGTATTTCAGGGGTGTGCGGGAAGTTTCACATGCAATTTCAGCAGGGTACGTGTATTACTGGGGTTCGCAGGAAGTTTCACACGCGATTGGCCCTGTGCGAGCGGGGTATGTGTATTTCAGGGGTTCGCAGGAATTTTCACACGCGATTGGCCCTGTGCGAGCGGGGTACGTGTATATCACGGGTGCGCGGGAAGTTTCACACGTGATTTCAGCAGGGTACGTGTATCACAGGGGTGCACAGGAAGTTTCACACGCGATTTCAGCAGGGTATGTGTATTACAGGGGAGCGCGGGAAGTATCACATGCGATTTCAGCAGGGTATGGGTATTTCAGGGGTGCGCAGGAAGTTTCACACGCGATTTCAGCAGGGTACGTGTATTTCAGGGGTGCGCGGGAAGTTTCACACGCAATTTCAGCAGGGTACGTGTATTTCAGGGGTGCGCGGGAAGTTTCACACGCGATTTCAGCAGGGTACGTGTATTACTGGGGTTTGCGGGAAGTTTCACACGCAATTGGCCCTGTGCGAGCAGTATACATGTATTTCAGGGGTGCGTGGGAAGTTTCACACGTGATTTCAGCAGGGTACGTGTATTTCAAGGGTGCGCGGGAAGTTTCACACACGATTTCAGCAGGGTACGTGTATTACTAGGGTTCGCGGGAAGTTTCACACGCGATTGGCCCTGTGCGAGCAGGGTACGTGTATTTCAGGGGTTCGCGGGAAGTTTCACATGCAATATCTGCAGGATACGTGTATTTCAGGGGTGCGCGGGAAGTTTCACATGTGATTTCAGCAGGGTATGTGTATTTCGGGGGTCCCGGGGAGTCCTACATGTGATTTGGCATGTGGGTCCTCCCAGGTGTTCCCTGTACACCCTCCACAGCCCCTGCAAGCAGCCCACACCCCAGGGGACTACCCTGCACCCCTGGTAATGTCCCGCAGGCAGCCCACCCAACATGGGCATGCCCCCCAGCAAAGGCACATGTCTCCTTGCACTACTGATCACCAACTCATGTCACCTTGCACCCCACCACCCAGTAGTGCAGGGCACCTGCCAGCAGGCCCCCACTCATGTCCCACTCATGTCCCCTTGCACTCCCACCCCCCAGCAGTGCGGGGCACCTGCCAGCAGGCACCCACTCATGTCCCCTTGCACACCCACCCCCCAGCAGTGCAGGGCACCTGCCAGCAGGCCCCCACTCATGTCCCCTTGCACCCCCACCCCCCAGCAGTGCAGGGCACCTGCCAGCAGGCCCCCACTCATGTCCCCTTGCACACTCACCCCCCAGCAGTGCAGGGCACCTGCCAGCAGGCCCCCACTCATGTCCCCTTGCACTGCCACCCCCCAGCAGTGCGGGGCACCTGCCAGCAGGCCCACACTCATGTCCCTGTTAGGGAGAATTCTCTGTTTAGGCTGAATTTCCTAACCTAGTGAGTCCCCCAGCAGCTTTGCTGGATTTCTGGAGTTTTTTTTTTTTTCATCCTGCCAAGAGTGGGACTCATTTCCTCCCACTCTTGGACATGATTTGTGGTATTTTTTTGAATGTTAATGTGTTCTATGGGCTATGGGGTCTTTTACTCCATAGGGTTTCATGTGTTTTGCTATGTGTGTTACACAGCATCCTCTGTGCCGTAACACTGGGGTTTCCTAGGTGACCCCCACCATAGACTCCATACCCTGGGACTGACTACTGTCTCCCAGGGCATGTAAAGTCACCATTGGCTTTACTAGACCTAAATTTACTAACAGAACTAGTACAAACCATCCTATTGTGGACGTACTGGTAGGGGTAATTCGATTACCCCTGGGTCTGTTGTTCGAGGGGGCACTGTCCCGTCCCCCCTCGTCGAGTTTTGGCTGGTGGCAGTGGATACTACTTTTTATATTCGACCGCAAATATATTCCTATGGGATATTTCCCATTGTTCGAGGCTAATACTTTTTCACATTAGTCTCTAACATACCGCCGGTTTATTTGTCTTAAATAAATCTACTGGTTGGTATTTTCTGCCAGAACTTGGTTTTTAAAATGGCGTATGTGTTCGCCTCTGTAACTCCAAACCAAAGGTCGAGCCTTTTGTTCCACTTTTTGGCAGGCTTCTACACAGAAGCCTCCAAAAGTGGTGCCATTCTGTCTGGGTACCACAGAGGGTGTGGGAGGGGGTTTAGGCACCCTGGACTGAGTTGCCTTGCCAACTCAAGTCACACTCTGGTGTGATTGGCCCAAGTGGTGAGCCGCCCCGCTCACCACTTAGCATGTTTGATTGACAGCTAGGCTGAATGAATGGGGGTTTTCTGCAAAAAAGAAGGGCTTTTGGGACTGGAACTTCAGAAGTCACCACAGGACCTAAGAATCCGACGAGGGTAAAGCTGAGCCGACCTGCAACGACGACACCTCCGGTGGAGCCCTGCTGAACCGACTCACCACTTCCCGACGACAGAGGAGATCTCCCGACTGGAGAGTCTTCTTCCCTTGACTGGTGGGAACAACCGGTCCCTTGCTTTTTCTTCGCTTCCAGGACGTCTAGTGGTCGAATTGCCCGTGCTGAGCACCCCGGTAACCGGATAGCTACTAACCACTGTACCGCAACCAAAAGGTGGTGCCTTGTGATTGAGCACTCCACGGCTGGTCTCTTCCCTGGTGGTGCAACGATCTTCAACTTTTCCTCGACGACGAGATCCTCTCATCTTCTGGCAAAGCCCCGACTTGCATCCACCACCAGGAACAACTGCCCCCGCCGGAGCTGTCTCTTCACTTTCAAGGTACCGTGTCCGCCTGGCTTCCCGTGAAACAGTTAGCGTGAGGTTTCTTAAATCCTTACCTTTCCATTGGGTCGCCTCCAGACCTTCTTAACTTTTTGTTCTAAAGCTAGTCCAACCTTTCTGTGACATTTTGCTACAAAGACTTGAAGTGCATTCCCACTGTGATACTTATGGCACATACCGCCTTGCCTCTCTCCGAGTGGGCCTGAACTTTGTGATCTACAGTAGACCCTGTCTTGCTTGCCTTGCATTTGCTACGTAAAAGTGTTGGTACTGAGTTGGTTTCATACCCTGCCTTTTTGTCTCCCTTTCTAACGAATATTAGAGTGCCATCTAGGTGAAAGCACTCACCTCTGTCTGTAAATAAGTGGTGCCGTTGAACCTAGACTTGTCGAAATATTGATATGGGATTGATATATACTTATAGTAAGTGTGATTGAAGTTGTTTGCCATATTAGTGCCAGTGTGTTTTTCATAGATGTGTTTTTAAATAAATCATTATATATCTTTACACCCAAGCTCTGATCAGTGTCTGCTTGTTCTACTGTGTAAATTGCCCTATCTTGTATGCTCTAAATGCTGCCTAACTCGTCTTGAGAGAAGTCTGACTGCTCAGCCACAGCTACCAGGTAAATCTGGGTGGTACAGACTGCTACCAATTGGGTTTACTGCTAACTTCTGTAGTCTTAAACTTTTTGCAGTGGTCCCAGAGGGAACTGCACAGGTTTCTGCCTAACAGTCCCCTTGCACACCCACCCCCCAGCAGTGCAGGGCACCTGCCAGCAGGCCCCCACTCATGTCCCACTCATGTCCCCTTGCACCCCCATCCCCCAGCAGTGTGGGGCACCTGCCAGCAGGCCCCCACTCATGTCCCCTTGCACCCCCACCTCCAGCAGTGCAGGGCACCTGCCAGCAGGCCCCCACTCATGTCCCCTTGCACACCCACTTCCAAGCAGTGCAGGGCACCTGCCAGCAGGCCCCGACACATGTCCCCCAGCCAACACGTCATCACAATATAGATCCCTGGCCCTTATGGGCAGCCTCCACATGCCAAACACCCATCCAAGTATTGCATCCACCCACTTAGAAATGCAAATTACATGATACAACCCCAATGGCAAGTATCTAAATGAACACATGTCAGTCACATACACACAATGGGTGCAAGTGAATGTCAAAACCCATATCATGACATGCATGAAACCAATGAGATGATACCACACATCGAAGTTTGATGAAAAAAATGTATTAAAAGCAACATGAATGGAATTAAAATCAAACAAACGTCAATGGAAATTAAAAAAGAAAAGCTGCATGTCTGTTAAATAATGAAAAACAACAAATCATAATCCAAAGGAAAGGTGTCCAAAGTCACAGTTCCAAAAATGAAATCCAAGGCCAAAACAAAAGTGAAAACCATTGCACCATGTGGAAATCCAAAGAAAAAAGTAGAATCCAACAGTGAACTATATACAGATGAACAATCCAGGGTCCATGATCCCAACTGAAGAAATGAAACCTATCAAAAACTCCTACCTAATAAAAAAAACTATATACAAAAATGTGGTCCATTGTCCTAAAGGTCCAAAATAAAGAAAAAAATCAAAGGAAACCTAACACTATCTAACTATTTACAAGGGCAGCGGAATAGTATGGCGGCTCACTTTTGGATGTCCCGGGCCAGGGCATCATCGAACTCCTGCTCAATGTCCCGGAGGCAGTCCTCTTCCATGGCCCAGAGGGTTCGCAGGGACGATGACATCTGGAACTCCAGGTCCCTGCGAATGGCCTCGAGGCACTCGGCCTGCCTCAGGGCCCTACGCATGGAGTTCTCCGCCCTGACCATCGTGAGCCGTGCCTCTTCCACAAGCAGCCGCTCCGCATCTATCGCATGGCCCAACCGCTGCCACACGGAAGACACTTCCCGTCCAGGGTCCTCCTGCCCTCTGGCCGATGCCTGCCCCTCCGATGATGAAGGCCCTGAGCCATCATGGCTCCCACCTTATTGCTGCTGCTTCTGTCCTGCTGCCTGTGCCCTGGCTCCTGCTGCCTCCACATCCTCCTCCAGCTGGGGTGCAGTTGTGGAGGTGGCCACCCCTGCTGGACGTCCGACTCCCAACTGTGGCAGGGATCTGTTGTCCACCAGCCTGGCCGCAGGGTCAGAGTCAGCTCCACAGGGCACCCAGGTGATACATGGGTGGGAAGATGGCATGGAGGACGACTGGGGCATAGGGGGTTCAGTTGAGCAGGGGATCGGAACAAGGTCCAGGAAACAGAGGAATTCGGCCCTGGTGAGCTGTCCCAGTGGGTCACCGCGGTCAACGAGCCATGCGAGAAGACGTGCAGTCTCCTCATGAAAAGACTGCAGGTCACCTCGCATGGTATGTTGACGCAACGCCACCCCATCCAGGACAGGCTCAACCTGGTGCCGTATAGCCACATCCGCAGGGAGAGGAAGGCCAGTTGGTGTAAGCCAATCCCCTCCCTGAGAATGGGTCTGGACGTAGGCATCCCTGCTGGTGCAAGATGATGCAGTGACAGGATCAGGGAGAGGATTGCACACAGGCACCTCCGTGGCGGCCTGTGCTGCCTCCTGTCCCTGGTCCTGCACTGCAAAACTAGCACCAGTGGAATCCCCACCTCCAGACCCCGTCTCTGTATCTTGTACGGCCTCCTCCTCCACGAAACCCCCCACCAACCTGGATGACTCCATGCCATCTTCCTTCGTTGGGCCCTGTGGGGTCTCAGCTGACCCTTCTGCTGCTGAGGAGTCCAACTCCGACCTCCGCCTCTTGGACCTCCCCTCGGCAGCTGCGGCCTGGGATGCGGCACTGGACTCCTCACTCCCCGACGAGATGACAACTTTGCATGCGGGCTTTGCATCTCCGGCTGGCGGTGCGATCCCTGCCGCTGTGCTCCACAGCACCTTCTCCGCCCTCTTCATCAGTTGACGCTGTAGACAGGGATAAATAAAACACAGGCATCAGGGCACTGTACAATGGACTCATACACACATGACAGTTCCACATGAGTGACATTGTCAAACTTCAGACATGGCATCACAATCCCCAACACACATGTCATTTTGACTCACACACATGAGCTATTACACAGCCATATTGCAACAGCCAGCACCATCCATACACATACAACAGCATGAGCAGCCAAAGGTGAGCCAGACATCACATGAAACACAGGGAGTGCACTACACATGCACACATGCCACCACACTTACATGCATGTGTACACCTCCGCCAACTGTTGCAGTGTTGAGATCGGCATCCATGTCACATCTGCAAATCAGTTTTCCACATATCAGGGTCACATGCATCCATGTTGCATCACTGTTGCACCCTTGTCAAATAGACACACATGCACATGTACACGGTGCACATACATGCAGCTGGAACCAACATCCATGTGTGACACCACAACCATGCCAACTGACATACACAGTAATCCAAACATGTGTGCTCACACATCTGTATTTGACTTGCATGCTTACCCACACATACACCATCCATATGTCTCACACATGAAAGGACTTGCATGTGTCTGCCTCACAGCCCTGTACATACACATCCATACATGGCGCTAGAAAAACACATGTACAACCTGCACAGTACTGGAACACCACCACACGCACAGCTTCCAATCAGTATGAATGTACACTTACCGCTCGACTCCAGACGGGTCTGCCTCTCAAGGACCTGGACGTGGAGCACTGGGCATATGCGTTCCAGGACCCTTATCTGGTGTTCCGACAGGTGGCCCCGGTGCCCCTTAGCAACCGCTGCCTTCAAGAGGTGCCGGGCCTTGTTGAGGGTCCTGGACCTGAAGTCCTCCCAGCGCTTCTTGACATGTTGGAAGTCGCGGACTGCCACCCCCTCCGTGTTGATGGCAGTCATGATGTCCGTCCAGATCTGAGTCCGTCCTTCCTTGTCGGCGCGGGAACTTCCGAAGAGGGCATCATACTGCCCCAGGACTTGCTCCACCAGGACACCAACTTCGGTGGCAGTGAAGTTGGTGCCCCTCTGCCTCTCTGGCTGGGGGTTGCCAGTGGTGCCAGATGGTGTAGTGCCCGACATGGCAACCCCAGAGGCAGGAGTGGGTGGGCAACTGGGTCCTGAGGCTGGGCTGTGGAGCGATGGGATCCCAGTCGGGAGTCTTCTGTTCCAGCAGGGGTGGTCACAGCAACTGCACCCCTGGCTGATGTGCAGGCAGCAAATAGCAGGGCACGTGGGCAGCAGGCAGTCAGACAGCAGCAGATGGCAGGTGGGAGCATGCTCGGGGCTATGGGGGACAGTGATTCAGCCTTTTGGGCAGGAGTGTGGTCTTCCGTGTGTGAACGCGTGGCCAGCTTGATACGGAGTGATTTGGCACGTGAAAAATGTGCACGTCAGCGTGTGATTCGAGGAAAGGCCCCTAGTGCGTAAGCGCATTAGCGCTCATACGCGCTTTCATTGGACCAAAGGCCCTTCAAGCATAAGCGCCTCTGTGACGTGATGCGCGTGGGCGTGCGCGGCCGTTTCACGCGTGAAAAACTGCACATCCGCGTGTGAATGCGTGTAATCCAAGGAAAGGGCCCATGCGCATAAGTGACGTGACGCACGCAGGGGTTTCCCTCAACACGGGTTAAAGGTGAGCGGGGGCAGCAGTTCGCTGTATGTGCCTTTCGTGGAGACCGACGTGTGTTGCTGCTTCCTGTTGTTTCGTGCGCCATCACAACTTCACAGCTATCAAGGACGTATCTCTTCTTTTGGCGGGGGTATTGGCTACGCATGTTTTTCTGCATCGCGCTAGTCAGACGGTGAGTCGCACACGCTATTTTTCCCACTGCGGGTGCCCCTGTGCATCGCACCCATTTTCGAGGTCATAGTAGCCTGCGTGTCCCATGCGTACGCATTATTCGTGTTACTGGGTGCCACCGCGTACTGTGGGAGGTTGATTCAAAGCACGTAGGCTGCAGGGTTGCGTGCACGGTTTTACTGCAGTTTTGGGGTGCCTGAGCATTGCGTGACCCATCACTACATCACCGGGGTCACATACAGCCTTGCAGGTGCAGGGGGGCTGTTAACATCTTGCTTCCCACCCCCTTCACCCCAATTGCCCAGGTCAATTGTGCTGTACACCTCCCATTGGCACTACTCCATTTGTGCAGGCACTACTCCATCTGTGCCATGGTTGGGAGGCCAGCAAAGGTGAGGGGCGCCTCAGCTGGGCGTACTCCTCATGGCGGGCGTGGTCGGGGACGTGGCCGTGGTGACCAGGGCGTAGGGGTCTCCAGGGTGTCCAGGGCAGCCACAGAGGGGGAAGAGGCAGGGGTGCGCCAATTGAGCACAAGGTTGTGCCATGTGTCGGTGCAGTCATGCCACCACCCCCTGTGGTTCCGGGAGATGCAGCTTCTGCATCTGGCACTAGCACCCGTGTGACCCGGCAGTCCGTTCCATCGACTGCCACGGGCCCAAGGGTAGGGGTAGCTGCAGGTGCAGCTGTGGACACCGCCACCCAGGCTCAGGGTCTGCCAGTGCAGGCTGCGTTGGCACTTGAGGAGCCCTTGGAAGATTTACAACAGGCCAGGAGGGATACCGTAGGGGCATGCAGGGCTGCTCTGACCAAGACACATGTCCCTGGGGCAGTTATGTCATCTGCTGCCCCAAACAGTTGGGTGTTGGCAAGTGCAAGTGCAGGGGCAGATGCACCCAACAACACCCCGGTTGTGAGTCTGCCAACCAGGACCGTTGCGGTCAATGACCCTGGCACAGCGGATGTTGCTGCGCAGGGTCCATTAGAGGGCACCCAGCTGCCACTGACACAAGTCAGGACTTTGGTCGTCCCTCCACCTGCCACTCCCTTGGCTCAATCCACCGAACCCACTGGCCATACTGGTCAGGGCGGCATTAGCCAGCCAGGGTCTGCGCCACAGTCCAAGAGGAGGAAGGTTGCACCTGCAGCACAGGCTGGGACCCCCCACACAGCCACGACCTCCTGCACGTCGAGGAAGAAGCCTTTCTGCAAGCAGGAACTGGACTTCCTCGTGGACTATGTGCGGGGCCATAGCCGTGACATGATAGTGGGTGCCAATAGTCAGACTACGGCTGCCCACCTTGACACCCACAGGAAGCATGTTGAGGAACATGTCAGTTCATTCGGCCATGAGGTGCGCACGGCGCAAGAGTGCAAAAAGCGTTGGAATGACCTCAAACGCAGCGCTAAGGCTAAGCGTGCCTCAAATTACAACTTGACTCGGGTGACTGGCCGTGGGCCTGCACCAGAGGAGGAAGAGCTCACTCCGCATGAGTCACTCGTTGCGGAGTTCATACCACCTCAATCGGTCGAAGGAGTGGGAGAGATGCTGGACTTTGATGCCCAGTCCAGTGAGTGTTGATGCGTGTTTGTTGAGGACGTGTGCGTTTTACTTGTGGGATGTGTTGTGCATGATTGCCACTACATGTGACGTGTACATGGTTCTGATGTGTAAGTAATGCAATGCTTCCGTGATGCATGTCTGCTCTGCTGGATGGTGGACATGTGGAGCAGACGGGGACTGTCTGCATCACCACTATTGCACCCTACTCACATGCTGGTTACCAGTATACCCCTCCGGTCCATGTTCCAGCTCACTGGCCCTTCTGCATGTGGCGTGTGGTGACCTTCCTCTCAGCCCAGGCACAATGTCATAGCATTACTGACGTGCATGTATCCTCTGCCTGCATGTGGGTACTCCATGTAGGCATGCTCCCTTGCCCCTCCTTTGCCACTCTTCACCCCAGTTCCACCTTTGCACTGGTCTGCTTCGATCTTGCCATTGTGTACTTTCCAGTTCATGCGTCCTGTGTACATGCTAACGTCCAGCGTACAATCTGCCAGACATATGCTGTGTGGTACAGCCTTAGTACTTGATGCAGGGTATCTCACTTGTACTGTGCATAGGTCAGATGCCCCGCAGGGACATCAGTGCCCATTCATGCCCCTATGTGTCCTTGACTGGATGATCACTGTAATACAAGTCCTGGGTGACATACATTGCATGGCATCTCATCAGCCTTCCCATGTCAACTGTGGCTCAGTACTGCATTGCACACATGTTTAGGGTCTGACAATCTGTGTGGGTCACAGGCCTCAGCCTGTTTAATGGCCAATGACTCTGTCCGACTGTTGTAGTGTCTTCTTCACACGTGGGCGGCCTCCAGAGTTTTCATCATGTGTCCTGCTGCTCCCATCATCATTTGCAGTGTTGTCACTTGAATCATATTAAGCTGTTGATGCCAGTCAACACTGCCTATGAATACACAGGTCTATGTTCAGCCTTTTGATACCATGCTAGGCATCCCTGCTTTTGTACTTGGGTGGAGGGGTGATTTGCTTGTAGATATGCTACCCATTGAATGCACAGTGCACGTGATGCCTGAATTTGACCTTGCACTGCCTTCACATTTCCTGACACACACCATGGAGTCCTTGTACATGTAGGTAGTGAGTGACATACACATTTGCTGCACTGCATAGACCCACTTCTATGCAAACTGCCACCTTTCAACAGGACAGATCACAGAAGCAATTCAAAGTTGACCCAGCATGCATGCCAGGTTCTATTTTGTGTGTCACATGTCTGCCTGATGTGTTTATTGTCGATGTGTGTGTGTGTTGTGTGCTTCTGACATGTGTAGTGACCTTTTTTCTCTCTATCTTTCAGGTGATGACGCAATGGAGGCGGAGGATGGTGTTGCTATGCCAGACACAGGGTTGTTACCACTACATCAACATGGCACAAGTGGGGGTCATGGGGTGGTAGGCCACGAAAACCCCCAAGTGCTACAGTCCATCTTGTCTCTGGCTGCCTATGAGTCCAGCCCTGATGACGACTCTGATGTCCATGTCGAGTTGGATGAGCATCAGGTCCATGTGTCAGGGGTGAGTGATTCTGATGTGGACACTCCTCTGTCCGCGACACCTGCACTGAGAGGTCAGACAGTCTTGGTTCACCCGCCCATGGTGGATCGGGATGCAGGGTCACCCTCCACAACAGTCACTGATGTGCCTGGGCCATCACGTCGATGGGGGCATGTAGTCATGCAGCCGCGGGCGGTGCCAACACAGCGAGGACACCCGGTCCTTGGGTCCCGCAGGGGTCAAGCCCAGCAACGCGGTCGCCACGCGCAACCGCAGTATACTGAGTGGGAGCAAGACATGACTGCCAATTCAGAACGGCAGGGGGCAGCAATGGAGAACATCGCTGAGAGCATGGAGTGTGTGTCCCGATCTGTGCTCCCCCCTGCTAGGCAGGTGCTTCTCCAGCAGCACGCGGCACGGTCCACGGCCTGCTCGCTCAGGCTGGACATGGCGGCCTCAGACAGGGCACGCCAGGCTGAAATGTCATCTCTGCATCAAGCAATTGCTGCTCACGCAGAGGCGCACATGGATGCCCTGGGGGAGGAGTATGCTTCCCTCAAATCCACTCTGGGTGTCCTTATGATGTCCCAGAGGCAGCGGGCAGAGGAGAGGTTTGCACAGCTTGAGCGTACCATCTCGGCTGAGCTACAGGCTTGCCGGGAGGTGCAGCGGTTGTCCAGCCAGGCCTTGCAGGAGGAACTCTGTGTTACACGTGCAGGCCTACATGTCATCGTCACACAGAACCAGGTTCACCCGTCCGGCAGACTTGCTGCCGTCGAGGGGCAAGCTGCGGCTAGGCGTGGCCAGGCTACTGTGCCACGTCCTCCTTTCCAGGATGAGCCAGACTCGGAAGACCATCTATCTCCCACATAGGTCGGGCTGTGCAGGCATTGAGCCCATGGAGGTTTTTTTTTTGGCTCAGTTGGCTCAGCATCATCGCATGTGGGTGTTGAGCAGCACCCTGTACCTCCCACCTCCTGGGTGCCTCCCCTCCCCCCCCGGGTTGTATGTGGCCATTTTTGATTTTTCTTTTAGTTTAGTTAGTTAAGTTTCTGTTTGATAGTTAGTTTAATTAGGTAATGTAGGTTTTTCATAGTTAGTGTAATTAGTTAATATAGTTTAAAATTGCTTGTCTATTGTGCTTTCATGTGACGGTGCAGTGCTTTGTGGCTTTTGAAAGCATCCACTGTCTGTTCCAGCTGGGCCCTTCAGGCTTGTCTTGTGTATGTGTTTGCTGCTTGGGGTCCTTGACTCACATATGCCACTCCTGCCTCCCTAAACCATTGGCTCGCAAGGATGGTTCGGTGTAACAGCCTATTACACAAGGGCTTTTGACTGTCATATCTGTGGCATGTCTGGTGCTGTGTAACTTGTGTTAACACTCCTAGTGGGGATGATTGCAGTGTTATTGAACACTGTTCTGCTTTTGGTAGATGGGGTGTTTCATGATTAATGAGTACATTCATTGCTATGCATTGTGTAGTATGTTTCTTATCTTTACTGTACACGTGCTTGTTGCAATTCATGCCGTAGATAGTGTGTTCCACACTTTGGATGTGAAAGACGGACTGATGGTGTGATTTCTGATGTACGTCTCTGACATGGTCCAGTAATGAGATGCCTGAAGAGACACACACAGATGACCCTAAAGCATTAATCATGTGTTTCATGCCCTTTCTGCAGTGGGATGAGCCTCCAGACCACCTTTGCCAGCAGACATGGCCTATTGGACTTCTGGATTCTGGACACATTTGTTGGTGCCCACATGCACATGTTTGCGCAAGCAGAAGCACAGGGATTGCAGACATACATCCTAGAACTGCTGACGTGTTCCAAGGAACTCCAGGCAAGGTGAGCAGCCAGGGGGGCCACAACACAGCAAAGCTTCCACCAGTCCAGTTGCACATGCAGGCTTAGTTACAGCACTGAGGGTGAGCTTGGACGAATATTGGTGTTGAAGCACACAATACAGCTCAGATGTGTTGGTGGACTGATGGCTAGTTGATTGTAAGGTTGTCTGGGGCACCTGCAGGGGCAGTGGCACATACCTTTCCGTCCACCATGGCACATTGAGGCACTTGTAGCACCCATGCTGCCTTCCGAGACATGAAAAGGAGCAGCTCACAGGGACATACAGCAAGAGAAAGACTCGGGTGCAGTGCATTTCATTTCCATGTACATTTTGAAACATGCACTGCCTATTTTTTTACGGTCATGGTGGGACACAACTGTTTCAGAAGTCATACCTTGCTATATGAGTCTGTCTGCTTACCCAGGAAACATTGCATGTTGTGTGAATCATGACACATTGGTGTTCCATTTGCCACGCACCCACTGGCACCTGACTTACTGCATTGGCTGTGTATGGACCATCACAGGGGGAATGTTACGTATGGGTACGAAGCATTCACACCAGATTGTCTGTTTGTAGAGTAGTTTGTTGCTATGGGGCATATTTGGTGTGTTTGTGTGTTATGGGCACGCACAGATTATTAACTGTGGCTCTCTTTGCAGCATTGAAGTGCTCCTGTAACCGGACCTGAGAGTGCGCAGGCAGGAGGCCAGCACTCAAAACCAGAGCTGAGTGTCTTGTTGTTATTCTTTCAAACTGCTCTACATAGGCTTACTGGGGGGTGCAATGTTGCATGGATGAATGTGTAATTCAATTTGGTATGTTTTTTTTTCCTTAATCACCCCGAGTCCTAACCAATTCTATACCCTGTACCCTCTACCCGGTGTTCCTGCTTCCCATACCTATCCAAGCAACGTTCCCTAACCCTCTTTTCCCACTGGGGTTGCGGATGCCTGTGTAAGCCCCAAGCTTGCAGGCGGCAAAACCCTAGAGGGGGTGGTTGGTTCGAGCCACTCCTGCGCCTGGACTCCGGAAGGCCCTGACAATGATGTACAAGTTTGTTATGATTGTGTATGTGTTAATGCAAGTACTCCATTTTAGTGCATTCCCTACTTTCATGTGTCATTCCTCCTCCCCTCTCCTGCCACTCAATCCAGTTATCCAGTGTGCCAACGGCTGTCCCAACTGCATATCCCTGACACTCCTTCCCCACCAGGGTCTCAGCGGCCTGAGTGAGTTTGACCTTGCAGGCACCCAGGCCACGGTGGGGTTGGTTGTTTCATGCCACTCCTGCGCCTGTACTCGGGAGCTGTGACAGTACACATCCATTCGTGGTGCATCATTGTATGTTATGTACCACACATGGTTCACATCCTGTTGTGACATTGTTTTACTGTGCTACCTTGGTCGTTGCATCATTGTGGTAGTACTTGGCCTTTGTGAGGTACTGCTACTTCAAGTCATCTACTGGAGGCTGTTCAGGTTCGTTTTTCTGCCTTGGATTTTGTGTCTTTGCAAATCAAGGTGGACTCTGAGGGTCCAGGCAACTTTTGACACACAAGGTGGGAGATGGTGATGATGGGGAATGGTGATCCTGTGGCCAGGTGAAATTGAGGGTTGAAGGCTCCATGACCCAGGTGCAGTTGTTCAGTGGGTCATGGTCATTTGTGAGGGAGGGGGGGGGTGTTTTGTTGTTGATAGTTGCCTTGCCCTGCAATGTGATGGGAACCCTGACATTGTAATTGTGGTATCCTATGTACATGATGTGTTCTGCTGATCAATGCATGTTCATGTGTTGTATTTACCTTTCAGGTGTGAGGGGATCGTTGTGGTTTGCATTGCTGGGGTGTACACATGGTGAATGTTCAAATGTGATGTGTAGAGGACACTGATGGTCAATTGATTGCACATGCATATGTTGAGTGCATGTCCTTGCTGACCCACACACTCGCACTATGATGCACTACATGTACAACCACCCTTCGATATCCACATGTGCACTCTGTTTGCCTTCTGCTGCCCACTGTGTCCCTGTAGCACATGTTCTGTGACCAATTATGGATCCTGCACATGGCTATTTTGCTTTTTGATGTGGTTTGTCGCTTAGATGTGATGCTCAGGGTGTGCATCACACACAATGGCTGTTCACTGTGCTGTGCGCTGAGCAGTGTGTTGCAGGAGTTGGACACAGCACACCGAAGCTGCAGTGTTGATTTTGCAATGCACAATGTGCATGTAGACAGGCATTCTTTGTTATGTTGTGGCTTCTACTTTTGTGATGCATTTGGGAATTACTTATTTTGGGTGGGAGGTTGTTGGTCAGTCATTTCATCTGATTCCATGTCAGGCATCATTGTCTGATGCCAATTTACATTTTTCACATGGCAATGTGTACCTTATTGGTACTGTGTTGGTGTATGGCTATTGCTTGCCATGTCATGTTGTGGTTTGGAAGGGTTTGAGTGACATAACAGTGATGGTCATGGCCTATTTTGCAGGTGTGTGTGATTCACACCTTGCATGTCAGGGTCAGCCGCTTCTCGGAGCAACAAGCTGGGGGTAGATCTCTCTCCGTGGCAGGGGCCTCCCTCTGGAACGGCCTTTCTGCCTCCCTGTAACTTGAGGAGAACCATCTCCACTTCAGGAAGCACCTCAACACCTTCCTCTTTGCTTCTGCTTTCTCTCTCCCTCTCCCTTGCCAATTTCTTCACTGAAACTGCACTGAATCTGCAACTGGGCAACTCTCACCGACCTCGGTCCCTGGCCCAGCCACTCTACACTTGCACTGCCTCCCTGGCAACCCCTGCACTGCGGGACTGTCTCTGTATCCCTACAGCCCCCCCTTCACAGCACTTGTCAGCACTTACCTTTGCACTTGTCACCAGCTGGTCTTTTTATTTTTTATTCTACTTACCCTGTACTGCACCCCCCCCCGTCCCCTTCCCCTTGCGCTTTTTCCTTCCAACTACCCCTGCACTTGCGCAATCTAAATGACACCTGGCCTAGTAGGATCGTTGTCTGTCTTCCCTTGTTCCCCCTCCCTTCCTCGTTGCGCTTTGCAACACTTGTGTATAGGCGTGTTACAAATGCCATGTCATATCATATCATGTATCATACGTGTGCCTTTTGGTCACACAGGATAGCTTGTGTTTAAGTAGCTAGGGATGCACACAATGTGGCACTTCCATGGCAACAATCTCAGGGTGGTAATGTTGTGACAGTTGACTGTCTCTTTGTCATCATCGATTGTCACCTGGTACGTGCCAGGCCTGTGTGCACTCCACAGGGGTGGGAGTTTAGGTGAAAAATGTTGCCACAAGCTGGGTCCGGGCTTCCTCGCCACATGCCCTATCCCCTCCCATGGGCAGCGCCTGTGCCTGTGGTAGGAGATGTGGGGGCACCACCATGTCCACCGGTACGCCCTGCCGTGTTGCAACATTGTGCAGGACACATGCTGCCACAATGATCCTGCACACTACTGGGGGTGCATAGAGTAGCTGCCCGCCAGAGCGGTCAAGGGAGCGGAAGCGTGACTTGAGCACTCCGAATGTGTGCTCCACTATGGCCCTGGTTGCAATATGGGCCACGTTGTATCTTACCTGGGGTGGTGTGGTAGGGTTCCGGATTGGCGTCATCATGTAGTTGCTCAGAGGGTAGGCACTGTCCCCTGGGGAGGTGATAATAGTTGAGATTATAAGGGTTTGGGTATTTGTCTGTGTGTGACTTGCATGCATGTGCACAGGCATTTGTACTCACCGGGGAGCCATGTGTCACCATGCTGCCCAGCTTCCAGGGCCCGGCTCAAGGTGGACATTCTGTATATGAAACTGTCATGGGTGGAGCCAGGGTAGTTTGCATAGACAGAGGTGATGATTCCCTTTGCATCACATACCACCTGTACGTTGATGGAATGTCAGTGCTTGCGGTTTCGGTAGATGTGCTCAGTGGCCCTAGGTGGACATAGGGCCACATGGGTGCAATCTATGGCACCAAGCACTTTGGGGAAGTGTGCCTCCCTGTAAAAATCCAGGACCACGGCCTGCCTTTCTGCAGGTGTTCTGGGCATGTATATATGCCTGCGGACTGAGGGGCGTGCAGTCATTGCCAAGACATGGTGTAGGCAGCGTGACGGCATGGCCTGTGAGACCCCCCACTATGGCAGTGGTCTGCTGAAATGACCCAGTGGCCAAAAAATGCAGGACATTGAGCACCTTCTCCAAGGGGCTCAATGCTTGGGAGCAAAGGGTGGGTGATGTAAGGTCATCTTCCCACTCCCTGACCAGGTCTAGGATGATGTGGGGTGGAAACCTATACCTGCCGTAGACCTGGTCGTCAAGCATCCCAAAAAGGCTTGTCCGTGGTGAGAATATGCGTGCCCTGGCTAGTCTCCTCCTCCTGCGGTGTCCCACGATCAGTGCTGCGACAAATAGGGCATTCATCGTAGCTGTATATGCGTGTTTGTTGTTTGTGCGCACTTTTGTACTGTGCACGGGGACGCTTCTGCCTGCCTTCGTGTGGTGGACGCGTAGACGCCTATGTGTGTCTTTTGCCGTGCACGGGTTTCCCGTATTCGAATCCATGAATACGGATTGTTCGCGTGCGTGTGGGCGTTCTGTGTAGTTCCCTGCAGTACTTCCCCAGTTACGCATTCTTTTTCATGCGTTGTTCCCCATTCCGCGTGTTACGCCCACTGTTCCGCCCACTTTTGTTGTGTGCGCCATGCTATGAGCGCTTTTGCTGTGCCCGTAGCGCGCGCCGTTTGATGACGTGTGTGCCCGTGTGTGACATGCATGGATTTGGCGCACGACCAGCGGGAAACTAGCGCAGATTTCTCACGCTTGAGCCTCCTTGCGCCTGCTTGCGCTGGGATTTTCGGCGCACGTTTGTTCCATGAATCAACCCCTTAATACAATGTTTCTTATAATGCTTGCATGGTCTCATTAATTGTTACTTTCACTGATCGTGCAAAGTAGCACATGAGTAAATGAGACAGCGATTGTTTCTATCCAACTGTCCATGTGTCTTCCATGTAATCCATTGTCCCTCACTGCCTACTGTGCACCCAAGAGGAAAAGGTGGGAAGCAGGATCTGTGTCATGTGATACTCTCATTTGCAATGACCATTCCTTTGGAGGTGCACGCATTGCTTTAACTTAACTACCATGGGAAGGTATGCAGTCTTTATATCGAATATTTTTAAAAGAATGGAATGTTATCGATTTCATTTTTTACGGGAAATGTTATAGAGAATGCATTTAGTGGTGGGTAAAGGGTTAAATGTTTTGGAGAAACGGTTGGGTTGGGTTTTTAGGGGTGGAAACAGGGTTTGCGGGGCACCCCCTCAACCAAAAAAAAGTGCATTCTCTATAAATGTTTTCGTTAAAAAATATTTGAATTACTTTGATATAAAGACATGTAACCCTTGGGAGTATATCTGCCAAGTCTCTGGGGCTGTCTGTGCATTGTCGATGCTCACAGTCAGCCACAGCGACTTTTCTTTAAAGTTTATTCCGACACAATAATCAGGGCAGCTCCAGGAACCCAATGGAAGGGCAAGCGACTGAGCCATTTTATCATAGCACCCATATCTGGAAGTTGTCCAAATTGGTATGTATGGTTCATAGTTACACATTTTTTTTTTAAGTTAGGGTGAACGCTTTGAAAAATGAAATGCACGGCAAGCGCTGTGTGCCTTTAAAACATATGGATTCAAGCATATGTGTCTAACATAAATATCTGTCTGTATGCATTTGTATGTGCCCAACATGTTCTTAATTTGATGCAAAGAGCCAGGCAGCCTTACAACTCCTATTCACCTTTTCATAACAGGAGTGTACCAGTCTGTCTATCTTGAAATACTATTCTTCTATCAGAAAATAATTGATTTGGCTTTTCTAGGTGTTGGTAATTTGCTTTGCTCAGTAATGTCCAAAGCATGTCTACAGTAGATGCTGCAAGACAGCATTAGACATAAATGAACATTGTAACATTTGACAAGGAGCTACTTAGAGTCCTTGGATAAAACAGAGCAACCCCACACAATATCTGTATGCGATTATTCTTCAGTTTGCACTGCTGTCAGCAACGGTTTGGGTGGAACTTACTCGAGGGGGAGAAAGAGACGGACCTTTACACAGATATGGGGGGAGAAAGAGAGAGAGAAGAGTGCAAGAGAGACAGAGAGAGGGAGAAATGTATGTGAAAGTTGGAGAAAGAGAGAGACACACGAGTGAGCACTTAATCAGTGCATGATATGGCAAGCACAGCTATTAATCATAGGGAATTTCCTAGTCTTGCCCTAGGAAGTTTACAGTATTTATTTATTTAATTAATGTGATACAGTCTATTTGATAAACTTTACACATGTTAATAGCTAAATACATATATAATAAACTTCCAGCAAACAAAATAGAAACAATATATCAATATGATAAAAATAAACCATTCTCAGATATAAAAGAGAAAAACCAATCTAAAAGCTCAAATAGCATGTAAACAAAAAGAGAAAGATACAGTACAAAATTTACACGATGTCACCGATATATCCCACTATGACATACGGACAGCAGTTCAAGGAGGTAAGCAGGGCTTGGACCATTTCTAACAACTACCATGCCAAGGGAGCTCGCAGCACAGTCTATTATCTAGTCTCATAGCAAGCATAGTGACTATTTTAGGGTTTGAGTGCTGGTTTCAGATCTGAATATCCAATATTTCTTCTATCTTAGTCCAGATATTGAAGAGAGCTAACATCACTCGGATACTCTCAGAATTCATGCAGTGATGCCAGAATATTAGTGTTCCAATTGATGCCAGATTATGGGAGAACTTCCCCAAGTGACGTTGGATTACATTGATCATAGTGCCACATTCTGTCAATACGTGTCTTGCTGACTCTACTACATTGTATCCTTTACACAACCGACAGATGCGTTGTTCCACTGGCAACTGTAGTCTTCTACCTGTGACCAACAGGATAGGGAGTTGGTCCAACCTTAATAGTAGAATAAATTGTCGCAATTTTTTAGAAGGGCAGAGATTGAGATACCCTTGTGGTTGCATAAATGAATACAACCTATATTGTACAAATGCGTAGCTTTTCAGCGAGCTAAGGTGAGCAAAATTCTCCAGCCAATCCCACATTTCTACCCGCTTGTCAAGTGCATTTTGGACTTGTTTAGAATATGGCCCTTCTCGCCAGGTCCAGCCAATAGTGGCAAGATGTTCTAGCATCATCGCATATGGAGACTGACGAGTTTGTTTCTTGCGCAATTCTTGGTAGATAGTGGTCAGGAGAGGGTTAGATGTTACACTACGCATTTTCAAGAAGTGCCCCAATCTCCTTTTCAAGATGATAGCCTTCATAGATTGAAGTCCCAGTTCCAATCGAATAATTGCCATCGGAATTCCCGGGCCCAGGCCAAGTATACGACGCCAGAATTTCCCCTCGATGACTTGAAGCCAACTAAGATCTAAGTCCAGAAGTGATTCTAGGCCATAAGTCATCATAGGGATAAACACCTGCGTATACAGTTTGCACGTGCCCCAAAGGGTAAATCCTCCTTGTTTATTGGAAAAGTTGGCTATAAGAGATGTTACTTGTGCCGCTCGCGTAGTACGTGAGAGCTTAAGTGCCACATATTCCCCATTGGGCTCAAAATCAATACCTAGGTAACGATAGAGTGGGGCGTATGGAATCAAGTTATTATTCACCATGAGATTCACACGGGACACTCTTTTGCTGGAAAATCTCAATACCTTAGTTTTATCAAGGTTAATGATAAGGCCATTGGATTCGGCATATTCCCATAATGCTGTGGCTGATCTGCGTAACACACCAATAGTATGATCAAAGATGACCAAATCATCTGCATATGCCATAACGGTGCAAACAGAATCCCCGATTTTAGGGGGGCAATTGCGGGCAGACGCTAAAGCAAGAGGAACATCATGTACATAGAGATTATAGATTAGGGGGGCAGTCACACAACCCTGTTTGACCCCCCTGTTTTGATTTGACTTTACTAGTCAGATGTCCCTCCTGATCAAGTTTCAACCTGACCGAGGTATTATAATGTAACAATCTAAGATAATACAATATGCCAGCCGGGCAGCCTAGCGTAGCAAGTTTAGACCATAGACGTTCTCTAGGAACCAGGTCAAAAGCTGCTTTGAAATCGATATAGAGTGCGTACAGTGGTGGCTCATTTCTTTTACGGGCTCTAGTTCTCAGTAGGTTCATTACCATCAGATTATACCCGGTGGAGTAGCCTTTTCTAAAGCCACATTGGAATTTAGATAGTATATGGGCCTCATCTACCCATGTCTGAAGATCCTTGAGCAGCAGGGCGGCAAACAATTTGCCTGTCGTATCCAGCATCGAAAGGAGTCTATAATTATTTGGATCTAGCCGATTCCCCTTTTTAAATACCGGAATTAATACGGCTGTTTGCCACGATTTAGGTATCACCCCCTGGTTCAAAATCTTCTCAAACATAATTGCCAACATTCCTGCCCAAAACTCGGGTTGGGCTTTAATAACTATATTGGCAAGGCCATTAGGGCCTGGTGCTCTGGAGGATTTTAGAGTTTTTATCTTACAGAATATCGCCGTGTATGACATATCAAATGATACACTAGATCTCGGGGGTGGCGTAGGGGACCTCTCCTCCGTCTGCAAGATGGCGTTACGATTCTGCAGGAAGTGTTCCCATTCCTTTGTACCGATGGGATTTACCAATTGCCCCTTGACTGTGTCCCTAGCTTCACCCAGAAGCGCCCATATGCTACGTGTGTCTTTAGAACATACAGTGTTCATCAATTTCTGATATGCCAGAGTTCTTTCGGCGAGCCGTAGTTTTTTTAATATTGGCTCTATATTTATTTTTGCTTTTCCTGATAGCCACCCTAAGATTTTCTATAGGTTCGCACCTTTGCTTGATCGTGCGGAGCTCCCTTCTCAATTCCCTCTTGGAATCTCTGATCTTTTTATTAAACGGGAGTAACCCACCCTCTGGTCTAATCATACTCCAATTGGGAGCTGAAGCATGAGTATTGGAGAAAATACTGATACAATCTTCTATGGCATCAATGGACATCTCATTGAAATTGGGTATTTGGGGCCAATTTTCAATGTTTAGTGCTTCTGATGCCAAGTGTATATTCTTAGCAGTCCACCTAATACCAGTGCCCGCTTTGTTTACCCGAATTGTGCCCATATTGCTCTTGTCTGGAGTAGTATGAAATAAATTTAATACACACTGGAGAGCGGCGTGATCGCTCCATTCATTCAAAGAAACCTTCAGGTCAACAACATACAGCAACATATTAGGGCACACAAATATGTAGTCAATTATACTGGAGGAAGACCCATTAGCCCACGTTTGTTTGCCTGGATGGTCACTAGCTGTGTAACCATTCAACATCTCCAAGTCCCAGTCATCGAACAGGTGACGCCACTGAGGGCCTTCAATATCCTTTTTAATATGCGTGAGTAACCGCTTGTTACTTAGCCTCGGATTTTGTGGCTGTAGCCCCCCCCCCGGTATTCGACAATTGAAATCACCAACTACCATTACCGCTCCGTTTCCGTGTGTGGTAGTCCAGGATGCCAGCAGTTCGTGAAGGGCTGCTTGGAGTAGCTCACTTATCCGGGCATGAGGAGGATTATATAAATTTATCAACAATACATTTCCTCCTTTGCCCTTGGGCCCGTATTCAACTTCCACTGCCAACAGATTATTATCTTGGCTACAGGGTATCCGTTTCGAGGGGAGAAAGCTGGCCACCCCTATGAGTAGCCCACCAAATGGTCTTCCCTTCTCCCCCCTTTTCGCAAAGGATTGATACGTTCTATATCCATCCAGTAATAGTGGGTCCATAGCCCAGGTCTCTTGAAGACATATTAGCTCATGCTTGGTGACAAAGTTTACTGATCCTACAGAGGACAGCAGATGCGCAAAACCTCTGCAGTTCCATGATAATAATGACCAGGTTCAATGATTAGATAGCGCTTCGGGCAGGGATTCGGCCAGCCATTTTAACACGTGCTGTATGTCAGACACTTCCACTTTCTTTCCCTTAGGTACGTCCGGACAAACATCGGGATTGGTCGGTCCCCTTATTTCACTGTTGTCGACACAGGGATCAAGTTCATCCAAGTCTGCATCTATCTCCACATCCACTGCCCATAACTCGTCTCGGTATTTCCTGATCAGCTGAGCGGTGGATAAAAACTTGCAGTGCAGGGCAGATACATACGAATTCCGCCCCTTCAATGGCTCCACAAACTGGAAGTCATCAGATTGCAACACACGCAGTTCAGGGACGGAATATAGTCGAATTAGGAGCTCCGACCGGGGCAACCATCTACGATCGCCGTTTTTATACAGGTTTTTAATCCGGCATATCCTACTGAGTGACTTGCCAGGTTCAACCTCCACTGATTTAGTAGTAGGGTGGCCAATTTTAGCCTGAGGCAGCAAAGGCTGGGACGATTTCTCCGGGGACCCACATACCGCTTCCTCCATCAACTGATCGTCGATTTCAAGTTGTTCCCACTATACATCCTGCTCCTCTAGTTCGTCTAAGGTCAGGGTACCTTTGGGCTCAGCACCCTCTGCCTCCCTTGCTGACATTAACCGCTCCTTTGCCTGTTCCTTGTTCTGATCTTGGTCCGTAATCAGCCAGCTGGTCAAACAGCCACCTCCAGTGCTGTTCTTTTTCTTGGCTCGGGCAGCCCTTTTCTTTGCTTTTTTTGAGCGGCCACCGATGTTCACAAATTCTTCTACTGAGGAGCATGCTAACAGTTTTTTCTTATTTTGTTGAGCCTTCTTGGCCAATTTGCGCTGTTTACGAGAGAAAAAGACAGTCTCACTCTGATCCATGATTACAGAGGCTTCCTTAGTAGGCATAGCATTTATCTCCTCAGCTAAGTCAATGGCCTCCGCTAAGTTGATTTCTGTCTCAGTATCTACAGGATTTTCATAAGTCCGGGGAGTAGTCGGTGTGGTGGTATTGGCTAAAATACGCCCGGTCATTTGGAGCAGAATTTTTAAGGCAAACTGAAGAGAAGCTACAGAAGATTGTATCTCTGCTAATTCGTTTGCTCCGGGAAACGGAATTGATAAGTCCAATTCCTCATTGTCCGGGACGTCTTCCATAGACACCATTACCAGATTAGGAGAGGCAGACAATCTGCCCATCGGCTCTGAGTGGCCTGAGGTAATAACAAGAGAGGCCGCAGGATTCGTTCCCTGTGTCAGATCTTTATCATCCTGCCTCCTAGGCATCAGGGGGGTCATCCCTCGTTGAATACTCAGGCATAAATCCAGTAAAGAGTTGTTGTCGATATCATCGAAATTAGTAGTACTCAAACAGTTCCCCCCTCCCCCACCAGTGTATGCTGGTTCCTCAATGATCGTAGAATTAATTTCAGGTATCGGATTGGGAGGGAAGAAACCAGTAATCACTCCTTGGCCTGGGAGGGTGGTCTTTTTAAGCTTCTTCATAGAGATTTCCTTGGGACTTCCCATCTCCTCACTTCGCAATGCCTCTGCTTCTCGAGCTTTCTTCGTCTTCCGTAGATTATACTTATTTTGTACTGGCTTTTGTCCCGGAGGCATTTTAAGTTGTTACACTGTGCAGATGAATAGGGGGGGGGGGGTAGGAATACAATTCTTATGAAGCCACCTACCAATCTCACCCCCAGGTAAAGATACAAGCACAAAAAAAAGGGGGGGGGTCCAATGGGCCACCTCCGCTAAGAATACTTCCAATACCACCCCAAGCAGAGTGGTCTTTGGCCCAAGGGAGAGTCAGCCGCTCCTCTCCACGAGACCCGAAGCCCCCCCTGCACCACCGGTGCAGCTTACTATAATGTGCCAATGAGGGAACGAAGAAACCAATAGGCACACCGCCAGAAAGCCTGCTGTACTTACTTAAGGTTCTGCAGTCCCAGCGACTACCTCCCGTGCTGTATTACGCCCCTGCCTCCCTGGCAGGGTCCCCAGGAGGAGCGCGAACGCGGGCGGATTTAAGTTTTTGCAGGCACGTACAGCAGTGCCGATCGCCAGCCGCAGCCCCCACGGTTTCCCTGTAGCGACGCTCTCCCGCCCCTCAGCCGGGGCCTCCCAAATCCCGACAGCGCCCGGTGCGCCCAGCTAGCACGCCTGATCTGCGTACCACACTCTGCGGGCTGGAGGACTAGAGGAAAGGACCTCACAAAACGACAGGAAGACTGTCAAGCCGCACCGCAGTTGCAATCAGTCTCGAGGATTGAGGATTGAGCGGCCGCTTCCGACAGAACTCCTCCTCCTCCTGTAAATAAAGTTTACAGTAGGTCTAGGTATTTCAGACCACTCCGTTTGTAAGCTCCTCAAGGTCACAGGTGTAACACCCTTTGAAGAATATGACTGTCCATCACCTTCTGCATGGTGGGTAGCAACACTCTCTGGGAGACATTTCCTACAGTCTGTGAGGGGGGTTAAAAACGCAGCGATATTTTATATATATATATATATATATATATATATATATATATCAAGAAAACTAGAGGAAACAGGGCGGACCGCACTCGCCGTGAAACTGGGGAGGGTCCTGCGATCCCAGGATGGGAGAGGACCCAAGCGAAGAATGCGAGGCTCACACGTGAGAATAGGGTAGTAGCTTTAATTAAATTAAATGGTAAATGAAACCTGCATACAATGTACAGGACAAAATTAAAGGGGGGGGGGGGGAAACAGCAAGACAGACAAAGGCAGGACGCCTGGTAAATGGCCCAAACCACAACGCGTTTCGCGCTCAACTGAGTATATATATATTCAGTGAAAAATCTTTGTTAAAGAGATGTTATGGTTAAGTTGCGCTACTAAAATCCTTTGATATTCAGTGAAAAATCTTTGTTAAAGGGACGTTATGGTTCCAAGTAAAACTGAAAATCCCTTGAAATTCGCCAGTTATGGTAAGCTAAGCAACCATAATTCACGCCATTACCATGCACTGCTAAGACTAACACCCAAGACATCAAAGATGACATCACAAATGTCATTGATGACATCACTGATGACATCACATGCCTGGCTCACTCTTTTTTCTTTTGCTGACATATCTAGGCCACATGGTTTTCTTCAGTAACAGTCAGAAACTAAAAATCTTATTTTATTTGTAGACATATCCTTCAAGTAGGTTCTTACACTAATTCCCTTAGAGTCCAGTCACATCAGATGAAACATATACATATGGTAAGACACAAGCTTGAAAGACAGCAATCCTTTTTGTGCATAAAGATAATCAATAGACTTATGAGCACTTTCTGACAGTTCTGTTTTAAAAAAAAAAATTGTATGGCTGTACTTTCCCTGTATATGGTCATATTTGTATACATTGTACTCTCACTAATTTCCTTAGGGTCCAATCACATCAAGTGATACATATACATAGGGTAAATAGCAGCTTTGAAACAGACAAATCATTTGTTTGCATGAAAATAATCAGTTAAGTTATGAATTGTTTCTGCTACTACTTGTGCTTTTTTGCTAACCTCACTTTCCCTGTATATACCCATATTGGTATGTGTTCTTGTGTCTTTGTGTTTTGTCTATAGTAATGCAATTATGTAATACATGTGTTTTATTAGCTACTTATTCCATATTTCACAGTACACAAACATCTATTAATAAAACAATTATCATTTCATTATTCAACATATTAACATTACAAATATTTTACCTTCATCTTGTACGCTGCACACAATGTTATGTTTCTGCATGAGTAGCTTAGTATACTAGATAGAACCCATTAATAGAATGCTATTTATATCAATGCATCGTTCAATGCACTAATATGATATTTATTGCAATGATCCTTAACACTTTTTTCGCAACATTATAATAAGGATCCCGTGTACACATATTTCATGAAAAGTGCATACACGTGTGATGTCATCAGTGATGTCATCAATGACATGTGTGATGTCATATTTGATGTCGTGGGTGTTAGTCTTAGCAGTGCACGGTGGTGGCACGAGTTATGGTTGCTTTGCTTACCATAACTGGCGAATTTCAAGGGTTTTTCGGTTTTACTTGAAACCATAACGTCCCTTTAATAAAGATTTTTCACTGAATGTCAAAGGTTTTTAGTAGCGCAACTTAACCATAACGTCCCTTTAACAAAGTTTTTTCACTGAATTTCATAGGTTTTTAGTGGCGCAACTTAACCATAACGTCCCTTTAACAAAGTTTTTTCACTGAATTTCATAGGTTTTTAGTAGCGCAACTTAACTATAACATCCATTCACCAAAGTTTTTTCACTCAATTTCATAGGTTTTTAGTAGCGCAACTTAACCATAACGTCCCTTTAACAAAGTTTTTTCACTGAATTTCATAGGTTTTTAGTAGCGCAACTTAACCATAACGTCCCTTTAACAAAGTTTCTCACTGAATTTCATAGGTTTTTAGTAGCGCAACTTAACAAAGATAACTTTGACTTTATGTACATGTAATATGGAACTTACTGAACCTCTTCTACTGAACTTGATGTCCGCAAACTCTTTTAATGTCCGCGGACATGTTCGGAGAACAGTACCACTACCTAAAAACTCTGGGAGGGTATGTTTGATTGTTATATCATAACATAGGAACATTTAACAAATTCAAAAAGCAACACACATACACATTATATGTAGTAATACATAAGAAATGTAACCCATATATGTAACACACTAACCATTCATTTAATATGTTCTAAAATGGAATATACCAGAAGAAGATAAATTGGTTTCCAACATAATTACCTCACAGACACTACAGACACTACAGAACTAAGAACAACACCAGACCTACACAGTACTAACAACTAACTACATATTTTACCTGAAATAGTAAGTGTACTTCATTTTACTCATATATTTATAAACGAAAATGGAGGTGTCCTGAAGAACAATATACATGTCCGTACTGTTCGTACTGTTCGTTAGCAAGTTGAAACTGTTCTAAGAACACATGCAGTGTCCTAAAAAACCAAAACAAATACAAAATTGCAAAAATAAAAAAAAGGCTCTTTTCAGACCCGCCTTTCACAGTTAAAAAATAGAAGTGAAAATAAATGAAGCAGGGCCATTTGTATTTTTTAGAAGTCCGCGGACAGTCAGCGGACATCTAAAAAATTGGGTTGCTACCCTATCATAACCATTGCAATTTTCTCTGGTAGGAAGAAGTGGTGGCTCTGGAAAGAGCCTTTGAGAGGTGTTTGTATGTAAAAAATTATAAATACTTAACACCTACTTCAAAATGGATGCTGTAATTCTAAAAAAGGTCATAATGCATTTTGTATATTTCTCCAAAAAAATCTGATTGCCAGCATAAGTAAGATGGACTCCATCTCTGCGAAAAATATATGTACCACGAAACATAATATTTTCATTGTGAAAAGAGGACATGCCAAAATCTCTTAGAGAGGCACAAACAGCTTTATTAACATTACGCCTTGTTTTTTCCATTTATGGACCAAATGAAGAAGAACAAAGCCACATTTGTCTCTGTGCAATCCGTGAAAATATTACTTGAGAATCAGGGAACATGTCCATGACCTTCCCAAGTCCTTCTTTCATAGAAAATTGCAAAAAAATTCCAGACACATGTCCTAAACTGTTCCCTCCACAATGAATTACAATTATGTCTGGATGTTGCTCTGTCTCCAAACTAGCACAAACAGGTAGCAAGTCCAACCACTTCATTCCACGTACTCCATGCCAGTGTACTTCCACTTGTGGAAATCCAAGATCTACAGCTACTTCAGAGCTTTCTGCATGCACCTTCAACCAATGTATCCATGAATCTCTCAAAATCCAAACAATCTGTTTTCTGAAACACACAGCATAGCTATCTGTTGTTCTCTCAGCAAAAAGAGTATCTGAGAAACTCTCTCCTGGCACACCACATCCACTAAACTCTCCTGACCAATCCCTTTCAGTGCTCATTCTCATGTGCATGACTTCTGAACCCAAAAATCCCCGGATGTAACACCCGTGGACATATCGTAACATAAACAGCCCTTCTACCATTTCCACTTCACCTTCTGTGCCATTTCCTCATTGGATGTCGCTAAGAAGTCACATGACCATCCACCAATCACATTCAAGACCTCTACATCTAACTGCATCTTCATAGATCAGCACTGCAAATGTACTGTGAATCTCTCTGAGTACAAGTGTCATATCATTGGCAAGCACCATCTACAAGAAATACTGTACAAGTCTCCAAGATTTCTACTTGCAGCTCCATGCATATCCAAATGCATGAACACAAACTACAGGTATGCAAATGTTCTGTACAATACATGAACACATTTTCAAACTGACTTACAGGCCGATTCATGGAATAATTAGCGCGGCGCAAGTGGCCAAAAACGTGCGATTCGCAGTGGAATAGCGAAAATCGCAGTGCAAGTGCGAAAATCGCACGAAAAGCAGCGCACATCGATTCATGGAAGGCCGTGCGCGAGAAAACCATCGGATGTGCGTTAAAAAAGTGCGCGGCGCACGTTGGCACACAGGACATCTAACGGCGTGCGCCAGGTCACAGCAAAAATCGCACAGGCCACAGCGAAAATCGCACATAGCGCGGCGCACACAACAAAAGTAGGTGGAACACGGGGCGTAACACTCGGAATGGGGAACAACTTGCCAAAATGTGGGCGTCACGGGGGAAGTACAGGGTGCAAGTGCGCGGAACGCCCACACGTTCACCTACAACACGTATTCATGGAATCGAATAGGGCAAAAAAGCGCATGGTCAAACCAGCGCACAGGCACAAACACGCCACAAGAAAGTAGGCGGTAGCGTGTCTGCGCCTGTAAGAAATGTGCGCCAACAAATAGCACCTATATACAGCCATGATGAATGTCCTATGCTGTGGCCCTCCAGGACAAATGACGTGCAAAGGGGTACCCACAAACACGGACACCCGCTGACTGAAAAATAACGTGTGTGCGTGTATTCCGGGGTGCGCGGGAAGTCTCACACGCGATTTGGCAGGGTACGTGGATTTCAGGGGTGCGCGGGAAGTTCCACACGTGATTTGGCAGGGTATGTGGATTTCAGGGGTGCGCGGGAAGTTCCACACGTGATTTGGCAGGGTACGTGGATATCAGGGGTGCGCGGGAAGTTCCACACGCGATTTGGCCGGGTACGTGCGCGGGAATTTCCACACGCGATTTGTCTGGGTACCTGGATCTCAGGGGTGTGCGGGAAGTCACACACGCGATTATGCAGGGTATGTGGATTTCAGGGGTGCGCGGGAAGTTCAACACGCGATTTGTCAGAGTACGTGCGTGGGAATTTCCAAACGCGATTTGTCTGGGTACCTGGATCTCAGGGGTGCGCGGGAAGTCTCACACGCGATTTGGCAGGGTATGTGGATTTCAGGGGTGCACGGGAAGTTCCACGCGCGATTTGGCTGGGTACGTGTATGACAGGGGTACGCGGGAAATTCTACATGCGATTTGGCTGTGTGCTGCCAGGCATTCCTGTACACCCTCCACGGCCCCTGCAGGCAGCCGACACCACAGGCGACTACCCTGCACACACGCGATTTGGCCGGGTACGTGCGCGGGAATTTCCACACGCGTTTTGGCTGGGTACGTGGATCTCTGGGGTGCACGGGAAGTTCCACCCGCGATTTGGCTGGGTACGTGGATCTCAGGGGTGCGCGGGAAGTTCCACACGTGATTTGGCAGGGTACATGGATTTCAGGGGTGCGCGGGAAGTTCCACACGCGATTTGGCTGGGTACGTGTATGACAGGGGTACGCGGGAAATTCTACACGCGATTTGGCTGTGTGCTGCCAGGTATTCCCTGTACACCCTCCACGGCCCCTGCAGGCAGCCGACACCACAGGGGACTACCCTGCACACCTGGTCATGTCACCCAGCACCCCCACCCCCCAGCCACCATGGGCAGCCCCCACCAGGCCCCCACTCATGTCCCCTATCACCCCCACCCCCCAGCAGTGCAGGGGCACCCTCCACCAGGCCCCCACTCATGTCTCCCACCACCCCCACCCCCCAGCAGTGCAGTGGCACCCTCCACCAGGCCCCCACCCATGTCTCCCACCACCCCCACCCCCCAGCAGTGCAGGGGCACCCTCCACCAGGCCCCCACTCATGTCTCCCACCACCCCCACCCCCCAGCATCCAGGGGCACCCTCCACCAGGCCCCCACTCATATCCCCTATCACCCCCACCCCCCAGCAGTGCAGTGGCACCCTCCACCAGGCCCCCACCCATATCTCCCACCACCCCTACCCCCCAGCAGTGCAGGGGCACCCTCCACCAGGCCCCCACCCATGTCTCCCACCACCCCCACCCCCCAGCAGTGCAGGGGCACCCTCCACCAGGCCCCCACCCATGTCTCCCACCCCCCCACCCCCCAGCAGTGCAGGGGCACCCTCCACCAGGCCCCCACCCATGTCTCCCACCACCCCCACCCCCCAGCAGTGCAGGGCCACCCTCCACCAGGCCCCCACTCATGTCTCCCACCACCCCCACCCCCCAGCATCCAGGGGCACCCTCCACCAGGCCCCCACTCATGTCCAACTCATGTCCCCCTGCACCCCCACCCCCCAGAAGTGCAGGGGCACCCTCCACCAGGCCCCCACTCATGTCTCCCACCACCCCCACCCCCCAGCCACCAGGGGCACCCTCCACCAGGCCCCCACTCATGTCTCCCACCACCCCCATCCCCCAGCCACCAGGGGCAGCCTCCACCAGGCCCCCACTCATGTCCCCCTGCACCCCCACCCCCCAGCAGTGCAGGGGCACCCTCCACCAGGCCCCCACCCATGTCTCCCACCACCCCCACCCCCCAGCAGTGCGGGGCACCCTCCACCAGGCCCCCACTCATGTCTCCCACCACCCCCACCCCCCAGCATCCAGGGGCACCCTCCACCAGGCCCCCACTAATGTCCAGCTCATGTCCCCCTGCACCCCCACCCCCCAGCAGTGCAGGGGCACCCTCCACCAGGCCCCCACTTATGTCTCCCACCACCCCCACCCCCCAGCAACCAGGGGCACCCTCCACCAGGCCCCCACTCATGTCTCCCACCACCCCCATCCCCCAGCCACCAGGGGCAGCCTCCACCAGACCCCCACTCATGTCCCCCTGCACCCCCACCCCCCAGCAGTGCAGGGGCACCCTCCACCAGGCCCCCACTCATGTCTCCCACTACCCCCACCCCCCAGCATCCAGGGGCACCCTCCACCAGGCCCCCACTCATGTCCAACTCATGTCCCCCTGCACCCCCACCCCCCAGCAGTGCAGGGGCAAACTCCACCAGGCCCCCACTCATGTCTCCCACCACCCCCACCCCCCAGCCACCAGGGGCACCCTCCACCAGGCCCCCACTCATGTCTCCCATCACCCCCATCCCCCAGCCACCAGGGGCACCCTCCACCAGGCCCCCACTCATGTCTCCCACCACCCCCATTCCCCAGCCACCAGGGGCAGCCTCCACCAGGCCCCCACTCATGTCCCCCTGCACCCCCACCCCCCAGCAGTGCAGGGGCACCCTCCACCAGGCCCTCACCCTTGTCTCCCACCACCCCCACCCCCCAGCAGTGCAGGGGCACCCTCCACCAGGCCCCCACTCATGTCTCCCACCACCCCACCCCCCAGCATCCAGGGGCACCCTCCACCAGGCCCCCACTCATGTCCAACTCATGTCCCCCTGCACCCCCACCCCCCAGCCACCAGTGGCAGCCTCCACCAGGCCCCACTCATGTCCCCCTGCACCCCCACCCCCCAGCAGTGCAGTGGCACCCTCCACCAGGCCCCCACCCATGTCTCCCACCACCCCCACCCCCCAGCAGTGCAGGAGCACCCTCCACCAGGCCCCCACTCATGTCTCCCACCACCTCCACCCCCCAGCATCCAGCGGCACCCTCCACCAGGCCCCCACTCATGTCCCCTATCACCCCCACCCCCCAGCAGTGCAGTGTCACCCTCCAACAGGCCCCCACCCATGTCTCCCACCACCCCCACACCCCGGCATCCAGGGGCACCCTCCACCAGGCCCCCACTCATGTCCCCTATCACCCCCACCCCCCAGCAGTGCAGTGGCACTCTCCACCAGGCCCCCACCCATGTCTCCCACCACCCCCACCCCCCAGCATCCAGGGGCACCCTCCACCAGGCCCCCACTCATGTCCCCTATCACCCCCACCCCCCAGCAGTGCAGTGGCACCCTCCACCAGGTCCCCACCCATGTCTCCCACCACCCCCACCCCCCAGCAGTGCAGTGGCACCCTCCACCAGGCCCCCACCCATGTCCCCTATCACCCTCACCCCCCAGCAGTGCAGGGGCACCCTCCACCAGGCCCCCACCCATGTCTCCCACCACCCCCACCCCCCATCAGTGCATGGGGCACCCTCCACCAGGCCCCCTCCCATGTCTCCCACCACCCCCACCCCCCAGCAGTGCAGGGGCACACTCCACCAGGCCCCCACTCATGTCCCCCTGCACCCAGGTCCTCATAATCACCAACCATGTGCGTTATGGTCAGCCTCCACAGCCAAAAGGCCCTACCAAGTAACCCATTCACCCACATGGAAATGGAAATTACATGTTACACCCCCAACGTTCATAAAGCAAATGAACCCATGTCTGTCACACACAATGGTTGCAAATGAATGGGAAAACTCCCAACATGACATGCATGAAACCAATGAGATGATACCACACAGTGAAGTATGAAAACAAAATTGTATTAAAAACAATTGAATGCAAATGAAATGAAACAAACTACAATGCCAATGAAAAAAAGAAAAGCTGCATGTCCGTCCAAAAAAATCAAAACTACAAATCCAAATCCCAAAAAATGTTGTTCAAAGTCACATGAAAAATAAAATCAATCCGACAGATAAAAATAAATGCAAAGACCATTGCTCCATGGAGAATAAATAAAAAATTTAAAAAATCAATCCAATGAAGAACTATGTACAAAACATCCAAGGGTCCATGAGCCCAACTGAACAAAGGAAACCTACAAAAAACCCTAACAAAAATGCTACTATATACAAAAAGTGGAGCTTTGTCCGTCGACTCCAAATCATAAGAAGAAACAAATGAAACCTAAAACTAAAGAACTATATACAAAGGCGGCGGGCAAGTCCAGCGGCTCACTCCGTAGTGTTCCGGGCCAGGGCATCATCAAACTCCTTGTCTATGTCCCGGAGGCGGTCCTGTTCCATGGCCCGAGGGTCCGCAGGGACGACGCCATCTGCTCCTCCAACCCCCTGCGGATTGCCTCGAGGCACTCGGCCCGCCTCAGGGCCCTCCGCATGGAGTTCTCCGCCCTGACCATCGTGAGCCGCTCCTCTTCCGCCCGCCGCCGCTCCGCACCTATCTGCTGGCCCAACCGCAGCCACACGGAAGACACTTCCTGTCCTGGGTCCTCCGGCCGATGCCTGCCCCTCCGATGTTGATGGCCCCGAGCCATGATGCCTCCCACGTTGACTCTGCTGCTGCCTCCAACGCAACTTCCTCTGCCAGCACGACGGCATCCAGGCTGATGGAATCCACTGACACCGTCGTGCACGTGCCCTGCCTGATGATGCCGGCACATCCTCCATCTGCTGGGGTACAGTTGCTGTGGTGTCCACCCCTGCTTGACCTCCGACTCCCGACTGTGGCAGGGATGGGATCCCCACCGAGCTGGATGCATAGGTCAGGGCAGGTCCACAGGGGGCCCTGGTGGCATCTGGGTCAGAAGACGGCAAGGAGAACGACCGGCGTATAGCCTCCACAGAGGAGGAGAGGGCCGCCAGATTGGCCGACACATGCAGGAAACCCCCGAACATGGAAGATCCCAATTGGGCCACGTCGGCACGGTGCTCTTCATGATGATGTGCGTGCTCCTCCCGGGAAGCACGCACGTCATCACGAATTGCACCCGCGCGCATCGCAACCCCAATCAGGACCTTCTCCATACGGACACGGGTCCCCTCGTCCGCAGGTGGAGGGGAGTCAGGTGACATGGACATCCCCTCTACCTGCGGACGGGCCTGGGACGGGGCATCCCTGCTGGTGCATGGTGGTACACTCACAGGGTCAGGGACAGCGACATGCACAGGCCCTTCCACGGTGACCTGTGCTGCCTCCTGCCCCTGCCCCTGGACTGCACCACTTGCACCAGCAGGGATGCCCCCACCAGGCCCCATGTGTGCCCCAGTGGCGGCCTCCTCCTCCTCTGTGGAAACCACCAACCTGGATGGCACCTCACCGTCTTCCACCGTAGCAGGCCCCTGTGGGGGCTCACCCACCCCTTCCACTGCAGCTGTGGGGGCATCCCCGCCGCCTTGCTCCACAGCGCCGTCTCCGCCCTCTTCTTCACTAGCCGCTGCGTAGAGGGAGACATAGAACACAAGCATCAGGGTACTGTACAATGGCCTATGTCACACATACAGGCAAGTATCAGACAACCAGCACACCGCAACATGCCCTGTCTCACACAGCAATGCTTGGACACTTACCGCTAAACTCCAGACGGGTCTCCCTCTCAAGGATCTGGGCGTGGAGCGCTGGGCGTACGCGTTCCAGGACCCTCATCTGGATGGAACTCATGCGGCCCCGGCCCCCCTCCACGAGGTGCCGGTCCTTCACGAGGGTCCTGGACCTCAAGTCCTCCCAGTGCTTCTTGATCTTCTGGACGTCGCGGGTTGCCACCCCCTCCGCGTTGATGGCAACCACACAGTCGGCCCAGATCCTCTCCCGTCCTTCCTTGCTGGTGCGGGACGATCCAAAGAGGGCATCATACTGCCCCAGGACATGCTCCACCAGGACACCAACTTCGGTGGCAGTGAAGCTGGTGCCCCTCTGCCCCTCTGGCCTGGGGTTGCCACTGGTGCCAGATGTGGAAGTGCCCGACATGGCAACCCCAGAGGCAGGAGTGGGTGGGCAACTGGGTCCTGGGGCTGGGCTGGGGAGCGATGTTATCCCAGTTGGGAGTCTTCTGTTCCAGCAGGGGTGGACACAGCAACTGGACCCCTGCAGATGGCTGATGTGCAGGCACCAAATGGCAGGGCACGGTGGCAGCAGGCAGGCAGGCAGGCAGCAGCAGCAGATGGCACGTGGGAGGCTGCTCGGGGCACTGGGGGCAGTAATTCGGCCTTATGGGCAGGAGCGTGGTCTTCCGTGTGTTTTCGCGTGGCCAGCTTGATACGGAGTGATTTGGCATGTGAAAATCCTGCACGTCAGCGTGAAATTCGAGGAAAGGCCCTTAGCGCGTAAGCGCGTCAGCACGCATACGCGATTCTATTGGACCAAAGGCCCTCAGCGCGTAAGCGCGTTTGTGACGTGACCCGCACGGGTGTTTCCCACATAGCACGTGATGACGGAGCACACGTGGAAAGACTGCACGTCAGAGTGTCATCGCGTGTAATTGGACAAAAGTGTGCGTACACACGATTGGCCTATGTACGTGTATTTCAGGGGTGCGCGGGCACTTACACACGCAAGTACGTCAGCGCACCTGTATCCCGGGGTGCGCGGGAATTTCCACACGCTATTGGCCTGGGTACTGGATTTCAGGGGTGCGCGGGTCACACGCTCGCCTACAACACACGCAAAGAAACACGTACGCAAGTAGGAAGCAGGCATACGTCGACCCGCGACGCCTAAATTTGCGCGCAAACAAAAAAACAAGCTCAGACGCCAGGATGAATATACCGTTCCTAGCAGCAATGGCCGTGGGCTACCAAAGGAGGAGGAGGAGGATAGTCAGGGCCAGAATATTCACACCCAGATCCAGCCTTTTCGGGATGCCTGATGACCAGGTGTATGGGAGGTACAGGTTTCCACCAAACATAATACTGGACCTGGTGAGTGAGTGGGAGGATGACCTCACATCACCCACCCTGTGCTCCCAAGCACTCAGCCCCCTGGAGAAGGTCCTCAATGTATTGCACTTCTTAGCCACTGGATCATTTCAGCGGACAAGTGCCATAGTGGGTGGGGTGTCATAGGCCACGCAGTCACGCTGCCTACACCAGGTCTTGAACATCATCACTGCACGCCCATCAGTCCGCAGGCACATATACCTGCCCAGAACACCTGTAGAAAGGCATGCTGCCGCCCTGGATTTTTACGGTGTGGCACGATTCCCCAAAGTGCTAGGTGCCATCGACTGCACCCATGTGGCTCTATGTCCCCCCAGGGCATCTGAGCACATCTATAGGAACCGCAAGCACTGGCATTCCATCAACGTGCAGGTAGTATGTAATGCCAAGGGAATCATCACCTCAGTATATGCCAACTATCCTGGGTCCACCCACGACAGCTTCATTTACCGAATGTCCACCCTAAGCCGGGACCTAGAAGCTGGGCGGCATGGCGATACATAGCTGCTTGGTGAGTATGAATGCCACTGCACATGCATGCATGTCAGATACTGAGCAAGGTCACAACCCCACCAATGATACCAATCACCACCTCCACAGGGACAGTGCCTACCCTCTCAGCACCCACATGATGACGCCAATTCGGAACCCCACCACGCCACCCGAGGTAAGATATAACACAGCCCACATTACAACCCGGGGCATAGTGGAGCGCACATTCGGAGTGCTTAAGTCACGCTTTCGCTCCCTTGACCGTTCTGGTGGGCAACTGTTATACGCTCCCCCAGTAGTGTGCAGGATCATAGTGGCAGCATGTGTCCTGCACAACATTGCAACATGCCGGGGCCTGGCCGTGGACATGGTGGTGGCCCCACATCCCCAACCACATGCACGGCCGTTGCGCATGGGAGGGGAAAGGGCACGGGGGGGGCAGCCCGTACACAGCTAGTGGCTAATTACTTCACAAAGAAATCACACCCCTGTGGAGTGCACACTGCCCTGGCACATACCATCTGACAATCAATGATGACTCAACCTGACACTGATCCTGAATGTCTGGAGAATCAACCGTGAAAACCATATCAGCCTGAGATTGTTCACCTGGAAGTGTTACAATGTGTGCATCCCTACCTACACAGACACCACCAATGCAGTTTTGTGAAAAAACACATTCAAGCAGCTAAAATGAATACCCACTTGCAAAATGCAACATGAGGACAGTGCCATGTCACCCAACCCATCCCCAGCACCACCACACGACACACCGTGCCATGTCATGCTATGTGCAGGTAAACAAAGTAATCCCCACAACATGACACAAGTGTCACAATGTACAGTGTCCCTAATTGAAACTTGCGACACCTGAAATGCTCACAGTAATGCAGGACCAACAACAAACTTGAGCAGGTACTACCATTAACATGACATTACGAATGTAAGAAATTAGTAGTCTCACCACCTGGAAATGCCTGCACTCCCACCACTTCCAACTGTACAGTGTTGGCGCCATGTAGAGTTGTAGGTACACTGCTGCCAACATGGACCCCATCTCCAAACTAGAGGGCCTTGTGTAGACATGAGGAAAGGACCTGCAAATTAGGAGGTAGACACGGATGATGAGTTACACATCAATGCAACATGCAGTGTACAACACAACAGCAATATGCACTAGGAATGTATACACAGTATTGACTAGACTACCCACACATGTAGTGGGAGTCCAATGTCACCATGTACGTCAATGTCACTTGGGCACACCCGTTGCAAGCCCATGGAAACGGGAAGCAGGAGGGGTGTGTGTGACTCAAACCCAAGCATCTCAACCAAATACATGACAAGCCTGCATGTGCCCAGCCACAATGCAGCGTATGCCCACAGGACCCACGGAAGGCAACAAATTGTCCCCAAAAAATTGTGAAAAAAAAAGAAAATGGCCATTGATGGGCACGGGGGGGTTGGGGAGGCCACCCAGGAGGTCCGAGGACAGGGTGCACACCAAAACCCACCTGTGTGGATCTTGGGAGAAAAAAAAACACCTCCATGGGCTCATGGCCCACACGGCTACCCTATTGTGGGAGTATCACTGCTGTCGCTATTATCACCCTGTGCAGCTGCATCCGGAGGTGGTTGCACTATGGGAGGCAGCCCACGCAAGGCCCTAGTCTGTTCCTCCATGGCTGCAAGCATGCGGGTGTGGTAGGTCTCGTTCTGGAGGATGAGTGTGCGGAGGTCCCCATGCAACAACTCACGGGATGCCCGGACCTCCGCCCTCGTTGCCTGCATCTCAGCTGAGAGCGTACGGGTGAGACGCTCCAGCTGCTGTTCTGTCCTTTGGTGTGTTGAAGCCTCAAGCTCAACAAGAGTCGTCCTGAGGTGAAGGAGCTCCTGCCTCAGGGCTTCCCTGTGGCCCTGGGACTCTATGGAGATGGCTTCCTGCAGAGTCGCCAGTGCCGCCCGCCTGTCCCTGTTGGACGCCAACATGTCCTCCCTGTGGGACTGGCAGATGGAGTCGGTTGCCTGCTGTAGTCGCTCCACCAGCCTTTCGGGGGGGACAATGGAAGTGGCCACCCTATCCATGGCCTGAGCCATCATCTCTGATGATGCTGCCTGTTGGGTTGCCATACCGTAAATGGATTGCTCCCATGCGGTATTTCCAGGTGGCGTACGGCCACCACGTCGGCGGGCACCACACCTGTCTGGAGCAAAGGCGAACTGCGCCTTGCCGTGCCGGCACTGCCTGAGGCTGCAGGACTGCATTCCCCCAGACTGGCCCAGGAACAGGATCAGATGTCGCGGAGTGTGACCCTGCATCCGTAACCACCAAAGGCGTAGCTGCCAACACTGAGATCCCCATTGAGGGTTCTGACCCTGGTGCAGGTGGGTGGGACAGAACAGAATCCCTCCTAGGAACACTCACCTGCGACGGCACGTAGGTCTCATCATACGAATCAACACCTGAGTACAGCTCGGGGGAGGTGCAGCCAGAGACACCCCTTGAGAGCACGACCTGCAGCACTTGTGGGTTCTCACCCACCACCACACCACGTCCCTCACTGGTGGTTGGTCGGCCCTCGGACCCCTCCTGGGTCTGCACCATCTCCACAACCCCAGCAGTATCGGGTGCGTCTTCCCCTGCAAAGACATAAAAACAAAGAAATGGAAACAGGCATTAGCACCATGGCACACAATGAGGGCTGAGAAGCAAGAGAACCAGTACTTGATTGACACATGTCCCACATGACTAAAACCCTCCCATGCATGCACCCTCACTGCGTATGAAGGGCAGGCAAATGGCACACACTGATGACACCAAGATGGAAGATGAACACATTTTCTGCATGCTGCCTGGCAGTGGCATCACACATTGGCCTGTGATTGCCAGGTGAAACACACATGCCATCTCACAGATGGCATGTACCATTGCTATTGAGTGAAGATGGAGAGGAGGGCAGCACTTATTCATTCAGTCCAGTTCCCGCATGTAATAGCTTTTCTAATTCAAACAGGTCTGATTTTTCACCTGGAGCTGCCAGTCCAAAATGGTCCAATTGCACAGGGACATGTGTGAACAAATGATATCCAGGTAACAAAGTCACTCCACTTTACCATAGCCATGTCAGACATGTGACTAGAGGACGGAGAAATGCCTAGTAAAAGTGGTGGAATGCAAACAATCTGCCTGAATCAACAGAGAAAAATAAGCAACAATGTTGTGGCAAGGTGACACTTCAAGGGCAACTGGCGTGCTGTTGGCCTAGATGTCTACTGTTGGCAGAAGGGATACTGCTATGGCCAAATGCTGCTGCGCAGGATGTATTGCATGTAGTACATGGGTGACCCATACGACTCAGGCGCACTCACCCTCACCTGGCACACAAACAGAAGCCCTCACACACACACCATGCACATGGATGACACACACATGCATGTGCACTCACCGGACAATGCCTCGTAATCAGGCAGATCTCCCACGCCTTGGATCTGTTCCTCCGTGACGTAGGTCCCAGCGACTGACTCATGTGGAGTGAGTTCCATGTCTTCTACTGGAGACCCACCTCCAGTCACTAGAGTTGCGGCATGACTTGAGGCCAGCTTATTCTTTGCCCTGCGCTTTAGGTCATTCCAGCGCTTATAGCAATCATTGGCTGTGTGCCTCACGATTCCAAGGGCACTTACGATGTCTGCAACGGTCTGCCAGTGTGCCTGGCGTTGTGCAGGTGTGGTCTTGGATCCTGCAACAATGACCATCTCGTTATCATGTCCGGACACATACTCGACAAGTGCATTCAGTTCGGCATCCGTGAAGCTGGGCTTCCTCGACGGGCCGGACTGTGTAGCTGTGTCTGGGGCATCAGCCTGTGCCGGACGAGCACTCTTCCTCTTCCGTTTGGAAGGTGGTGGTGATCCTGAGTATCCTGAGCTGCTCTGGACACTAGGGGCAGGAGCCCTGGTGGACTCTGTATCAGGAGTGTGGGATTGCACACTCAGCATGGGAGTTGGTGCAGGCATTGGCTCAAGTGTAATGGTGTCAGGGGGAATGTCAGCAGGATGGACTAGGACCGACACTGTCCTGGCTGGGTGTGTGAGAGCTGGGGTGGATGGAGCCGCAGCTGCCCCTGCAGCCTCTCCGCCCTGCCTACTTGGGGCAGCAGATGACCTTGCTGCCTCAGATCCACGTGGCCTGATGACATCAACGTGCACCAGCGCACGTGTCATAGGCCTGCTGACCTGGAAGTCAGCCATGGAGTCAGCCAGGTCTGGTGCCACAATGGGCTGGTCCAACAAGGCTGAGCATGGATGGTGTCAGCCACATCAGCCTCAACGGGAGGGGAGGGGGATTATGGGTGCCCTTGACTGGTCCTCCACACATGGGGGGACAGGCTCACCCTGCAAGTAACGACCACGTCCCCTACCGGATCCACCACGGCCACCACTTGTGGCTCTTCCACCTTTGCCACCCTTACGGAATCCTCGCCTCCCAGCCATGGCACTGATGTTAATGTGCGTATGGGAGTGGCTGTAAACTATTGTCCTGGGCAATTGGGGGTCAAAGGGGTTGGGTACCAGATGGTAATTGTACCCTAGTGCTCTAGCAAGGCTGAATGTAACCCCTGGGGAAAGATGACGGGTCACGCAACGCACAGGAGGCCCAAAAAAGGGAGATGACGTGCACGCAACCCCTCCTAGACCACGTGTGCAGAAAGAAAAACCTGCACTACGCTGTGGCACCCAGTAACACAAGAATGAACGTATGCGTGTCACACGCAGCCTAGAATGACCTCTGAAGGGGTAGGCTACACACGGGACAAGCACAGATGTTAGATACGTGCGTGACTCACCGTCTGCCAGGTAAAAGAGCGTGAAAAAGGAGCGCGTTTGGTTGGCAACACCCCCGCCAAAAGAAGACTTGTACGCTGTCTGAGGAGACAGGACAACAGTAGAAGGGAACACTCTTTGAGGGAACAGGCCCAGGAAAACCAGTAAAAGAGAAAAAAGTGAAAAAGCTGTCAGAGGTAACAGGGAGTACGATCTTGAAACGCTGTGAAGTAAATCGTGTGTGAAACGACAAGAAGTACAGAATTCACCCACTCGCTCTCCACGAAAAGCACGTACAAGGAAATGGTGTTCTACACGTACCTTTTATGCAGGCCCACACGTCCAGCGTCACTTACGCGGCATGTACGCGCTAGGGCCATTTCCACCAATTACACGCTTTGTCACTTCTGCGTGTAGGGCCATTTTCACCAATTACGCGCTTTGTCACTTCTGCGTGTAGGGCCATTTTCACCAATTACACGCTTTGTCACTTCTGCGTGTAGGGCCATTTTCACCAATTACACGCTTTGTCACTGCCGCGTGAACGCGCTAAGCCCATTTCCACCAATTACACGCTTTGTCACTTCTGCGTGTAGGGCCATTTTCACCAATTACACGCTTCGTCACTGCTGCGTGTACGCGCTAAGCCCATTTCCACCAATTACACGCTTTGACACTCGGACGTGTCTTTCATTTTTTTCACACGCAACATTTTCCAACGTGTGCCCAATTCAACGTGCACGTGACTTCATAGACGCACATATGCTGGTGACGCGTTTACGCGCTAAGGGCCTTTCCTCGAATTACACGCAGACGTGTTGGATTTTCACGTGCCAAATCACTCCGCATCAAGCTGGCCACACGTTCACACACGGAAGACGACGCTCCTGCCCAGAAGGCCAAATTACTGCCCCCCAGAGCCCTGAGCACGCTCCCACCTGCCATCTCCTGCTGCCTGACTGCCTGCTGCCCACGTGCCCTGCCATTTGCTGCCTGCACATCAGCCAGGGGTGCTGTTGCTGTGACCACCCCTGCTGGAACCGAAGACTCCCGACTGCTTTTCCATCGCCCCACAGCCCAGCCCCAGGACCCAGTTGCCCACCCACTCCTGCCTCTGGGGTTGCCATGTCGGGCACTGCAACATCTGTCACCAGTGGCAACCCCCGGCCAAGGAGGCAGAGGAGCACCAGCTTCACTGCCACCGAAGTTGGTGTCCTGGTGGAGCATGTCCTGGGGCAGTATGATGCCCTCTTCGGAAGGTTGCGCGCCGACAAGGAAGGACGGACTCGGATCTGGATGGACATCGTGACTGCCATCAACGCGGAGGAGGTGGCAGTCCGCGACTACGAACGTGTCAGGAAGCGCTGGGAGGACTTCAGGTCCAGGACCCTCAACAAGGCCCGGCGCCTCCTGAAGGCAGCGGATGCTAAGGGGTGCCGGGGCCACTTGTCGGAAGATCAGATGAGGGTCCTGGAACGCATATCCCCAGCGCTCCACATCCAGGTCCTTGACAAGCAGACCCGTCTGGAGTCGAGCGTTAAGTGTACATGCATACTGATTGTAAGCTGTGCGTGTGGTGGTGTGCCAAGAGTGTGCAGGTTGAACATGTATTTTTATGTGGCCAAGTAGGGGGGGTGTACAAGCCGTGAGGGTGACACATGCAAGGGGTCTCATGTGTGACACATGGATGGTGCTTGTGTGTGTGGGCTTGCATGGCACAGGATGTGGAGGAATGATTGTCAGGTGTGACATGGATGTCGATCAAAACACTGCGACAGTTGGCGGAGGTGTACACATGCATGCAAGTTTGGTGTTGTGTGTGCATGTGTAGTGTACTCCCTATGTTGCATGTGATGTGTGGATGACCTTTGGCTGCTCATGCTGTTGTATGTGAATGGATGGTGCTGACTGTTGCATTATGGCTGTGGTATGGCTCATGTGTGCAAGTTGAAATGACATGTGTGTTGGGGATTGTGATGCCATGTCTGAGGTTTACCAATGCCACTCATGTATAACTGTCATGTGTGTATGAGTCCATTTTACAGTGCCCTGATGCCTGTGTTTTCTTTCTCCCTGTCTGCAGCGTCAACTGATGAAGAGGGCAGAGAAGGTGCTGTGGAGCACAGCGGCAGGGGTCGCACCACCAGCCGGAGACGCAAGGCCCGGATCCCCTCCCAGGTTGTGATCTCGTCGGGGAGTGAGGAGTCTGGTGCCGCATCCCAGGCCGCAGCTGCTGAGGGGAGGTCCAAGAGGCGGAGGTTGGAGTTGGACTCCACGGCAGCAGAAGGGGCAGCTGGGACCCCACAGGGCCCAACGGGGGAAGATGGCACAGAGTCATCCAGGTTGGTGGGGGTTTTGGTGGAGGAGGAGGCCGTGCAAGCGACAGTGGCGGGGTCTGGAGGTGGGGATTCCACTGGTGCTAGTGATGCAGTGCAGGATCAGGGACAGGAGGCAGCACAGGCCGCCGCGGAGGTGCCTGTGTGCAATCCTGTCCCTGCTCCTGTCACTGCATCATCTTGCACCAGCGGGGATGCCTACCTCCAGACCCGTTCTCAGGGAGAGGATTGGCTTACAACACCTGGCCTTCCTCTCCCTGCGGATGTGGCTATCCTGCACCAGGTTGTGCCTGTCCAGTGTGGGGTGGCGTTGCGTCAACGGGCCATGCGAGCTGACCTGCAGTCTTTTCATGATGAGTCTGCACGTCTTCTCGCATGGCTCGTTGACCGCGTTGACCCACTGGGAAGCTCACCAGGGCTGGATTCCTCCGTTTTCTGGACCTTGTTCCGACCCCCTTCTCCACAGAACCCCCTATGCCCCAGTCGTCCTCCATGCCATCTTCCCACCCATGTGTCACCTGGTGCCCTGTGGAGCTGCCTCCGACCGTGCGGCCAGGCTGGTGGACAACAGATCCCTGCCACAGTCGGGAGTCGGACGTCCAGCAGGGGTGGCCACATGAACGACTGCACCCCAGCTGGAGGAGGATGTGCAGGCACCATCGGACAGGGCACATGGACAACAGCAGCTGCAGCAGCAAGAGGCTGTAGGTGGGAGCCACGATAGCTCGGGCCTTCAACATCAGAGGGGCAGGCATCGGCCGGAGGGCAGGAGGACCCTGGACGGGAAGTGTCTTCTGCGTGGCAGCGGTTGGGCCACGCCATAGATGCGGAGCGGCGGCAGGCGGAAGAGGCGCGGCTCACGATGGTCAGGGCGGAGAACTCCGTGCGGAGGGCCCTGAGGCGGGCCGAGTGCCTCGAGGCAATCCGCAGGGAGTTGGAGGTGAACATGCGGACCCTCGGGGCCATGGAACAGGACCGCCTCCGGGACATAGACGAGGAGTTCGATGATGCCCTGGCCCGGAACACCACTAAGTGAGCCGCTGGACTGGACCGCCGCCATTGTATATAGTTATTTAGTGATAGGTTTCCTTTGCAGTTTATTTTTATTTGGAGTCGACGGACACTGCTCCACCTTTTGTATATAGTTCCATTTTAGATAGGTTTTTTGGTAGGTTTCATTTCTTCTCTTGGGATGATGGACCCTGAATACTTTGTACATAGTTGGACTTTGGATTTGGATATTTTTTTTACTATGAATATTTTTTGCCATGGAGCAATGGTTTTCTATTTCTTTTTTACCTTCATTTACTTTTCATGGACTTGAACTTTGGAAGATATTTTTTCGGATTGTCATTTATTGATTTCAATTTGAAAAGGGACAGCCTGCTTAATTTTTTTAATTTTTTTACTTGTGTATTTTGGTTGATTTTGATTGCCATTGCTGTTGTTTTTAATACATTATTTGGATTTTTTCTGGGGGGTGGGGTGGTGGTAGCCATGAGTGGGGGCCTGGTGGAGGCTTCCCCTGCACTGCTAGGGGGTGGGGGTGGTGGTAGACATGATTGAGGGCCTGGTGGAGGCTGCCCCTGCACTGCTGGGGGGTGGGGGTGGTGGGAGACATGGGTGGGGGCCTGGTGGAGGGTGGTCCTGGTGGCTGGGGGGTGGGGGTGATAGGGGACATGAGTGGGTGCCTGGTGGAGGCTGCCCCTGGTGGCTGGGGGGTGGGGGTGATAGGGGACATGAGTGGGGGCCTCGTGGAGGCTGCCCCTTCACTGCTGGGGGGTGGGGGTGCAGGGGGTCATGAGCAGGTGTGCAGGGTAGTCCCCTGTTTTGTGGGATGCCTGCAGGGGCCGTGGAGGGTGTACAGGGAACACCTGTGAGGACCCACCCAGCCTAATCGCGTGTGTAACTTCCCACGCACCCCTGTAATACACGTACCCAGCCAAATCACGTGTGATAATTCCTGCGCACCCCTGTAATACACGTACCCAGCCAAATCACGTGTGATAATTCCCGCGTACCCCTGTAATACACGTACCTGCCCAAATCGCATGTGATAATTCCTGTGCACCCCTGTAATACACGTACCCAGCAAAATCGCGTGTTAAACTTCCCGTGTACCCCTGTAATACACGTACCCAGCCAAATCGCGTGTGATAATTCCCGCGTACCCCTGTAATACACGTGCCCTGGCTAATCACGTGTAAAACTTCCCGCGTACCCCTGTAATACACGTACCCGGGCTATTCGCGTGTAAAACTTCCCGCGTACCCCTGATATGAACGTTACCCGCTTTGCGTTCCTTGTTTGGCAGCCCTGTAAACTGGTCCAGGGTTAGCGCAGCCCTTTGCGATGATTTAGCGATTTGGATGGCTTTTCCTTGCGCGAGGGCGTTCTTGGGGGCGTTACTGGCGCTGCTGCAGGGTCGCTGCGATACTCTGCGCCACGGCTGGTTTGGGAGCCTAAAATCCATGAATACGCTTTGCGCGGAAATTGGTTTTAGCGCACGTGCCTGGTGCAGACAATCGCACGCGGACACTCTGCGCCAGCCGCTTGCAACACTTTTCTGCGAAATTCTATGAATTACCCTGTTAATATTTTTGTTTTATTTCTTTATTTATTAAATTACTTTAATTTAAGCATGACATTGAGACACTATTACCTGGAAGACCTTAGTTACAGAAATAGTGGTATTCAGTGGTACATTATGAATTTCACAAACATAGTAAAGATATTTTGTTTGCTAAAGTTAGTCATTACAATACAATTTGTTCATTAAGAACATGTCATGTGTATTGAACTTGTGCGACATATCTTATGTAAATAAGATAGTTTTAATGGTTTTGAGAAAGGCGCTGAGGATTTCAATTAAAAAAATCAATGTTGAAATTAAAAACAGTGCTATATACAAACAAAATTACTAATTTGTTTCTTTTACAATTGCAGTGAAGACCATTCTCCTGAAAAGAAGCAACCAAATTTGAAGAACAAAGAAGAACTAAGAAGTAACCTGTTCATTTAAATAAAAACGAAGTAGAATATCACAATAATATTTGTATTATTACTGCAACATACTGTAACGTTAATTCATGCTATTTCTGTGCCTAAACATAGAGTCTGTGCACCATTCTGTCCAAAAATCCCCATGTCTTAAACAGCAATTTAGAGACAGAATGGCCCACAAATTCCTATTTTTGGACACACAAATTACCCAACTCAACCGCTATAATTTGGATATTATAGAACAAACAACTGTTTTAATTGTATAAATTAGATTTACTATTTGTACTTCTCCACACCACTAGCTTACTTTTTTCTGTCATCTGAATGCCAGTTTAGTAGCATATAAATTCAAGAATACCCATCCCTACTAGTTGTAGTTCCCAATGCACAATCACACACCATTACATGCATCTTTATCATCTTACTCAAACACTCATGCACACAGCCCACATGCATTGCAGAACACCCCAACCCATACCTTCTTTATTTTTTTCAACAGACCCTAAAGATTGCCTACCAAAAGTCAAGTCTGTAGAAAGCAACGCAGAAGTAGAGCAAATGAAAATAAAAGTGTCCAACATAAGCATCCATATCTAGCGGAATTTATAAAAGAAGTTGAAACAAAACAGCTAATACAGTCATTTAGTGAAACAAAAGAAGTTTCAAGTGGAAAAACTTTGCCTCCTCTATCAAAATGTAAAACAAACCAGAAAACAATGAACAAAAAATCAGCTATCACTACAGATAAAACTGCTTCTATAAATCTTGATAAAGTTCAAAGTAAGCATACCAAGAAAATTATTTTAGCCAAAATGTTCCGTCACAGAATCCTTCCAAATCTTATAAAAACAGGAGAGAAACCAGGTTCAACCCTTAAAACCTATCATAGGAAATTAATCTTAGAAGCGTTGACAGACGGTTCAATTCTTCTCAAAAGGAAGTTATTTATTTTAGTGTTAAATAAAATGAAACCACTAACAAAACTAATAACTCATTTACAAAAAAGACTTCTCATTAAACGAAATGTCAACAGAAAGAACTTCTTAAGTATATGCGGAGGTGAATGGAATCATACTACGAGCACAGAACCATACTTTAATGAAGAAGCGTACAAACAAAAGCAAATAGATACAATTGCCATACATAGCAGTGGTCGAGGTTATGAAAAAGTGAATAATACCATAATGGAACAAGAAGTACTCCTTACAAAAATATGCCCTGAAAACTTAGAATTACCCCTCCATTCAACTGAATCAGAACATCTAGTGTACAAATGGCCATGCATGTCAATGTGAAACATTCCCAAACAATTGTTCAAGTCTTTACGCCAATTCCTCAATCAATATGTGAAAAGCAAAGACAAAATCAAAATTAAACTACTGCAAAATATGGATACCTGTCCAGTGCGCAAGTACACTGGACTACAAGGACATTCATTGGCCTACATTACAGGACCTACTTGTAAAACCACCTTCCATGATATCAAAAGGATATCAAGACATCATTCAACTTTAAGAAATCTAGTCTATAAACTGAACTATGCTAAAAGTCCTGCTTTAGCACTAGCAAATTTAAATAACATTCTTCTACATGGTACAGCAAAAGACCTACTTGAAGAAATTGACTATATCCAGAAAAACTATTTTGGAAGTGAAAGCCACTTACAGAATGAAATAGCTTTAAACCAAATTAGCAACAATTCTACACATGGCAACCTTTTACTAAACACATACAAAAAAGAAATAATAAAATTTAAAAGTACATCAAGTACCAAACCATGTGTGTGTATGTTGCTGCAGAACTTTTTATAAAAGTAACACAAAAGCTGTAGATCTATCATACAAAATAGAAGACAATGAAGATTCTAAATGGTTTGAATTAGCTCTCTACCTTGTAGCAGAAAACAAATACAAAATAACTGACCCCTTAATACTTTGCAGTTACTGCACTTCAAAACTTGACAACAACCAAACTCCTTCACGTGCTATCACAAATAATTTGGAATTATACCCACTACCAAAACCCCTACAACAACTTAATTTATATGAGAGCATCATAATTCAAACAGTGCACCCATTTCAAGCAATAATATGCCTTCAACCAAAAACAGCCAAATTACCTCCCTCTGAATTGGTAAAAGGCATTTGTGGAAAAGTAGTTTATTTACCATTAGATCTAAAAGAAAATGTGCATACTTTAGGAGTGCAACGTCCAATGCAGCAATCTTTAATTATCTTAGTAAATGGAGTACTTACAAAAGACAAAACAATATGGCAACAGCTGGTAGATTTACATAAAGTTAGACAAGCCTTGCAATATCTTAAAGAGAATAATGAATATTACAAAGAAATTAATATTGAAGAAAACTTGAAGGATACAACTGAAATAATTCAAGAAACACAAGACTGGTCAATTTGAGCTCCTAGATCCTGCTACAAAATCAAATACTTTAGACCATTATACAATTCATCCTTTGCACTCTAATGACACCATAGAAGATTCACTAGAAACATACCAAATGCGTCAAACAAAAGGATCACCAATCAGCATATAGGAAAAAAGTATAGAAGCACATGCTTTTCCTCTACTCTTTCCTACTGGCAAAGGAGGAAGGTATGATGATAGACCTATTCAAATATCAGCATCAGAATACCGCTCATTACGGATGTATTCTGAAGATCCCAGATTTAGACAAAATGTGGAATACATACTCCACCTACTCTTTGAAAGTGAACTAGCAACTTTATGTTACAGAGTTGCACACATTAAAATCAGGATCACACTTTCAAAATATGACAGCTACACAATTATTACAAAAAGTGCAACAAAAGGATGAGGTTTTACAATCAAATATTACAAATCTATTAGCAAATATGCGTGGTACTAAAGAGTACTGGTTTCGACGTCATGGAGATGCACGTTGTATGATCAGAAACCTTGGCCCACCCACTTGGTTTGTTACATTAAGTTGTGCAGAATATGCATGGGAAGATTTACATGATTTCCTACGCATATCAAACAAAAACATAACAAACATAGATATACTAACACCTGGAGAACTTTGTTCTTTGGATCCTGTTAATGTTTCAAGATATTTTCACCATTGCTTAATTGCTATGCTACATTTTATATGTAATAAAACTGTTCCTCGCCCTTGGAGAAGTGCAACACTTCTTTTGGAGAAAAGAATTCCAAGCCAGAGGAGCAAAACATATCCACATGCTTTTATGGATTAAAGATGCTCCTAAATTTGGTCAAGACAGTGATGCCACTGTTTTACAGTTTATTGAAAAATATGTCACTTGTGAAATTCCATCAGAAGCCACAAATAGTGATCTTCATGTACAAATTATACAATTTCAAAGACACAAATGTGGAAAATATTGTCGTCGCAAATACAAAGGGAAATACTACACCAAATGCCGATTTGGTTTCCCTAGACCAGTTAAAAATTCAAGTGAACAGCCTCATGTTTTCAGTTAGACATAGTGTTAAAGGTAAGTCACCTAAAAATACATATTACATAAAAAGAAAAGAAGAAGAAAAATATATCAATGATTATAATGCAATCATTGACCACTTATGGAATGCAAACATAGATGTGCAGTACATTGCAGACAATTCTACAGCAGTTGCACGATATGTCACAGCATACTTAACCAAAGCAGAAAAGACAGAGCTCCAAGACCTCTGGAATGACCTGTCATCAGATAAAACAGTGTCTCAGACATTATACAGCTTGGGCATAAAAATGCTCTACCATAGAGAATGTGGATCATATGAAGCAGCTGATTGTTTAACTGGTACTGCATTGTATGGTACATCTGAAAATATAGTATGGCTAAGTCTTGGTCCAGCTAAATCTAGAAAAAGAGTTCTAAAATCATACGAACATATAGAAACAATAGCCAAACGTGATCCCAACAGCCAAGACAATTTAAAAAACAATGGGCCTCATTACGACCTAGGCGGTAAGTTACCGCCTGGGCCGTGACTTTACCACCATGGCGTAAACTACATTTACGCCATGGTGGTTGGCGGACTTACCGCCCCATTCCGACCTTGGCGGGGCGGTAAGTCCCCAATCCCCATTTACCCTTCCCCATTCCCATTTATGCCCCATAGGGCATAATGGGAGTGGGGAAGGCGTTAATTACGCCACCGTAAATTACGGTGGCGTAATTAACACCAAGGTCCCTTAGCGCCATGGTTTTTTACACCTGCTAAAAGCAGGTGTAAAAACCGCCATGGCGCTAAGGGACCTCGTAATTGGCGGTAAGGGGTCGGCGCAGCTAACGCTGGCGTAAACCCCTTACCGCCAGGGTCGTAATGAGGCCCAATGTATTGGACACATACTACCCAAACGGAAGTAATACTTTGGAAACCATGTGTCTATACCACATAGCCCAAAACTGCACATACAAAAATAATATAAAACCTGATTGAAAAAAAAGGTAAATACAGAGTGACAAACTGTGAAGGCAGCTTAGTTAAACTCACTAAACCAAATTTAATTAATCATACCAAATTGTCATTAAAGACTCCTCAATATAAAGAAATATATTACATGTCCCTGCTTCAAATCTTTAAACCATGGAGAAAAGAAGAAGAAATACTAGATAACTATGACTCATATGAAGATGCTTTCAAAGCAAATGAAAGCACTATAACTGATGTAAACTTTACACAATACAAAACAATGTTGCACAATGAACAGCAACACGAAGAAGAACTCCAGGCCCAACTAGATAAGGACACTCCTGATAGTAGTCAACCTTCTGTAACAGGAAGCCAAGAACCACTGGGAGAATCACTAATAATAAATGAGGCAGAATTAGCTATGATAGAAGTAGAAAACACCATGTGTCAGTATGAAGATAAAGAAGACTTAACTTTACTACAATCAAATCTAAACAATGAACAACGTAGCATTTTTCAAGAAGTAACAAAACAAATTGCACATGGTGTACAACATGAAAATAAAGAATGTTCCTGGTATAATTATAAACCTATACTACTGTATGTCAGTGGTGAAGCTGGTTCTGGCAAAACATTCCTAATCAAAATCATCAGTAAGTTCCTTCAACAATTGACAAACAACAAACTGTCAGCAGTTGTCACTGCCCCCACAGGTTTAGCTGCCTACAAAATAGGTGGTGTCACTTTACACCAATTACTACTATTGCCAGTAGAACACCAGAACAAATTAGACTATTACAAACTTTCTGCAGAAGCTGCAATGGAACTATGCAGAGTATTGAAACAAATGAAAATGCTACTAATAGATGAAGTGAGCATCGTCTCCAACCTAATGTTGGCTTTGATTCACCTCAGATTACAAGAAGTACTCAAAACAAACTATGAAGAGCTCTTTGCAGGAAAACACATTATTGTTTTCAGAGATCTTCTTCAATTGACACCAGTAAAAGGGGAGCCTATTTTTAAAACATTAGGACACAAACACTGCCGTAAAACTGTTGGCAGCATTGGAAATGTCAACCTTTGGCAACATTTCCAATACAGAGAATTAACAGAAAACATGCGGCAATCTGCAGATCTCACTTATGCCAACATCTTAAAAAGTATCAGAGTTGGTATACTTTCTAAAGAAGCAGAAGCAATATTGAAAACCCGGCAAATTAATGCACTTTATGGCGATAATGCATGTGCTACAGATGTTATGGAACAATTAGCCCACAAAAATGTCAATTGTATGGCCTTAATGCCAACTCTTGCAAGCTGTTTCAAATTCAATTAAATAATATTAAGTAAACTAATGCAACCAATAATGGAAATTAGCGCCACTGACAAACTAGATGTACATGGTATGACACTACCCATGTGTGACCAAGCCACAACAAGACTAAATAGTTTAGAAAAATCAATCTCAAACACAGCAGGCTTAGAAAAGATATTAAAATTATCCTTAAATTGCAGAGTAATGCTTAAACGTAACCTTGACGTGGACCAAGGACTACTTAATGGAGCACTGGGTACAGTTGTTGGCTTTCAAACACACCCACGTGACAACAAAATTCAGTTTGTCAATATACTCTTTGATAAAATTTCAGAAGTAAAAAGGATAGGACGCTCAACAGCTCGATTCCTTCTCTTCAAAGAGATGTATGTACGCAGAGAACAATTTTCTCTAACTCTTGCATATGCAGTCACGATTCATAAATCACAAGGTCTTACCCTAGACAAAGCAATGACAGATATTGGTACCACAATCTTTAAAGAAGGCATGAGCTATGTAGCACTATCAAGCTTACGTACACTTGATGGTTTATTTCTAATAAACTTTGATGCAAGTAAAATAAACGCTGATATTCCTTGCATTTCAGAATACAATAGACTTCGCTCACTATACACCCCCCATCTAAACACATATTCTGTTCCACAAAAAGTAAAACATTATAAAAGAAAAATAAATCAAACAGAAATGCAACAGGATGTCACTGCAAATCCTCCAAAGAGAGCAAAAGAAAGTAACATTTCATCAAGTACCACAAGCAAAAAAGAATCAATTAGGTAAAGTAAACCAGGTACTTCTTCAAAGAAGGAAGACAAACTAAAAAAAAAGCAGTCAGATACAGAACTACCTGGTCCATTTAAACTCTCAAATATAGTTGGTGTAAGTTGCTACGCAAATGTTGCAATGAATATTCTATTTCAATTACCACCAATTATTGACAACATTTACTTACACAGTACATACCCATTGTATATGCAAATGTTAGTACTTCACAGAAATGCAGCAAACAATCCTGACAACACGTATAATGTTTATGGAATAAGAAAACAATTGGACTACTGTGCTGGAATGGTGAAATTCACTATAAACTCACAGGAAGATCCACAAGAATTTCTAATGTACTTACTACAAGTACTGGAAAACAAAAACATACCTATAAATGAAATCTTCCAGATTTCATACATGTGGACACATACATGCACTCTCTGCAACAATGTGACACAAGAAGAAATCCCCAATGAACGCTTCATATATATATCAATACCTAATTGTGAATCCATTCCATTTCAGCAACTTGTAAAAAATGCAAACCATGGTAGATTATGTTCTACCTGCAATTCAGATAATCGCTCCACATTGGTAATACAAACACATAGAAAATACGTAATGCTAATGCTTCTACGTTACAATGCAGATGGCACCAAAAACAACTGCAAGCTGACTGGATTCACACATGGTCAAATAACACTTGGTAAGAAAACCTTCACAACAATAGGTATAATCTACCACGCAGGAGCCACAACCAATTCAGGGCACTACACTGCATATATAAAAAAGAAATGTGGATGGTTTGAATGTAATGATAGTACCATTACTCTAAAGCAGAGATTACCAGCAAATCTTACAAACGCTTATTTAATGTTCTTAAAACCAACATTTGATAACTAAACTGTACTTAAACCTTAAGTAAACATGTAGTAAAAAAAATAAAAACTGTTAGAATATTCCAAAAGCGATCTAACTGCCCAAAGATTCTACAACAACTAATCAGATAAATGAATACCACTAAATTAGAGCAAAAAATAGACAGTTAGAATATGCCAATTGGTATCTAACTGTCCAAAAATGTAACAATATCCAAACAGATAAATCAATACCACTAAAATATATCAATAAATAGACAGTTAGAATACGCCTACTGGTATCTAACTGCTCCAACATTTCATAATATCCAAATAAATAAATAATATGTTAGTGCTCCAAAAAATGCAACAACCCAATGTATAAAGCATTAGCCAGAAGCAACAAGTGAACACTGAAAACAAACAAACAAATAAACTGTAGCATAACAGAAAAAGTTTTTTTTTAATCCAACTTAGATTTATTTTTCTCCCACAGACCCAATGATTTTAGCAATGAACACAGAAACTGAGCAAATTGCACAATACTCTGGTTTGTAATCTACAAAATTTGAGGGTCCAAAAAAAAATATTATGTTGATTATACAATGTAATATGTCATTACAAAATACTAATACTAACATGAATTACTGTAAGAACATATTTGAAGTATAAATCTACAAATATAGTACTTTTTGAATTTTTAGTTCCTGACTATTACTGGCCTAACTATGTCTGTAAATGTAAAAAAAGAGGGAGTCTGGCATGTGATATCATCAGTGATGTCATCAATGACATTTGTGATGTCATCTTTGATGTCCTGGGTGTTGGTCTTAGCAGTGGACGGTGGTGGTGCGAGTTATGGTTGCTTAGCTTACCATAACTGGCGGATTTCAGTGGTTTTTTGGTTTTACTTGGAACCATAACATCCCTGTAACAAAGTTATTTTCACTGAGTTTCATAGGTTTTTAGTAGCGCAACTTAACCATAATGTCCCTTTAACAAAGTTATTTAACTGAATTTTATAGGTTATTAATAGTGCAACTTAACCATAACCTCCCTTTACCAAAGTTTTTTTTATTTTTTTTTATTTTATTGAATATAGATATGTCTAGTGTTTATTTCAGAGGTGTTTACTAGGATTCCCTTACTTTATATACATGAAACATAGAATATACTGAACCCCCTCCTAGTGATTTTGATGTCTGCGGACTGTGCGTATATCCGCGGACAGAAGCGGACAACATTAACACTACCCAGAAACTCAGGGGGTATCTTGTATTGTTCTATTGGCAAACTTGCTTCTTGCTCTAATTGCTTGGAGTTCCTGAAACGCGCATTTGCAGCTTAGGAAACAGCTGCTCTAACATTCTCCAGAGCCTCAACATTACGGCGCTTGGCCCCGCCCACTTTCACTTTGGAAAATAAAGGGGCTGGGCTCCCGAGACTCGCTGCAAACTTGCTTCTTGCTCTAATTGCTTGGAGTTCCTGAAACACTGCATTTGCAGCTTAGGAAACAGCTACTCTAACATTCTGCAGAGCCTCAACGTTACAGCGCTTGACCCCACCCACTTTCACCTTGGAAAATAAAAGTACCAGATCATTAACCTTGTGGCGTTAAGCCCGCGAGGTGAAAAGGGCGTGATTTACTGTTAAGCTGTTGTGCTGGGGCGTGGGCGCTATATCTGAGAAGCTCTTCACCCTCTGCCTGATGATATTGGAACATACAATTAAAAGAGGGAGTAATTGAAATATTAATATACTCCAACTTGCCGGTGAAATTGTCTTAAACTATATAAGTATAGCATATCACCAGCTCACTTTTAAAGTGTTATCAAACAGGGTGGGGGGTTAGAGACGGACTCTGGCTGCTCCCCAAGCTATCAGGCGTTCCTCACCCTGCTAACCCTTTTCTGTTCGCTATGCGACAATAAGCAGTATTAGAACTTTTTTCCTATACACCAGGTTATTTTGTGACCATAATATTGAATAAATATTTAGCGCTGGAGGTGGAGGGCAGCAATGATTCCTCTCCCTCTCCTTGTTTGTTTAAACAGACCGGTAAAGGACCTGAAATACAGTGACTTATATTTTTTGGGATAGAGGCTTTTATTTAATATTACACTGTGTAGGCAATTTTAGATATAATTTTAGGCTCATTGTTGTTGTTTTATTAGCAATTCTATAACTAGCAATCTGGGGATTACTCTGTTGCCTTTTTCCATAGAAAAGAAATATATTGTATATTATTTCATAGAATTCTTAGCCATCTCGCTTCTCGAAGATGGCCCCAAAACTAAGATCTAATAAAAATGTTGGGAAGAAGGGCAACATTGCAACCCCTAAACCCCAGCCTCCAATAGCACTCTCTTTAACACAGAAAGGAAAAAAAAAGGTAATAAGGAAAATAATACCCTGGAACAGCCCAAAATGTCAGACTTTCTCACTAAAGTTAACTGTCCCACAGATTTCCCTAGGGGAAACATCCTCCCTATGCCTGGGAATAGTTCAATGATTGATAATAACTCCTTATTGAATATGTGCCAAGATTTCAGACGACAGTCTATGGGCATTCAAGTAGGCTCCTTACCTTCCCAATTGGAAAAAAGCATTGAAACGGTCAACAGTATGAATAATATTATTGGCACAAATCTATCCATGACTCCTGATTTAGAAAAGAATGCACAGGAGGATATTGATTCTATTTTGGAGGATGAGATGAATGATGATTGGAATGATTCAGATCTAATGGAGGGTAATAACTTTATTACAATGAATGGAAACATGGATTCATTAATTGTTACCGTAGACTTTCTTTTTGACATTTGTACTAGGCTGATCAATGAACAACAAATGATGAAAGACTTGGTAAAGTTGGTTACAAAAAAGAAGAATTAATTGCTTACTGTGACCCCTGCCGAGTGGTTGAAACAAAAAAATATATGTGATCAAAAATGCCCTAATTATGAAATGGGGGGGTATTGAGCGAACTCTGCCAAATGGTAAATGAGGAAAAGGATGAACAGACCCAAATAGCTGTGGACATCACAGTTAATACTGATATAGCGGAGTCGCAACCTAGTGGGAGAGTTGAGGAAATAGCTATACAGACATCGTTGGAACAGTCCCAAGGACATAGACGTAGATTGCATAGGAAAAGAAATTATAAGAAAAGTGGTAAAAACAAACGTGGCAAATCGACTAAAACCAGTAAGAAAGATTCTATTATAAAGAATAGGTTGGCACTTGCAGAAACCACTCTTAATGACAGAATGTATAGAGATTGCTAATCGGTTTGAATTTAATGAAAATAGAATGCCTATAGTTAGTATTGTAAATTAAAAACCATCTAAGCCTAAAACATTAAGTAATTGGCTAAATGGTAAGAATAATATACCCAGTAGCGAGGAAAGAGTAGAGCCTGAACCAAAGGATAATGTCACAGGTATTGAAGATAATTGTGACACTGTTGATATCACTCCTCAGGCTGAGAAGAAGGAACTGACAGTGTGAATTCTAGATATATTGGTAAACCCAGAAAGAGGGGGATTGAAACCTGGAGATAAGAAGATATATGATAAGGAAATGGAAAGATTGGCCATGAGTGGGAATAACAGGATCAAGGAACAGCTATATGAGGAAACAAGAGAGGATATACAACTACTGTCAACAAATATGGGCACACGTATAAAAATAATAGAGAAAAAGTCTATTTGAGGATAGCCCCTATATGAATAGAAAATGGTTGCTGGAACGATTCGAGAGTATACCACAGTTGCATAGTATAAAATCATCGGATATAGAAAGAGTAATTCTACCTAAGGTAGGCAGTTGATAAAACTGGGCAATTGTTCAGTTTGGTACAGCTGTTATTGTTGAACTGCTTAAGGTATACGCTGGTGAGATTTGGAATGACAAATATGAAATTATACTATGTAACAAATTAGAATGTCCCAGTAATACTGAACCTTGTCCAAGGGAACATAATATGCCAATAATTACCAATCTAGGTGAATCCTTAAAACCTTCTTATTGGATTCCTGATGAAAATGATAGCTTGGGAAATTGAGCAGAAGAATCCGCAATTACAGTAATTTCATGGAATAGCAGAGGTTTCCGCTCTATCCTACAGAAAGAAACTATCCTCCTTTTAAAGAGCAGAAAAATATGTGCACTCCAAGAAATCTGAGTTCTTGCTACCTTAGTGATGAATGGTTATAATATCAAAATGAAACCTGAATTAGCAGCAGATAGGGGGAGACCAATGGGGGGCCTCTGCATTGCTGTAAAAAATACGTATAATGCCAAAAAAAAGAGCTTCCAATCTCCTCGCCCTGGGTATTGTGTGTGATTATTGAAAAAATCATCACAGGGAAAGATCTGTTAATAATTAACGTGTACTCCAGGCCCGGAGGGGAGGATTTTGAAAGTATAGGAAAAGTTATTAGACAGACAATTAATGATTGGAAGGTGAATTCTCCTGAAGGGCATTTTATGTTGGTGGGTGATCGAAATAGTTACTGTGACAAGGCTCTGAAAAAAATGACAGACTGGACAGATAAATGCAGTATATATGATGTTATACCCCCTACCATTATTGGGAAATTGGGCTCTAAAATTATGCCCCAAATTAAGAATGTCATTGCCTGGTTGAATTTACTGCAGTATTGGGATTTACAGTTTGTAGAACCATCCAATTGGGATACCAACTATGATACTTGGAGTAACGGTATGGTGGGCCACAGACTAGATTATATGTTTATAGATCAAGGATTGAAAAATAATGTAATACGGTTTGAACATGTCCCCTCCCTTTTAAGTAATCATAGGGTTTTAAAATGTTTTTTTAGAAGCAATAGAGACAACAAGGTTATTGTAGGCGAAAGCCTGAATGTACAAGTAAATGGAGCTTCAAATTGTATTTGTTGGACCAAAAAGAACCTAAATAGATTTGATTTGATTATTTACCTTTATTGGACCAGGAGATCACTTTAAATGGTCTTAAGGTGATTGGAGATCAATTAAATATGGTGATGAAAACGAATAGTAGGATTATACTGACTCAAATTAAGAAAAATAAATCAAAGAAACATAAGAATCTTTATGATTGCCAGATCGAGTAAAAGAAAATGCTATTGAGGAAGAATATTTACAAGATTCAAAAAGATAGGGACATTCTGAATACAGATAAAATATTGTTGGTCAGAAATTTGCGTACAAAATACAAAAATTGGATCAGGTCGCATAAAAGTTGTTTACAAAATGCCAATTGGAATATGATCGTGTCCTTATGCCGCACCCATGACTCGAAAACATTTTGGTATCTCTATAGACAATATCTTACTGAGGAATCTGATTCGGATATTAATGCCATATCTTTGGAACTATGGATCAAGCATATTAAGGCCCTATATTATGTTGAAAATGTACCTAATATAGGACATGAAATGGGGTCATCTGGGAAGGATATAATCTTTCCATTCAAATAACATCTTGGTCATAATGAAGAAGATGAAAACATCAAGGGCTCCTGGCCTGGATACATTAGCAAATATTGTGATCAAGATAAATCCTTTAAAATGGGCCAAGATATTGTTGCTCCTGTTTACCCAAATCTGGAAAAGCAGTGAAATCCCAGATAGCTGGACAGAAGCCCTCTTCACCCCTACATATAAAAAGGGGAACAGAAACTGCCCCAACAACTATTGTTTACTAGCTATGACGGATTCCAGCTGTAACATCTTCTGCTTGTTGCTTTTGTCTATTATTAATAGGTGGATTAAAGACAATAAGCTACTACCCCCTTACCAAACAGGCTTTAGAGCTGGCTTTAGTACCTTGGATAACATGATAGCTTCAAACTGCATGCTCGGAGAAACTAGCAAAAACATAGAATCTAAACAGTATGTTTGTTTTATAGATTTTTCCAGAGTTTTTGATTGTGTGAATAGGGATAGACTATGGAGCAAATTAGCTAAATGGAAGATGAACCCGATAATTTTACATCTTTTAAGTGAAATGTATAGAGATACTTCTGTCACTATCTGTTTGAACAAGGGTTCTATCTTGTCCTCTCCTATATCCACTAACCTGGGACTTAAACAAGGATGTGCCACCTCCCCGGTGTTATATAATCTATATGTATCAGATATGGGAGAGAGATTTGATGATGTAAGAAATTTTCCACCTAAAATTGAGGGTTGTCAAATTTGTTGGCTATCCTATGCAGATGTTACTGTGATGTTGGACAGGACGCCGATTGGCCTGCAGAGGTTATTAGATGACCTACATGGATATGCGGCAGAAAATAATCTCAAGCTAAATGTGGGAAAAACCAAAATCAGTATCTTTGGGGGAAACCATGGTAAGTGTAGACAATTGAAATATCAATGGAGAATTGATACACAAGCCATCGAAATAGTAGAGGCTTACCCATACTTGGGTATGCCAATATGCAAAAAACCCTCCATCAACTACTATCATGAGATGATAGCAGCTAAGGTCTCCAGAAAATTGAATGTGATCAGATCGTACATTTCCACTAAAGGAGATTATTCAGTGGAAGGCTTATTGGAAATGTATCAAAGCTGTATTATACCGGGTGCACTATATGCCCTAGAATCTTTACCTTGGAGATTTTTGGCACTGTTGGAAAAAATAGAAGGCAAATTATGGAAACCAGCATTGTGACTCCCTAGAGCTACTCCTATGCCCGCCATTAGATGTGAACTAGGCCTTTCCTCCCTTACTACACTATGGAAACTAAATTGTTGCAAGCTATATATAAGAATGCTATCCCATAAAGAAGATGCTTTATTAAAATTGGTAGGCAGTGGCATGATCAAGAATAATAATAATAATTGTTTTATGAAAGATTTGTTATATACTGCCACTAACTTTTTAAATGAAATAAACTAAACACTTCCTGATGAAATGATTAAGCCAGAATTTATTATAAAAACTTTGAAAAAGAAAGCCATACGGTGGGATATGTGCAACAATTTAGATTCCCTTGGAAATAAGAAGCGATTTACGGACTACTGCCTACAAGGATTGGAAGCGTCTAAACCTACAAGCTACATCCTTAAAGTTGCAAATATGGAACTGTCTAGATTTAATATGCTATTAAGATTTAATCTACTCCCATGCTTGGAATATGTAGGAGAATGGACAGGAATCCCAAGGGAGAAAAGAATATGCAGGTTGTGTAAAGATGAGCTGGAAACTATTAGACACCTACTTACTAATTGTAACAAATTAACCGAGCTATACTATAGGAGATACAAAGACTTGATTAGTGACCTAAAGATGATATCAACTGACCAGTTTTGGTCAGGTATTTACATGGCCTCTGCTTTGATGTATGTAGGTGCAGCGTTTTATATTTGGAAAGAGATTGTTAAGAAATGGGAGAATGTCATAACATCTTGAGTTACCTTATTTTAGCTCACCTAAGGAGACTGGAGGCTCAGAGATCTAAATTGATCAATTGCATTACCTAACCAAATTTATACTGGAAATCAATGCTAGCATTTTAACTTCCCTAGGCTTTTGTACAGTTTTTTTCTTATACAATATGCCATGTTTGCCTCTATTTTAGTATTCTAGCATTTTAGGTATTCCAGGATTAGCTAATAGATTATTGAACATAAAAATTACATGTGGATTATGTAAAATGAAATTGAAATCAAGCATTTGCATTTTTTTCACTTAACTTGAACAACTGACCTAGACTATCATCAATGTATGCCTCTATGCACAAATGCTTTTAATATGTTTTAATATGTTTCAATATTTATCTGTATTAAAAACATTAAATTTGTATATTCGTAAAAGTGTTTAAGGTTTTAATTAACCAATTACACTATAAATAAATAAAAAAACAATTGTTCTATCATGCCATATAAACACTGAACAAGATCAAAAAGCAGCACATTAACACAATATATGAAATAATAAATAAGAAGTGGTACCTATATATGTAAGACATCAACCGTCCATTTAAATAGCATATGTACTAGAATGGAATGTACCAAAGCAAAAAAGATATGCCTCCAACATAATTACCTCACAGAAACGTCACAGCAAGAAGCAACAGCAGACCTACACAACTGTAACAACAAAACTTACCAGAAACTAGTAAGTAAACTTCATTTTTCTTATATATTTGTAAACTTTCTGTATTAGATACACTAAAAGTAATATATTTTCTTTTTACACAGAAATGGCCAGTACTTTGGAATGGCTTGAAGAACATTTCCCACGTGATGAAATGAGTGAAGACAGTGATACTAATGGTAGACACTTCTCTATATAAGCCAATTAATAAACTTTACTTTATGTGTACTTAACACATTTTGTTTTTAAACAGACCATACAAACAGTGAAAATAATATAAAAAAGAGACATTAGAAAATGCTCTACAGCGAATGGAACAAAAAATGGATATGCTAATGGGAATGTCAATCTTTTAAAACATTTTGTGGAGGACCACATAAAAGAAAATATTAAATATCATTGTCCCGCATGTACCTGTTCCCCCTCTCCATGTCCCATCAACTATCCCCAAACCCTCACCACCAAGAAACACGTTATGCTGAGACTTCCATCCCTTCATCCCCTCTCATCCATCCTCTCCAAACCCCTAATTCCCCTGTATCTGTGTCAGTTTCTGCTTCCCCCTCGCTTTCATAAATGTTATATGTGTATATAATAATAAAATATTATATGTGTTGTTACTTCATTCCTTTGTGTCTTATTTTTTTTTAAAAGGCAGTTAGGGTGTCCGCGGATAGTGTGGTTGTCTGGAATGTCCGCAATTAACCAAAATGGGGGTGTCCTAAGGACACTATAACTGTCTTGCTGTCCGCAATCAAAATGGAACTGTTCTTAGAACACACCCGATGTCTGGGATGTCCACAAATAACCAAAATGGGGGTGTCCTAAAAACACTATACATGTCCGTACTGTCCGCAATCAAGATGGAACTGTTCTTAGAACACACTCGATGTCCGGGATGCCCGCAATTAACCAAAATGGAGGTGTCCTTAGAACACTATACCTGTCCGTACTGTCCGAAATCAAAGTCGAACTCTTCTTAGAACACACATGGTGTCTGGGATGTCGGCAATTAACCAAAATGGATGTGTCCTAGGACACTATGGGCCTCATTACGACCCAGGCGTAAAGGGTTAACGCCGTCGTTAACCCTTAATGCCTGATTCTGATTTTGTCGGCTGCTTTTAGCAGCCATTAAAATCCATGGCGCTAACCCGCCATGATGCTAATTACGCCACCGTAATTTACTGTGGCGTAATTAGCGCCTTCCCCACTCCCATTATGCCCTATGGGGCAAAAATGGGAATGGGGAAGGGAAAATGGGAAATGGGGATTTACCGCCCCACTCACCTTGGAATGGGGTGGTAAATCGGCCATCCACCATGGTATAAACATAGTTTACACCATGGTGGTAAAGGTGGCGTACTTAGCGCCTGGGTCGTAATGACCCCCTATACCTGTACGTACAATCTGCAATCAAGATGAAACTGTTCTTTGAACACACTCTGCACTGACCGTAGAACATCTACGCACATGCGCACCACACCCATAGGTCCTACGAACATTGCGCCTGTCCGTAACTGTCCATCGCACATGTGTTGCACTTTTAATTAGTTTGAGGACCTGAACACTGTCCATAGAACACCATTGCGCATGCACATAACCGTCCCTGCACATTTGGTGTCCTGCGGACAGCCATCCCATTCGCGAACGTGTCCGCTCCGTCATCATGTGACCTCACCCATGCTGAGCATGTGTCCTTATTTGCGGACACTGTCCGGTCCCCAAACACTTTAAAAGTACTTTTTTTGGACAATCCAAAGTATTGTACAGTAAAAGTTCACCATTGCACTTGTCCCAGACAATGTCCTTGGCAATCTACATACTTTTTGGAACTTTTTGAGCCTTTTTTTGGTGCGCGATCTGTCTGTGGACAGCACAGCTGTCCGCGGAGCATGCACATGCACCCCTATAAAAGGCCACACCCCAGACCTAATCCTCATTCTGTCTTTCTACTACTGCAGATTGACTTGCTTTATCTGCTTTTGCTGGTTTTGCATCATCTAACCTGATGGCCTCCATGGCTGCTGCTGCTCCAGCTGGTGCTACTTCTGCCTCAGCACCACCACCACCACCTGCACCACCACCACGTCCCAAGGGCCTGCAGAGGGGAACAGGCGTGAGGATGCAGAGGAGACAGATGAAGAGGATGAAGAGGTTAAAGTAATGCAAGTAGAACCTGGATATGTAGAAGCACACTCAATGTTAGCCAATTTGTTATAGTAATGTTTTTGCTTTAGTCATTCTCAGGTTTATATTCAAGGTGCTCCCAATTAGTAGAGTGCTACCTCTACTCAACAAATGAGAGAATAAATGGTACAACGACAAACCACGTTGGACAAACTGGGGCACAGCATAGGGCAAATCAAGTTTGCTTCAAATTCAACTTGGCTTAAAGGATGCTGTTTAAAGTCAATTGTTCAATTGGTATGAATTTGATTCATAATAAAAATCTTTCATACAGAAGCATTTATTTTTTGTTCTCGTAATTTGATCATTAATTCAAAACCATAAATGATAAATCAAAACTTTCATCATAACAATAACATTTATACATTTACTCATGTGTGATTTCACAATACAGATCTTTTTCACATATTGTTCGCATATGTTTCAAACTGTATTTTGGCATGATCCAATAATCTTGATAGGTTTCCCAATGTGATTTCCTATCTTTAAGCTACGCGTTTCGGGCTAATTATGCCCTTCTTCAGGTTTTTAGAAAATTGGATTGAGGTAGTGGAAGTCCCTAATACCAGCACTCGCCATGAGTCTTGGGTGTGGCGGTTGTTTACCACTCTTGGTGTAGTGACAAAAACTTGCGCGAATAAGGTCACCTGCAATCAGTGCCACATGGTGTTGAGTCGTGGAAGGCCTGTTTCGTACAGCTTTGGTACGACATCAATGAAGTGACACCTGAGGTCGTTCCTCGGTGGGGTTATTTGCAAGGTTGTACCTTGTGATAAACGTAATAGGTTGAGTTCCTCTACAGCATCTCTGTTTCCGCTCCTGTCACAAGAGACACCCCTTTTGGACAGCGCATCCCTTCAAGATGCTGTTGACCCTTACATTTTGAGGGTCACAATATTGTGTATGTACTGTGATACAGTACTCTGCAGGGCAGAGAATCTTCAGAGTGCGTTTGTGACTGTGGTCAAGGAGCACGAGAAAGGCTGCCCACTACCTGAATAAGGCCCACCCTACATCTTACTCTCTCCACCTGTCCTTTCTTATCCCCGTGGTTGGTGTCCCTTCATTACACTCCTTTCACCTCCTTTCCTTGTGTGTCGTGTTTAAAAAAACAAAAAAATATAAAACAACAACCCCCCCCCCAAAAAAAGGCTCTTTTCAGAGCTGTCTTTTACAGTTTAAACATAGAAGTGACAAATAAACGGTTCAGGGCCCTGTGCATTTTCAAGAAGTCCGCGGACAGTTCGCAGACATTTATTTTTTGGAGGTGCTGTCCTATCATAACCATTGCACTTTTCTATGGGAAGAAGTGGTTGCTCTGAAATAAGCCTTTTGGTGTTTTTTTTGTGTTTCAAAAACTTCAAATGATTAACACCTACTGCAAAATTCATTAATGTAATTTCATAAAAGGTTGCAATGCATTTTGTATATTTTGCAGAAAAATCTGATTGCCAGCATAAGTTACATGTACTTCATCTCTGCGAAAAATGTATGTGCCAGGAAACATATTATTTTCATTGTGAAAAGAGGACATGCCAACATCTCTTAAAAAGGCACAAACAGCCTTATTGACATTGTGCCTCGCTTTCTCCATTTGTGGACCAAATAAAGAAGAGTGCAGCCACATTTGTCTCTGCGCAATACGAGAAAAAATTACTTGAGAATTTGGAAACATGTCCATGACCTTCCCAAGTCCTTCTTTCATTGAAAATTGCAAATAAATTCTAGACACATGTCCTAAACTGTTCCCTCCACAATGAATAATCATTATGTCTGGATGATGCTGTGTCACCAAAGTAGCACAGAGAGGTACCAAATCCAGCCACTTCATTCCAAGCACTCCATGCCAGTGCTCTTGCACATGAGGGAATCCAAGATGTGCAGCCACTCCACAGCGTTCTGCATGCACGTCCAACCAATGTATCCATGAGTCTCCCAAAATCCAGATAATCGGTTTTCTAAAACACACAGCCATAGCTATCTGTTCTTCTCTCAGGAAAAAGACTTTCTGACAAACTCTCTCCTTACACAACACACCCACTAAACTTTATTTACCAATCCCTTGCTCTGCACATTCTAATTTGCATGCCTCTCCTCCCCAAAATCCCTGTATGTAATACACGCTGTCCGCAGACAACCGTCATGTCTGCAGACATATCGAAAAATCTGAGCGTGATGAATTTAAATTTAAATAGTGTGCCCCATTTCCCCTTTGCGGTTGGCTCTGAAAAGAGCCTTTCTTTGTTGTTTTGCAGATGTTTCAGAGACACCTTTTATTTTGTATTTGTTTTTGGTTTTGTTTTCTTATTTCACTCCTAAAATGTTCACATATGCTTCTCCAAAGCAACCCTTATGTTCCAAAACAGCATGACATTTCCCATAAAAGATAAAAAAAATACCATCTTCGTTAAAATAAACAGTATTACCACAATCAATGTTCTCATTATTACAAAAGAACATACCAGCTCTAAGCATGAAAGCAAACATGCCTCGGTTGATTGCACACCTAGCAATGTTTTGCTGAGGCTAAAAAACAGAACTATTGTCCCATATTGCCCTAGGTACTAAACCAGAAAAAATAACTTTGGCTTTTAGAAGGACTTTCATTACTGCTTGAACCAAGTGTTCCAAATCTGCCAACAAAGTAGGAGCACTGACATAGCCCAAATGCAAAGCACCACAGTGCAAAACTACCACATGGAGACTGTTCATCCTGCCCATATCTTCACAAACTTGTACAATTCCTTGTACACTGAAATCAGGCACAGTGCTCCACACCACCTCCACTCCTTTAACATCAAAATTGTTTGCCACATGCCTGCATTTAGCATACTCCTCCAAATAATGCTCAAACTTATCTCCAACTACCAACACCCTGATTTTCTCTACCTCTGCCACCTTCACTACACACAGCCTCTTTCAACACAAATCCACAACCTCAACTGCTGATTGGCTAATCCCTACAGTCCCCTTTCCATGCTGGATTTGCTTGAAAACCCTAGATGTGGCACGCCCTGTCCGCGGAGCGCGTAACCTCAGACAGATCTTCTACCCTTTCCACTTCACTCTCTGTGCCATTCCTTCATCGGATACAGCTAAGCAGTCACACAACCATCCACCAATTACATCCAAGACCTCTACTTCTAACTCCATCATCATAGATCAGAACTTCAGATGTACTGTTGATCACTCTGAGTACAAGTCTCATGTAATTGGAAAGCTCCTTCTAAAATAACTACTGTACACGTCTCCAAGATTTCTACTTGCAGCTTCATGCATATCCACATGCATGAATACAAACTACAGTTATGCATATTTTCTGCAGAGTACATGTACAAGTCTTATAAATGCATATAAACAAGGTAACTGCCACTTAACCTGTATAACCTATAAAATGAACTTACTGTCATTTTTCTCATCTGCTATAATCAACTGTCACTTCCAAACCTGTCTGCTATCTAAAATCCTTTTTTACACACACAACTATCTAAAAAAGTGTAATTTCATATTAAAAGATGGGAGAAATAACAGTATAATTGTATAAAACCACTTAGTAGTGCATTATAAAATTACAAACAGCCAGGATGAGTTCATGCATCTTTATACACTCATACAGATAGACACTATCATTAGAAAAGCTCCCAGCTGAAATAATAACACTGCCTCTACATCACATCCTTCTGCTTTATTACGCACACATACATACATGTCATGCTTTTCTATACAGTTTCTGCCTTTTACCCTAAAAACTAAATAAATATGTCATTGTTTCTTTTATCTCCTAACATCCAATAACACAGACTTAAAATACTAACTGAGTGTCATACTCTTAGTAGTATACTCATTTGCAAAACAAGTTCAACTAACAGATTCTAAGTAAAATATACAGGCTGCACATATGCAAAAAAAACTTCATGCACACTCTATGTTCAGTAATCAAAAAAACACCACTACTACAAAAACATAAAAAAATCAACCTCTAAATTAACCACAGTGCTATAAACACACATATTCACTAACTTCTTTCTTTTACAATTGCAGTGAAGACCACTCTCCTGAAAAGCAGCAGCATCTGAACTACAAACAACAACTTTTAATTTTGTAATTTTGTAATTTTTGTAATTCTGTAACATAGGATTTTATGGAAAAATAATGAAAATGTTTTATTCTTTCTTTCTGTAAAACAAACAAATTTTGTTGAAAAAAGTTGATTGAATTCAGCTAAATTTCAATAAATAAAAAAATTTAAAAAATCAACAACCTAGAAGAAACCTACTTGTTCCGTACAGAAAAGTAAGTACAATACTGCCATAATGTTCTAATTGTTACTCAAACTCACTGTGGGACTTATTAATAGAATTTGTGCACTGAGAAATGGGGATTTGTGCGACATTCAGAGCACAAATCCCCATTTGTTAAACAGTGATTTGCGGAAAAAATGGCACATAAATCCGTTTTCGCCATTTCTCGGCACACAACTTCCATAAATCAGCCCCTAGAATGTTAGTATTGCAGAACAAAGAACTGTTTTATTACTATACCATTAGATTTAGTATTAGTGCTTCTCCTCACCACTAGCTTCCTTTGTATTGTCATCTGAACCCCAGTATAGTAACACACAAATACAAGAATAGCCTTCCCAACGTGTTGTAGCTGGCGGTTGCACAATCACACACCTCCACATACATCCTTACCATCATACTCAGACACTCATGCACACAGCACACATACATTGCACAACAGCCCAACACATACCTTCTTTTTTTCAATAGACCCCAAAGAATGCCTACCAAAAAGCAAGTCCATAGAAAGCAAAGCAGAAGTAGAGCAAATCAAAATAAAAGTGTCCAAAGTAAGCATCCATCTCTAGCAGAATTTGTACAAAAAGTTCAAACAAAACAGCTAATACAGTCATTAAGCGAAACAAAACAAGCTTCCAGTAGAGAAACTTTACCTCCTCTTTCAAAATGTAAAACGAAACAGAAAGTGATTAACAAGAATTCAGCTAACACTACTACTAACACTGCTCCTATAAATCTTGATGTAGTGACAGGTAACCATACCAAAAAAAATATTTTACAAAAAAAATATGCCACAGAGTCCTTCAGAATCTTAAAAAACAAGAGAGAAATCAAGCACAACCCTTAAAACCTACCGTACAAAATTCATCTTAGAAGCTCTCATAGAAAGTACAGTCATTCTCAAAAGGAACGTATTTATTTTAGTTTTCAACAGAATGAAACCACTAACAAAACTAACTACTAAACTACAAAAAAAATGTCTCAATAAATGAAATGTCAACAAAAATAAAGTCTTAAATATCTGTGGAAGTGAATGGAGTCACACCACAAGCACAGAACCATATTTTAATGAAGAAGCATACAAACAATAGCAAACAAACACAATTTGCCTTACATAGCAGCGGACGTGGATATGAAACATGTAACATTGGGCCTCATTACGACCCTTGCGGAAATCAACAGACCGGACCGCCATAGCGTAAATAGCGTTTCCGCCATTGCACGATGGAGCAAAGTGTGGCTAATTCCGACCCATCGGGCACGAGCATTACGCCATGGCGGAATCCGAAAGGCTGCGATGGCGGAAATGACCCCAAAACGCCCCTTACCGCCGCCGTACGCTGCACCAGGTGCAATACCGCCACCCATCTCAGCGGTCACCGTAATGAGCGGTCACCGTAATGAGCGGGCACCGTAAATTACGGGCACCGTAAATATACGGAAACGGAAGTAAAAGCATGTGGCCGGAATGGGAAACAGCACGCCGCACAACTATAAAATCCGAATCCCAACACAACCATTAAAAATCCGACCCTGACACACATCCCAACCCGTTAGCAACCCCAGTTAAAAAAATAAATATGGGAAAGGTAGCCAAGAAAGCGTGTGATCGCAAGCGGCAGATCCACTTCTCCCGAGAGGAACTGACCGTGCTCACCGAGACCCTCCAGGAGAATGCCGCCGTCGTCTTCTCCAGTCAAATGACCAGGACGGCCCTTGCCAACAAGAAGGCCATATGGGCCCTGGTGGCACAGCGCGTAAGTGCGGTGGGGACAACACCCCGCACGCCACAGCAATGTCGCAAGCGGTGGGACGACCTGCGGATCCGCGTACGCAGCATACTTTCTGCGAACAGGAACATCGCCACAGCTACCGGGGGGGGATCAGAGTCGCCCATCAAGTTGACCCCCTGGGAGGATATCTGCGCCTCCACCATAGGAATGGAGAGCATAGAGGGAGTCGGAGGGATGGAGAAAGGAGTGCCGACATCCGGAGAATCAGGTAGGTTGGCCAAGAGAAACAATGCGAAATCCACAAAGCACGAACATGTGCAGTACCATGTGACCCCATAGTGCAATACATACTTTGCCCTGACAGCCCCCTCTAAAAGTCAGAATGAATAAACAAATTAATCAAAATGCCAAAAACAACCCCTACATGTGCAGCATGCACCCCTAACTGCAGGCAGCCAAATGAATGCATCCTCAATCCACACGAAAATGAGACCACCTCCAAGGCCCAGTCCCAAATCACCCTCATGTACCACCCCAATGCATGTGATACGTTGCCATTCCAATTCCCACAGACCCATAACTAACGCTCGCCCCTTTTTACTCCACCACAGGGTCCGATACCAACGACGAGCTGCAGGACACCCCTACCAGCACGCCTGCAAAGAGGGCCAGGACCAACGTCCCAAGAGCCTCCACCTCAGGTGCAAGGATCAAGACACGGCAGCAGCAGGAATCAAGTGGCAGCACACTGGAGGGGACTGCAACAGGCACCCCAGCAGCCAGCAAGTCCACAACACCAGCACCACAGGTCCCCCCAAAGGACGTATCTGATGGCACTGCTTCTGGTGGTAGCAGCACCATAGGTGACACAGCTGTCATGCCAGCATGCTCCGACACGGAAAACAGTGCTGGCGACGTAGGTACCATCCATGACCTTTCCCAATCCCCCTGCATGTTCCATCCCCTACACCATGACGAATCCACGCAGGGGCACCCTGAAGACGACGACTGGCCAACCCCCACAAGTCCTGTGCCAAGGCAACATGTTTTGAGCAGCCCCCCTGTCACACCACCGCAAATGTCCATGGCCCAGCAGAGGCAACAGTCCCTCGACCAGCTGATCGAGCAACAGCAGGAAGTGGCCACGCTACTCAAGGACCATGCAAATGAATGCGGGGGTTCTAGGGCAGCCATGGAAACATCCACCGAGACACTCAGGGCACAAATAGAGAAAAGTAGTGAGAGCCTTAGGGGAGAAATGGAGAGAAGCACCGAGAGCCTGAGAGCACAAATGGAGAAAAGCACCGAGAGCCTGAGGGGGAACTGCATGCGACGTCCAAAGACGTTTGTGCTGAACTTGCCGCTGTGCGCCGTGTGCTCACGGAGCTCTCACAAACCCTCAGAGACATGCATGGACGCGAGCAGGCAGAGACATCATCCGTGGCAAGTTCCGTCCAGGGCAGCCCCCAACGCAGATCTGCCAGGAACCTGCGCTCCACGGGCAGGGGTGCCCCTGATACCCGTAGAGGGGGCTTGCAATAGCGTCTACCCACGGACAGCATGCACATTTGGACACTGGTGTTGGGGGGGGAGGTAGTAGGGTGGAGGGGGTGTGTTGGGCTTCACTGGGTGGCGGGTCCATAGGGTGTATAAATCATATCACATTAACAATACAGTACTTCATTATCATCCAATGACATGTGTGGACATTGATCTTTGCGTACGAGGCCTTCATAGGCGTACAGTCCACAATGTGCCTGTACTACACACACACACAGTGCCACAGGTCCCCTTTCCATGTAATAGGCACCATGCGTGGTTGCTAGAAGCATGCATCTATGACGCTCTGTCGGATTGCACGTGCATCCTGTGCCTCATGGACTCCTTGAGGTGCCTCCACATCCCCACCCTCATCATTATCATCTTCAGGTGCATGCAGTACAGCGTCAGGGGGCATGGGCACATTCCTACGTATGCACATGTTGTGCAGCATGACACATGCCATGACCATCTTAGAAACCTTCTCATGGCTGTACATGAGTGCCCCGCCAGACCTGCTGAGGCAGCGGAAACGAGCCTTCAGTAGGCCGAATGCCTGTTCTATCACTACACGGGTACGTGAGTGTGCATGGTTGTACTCCTCCTCATGCTGGTTCTGTGGGTTCCGGACTGGTGTAAGGAGCCATCTCTTCAGTGGATACCCGGCATCACCTGTATGAGACAAATAAAGGGTGTCAGTGGAATGAGAGTGCTATGTAGGCCCCCCCCTTCCTGCAAGCTCATTGACGCATCAAATGGGCCACGATGTAATGCATGGAATTAGACTAACCGAGTAGCCAGGATCTGTGCCCTGCGTGTCGCTCCATGTAGCGTGGTATTCTTGTGTTCCTCAGGACCATAGAATCATGGGTAGATCCTGGAAATCTGGCACAACAATGCGTAAAGATCTTGTTGGAGTCACACACCATTTGCACATTGATTGAATGATATTGTTTCCGGTTGCGGTACTGGACCTCCATGGCATGTGAGACAACCAATTCAACATGGGTGCAGTCGATGGCACCAATGCAACCCGGGATGCCGCCAAGTGCATGGAATCCCACTTTTGCGTTGGTAATCTCCTGGTACGTGCGTGGTAGTGTGATGTGGTCGTCGGCGTGCTTCAGGAGGGCATCGAGCACTTGGAAGAGTGTCCGTGAGAACAGTGGCTGTGAAATGCCATGCAACTGTCCGACTGTGTGCTGGTAGGTGCCTGTGGCCAGGAAGTGGAGTACAGACACCACCTTCAGTAGGGGTGGGATGGCGGTTGGGCTATCTATCATGCTCACGAGGTCAGCATGTGTCATGTCCACAATGGCGATTATGGTGTCCCGGTCCAAACGGTAGAGGGTGTGGATCTGCTCAGCAGTGAGGTTGATCGGATCAGCTTGGAGGCGTGGGATTGCGGGCCGCCTGCGTGGTGGTAGTGGCAGTGCTTGTGGGCCTTGCTGACCCTGCCTTGCCCTCCTCCTCCTCCTTCTCCTCCGTCTCCCCTGTGCGCCCGGTTGTTGTACCTGTTGTTGTTCGTCGTCTTCTTGTAGTTGTAGTACTTGCAGTGCTATCTGGTCCCCCAGGCCCAACATCGCTAGTCCTGCCGGTAGCATTTTGGAGTGGGAGTGGTTGTGGGAGGGGTTTGGGTCTGCTATATATGTGCTGTCGGCCTGTATGGCCTCCACCTGTGCTGATTGAATGAATCTGTGGCAGATGCAATCCCTTCTGGCCGAGCACGTCCCGCACGTAAGGCTGCATTTGGCCGCATGGCATCTTGGGATTGGAATCATGTATCAAATCCCGATGGCAGTGTGATGTACTTTGACTGATTTTCAAGCTATGCTCCCATTGTTACACATGCTATAATTGCAGCCGCTTACATACCTGTGAAGAGTCAGTGGTATGTAGGGCTCGATCGACGGCCGACCCTCATGCAGCACAATAACGTTCTTCACCGACGGGCGTGGCGTCCCATTTGTGATTGTAGCCAGTTAGCATTATGACACACAGCCGCACTACATTGATGTAATTGTGAATGCAAGCGTTCACAGATGCCTTTTCGACGTAATGTTGCAAGTGAGGAATTCGAAGGACAGCGTTTTTGGTTTTGAAGTAGCGGCGAGGAGACGCCCACAGGTCTGCCTGGAAATGTAACGTTCTATTGTAGAATGTCCTTGGGACAGGGCCCATAACGAGCAAGCAATGAATGACATGAATTGAATGGGATGCGCAATAGCGTAGTGGACGATAAGGCAGGACGTTCCCAAATCCATCTTGCTTCACAACACTACAGATCCGGGCAGGAGCACAGTGGTTTTTCCAGACTGCATTACGCACAGACGCGATGGAAGTTTCAAATATTATGTGAGTGAATATTCATGCGTTTTCATTGCGGGATGAGGGAATGATGAATGGATGCATGGACAGATGATTCCATTTAGGGTCTGCCATGTACATGGGTTTTTTGAATCGATCCCCTTCCCCTGCGCTATGTGATGCAAGGCTGCCATAGTGGGACTTACGTCTATCTGCCCTTGTCGGATCCTCCCTGTCTCGACGCGCCTTCATACACTTGTGTCTAGGCACGTTACTAATCCCATGTCATGGGTTCTGTCTTGACGGACGCATGCACAGTAACCGACGTTGCCAATGGTGTATTTACCTCGATTGATTTTGTTATGATTCGATACTGATTTAGGGGTGTGTATATTCCTTTGGAGTGGGCTAGCATGCATATGGGTGTGGATTTGGTGTGTTGAATGAAGATTGTAATGCATCATGAGTCCCGTAATGCAATCGGTTAATTTGTGTTTCATTTGGGTGACAGGTATCTCCTGCCCTATTGCAGATGCCATCTGTACGCCACTCCTCCAGATGGGTTTTACTCTCGACACCTGCAGCTTCGGGTGAATCAGTGGAGCACCATTACGATCTTATGGGATGATCGCCAATGGGCCACATGCCCTTACGCTGTACTGGTGGCTAGGTGCAACATTTCGGCCTTTCAGCTGGACTAGTGCCTGCCTCATGGGACGGACCTGCGGTTCTTGCCGCTTCCATGTTGCCTTTTGGAACGTTGATGTAGGCCCTGTGTGCCATGATGGTACAGGGCGTCACACAAGTGGAAGCTGGTCAATTATTGCAGATGCAGCCCTCGGTGATGATGGATGTTTTGGTGTTATTTTGCAAATTTCTGTGAGGCCTTTGTCATTTGGATGTGCATTTAAATTGTATTCCGATATTTGGCGTGTTGCGTTATTCCTTGCAGGTGATGTAGCGATGTTCGATTTGTGGCGGTATGTATTGCGAGATGATCTGCATTGTGTTCCGCCTTCTGAGTTGAGTTGTGTGGTACTGTACTGGCCGCGTTTGCCTACGTAGCACAGTATGGTCACGGATAGGGGCTGCCATTGTGACTGTTTACATGATGTGCTGTTCAGGGGCGGGGGATTGGCTTTTGGCCAACTGGTGCCTGTCAGCCAGGTCGATTGGTGGAATGATGGGATGTTCAGAATGTGGCTGGTCACAGGTGCCTGTGTTTGCGTGCGTTTGTTGGAGGGGGACTGGGGTCATGTCCATTAGGATAGCTTCTGTATTCGTGCCATCTGTGCCCTGCAGCTCCCATCGGCCCCTCTTGAGATGGCCTGGCTGCTCAGTCACTCTGCCAACTTGTGTGGTACATGCTTCTGCTGATGGTTGGTTTGTTTACTGGCAAGAGTACAGGGCTGGTGCAATCCCCCTCAGGATGCTGCTTTGGATGTTGCCTTGCGCTGGTGGCAAGCGATGGGGGACTACTGTTGTTTTGTGTCATGTGTTCTTGATTTTCATTTTGATGTATTGTACCTTCACATGCCTGTGCTGCATCAGTACGGCTATGGTGACATGCCGTACATGGATGCACACTCACGGGGCGCTTTGAGCCCCTGCATGCATTTCTACGTTGGCATGCATGGGTGAATTGTAGATTTCACTGGTTGCATAGTGTGAGTACATTGCGCCTGCCAGGAGTTGTGCAATGTGGCCAGGGAGTGGAGTACAGGCACTCAGTGGGCCATTTACGGTTGGTTCACGATGCCGTATTTCTCGCCATGGCGGAATGGTACTTTCCGCCGTGCTTGATGGCGTTCAGTACATGTCCGCTAGGGTCGGAATTCGCGTACCGTTGCGCCATGGCGGTGATTCCGGTTTTGCAAGGCGCGCGTGCGCGTACTTGGTGCAGTTAGCGTTGCCGTTCACTGCGGTGTCGCTAATGGCATCGTACTTTACGGTGACGGGTCATAATCGCAACGAGCGGTATTCGATGGCGGTATTGCATTTCCGCCATCGTTTTTCCATTTCCGCCCGGGTCGTAATGAGGCCCATTATCATAATGGAGCAAGAAATGCTCCTTACAAAAATATTCCCAGAAAACTCACTATCACCTCTCCATTCAACTGGACCAAAACGTCCAGTGTACAAATGGCCGTGCACGTCAATGTGTAACATTGCCAAAAACTCTTTCAAATCTTTATGTCAGTTCCTTATCAGTATGTGAAAGGCAAAGTCAAATTCAAAATGCAACAGCTTTACAACAGACTAGCAAATACTGTACAGATGGCAACCTTCTACTACACACATACAAAAAAGAAATACTAAAATGTAAAAGTACATCTGCTGAAGTACCGGACCATGTGTGTGTGTGTTGCCGCAGAACTTTTTTATAAAAGTAGCATAAAAACTATAGACATAACATACAAAATAGAAGACAACGGAAATTCCAAATGGTTTGAATTAGCTCTCTACCTTATAGCAGAAAACAAATATGAAATAACTGACCCCTTAATACTTTGCAGTTACTGCACTGCAAAACTTGACAACAACCAAACTCCTTCATGTTCTATCACAAATAACTTGGAATTATTCCCACTACCAAAACCCCTGCAACACTCAATTTATATAAGAGCATCATAATTCAAACAGTGCACCCATTTCAAGCAATAATATGCCTTCAACAAAAAACAGCAAAAATACCTCCCTCTGAATTAGTCAAAGGCATTCATGGCAAAGTAGTTACCATTAGATCTGAAAGAAAATGTACACACTCTGGGAGTGCAATGTCCAATAGATCAATCTTTAATTGTCTTAGTAAATGGTGTACCTACAAAAGATAAAACAAATTGGCAACAACTTGTGGACTTATATAAAGTTAGCGAAGCCTTGCAATATCTTAAAAGCAATAATGAATACTACAAAGATACTAATATTGAAGAAAACCTGAGGGAAACCACTGAAATAATTGAAGAGTCACCTGAAACTGGTCAATTTCAACTTCTAGATCCTGCTACAGTATCCAATATTTTAGACCATTATACAATTCATCCATTACACTCTCAAGAGTCCATAGATGATGCACTGGAAATGTACCAAATGCGACAAACCAAAGGATCACTGTTCAGCATATTTGAAAAAAGCATAGAAGCACATGCTTTTCCTCGACTCTTTCCTACTGGGAAAGGAGGAAGGTATGATGATAGACCCACCCAGATAACAGCATCAGAATACCGCTCTTTATGAATGTATTCTGAAGATCCCAGATTTAGACAAAATGTGGAATACATATTCCACCTGCTCTTTGAAAGTGAATTAGCAACTTTAACATACAGAGTTGCACACACATTGAAATAAGGTACCCATTTTCAAAATATGTCAGCTACACAATTACTACAAAAGTACAAGAAAAAGATGAGATTCCACAATCAAGCATTACAAATCTGTTAGCAAACATGTGTGGTGCAAAATGATTCTGGTTCTGACGCCACAGAGATGTACATTGTATGATAAGAAACCTTGGCCACCCACTTGGTGTGTTACATTAAGTTGTGCAGAATATGCATGGGAAGATTCACATGATTTCCTACGCACAACAAACAAAAACAAAACAAAATATATATACTAACACCAGGAGAACTCTGCTCTCTAGATCCTGTTAATGTTTCAAGATATTTCCATCATCGGTTCATTGCTATGCTACACTTTATTTGTAATAAAACTGTTCCTCCCCTTGGAGAAGCGGAACACTTCTTTTGGAGAAAAGAAAATCAAGCCAGAGGAGCACCACACATCCACATGCTTTTGTGGATTAAAGATGCTCCTACATTTGGTCAAGACAGTGATGCCACTGTTTTACAGTTTATCGAAAAATATGTCACTTATGAAATGCCTTCACAAAAAACAAGTAGTGACCTTCATGCACACATTTTACAATTTCAAAGACACAAATGTGGGAAATATTTTTGTCGCAAATATAAAAACAAAAGGAAATAGTTTACCAAATGCCATTTTGTTTTCCTAGACCAGTTACAACAACAGATCAAGTAAACAACATCATGTCTTTAATTAGACATAGTGTCAAAGGTAAATTACCTAAGAACACATATTACATAAAAAGAACAGAAGAAGCAACATATATCAATGATTACAATGCAATCATTGCCTTCTTATGGAATGCAAACATAGATGTGCAGTACATTGCAGACAATTCCAATACAGTTGCACGATATGTTACAGCCTACTTAACCAAAGCAGAAAAAAACAGCTTCAAGACCTCTGGGATGACTTATTATCTGACAAAACACTGTCACAGAAATTGTATAGCGTATGCATAAACATGCTCTCTCATAGAGAAGGTGGCTGCTATGAAGCTTCAGACTGTTTAACCGCTACTGCTTTGTATGGAAAATTTAAAAATATAGTATGGCTAAGTCTTGGTCCTGCTAAATCTAGAAAAAGAATTCTCAAATCTTATGAGGACATAGAAACAATAGCCAAAAATGATCCCAGCAGTCAAGATATTTTGAAAAACAATTTACTAGACACATACTACTCGAACAGGAGTACCACTTTGGAAACCATGTGTCTATACCACATAGCCCAAAACTTCACATATAAAAATAATATAAAACCAGATGCAAACAAAGGCAGATACAGAGTAAAAAAATGTGAAGGCAGCTTAGTGAAACTTATCAAACAAAGCTTCATCAATCATATCAAATTGTCATTAAAACTCCTCAACATAAAGAACTATATTACATGTCCCTGCTACAACTTTTTAAACCATGGAGAAAAGAGTAAGAGTTACTAGATATCTATGACTCCTATGAAGACACTTTCAAAGCAAATGAAAGCACTATAACAGATGTAAACTTTACACAATACAAAACAATGTTGCGCAATGAACAGCAACACGAAAAAGAACTCCAGGCCCAACTAGATGAGGACACTCCCAACAGTAGTCAGCCTTCTGTAACAGGAAGCCAAGAACCACTGGGACAACCACTAATAGCAAATGAGGCAGAATTAGCTATGACAGAAGTAGAAAACACCATGTGTCACTATGAAGAAAATATAGAAGAATTCACTCTGCTGAAATCAAAACTGAACAATGAGCAGTGTAGCATTTTCCAAGAAGTAACAAAGCAAAATGAACATGGTGTACAACATGAAAAAAATAAACTGTACCTGCCAAAACTACAAACCTATACTGCTGTACGTCAGTAGTGAAGCTGGTTCAGGAAAAACAGTCTTAATCAAAATCATCAGCAAGTTCCTTCAACAATTGACAAATAACAAACTGTCAGCTGTTGTAACTGCCACCACAGGTTTAGCTGCCTACAACATAGGTGGTGTCACTTTACACTGATTACTACTATTGCCAGTAGAACACCAAAACAAGTTAGAATATTACAAACATTATACAGAAGCTGCAATGAAACATTGAGTTTTGAAACAAATGAAAATGCTACTAATAGATGAAGTGAGCATGGTCTCCAACCTAATGTTGGCTTTGATTCACCTCAGATTACAAGAGGTACTCAAAACAGACTACGATGAGGTATTTGGAAGAAAAAACATTATTGTTTTCAGAGATCTTCTTCAATTGACAACAGTGAAAGGTGAACCTATTTTTAAAACCTTAGGGCCCAAACTCTGCCGTCAAACTGTTGGCAGCATAGGAAATGTCGACCTTTGGCAACATTTCCAACAGAGAGAATTAACAGAAAACATGTGCCAGTCTGCAGACGTCACATACACTAACATTTTTAAAAATATTAGAGTTGGTGTACTATCCAAGAAGCACAATCAATATTAAAAACCCGGCACATCTATGCACTCTATGGCCATAACTCATGTGCTACTGATGTCATGGAAACGTTAGCACACAAACATTTCAATTGTATGTCCTTGATGCCAACTCTTGCAAGCTGTTCCAAATTCAATGAAACAATGTTAAAAAAAGAAATGCAACCAATAATTGAAATTTGCTCCACAGACAAACTGGACGTACATGGTATGACACTACCCATGCATGATCATATACCTAGACAGATTTACAAAAAGTATGCATATTTGTTTCCAGGCAAAGGGTACTTGGCAGAGTCTTCCAGTATTGTGCTGCTAGGCAAGAATAGGCCTTACCATGTCCCATGGCCCTTCTGACCTTGTGCGAGTTAACCAATCCCGTTTTAGTGGAACGCAACATGTGTTCGGTCTCCTGTAGCGAGATGCCAGTTTTAAGGTAGACTGGAGCCTTACCATTGAGTCTTTTGTGGGCCAGCACAGACATTTTAAAGTGAATCCAATCTTGGATCAGTATCCAATGCAAAGATTGCCTAGCTGCTGTAATGTGCTTGTGTTGTGGGACACCTTTAACAATGCGTAGGGTCTGGCAAGGATGTAGGGATTTTTTTCTTGCACCAATCAGTAACACATTGCAATAATTAAGGTGTCATAGAATTACAGCACAAGCTACTGCTGAGAAATCTGCTTCTGAAATGAAATATTTTATATTCTTTATCAGTTTCAGGTGATACTGGCAGTTACGGGATACATAGTTCGTCTGGACTTCCGCACTAACTGAGGAAGCCAGAAAGACACCCAGGGTCTTGACTTTCTCTATCACTGGGATATTGCAATTCCTAATGCTAAAAGATACATACTCCGACCCTAGTTTTGCTCTGACCTGGGCACTTCCAAAGAGCAAAAGTTATGTCTTAACTCCATTAAGAGAGACCCAATTCTCAGTCATCCACCTTTCAATGATCCCATAGATAGCATTAAAATTCACTGAGTCAACATTGTGGTTACTACTGATTTCAAGGACCAACTGGAAATCATCACTGTAATTTGTAAAGAAAACCCCAAGAGATTCCAGAAGGCTGCAAAGAGGTTTAATGTATACATTCAAAAGGGTAGGTGAAATACAGGCCCCCACAAGTAGAGGGACCAATGCGGAAAAGGCATTCTCCCAACGTATGGTTGATTTTCCACCAGAAAAAAAAGACTGAATCCAGCTAGCGGATTGTGATGCACAAGGTTTGTCAAGGAGTGTAGCAGGCGATTATGATCTACCAGACCAAAAGCCAGTGATAAATCGAGGCGGACTAACAGTCCAGACTTCCCTTTATCCAAGTGTTTGAGCATGTGTGAATTGTACAATTGGTTGGGAATAAACATTTTACTCGAATTAGGCAAAGAGAGACACATGAGGGAGCTCAGACTTGCTTGTGTAGATCAGGGATCTTACACCCCAAGACAATGATTTAAATGATGGAATATTTTAAACAAATATTTCAGGAAAATTAGTGGCAAAGCCGTAGCATTTCCTATTTGTTCTAGGGGTGAAAGCATAACATGCTCCAATGGAAACCAGTTAATCAGCATTACATAGGAGTATTTCATAGCACATTTGCATGCTTACTGTACCCAAAATAACCACTAGGCCCTGCCCCAGCAATGCATGCCAGCAATGACACTGTAAAATAAATTACTACTACTTCTGCTCAAAGAATATCATGGCCTGATTCAATAATATGTAACAATGCAACCTCCTTTCATGCTATTACCAAAAGGAAGTAATATTATCATCAGTTTCAGCAACATACACCAGTACTGCCCTCATTTCCTGCTGGTTCCTCTGTCCGAGGATGGTTTTGAGTTTTGGGTGGCTCCCAGTTATTCCTGTGCCAACTTATTTGCCCAAACCCGAATTTACCGAAATGTCCACTGTATTTGGGTGATTTGGGTTTGGCCTAAATGATTAATAGATTCAGAAGATAGGTTTAGGTGACAATTTAATGCTGATGAAATGGTGCTATGTACATTGGAATGGAAATGGTCAGACCTTTTTCAGTATACAGTTAACAGTAATGGTAATACATTTCCTGCCAGGGATGCTCAAAGAGAACAAAGTGTATACATGACAAATGGCATGCACCTGCTTGTTTCTATAATTATAACATTGAGGCATAGTTGACACATTTATAATTTAAAAAAACACTTAGCGTCAAATTCTTAAAAAGCAATGCTAATGTAAAACGCATAAATGGTGCATTTATTTATTTGCATTACTTTGAGAAATATGCAGGTCACCTTATTCACACACATTGTTAATAGGACACATTTCCTGGGATCTAGTGATGAGATGCACTAGTGCATCTCTTCAGTTGCCCCCACAAAGGTTTTGAGAATAGGCCTCTCACTATGGATATGTGTTATGTGTTTTCACCGGTACAGAGCTTATAGCGTTGCAGTCATACCTGATGAATTGTATTTCTTTAAGGACCATCAGAGTCTATAACATGAATGTTTTAAATGTGACTGTATCTGCCTCAGCCGTACTGGCTTTTCTGAGGAAATTGATCTGCAGCCATGAAATCTCCCTATTATTAAATAAATAACCTTAATAGTCATCATGTAAGCAAACTAAGCAGGATGAAACTTAATTCACCCATAATGCATGGCGGACTCTTAATATTGTTCATGTCTTTTATGGATTCTCTGTATTATCTATATATATAAAACACATAGGTATGTTTCTGTACTTAGCTGATGCAATTTATCAGTGTTAGGTTGCCCTCTGCAGTCCAAATGGCAAAGTTCACCTCTGTGTGCCCTTCCACTTCAAAAACAGCTACAAGTTTAACAAATCAGACTGAGCATGTTACCACATGGTCACCTTCACTTTCCACTGTCACAGACTTTCGGAGAAATGTCAAGTGACTTCTTTCCACCCTCACTTCTCTTGATACAGGATACGGAGGTTCCAATGTCAATGAACAGTTAAGTACTGGCTCAACGTTTCGGTCTCTAAAGCGCAAAACACTGTAGGACGAATGCCTCCCCATGAGCTAAAACTGAAAGTAGGTGCTGTAATTATGCTACTATGCAATATGATGCCATCATAGGACTCTCCAACTGAACAAGGTTGGCAATTACACGTCTACAAAGACACATCAAAAAGGCCTTTGTAATTGATGGCTTAAACCTAGATACTGTTCTTATACCACACATGCCGCTCATTCCATCTGGGACAAATATGCCTTTCAAATTCAAAAGAAGACAGTTTCCTATACATTTAGGGGCCAATTCATGGAACAAACGTGCGCCGAAAATCCATGCGCAAGCAGGCGCAAGGGAGCGCAAGCGTGAGAAACGCAGCGCACGCGCACGCGTGCGACTCAAGGAAGATGCTGCACGTGCTTCCCGCTGTCCGTGCGCCCAATCCAGCCATGGCGCACGCAGGCATACACGGCGTGCGCTACGTGCACAGCAAAAGCGCACATAGCGCGGCGCACACAACCAAAGTGGGCGTAACAGTGGGCGTAACACGCGGAATGGGGACCAACGCGTGAAAAAGAAGGCGTGTCTGGGGAAGTACTGCAGGGAACTACATGGAACGCCCACACGCACGCGAACAACCAGTATTCATGGATCCGAATACGGGAAACCCGCGCACGGCAAAAGACACACACAAGCGTCAACGCGTCCTCCACACGAAGGCAGGTGGAAGCGTCCCCGCGCACAGTACAAAAGTGCGCACAAACAACAAACACGTATATACAGCTACGATGAATGCCCCATTTGTCGCAGCACTGATCGTGGGATACCGCAGGAGGAGGAGAATAACCAGGGCATGCATTTTCGCACCACGGACAAGCCTTTTTGGGATGCCTGACGACCAGGTCTATGGCAGGTATAGGTTTCTACCCCACATCATCCTAGACCTGGTCAGGGAGTGGGAAGATGACCTTACATCCCCCACCCTTTGCTCCCAAGCATTGAGCCCCTTGGAGAAGCTGCTCAATGTCCTGCATTTTTTGGCCACTGGGTCATTTCAGCGGACTACTGCCATAGTGGGGGGGGGTCTCACAGGCCACGCAGTCACGCTGCCTACACCAGGTACTGGCAATCATGACAACGCGCCCCTCAGTCCGCAGGCACATATACATGCCCAGAACACCCGCAGAAAGGCAGGCCGTTGTCCTGGATTTTTTCAGGGTGGCACACTTCCCCAAAGTGCTCGGTGCCATAGATTGCACCCATGTGGCCCTACGTCCACCTAGGGCCACTGAGCACATCTACTGAAATCGCAAGCACTGGCATTCCATCAATGTACAGGTGGTATGCGATGCAAAGGGAATCATCACCTCTGTCTATGCAAACTACCCTGGCTCCACCCATGACAGTTTCATATACAGAATGTCCGCCCTGAGCCGGGCCCTGGAAGCTGGGCAGCATGGCGACACATTGCTCCTAGGTGAGTACAAATGCCCTTGCACATGCATGCAAGTCACACACAGACAAATACCCAAACCCTAATAATCTCAACTATTATCACCTCCCCAGGGGACAGTGCCTACCCTCTGAGCAACCACATGATGACTCCAATCCGGAACCCCACCACACCACCCCAGGTAAGATGCAACGCCGCCCATATTGCAACCAGGGCCATAGTGGAGCGCACATTCGGAGTGCTCAAGTCACGTTTCTGCTCCCTTGACCGCTCTGGCGGGCAACTACTCTATGCACCACCAGTAGTGTGCAGGATCATTGTGGCAGCATGTGTCCTGCACAATGTTGCAACACGGCAGGTCGTCCCGGTGGACATGGTGGTGCCCCCATATCCCCAACCACAGGCACAGGCGCTGCCCATGGGAGGGGACAGGGCATGTGGCGAGGAAGCCCGGACCCAGCTTGTGGCCACATTTTTCACCTAAACTCCCACCCCTGCGGAGTGCACACAGGCCTGGCACATACCAGGTGTCAATCGATGATGACAAAGAGACAGTCAACTGTCACAACCCTACCACCCTGAGATAGTTACCATGGAAGTGCTACATCATCTGCATCCCTAGCTACTTAAACACAAGCTATCCTGTGTGACCAAAAGGCACACATATGACATATGACATGATATGGCCTATACACAAGTATTTCAAGGTGCGATGAGGCAGGGAGGGGGGAACAAGGAAAGACAGACAACGGTACTAATAGGCCAGGTGTCATTTAGATTGTGCAAGTGCAGGGGTAGATGGAAGGGAAAAGTGCAAGGGGAAGGGGAGGGGGCGAGTGCAGTACAGGGGAAGTAGACCACAAAAAAATACATAGGTCAGCTGGTGGCAACTGCAAAGGTAAGTGCAGACAAGTGCTGGGAAGGGGGGGCTGTAGGGATAGAGAGACAGTACCGCAGTGCAGGGGTTGCCAGGGAGGCAGTGCAAGTGGAGAGTGGCTGGGCCAGGGACCGAGGTTGGTGTGAGTGGCCCAGTTGCAGATCCAGTACAGTTCCAGTGAAGAATTCCGCAAGGGAGAGTCAGAGAGAAAGCAGAAGCAAAGAGGAAGGTCTTGAGGTGCTTTCCGAACCGGAGATGGTTCCCCTCAAGTTCAAGTGAGGCAGGAAGGCTGTTCCAGAGGGAGGGCCCTGACGCAGAGAGAGATCTACCCCCAGCTAGTTGCTCTGAGAAGCGGATGACCCTGACATGCAAGGTGTGCATCACACACACCTGCAAAACAGGCCATGGCCATCACTGTTATGTCACTCAAACCCTCCCAAACCACAACATGACATGGCAAGCAATACCCATACACCAACACAGTAACAATAAGGTACACATTGCCATGTCCAAAATGTACAGTGGCATCAGACAATGATGCCTGACCTGGAATCAGATGAAATGACTGGCCAACAACCTCCCACCCAAAATAAGTCATTTCCAAATGCATTACAAGAGTTGTAGACGTAACATAACAATGAATGCCTGTCTGCATGCACATTGTGCATTGCAAAATCAACACTGCAGCTTCTGTGTGCTGTGTCCTACTCCTGCAACACACTGCTCAGCGCACATCACAGTGAACAGCCATTGTGTGTGATGCACACCCTGAGCATCACATCTAAGCGACAGACCACATCAAAAAGCAAATTAGGCATGTACAGGATCCATAATTGGTCACAGAACATGTGCTGCAGGGACACAGTGGCCACCAGAAGGCAAACAGTGTACACGTGGATATGCAAGGGTGGGAGTACATGTAGTGCATCAGAGTGCAAGTGTGTGGGTCTGCAAGGACATGCACTCAACATATGCATGTGCACTCAAGTGACCATCAGTGTTCTCTACACATCACATGTGAACATTCACCATGTGTACACCCCAGCATGTCAAACCACAACTATCCCCTCGCACCTGAAAGGTAAACACAACACATGAACAGGCATTGATCAGCACAACACAACATGTACATAGGATACCACCATTACAATGTCAGAGTTCCCATCACACTGTAGGGCAAGGCAACTATCAACAACAACCCCCCCCTCACAAATGACCATGACCCACTGAACAACTTCACCAGGGTCATGGAGCCTTCAACCCTCAATTCCACCTGGCCACAGGATCACCTTTACCCTTCGTCACCATCTCCCACCTTCTGTGTAAAAAGGTGCCTGCACCCTCAAAATCCACACTCATTTCCAAATTCACAAAATCCAAGCCATAAAAACGAACCCGAACACCCTCCAGTAGATGACTTGACGTATCAGTACCTCACAAAGGCCAAGTACTACCACAATGATGCAACAACCAAGGTAGCACAGTAAAACAATGTGACAACAGGATGTGAACCATGTGTGGTACATAACATAGGATGATGCACCATGAACAGATGTGTACTGTCACAGGTCAGGTGTACAGGCGTGGGAGTGTCACGAAACAACCACCCCCACCGTGTCCCGGGTGCCTGCAAGGTCAAACTCACACAGGCCCCTGAGACCCTGGTGGGGAAGGAGGTTCAGGGATATGCAGTCGGGACAGGTGTTGGCACACTGGATAACTGGAATGCGTGGCAGGAGAGGGGAGGAGGAATGACACATGAAAGTAGGGAATGCACGAAAATGTACTACCTGCATGAACACATACACAATCCAAACAAACTTGGACATCATTGTCATGGCCTTCTGTAGTCAAGGCTTAGGAGTGGAACGAACCAACCACCCCCTCTAGGGTTTTGGCGCCTGCAAGTTCGGGGCTTACACAGGCATCCGCAATCCCAGCGGGGAAAGAGGGTTAAGGAACGTTGCTTGGATAGGTACCGGAAGCAGGAACACCGGGTAGAGGGTACAGGGTTCAAAATTGCATAGGATTCCGGGTGATTAGGGGGAAAAAAACATACCAAATTGAATCACACATTCATGCATTAGTGCACCCCCCAGCAAGCCTATGCAGAGCAGTTTGAAAGAAAAACAACAAGACACTTAGCTCTGGTTTTGAGTGCTGGCCTCCTGCCTGCACACTCTCAGGTCCGGTTACAGGAGCACTGCAATGCTGCAAAGAGAGCCACAGTCAACAACCTGTATGTCCCAATTACACAAAAACACACCACCAAACATGCCCCATAGCAACAAACTACTCTACAAACAGACAATCTGGTGTAGATGCTTCGTACCCATATATAACATTACCCCTGTGACGGGTCATACACAGTCAATGCAGTAAGTCAGCCGCCGGTGGGTGCGTGGCAAATGGAACACCAATGTGTCACAATTCACACAACATGCAATGTTCCCTGGGTAAGCAGACAGACCCGTATAGCAAGCCATGACTTCAGAGAGCAAGTTGCGTACCACCATGACCGAAACAAAGTCGGCAGTGCATTTATCATAAAGTACATGGAAATGAAATGCACTGCACCCGAGTATGTCCCTTGCTGTATGTCCCTGTGAGCTGCCCCTTTCCATGTCTCGGAAGGCTACATGGTTGATACAAGTGCCTCAATGGACCTTGGTGTACCGGAGGGCATGTGCCACTGCCCCTGCAGGTGTCCCAGACAACCTTAAAATCAACAGCCATCAGTCCACCAACACATCTGAGCTGCATTGAGTGCTTCAACACCAATATTCGTCCAAGCTCACCCTCAGTGCTGTGACTAAGCCTGCATGTGCAACTCGCCTGGTGCAAGCTTTGCTGTGTTGTGGCCCCCCTGTGCTGCTCACCTTGCCTGGAGTTCCTTGGAACACGTCAGCAGTTCTAGGATGTAGGTCTGCAATCCCTGTGCCTCTGCTTGTGCACACATGTGCATGTGGGCACCAACAAACGTGTTCAGAATTCCGTCGTCCAATGGGCCATGTCTGCTGGCAAAGGTGCTCTGGAGGCTCATCCCCCTGCAGAAAGGGCATGAAACACATGATTAATGCTTCAAAGTCATCTGTGTGTTTCTCTTCAGGCATCTCATTACTTGACCATGTCAGAGAGTCACATCATAAATCACACCATCAGTCCGTCTTTCACATCCAAAGTGTGGAACACTATCTACAGCATGAATTGCAACAAGCACGTGTACAGTAAAGATAAGAAACATACTACACAATGCATAGCAATTAATGTACACATTAATCATGAAACACCCCATCTAGCAAAAGCTGAACAGTGGACAATAACACCAACATCATCCCCACTAGGGGTGTAAACACAAGTCACACAGCACCAGACATGCCACAGATATGACAGTCCAAAGCCCTTGTGTAAAAGTTTGTGACACCGAACTATCCTTGCAAGCCCATGGATAAGGGAGGCAGGAGTGGCATATGTGAGTCAAGGACCCCAAGCAGCAAACACATACACAAGACAAGCCTGAAGTGCCCAGCTGGAACAGACAGTGGATGCCTTCGAAAGCCACAAAGCACTGCACTGTCACATGAAAGCACAATAGACAAGCAATTTTAAACTACAGTAACTATTAACTAATTACACTAACTATGGAAAACCTACATTACCTAATTTAACTAACTATCAAACAGAAACTTAACTAACTAAACTAAAAGAAAAATCAAAAATGGCCACATACGACCCGGGGGGGAGGGGAGGCACCCAGGAGGGGGGAGGTACAGGGTGCTGCTCAACATCCACATGCGATGATGCTGAGCCCAAAAAAAAACCTCCATGGGCTCAACGCCAGCACAGCCCGACCTATGTGGGAGATAGATGGTCGTCCGAGTCTGGCTCATCCTGTAAATGAGGACGTGGCACAGTAGCCTGGCCACGCCTAGCCGCAGCTTGCCCCTCGTCAGCAGCAAGTCTGCCGGACGGGTGAGCATGGTTCTGTGTGGCAATGTGATGTAGGTCTGCATGCAGAACCTCACGTGATACACATGCTTCCTCTTGCAAGGTAGCACGTGTAACACGGAGTTCCTCCTGCAAGGCCTGGCTGGACAACCGCTGCACCTCCCGGCAAGCCTGTAGCTCAGCCGAGATGGTATGCTCAAGCTGTGCAAACCTCTCCTCTGCCTGCTGCCTCTGGGACATCATAAGGACACCCATAGTGGATCTGAGGGAAGCATACTCCTCCCTCAGGACATCCATGTGCACCTCTGCGTGAGCAGCAATTGCTTGATGCAGAGACGACATTTCAGCCTGGCGTGCCCTGTCTGAGGCCGCCATGCCCAGCCTGAGCGAGCGGGCCATGGACCGTGCCGCCTGCTGCTGGAGAAGCACCTGCCTAGCAGGGGGGAGCACAGATCATGCCACACGCTCCATGCTCTCAGCGATGTTCTCCATTGCTGCCCCCTGCCATTCTGAATTGGTAGTCATGTCTTGCTCCCACTCAGTATACTGCAGTTGCGCGCGGCGAACGCGTTGCCGGGCTTGACCCCTGCGGGACCCAAGGACCGGGGGTCCTCGCTGTGTTGGCACCGCCCGCGGCTGCCCGACTACATTCCCCCGTCGACGTGATGTCCCAGGCACATCAGTGACTGGTGTGGAGGGTGACCCTGCGTCCCGATCCACCATGGGCGGAGGAACCAAGACTGTCTGATCCCTCAGTGCAGGGGTCGCAGACAGAGGAGTGTCCACATCAGAATCACTGACCCCTGACACATGGACTTGATGCTCATCCAACTCAACATGGACGTCAGAGTCGTCATCAAGGCTGGACTCATAGGCAGCCAGAGACAAGATGGACTGTAGCACTTGGGGGTTTTCGTGGCCTACCACCCCATGACCCCCACTAGTGCCGGGTTGATGTAGTGGTAACAACCCTGTGTCTGCCATGACAACACCATCCTCCGCCTCCATTGCGTCATCACCTGAAAAATAGAGAGAAAAAAGGTCACTACACATGTCAGAAGCACACAACACACACACACACCGACAGCAAACGCATCAGGCAGACATGTGACACACAACATATAACCTGCCATGCATGCTGGGTCAACATTGAATTGCTTCTGTGATCAGACCTGTTGAAAGGTGGCAGTTTCCATGGAAGTGGGTCTATGCAGTGCAGAAAATGTGTACTCCACTCACTACCTACATGTACAAGGACTCCATGGTGTGTGCCAGGAAATGTGAAGGCAGTGCAATGTCAAATTCAGACATCACGTGCATTGTGCATTCAATGTGTACCATATCTAGAAGCCAAGCACCCCTCCACCCCAGTACCAAAGCAGGGATGCCTAGCATGGTATCAAAAGGCTGACCATACACCTGTGTATTGACAGGCAGTGTTGACTGGCATCAACAGCTGAATGTGATTCAAGTGACAACACTGCAAATGATGCAGGGACAGTAAGCAGGACACATAATGAAAACTCTGGATTCCGCCCATGTGTGAAGAAGACACAAGAACAGTTGGACAGAGTCATTGGCCATTGAACAGGCTGAGGCCTGTGAGCCACACAGATTGTCAGACCCTAAACATGTGTGCAACACAGGACTGAGCCACAGTTGACATGGGAAGGCTGATGAGATAGCAGGCAATGTATGTAACCAAGGACTTGTATTACAGTGATCATCCAGTCAAGGACACATAGGGGCATGCGTGCAATGCACATGGAGCATGAATGGGCACTCATGTCCCAGTGGGACATCTGACCTATGCACAGTACAAGTGAGATACCCTGCATCAAGTACTAAGGCTGTGCCACACGGCATATGTTTGGCAGATTCTACGCTGGAAGTTAGCATCTACACAGAACGCATGAACAAGAAAGTACACATTGGCAAGATTGAAGAACACCAGTGCAAAGGTGGAACTGGGGTGCAGAGTGGCGGAGGAGGGGCAAGGGAGCATGCCTACATGGAGTCCCCGCATGCAGGCAGAGGAGACATGCATGACGGAAGCATTGCATTACTTACACATCAGAACCATGTACACGTCACATGTAGCGGCAATCATGCACAACACATCCCACAAGTGAAACACACACGTCCTCAACAAGCACGCATCAACACTCACTGGACTGGGCATCAAAGTCCAGCATCTCTCCCACTCCTTCTTCCAATTCAGGTGGTATGAACTCCGCAACGAGTGCCTCATGCGGAGTGAGCTCTTCCTCCTCTGGTGCAGGCCCACCGACAGTCACCAGAGTCAAGTTGTAATTAGAGGCACGCTTAGCCTTAGTGCTGCGTTTGATGTCATTCCAACGCTTTTTGCACTCTTGCGCCGTGCGCACCTCATGGCCGAATGAACAGACATGATCCGCAACATGCTTCCAGTGGGTGTCACGTTGGGCAGCCGTAGTCTGACTATTGGCACCCACTAGCATGTCACGGCTGTGGCCCCGCACGTAGTCCACGAGGAAGTCCAGTTCCTGCTTACAGAAAGGCTTCTTCCTCGATGTGCATGAGGTCGTGGCTGTGTGTGGGGTCCCAGCCTCTGCTGCAGGTGCAACCTTCCTCCTCTTGGACTGTGGCGCAGACCCTGGCTGGCTAATGCCGCCCTAACCAGTATGGTCAGTGGGTTCAGTGGATTGACCCAAGGGAGTGGCAGGTGGAGGGATGACCAAAGGCCTGACTTGTGTCAGTGGCAGCTGGGTGCCCACTAAAGGACCCTGCGCAGCAACATCAGCTGTGGCAGGGTCATTGACCGCAACGGTCCTGTTTGGCAGACTCACAACCGGGGTGCTGTTGGGTGCATCTGCCCCTGCACTTGCCATCACCCGGCTGTTCGGGGCAGCAGATGACATGACTGCCCCAGGGACACGTGTCTTGGTCTGAGCAGCCCGGCCTGCCCCTATGGTTTCCCCCCTGGCCTGTTGGAGATCTACCAAGGGCTCTTCAAGTGCCAACGCAGCCTGCGCTGGTAGACCCTGAGCCTGGGTGGCGGTGTCCACAGCTGCACCTGCAGCTACCACTACCCTTCGGCCCGTGGCAGTCGATGGAACGGACTGCCGGGTCACACGGGTGCCAGATGCAGAAGCTGCATCCCCCGGAACCACAGGGGGTGGTGGCATGACTGCACCGACACATGGCACAACATTGTGCTCAAGTGGCGCACCCCTGCCTCTTCCACCTCTGTGGCCGCCCTGGACACCCTGGAGTCCCTCTACTCCCTGGTCACCACGGCCACGTCCCCGACCACGCCCGCCATGAGGAGGACGCCCAGCTGAGGCGTCACTCACCTTTGGTGGCCTCCCAACCATGGCACAGATGTAGTAGTGCCGGCACAGATGGAGTGGTGCCAATGGGAGGTGTACACCACAATTGACCTGGGCAATTGGGGCGAAGGGGGTGGGAAGCAAGATGTTAACAGCCCCCCTGCACCTCCAAGGCTGTATGTGACCCCGGTGATATAGTGACGGGTCACGCAACACTCAGGCACCCCAAAACTGCAGTAAAACCGTGCACGCAACCCTGCAGCCTACGTGCGTGGATTCAACCTCCCGCAGTACGCGGTGGCACCCAGTAACACGAATAACGCATACGCGTGGGACACGCAGGCTACTGTGACATCGAAAATGGGTGCGATACACAGGGGCACCCTCAGTGGGAAAAAGAGCGTGTGCGACTCACCGTCTGACTAGCGTGATGCAGAAAAACACGCGTAGCCAATACCCCAGCCAAAAGAAGAGATATGTCCTTGATAGCTGTGAAGTTGTGATGGCGCGCAAAACAACAGGAAGCAGCAACACACGTCGGTCTCCACGAAAGGCACGTACAGCGAACTGCTGGGCCCGCTCACCTTTAACCTGTGCTGAGGGAAATGCACGCGTGCGTCACGTCACTTACACGCATGGGCCCTTTCCTCGTATTACACGCGGACGGGCAGTTTTTCACACGCACTGAAATGCCCATGCACGCCTGTGCGCATCACGTCACAGGGGCGCTTGCGCTTGAGGGGCCTTCTGTCCAATGAAATTGCATATGCGTGCAGACGCGCTTACGCGCTAAGGGCCTTTCCTCGAATTACACGCTGACGTGCCGAATTTTCACGTGCCAAATCACTCCGTATCAAGCTGGCCACGCGTAAGCACACGGAAGACCGCGCTCCTGCCCAGAAGGCCGAACTACTGCCCCCCAGAGCCCCGAGCACGCTCCCACCTGCCATCTGCTGCTGCCTGACTGCCTGCTGCCCACGTGCCCTGCCATTTGCTGCCTGCACATCAGCCAGGGGTGCTGTTGCTTAGACCACCCCTGCTGGAACCGAAGACTCCCGACTGGGATTCCATCGCTCCACAGCCCAGCCCCAGGACCCAGTTGCCCACCCACTCCTGCCTCTGGGGTTGTCATGTCAGGCACTGCAACATCTGGCACCACTGACAACCCCAGGCCGGAGAGGCAGAGGGGCAACAGCTTCAGTGCCAGGGAAGTTGGTGTCCTGGTGGAGCAAGTCCTGGGGCAATATGATGCCCTCTTCGGAAGTTCCCGCGCCGGCAAGGAAGGACGGACTCGGATCTGGACTGACATCGTGACTGCCATCAACGCGGAGGGGGTGGCAGTTCACGACTTCCAACATGTCAAGAAGCGCTGGGAGGACTTCAGGTCCAGGACCCTGAACAAGGCCCGGCACCTCTTGAAGGCAGCGGATGCCAAGGGGCGCTGGGGCCACCTGTCGGAAGATCAAATGAGGGTCCTGGAACGCATATCCCCAGCGCTCCATGTCCAGGTCCTTGAGAGGCAGACCCGTCTGGAGTCGAGCGGTAAGTGTACATGCATCCTGATTGTGAGCTGTGCGTGTGGTGATGTTTCAGTAGTGTGCAGGTTGCACATCTGTTTGTATGGGGTCGAGTATGGGTGGGGGTGTACAGGGCCGTGGGGCTAACACATGCGAAGGCTGTAATGTGTGAGACATGGATGGTGCTTGTGTGTGTAGGCTTGCATGCCAAATGCAGTTGTGTGGGCACACATGTTTGGATGAATGTGTATGTAAGTAGACACGTCCGTGATGTCACGCATGTATGCTGTTTTCAGCTGCATGTATCAGCACTGTGTACATGTGCATTTGTGTGTATTTGACAAGGGTGCAACAGTGATGCAACATGGATGCATGTGACAGCGGGATGTGGAAGCCTGATTGGCAGATGTGACATGGATGCCCATCTGAACACTGCGACACTTGGCAGAGGTGTACACATGCATGCAAGTGTGGTGGTGTGTGTACATGTGTGGTGCACTTCCTGTGTTGCATGTGATGTCTGGCTCAGCTTTGCCTGCTCATGCTGTTGTATGTGTATGGATGGTGCTGGCAGCTGCGATATGGCTGTGGTATGGCTCATGTGTGCGAGTTGAAATGACATGTGTGTTGGGGATTGTGATGGCATGTCTGAGGTTTGCCAATACCACTCATGTACAACTGTCATGTGTGTATGTGTCCATTGTACAGTGCCCTGAAATACTGTGTTTTATTATTCCCTGTCTGCAGCGTCGACTGATGAAGAGGGCGGAGAAGGTGCTGTGGAGCACAGCGGCGGGGATCCCACCGCCAGCCGGAGAGGCAAGGCCCGGCTCCCCTCCCAGGTTGTCATCTCGTCGGGGAGTGAGGAGTCCGGTGCCGCGTCCCAGGCCGCAGCTGCCGGAGGGAGGTCCAAGAGGCAGAGGTTGGAGTTGGACTCCTCGGCAGCAGAAGGGGCAGCTGGGACCCCACAGGGCCCAACGGGGCAAGATGGCACGGAGTCATCCAGGTTGGTGGGGGGTTTGGTGGAGGAGGAGGCCGTGCAAGCAACAGAGACGGGGTCTGGAGGTGGGGATCCCACTGGTGCTAGTGGTGCAGTGCAGGACCAGGGACAGGAGGAAGCACAGGCCACCGCAGAGGTGCCTGTGTGCAATCCTGTCACTGATCCTGTCCCTGCATCATCTTGCACCAGCAGGGATGCCTACGTCCAGACCCGTTTTCAGGCAGGGGATGAGCAAACGACAACTGGCCTTCCTCTGCCTGCGGACGTGGCTATCCGGGTCCGGGTTGAGCCTGTCCTGACTGGTGTGGCGTTGCGTCAACGGGCCATGCGAGGTGACTTGCAGTCTTTTCATGAGCAGACTGCACGTCATTTCGAATGGCTCTTTGACCACGTCAGCCTACTGGGACAGGTCACCCAGACCAGATTCCTCCATTTGATGGGGCTTGCTACGACCCCCTCCTCAACTGAACCCCCTACGCGCCAGTCGTCCTCCGTGCCATCTTCCCACCCATCAGTCACCTGGGTGCCCTGTGGAGCTGCCTCCGACGGTGCGGCCAGGCTGGTGGAGGAGGCATCCCTGCCACAGTCGGGAGTCGGACGTCCAGCAGGGGTGGCCACATCAACGACCGCACCCCAGCCGGCGGAGGATGTGCAGGCAGCAGGAGGCAGTGCACGGGCAGAGGCACAGCAGCAGCAGCAATGTGGTGGGAGCCATGAAGGCTCGGGGCCTTCAACATCGGAGGGGAAGGCATCGGCCATTGGGCATCAGGACCCAGGACAGAGAGTGTCTTCCGTGTGGCAGCAGTTGGGCCACGCCATAGATGCGTAGCGGCAGCGGGCGGAAGAGGCACGGCTCACAATGGTCAGGGCGGAGAACTACATGCGGAGGGCCCTGAGGCGGGCCGAGTGCCTCGAGGCAATCCGCAGGGGGTTGGAGGTGGACACGTCGACGGCCCTGCGACCCTCTGGTTCCTGGAGGAGGACCGCCTCTGGGACATTGAGCAGGAGTTTGATGATGCCCTGGCCCGGGACATCCAAAAGTGAGCCGTCAGACTAGCCCGCTGCCCTTGTACATAGTTATGTAGTTAGTGTTAGGTTTCCTTTGTTTTTTTATTTATTTTGGACCTTTTGGACATTGGCCACATTTTTGTATATAGTTTATTTTATTAGTTAGTGTTGTTAGATAGGTTTCATTTCTTTTGTTGGGATAATGGACCCTGGCTTGTTCGTCTGTACATAGTTCACTGTTGGATTTTATTTTTCTTTCACAATTTACCCATGGAGCAATGGCTTTCAATTATTATTTCCCATTGGATTTTCTTTTGTGGACAGTGACTTTGGACACCATTACTTTGGATTATGATTTTTGGTTTTGCTTTTTTTCACGGACATGCTTCTTTTCTTTTTTGTACATTTCCATTTCTGTTTCTTTATTTTTGAATCTATTTATGTTTCCTTTAAAACATATTTTTTTATCGAACTTCAATGTGTAGTATCATCTCATTGGTTTCATGCATATCATGATATGGGTTTTGAGATTCACTGACAAGCATTGGGTGTATGTGAGGGACATGTGTTTGTTTCGAAACTTGCAATTGGTGTTCTGTCATGTAATTGCCATTTCTGAGTGGGTGGGTGCAATACTCGGGTGGGTGTTTTGCATTTGGAGGCTGACCATAGGGACCAGGGATCTAGATTGTGATGACATGTTGGCTGGGGAACATGAGTTGGGGCCTGCTGGCAGGTGCCCCACAGTGCTGGGGGGTGGGGGTGGTGGGGAACATGAGTTGGACATGGGTGGGGGCCTGGTGGAGGGTGCCCCTGCACTGCTGGGGGGTGGGGGTGGTGGGGAACATGAGTTGGACATGGGTGGGGGCCTGCTGGCAGGTGTGCCACAGTGCTGGGGGGTGGTGGTGGGGACATGAGTTGGACATGGGTGGGGGCCTGGTGGAGGGTGCCCCTGCACTGCTGGGGGGTGGGGTGGTGGGGAACATGAGTTGGACATGGGTGGGGGCCTGCTGGCAGGTGCCCCACAGTGCTGGGGGGTGGGGGTGGTGGGGAACATGAGTTGGACATGGGTGGGGGCCTGGTGGAGGGTGCCCCTGCACTGCTGGGGGGTGGGGGTGGTGGGAGAAATGGGTGGGTGCCTGCTGGAGGTTGCCCCTGCACTGCTGGGGGGTGGGGGTGGTGGGGAACATGAGTTGGACATGGGTGGGGGCCTGCCGGCAGGTGCTCCACAGTGCTGGGGGATGGGGGTGGTGGGGACATGAGTGGGACATGGGTGGGGACCTGGTGGAGGGTGCCCCTGCACTGCTGGGTGGTGGGGGTGGTGGGAGACATGGGTGGGGGCCTGGTGGAGGCTGCCCCTGCACTGCTGGGGGGTGGAGGTAATAGGGGACATGAGTGGGGGCCTTGTGGAGGCTGCCCCTGCACTGCTGGGGGGTGGGGGTAATAGGGGACATGAGAGGGGGCCTGGTGGAGGGTGCCCCTGCACTGCTGGGGGGTGGGGGTGGTGGGGAACATGAGTTGGACATGGGTGGGGGCCTGCTGGCAGGTGCCCAACAGTGCTGGGGGGTGGGGGGGGTGGGGAACATGAGTTGGACATGGGTGGGGGCCTGGTGGAGGGTGCCCCTGCACTGCTGGGGGTTGGGGGTGGTGGGAGACATGGGTGGGGGCCTGGTGGAGGGTGCCCCTGCACTGCTGGGGGGTGGGGGTGGTGGGAGACATGGGTGGGGGCCTGGTGGAGGGTGCCCCTGCACTGCTGGGGGGTGGGGGTGGTGGGGAACATGAGTTGGACATGGGTGGGGGCCTGCTGGCAGGTGCCCCACAGTGCTGGGGGTTGGGGGTGGTGCGGACATGAGTTTGACATGGGTGGGGGCCTGGTGGAGGGTGCCCCTGCACTGCTGGGGGGTGGGGGTGGTGGGAGACATGGGTGGGGGCCTGGTGGAGGCTGCCCCTGCACTGCTGGGGGGTGGGGGTGGTGGGGACATGAGTTGGACATGGGTGGGGGCCTGGTGGAGGGTGCCCCTGCACTGCTGGGGTGTGGGGGTGGTGGGAGACATGGGTGGGGGCCTGGTGGAGGGTGCCCCTTCACTGCTGGGGGGTGGGGGTGGTGGGAGGCATGGGTGGGGCCTGGTGGATGGTGCCCCTGCACTGCTGGGGGGTGGGGGTGGTGGGGAACATGAGTTGGACATGGGTGGGGGCCTGCTGGCAGGTGCCCCACAGTGCTGGGGGGTGGGGGTGGTGGGGACATGAGTTGGACATGGGTGGGGGCCTGCTGGCAGGTGCCCCACAGTGCTGGGGGTGGGGGTGGTGGGGAACATGAGTTGGACATGGGTGGGGGCCTGGTGGAGGGTGCCCCTGGTGGCTGGGGGTGCAGGGGGACATGCATTGGTGGGCAGTAGTGCAAGTTGACATGTGGGTTGGCTGGGGGGCATGGCCATGGTGGATGGGGTCCCTGCAGGACATGTGCAGGGTAGGCCCCTGTGGTGTGAGCCACCTTCTAGGGCCGTGGAGGGTGTAGAGGGAACACCTGGGAGGACCCACATGTGCAATTCACGTGTGGTGCTCCCCGCGCCCCCGTGTAATACACGTACCCTGATGGAATCGCGTGTGATACGTTCCGCGCACCCCTGATATGCACGTACCTTGCTGATATCGCGTGTGAAACTTCCCGCGTACCCCAAAATACACATAGCCAGGACATTCACGTGTGTAACTTCCCGCGCACCCCTGATATACATGTACCCTGCTGACTTCGCGTGTGAAACTTCGCACGTACCCCAAGATACACATAGCCAGGAGATTCGCGTGTGTAACTTCCCACGCACCCCGAAATACACGTAGCCAGGAGATTCGCGTGTGGAACTTCCCGCGCACCCCGAAATACACGTAGCCAGGACATTCGCGTGTGGAACTTCCCGCGCACCCCTGGAATACACGTACCCTGCTGATATCGCGTGTGAAACTTCCCGTGCACCCCGAAATACACGTAGCCTGGACATTCGCGTGTGGAACTTCCCGCGCACCCCTGGAATACACATACCCTGCTGATATCACGTGTGAAAATTCCCGCGCACCCCTGATGTACTCGTACCCAGATGGAATCACGTGTGGAACTTCAAGCACACCCCTGTAATACACGTACCCTGCTGAAATCGCGTGTGGAACTTCCCGCGCACCCCTGAAATACACGTACCCTGCTGAAATTGCGTGTGGAACTTCCCGCACACCCCTGAAATACACGTACCCTGCTGAAATCGCGTGTGGAACTTCCCGCGCACCCCTGAAATACACGTACCCTGATGGAATCGCGTGTGAAACTTCCTGCGCACCCCTGAAATGCACATACCCATTAATAAGTCAATGAGAATCCATAATAGATGACAGTCCTTGATTTTGATTTCTTTTTTACCATGGCTGGGTTGTATTTCTCCTATTTCTTTACATGTGCTGTGCATATCTACTTACAGCGGTCTAGTTTCAGGTGAGTTTTACAACATCCTCTTAACACCTTAACAGTAAAAAGAAATCTAACCTCCAAGTACAGGTACACATTCATGTCTCCTACACTCACCTCAAAGGACAATTCTTTTAACAGAATATATTTGTGCGTCAGGCTGAATAATAAAATCTGGTTTTCTCTTCGATAAAAATATGTCTGTTTGATGGCCTTGGCTAAACATTCAAGGAAACACATACCAAATGTTAACCATTTTTTTAAAACCAGCATGCAACCCTTAACAAAAGGGGATGCTCTCTTAAATGTAAAAGGGTGAACTGGTCCAGACATCAATGAATACAGATATAATTGGACAGAATAATTATTAGAACACTTGGTATCTATTACATGTGTGCACATACAATTTTGTTATAATTATAGTAACAATTGGCCCAGTTTATAATCAGCACCGGTAACTTTAAAAAGCACATACCTATTGAGAAAGCTTAATGAGGTTTTTTTTGTTTTTTTGTTATTGCAGTAGAGAATACAGTCCTGACCTCCTAGCTATTACATTCTGCCACACTACACCCTACAGGGCTATCTCACCTTATCAGCCATCTTGAAGTTGTTGCTTTTGGCAAGAAAACTGTGTCTAGTTTCTCTATGCTGCTTACACGTCAGTGTCAGCCCAGAAGACAGATTCATTAAACAAGAAAACTATCCAAAACAATCTATACATTCTTTCTGCTGCCTGGATACCTACCTGGAAAGTAGGGGTACACTTTTAAGGAGCCATTTGTGGATTCCTTCTAAATCGAGGACAGGCTCAGTGTCTCCCTCTTTCTTGTAAGAGACTACAGGGTTGGCAGACTTATCAGCAAACTCGACCTTTAATTCACCTATTGATGTGGAAAATGCTGTTGCGCTTCATTTAATGGTAACACTTTCAACCAAGTAGTTGACCTCCTTAACTTTTTGAAGACAAGTATAATGCTCTGGCCGTTTGTTCTCGGAAGACCTGGTCAGAGACATATTTATGAAGAGCAAAATGGGCATGTGCTCTAGGCCCCTATCTTGGAGACAGAGGGGGTAACACATGGATACCTAATGCAAAGGAGTCTGCCAATTGCATTACACAATCTAATTAACAAGCCAGGATAGTTTATAGTGTGCTGGTAAATCTATACACCTTGTTGACAAGTACATTTTATTTAGAGCAATTAGTTACTTAATACTTACTGTGTTCCCTGTAAGGCAAAAAGCTTGAGCTTTACTATAGTCCATCAACCCCAGTAGCGTGTTCATGTTTTTGTGAACAATAGATTGAATATTGCATATTGATAACGCTGAATGCCGCTATGGTTCAGATGATAGCTCAGTGAGTTCCTCACTTCTTGCAGTCTCTTTTATGCATATTGCAGATCCCAGTGGCAAATCCTGGCCGAGCCATTCTGCCTTTCCTATCTCTGAAGTTGATAGACTTGCATGCACATGTACTTTGGGGATATCAACTTCTCCACTGTGTTACTAGATCACGCCAGCTACAACATGAGGGAATTAAACATGAGGCTGTAATGCCATGTGATGAACGCAAAGAGATAGTCATGAGGGGCGATTAGGTAGCCACGGGCCAGCCAGCCCAATTTCAAAGTTGAGTGGCAAGTGTATTTCCAGGTCTACTTGTTTGCTTTTTGTACAATTTGAAATCTTCCTCCACACATCATGAATAACAACCCACAAGTCTGTATGTTGTCAATTGGTATTGTGTTTGTATACTTCCCTGGATGATGGAGAACATTAAGTTAAAATCATCCACCTTTAGCATAAGATGCTTTGATAACGGTGTTCTTTCTTTAGGTGTTTGATTATTTTGTGATGTGTGATTTGTGTACTTTCCAATTCAGGTCGACACAATAGGGGGTTGTTTTGCTTGAAGACATTGAAGAAAGTGAACCATTTACACATGTGTGCCCCTCGCTATTAACGAGAACTAGAAAACAGTTTGGTCAATTGCAGAAATCGCACACTGGACTCAAATCCCAGCTTTACCTCCATCTAAAGGTTCATTTGAGCTTTCTATAGTTTTGCTTTATAGATAATAATAGTGAACACTGACATTTCGCGCAACGCAGCGTCATTTGTTTCTTTGCTCACTAGCAACAATACCACCTGAACATATTGGCTCTGTTCCAGTCTCAGTCTATGTCCTGGCATGTGCACCTTCCTGGTAACTTCTGATATGTAGCCTCTATCTATGCTACGGTATGTGTACCTTTCTCATAGCTTCCAATCCATCTGCTGTGTTCATGCTTGAGCACTTTTATATGTTGTGAGGCGTGTAATCCGAGTTCCATCTCCTGCTTGGATATAAATTCCTTTTTTATTTAGCTACTGATCAACGAACTGCATACGTACTGCAGCCTGGATACCTTTTCTCGTGGCTGTTGTTATGCTCTTTTTGTGAACCTCTAATATTAACCTTGAAGTGCTACTTGTTTATTACTCTGATTTCAATTTTCTTGTCCAAAGATTCAGTGTACCCCAATGTCTTTAGTTCAAGGTAGGGCACAATGGTTCTGGGAACCAGGCCCCACAATTCCTTGAGATGGTTTGGCCCAGGGCTGGGTCTGCTCCAGCAGAAGACCCATTTGGCCATTCTGATAACTTGTCACTGCCCCTTTCTGATCAAATATAACTCTTTAATCAAAGCATCGCTCACCTTATGGTTATACTCGGCCTTGTGCACCACCTGGGAAGTCTTGTTGTGGTGATTCAGCATATTGTCCTCTTTATCACTGGTTGGAATATTATTGTGGCTTTCTTTACAAACTAGAGTCCGGACTTACAGTCAGCATTGTTATGAGTTTAGAAATTGTGGTAAATAAGTTACCACCATGTTTACCGCACTACCTACTCCAAGAAGGTGGAGGTAAATCCTCCACATTACCTCCAAAAATCGTCAGATTTACCATGGTGGAATTACTGCTTAAAAATGCTGCTGATATTAAGAATGTGCCCAGATACCCTTGGGATAGGTGTCCCATATATTGCAACCTGTATATATTTTGCTAATGACCATGTAACTAAGTAAATAAGCTGTGTACTGTAACAAGTGCCACGATGTCCTTGGGCTGTTGTGCGCTATATAACGACGAATAAAACAAAACAAACTAAATAAATAAAAATAAATAGCACATCTGACCAAACTCAGAATTAAACTATGGGCCTCATTAGGAGTCCAGCGGTAACCGAGGCGGTAAAACCACTTGGTTACCGCCAGACTCGTATTACCATTCCGCCTCCGTGATTCCCGGAATTACCGGGGCATTTCAACCCCGGTTTCCCAGGAATCACAGAGGCGGAATGGTGTTAATCCCCATTCCCATCGAGTCCTACGGGACTTGATGGGAATGGGGATCATGGAAACACCGGCAGCATCTTGTAATGCTGCCGGTGTTTCCTCATCCGCTTGCAGGCGGGTGGTGTTAAACCCGCCAGGTCCGACCTGGCGGGAACATCACCTCCCGCCTGCAGGAGACGGAATCAGGTGGTCCGGAAACAACGGTGGCGGCGGGTTTACCGTCACAGTTATTTCCAGACCGCCTGATTTGTAATGAGGCCCTAAGTGTGTCCAAATAGAATTGTGAAAGGGCTCACCCTCCCATCTACGGCCCTTCCTTCTTTGCAGAAAATCTAGCATGGGGAGCGGAAATGCCATACACTGTGCCAACCCCTAAATCACCTTTTGGGGAAACTCACAGCCGGCTGTCCCATCCCTCACAGTTTCTATTATCCTAATCCCCTATGCCATCGCTGAAATCTATGAAACACGTGTGTATGAGCGTGATATAAATAAAATATGATATCGTTCACAGCCTCTGTGCCATTGATACCAGCAGGGCTGGTTTGACCATACTCTATTCAAAGCATATTGAATTGGCCAATAAGACAATTATCACAGGTTAACAGAGGAGAAACACTGGAAGTGATTTAGTGAAGATCACATAATGCTAATGGGGACGCCAGGATTCAGAATGAAGTTGTGGTGAACGTCAACCCCTTTTCACACTACTCGGCTGTCCCTCTACCCATGCAGGAATCTTAGTGATTGCCCCCTTTTTCTGATCTTGCTCTAGCGCCTGGAACTGGCATGGTGTCTTGATGCTAACACTCACAATCTCGTGTCTACATCTCCCTGTTGCAGAATAAATATAAAGGTAGTGCAAGACATTACAGCCAACGGTGGTAATACATCCTATTATAAGCCTTGAAAGGGACATTGTGCATGCTGATGGGAACAGCAGTGGGTTATAAGAGGCAGTATAGCTGCAGTTTGTCCTGCACGCTACTTTTGGCAATGCAGAGCACAGCCACAGCCATATCCTCACAAACTGCCCAGGAGGATTCACGTGGGCACAATTCCTCTGCATACCCATATTAATTCATTGTAACAACGAAGGAGGGTTATCATAGTTTTTTAAATGTACAGATTGGGCTGTAGCTGCATTTTAGTCTGTGACGCCACTTTAAAGGCCTGATCGTGCTATTGGGGGCCCATAACACAGCTGTGACTCTATAAAGCTATAGTATGATGTCCCTGGAATCAGGCGGAATACAACATCACTTTCTGTATAATCTGAATATAACTATAGTAGTGAAACTATTGTGTCAGGAAACAAGGCCCACGTCTAAAACATAACAAACACTTTAGAAACAGTTCACATTTCTTGAGTCACTGAGGGGGGAATGGGACATTTAGGGGTTCAATGTGCAAACAGTTAGATACACAACTGTGTGCAGAGTGTGGCCAGTATGTGCTAATGCAGGTAAGGAGGCCTCTACTCACTGTGGGACTCCGCAATTCCTGTGCAGCTGACCTGGATCTCACTGTGCTGCTGTGGGACCCCCCAATTCCTGTGCAGCTATCCTGGATCTCACTGTGCTGCTGTGGGATCCCCCAATTCCTGTGCAGCTGACCTGGATCTCACTGTGCTGCTGTGGGATCCCCCAATTCCTGTGCAGCTGACTTGGATCTCACTGTGCTGCTGTGGGATCCCCCAATTCCTGTGCAGCTGACCTGGATCTCACTGTGCTGCTGTGGGATCCCCCAATTCCTGTGCAGCTGACCTGGATCTCACTGTGCTGCTGTGGGATCCCCCAATTCCTGTGCAGCTATCCTGGATCTCACTGTGCTGCTGTGGGATCCCCCAATTCCTGTGCAGCTATCCTGGATCTCACTGTGCTGCTGTGGGATCCCCCAATTCCTGTGCAGCTGACCTGGATCTCACTGTGCTGCTGTGGGATCCCCCAATTCCTGTGCAGCTGACCTGGATCTCACTGTGCTGCTGTGGGATCCCTCAATTCTTGTGCAGCTGACCTGGATCTCACTGTGCTGCTGTGGGATCCCCCAATTCCTGTGCAGCTGACCTGGATCTCACTGTGCTGCTGTGGGATCCCCCAATTCCTGTGCAGCTGACCTGGATCTCACTGTGCTGCCGTGGAATCCCCCAATTCCTGTGCAGATGACCTGGATCTCACTGTGCTGCTGTGGGATCCCCCAATTCCTGTGCAGCTGACGTGGATTATCACTGTGCTGCCATAGGATTCCCTAAAGCCGGTGCAGCTGACCCAGATCTCACTGTGCTGCCCTGGGATCCTCCAATTCCTGCACAGCTGACCCAGATCTCACTGTGCTGCTGTGGAATCCCCTGATTTATGTGCACCTGACCCATATCTCACTGTGCTGCCCTGGGATCCCCTGATTTCTGCGAAGCTGACCCAGATCTCACTGTGTTGCTGTGGGATACCCCAGATTATGTGAAGCTGACCCAGATCTCACTGTGTTGCTGTGGGATACCCCAGATTATGTGAAGCTGACCCAGATCTCACTGTGTTGCTGTGGGATACCCCAGATTATGTGAAGCTGACCCAGATCTCACTGTGCTGCTCCAGATCTCACTGTTTTGCTGTGGGATACCCCAGATCATGTGAAGCTGACCCAGATCTCACTGTGCTGCTGTGGGATACCCCAGATCATGTGAAGCTGACCCAGATCTCACTGTGTTGCTGTGGGATACCCCAGATTATGTGAAGCTGACCCAAATCTCACTGTGTTGCTGTGGGATACCCCAGATTATGTGAAGCTGACCCAGATCTCACTGTGCTGCTCCAGATCTCACTGTGTTGCTGTGGGATACCCCAGATCATGTGAAGCTGACCCAGATCTCACTGTGCTGCTGTGGGATACCCCAGATCATGTGAAGCGGACCCAGATCTCACTGTGCTGCTGTGGGATACCCCAGATCATGTGAAGCGGACCCAGATCTCACTGTGCTGCTGTGGAATCCCCTAATTTCTGCTCAGCTGACGTGGATTATCACTATGCTTCCATAGCATTCCCCAATTCTGGTGCAGATGACCCAGATCTCACTGTGTTGCCGTGGGATCCCCTGATTTCTGCGCAGCTGATCTAGATCTCACTGTGCTGCTTCTGGGATCCCCCAATTCCTGTGCTGCTGACCTGGATATCACTGTGCTGCTATGGGATCCCCCAGTTCCTGCGCAGGTGACCCACATCTCACTGTGCTGTTCTGGGATCCCCCAATTCCTGTGCAGCTGACCTAGATCTCACTGTGCTGCTCTGGGATCCCACAATTCCTGTGCAACTGACCTCGATCTCACTGTGCTGCTCTAGAACCCCCAATTCCTGTGCAGCTGACCTATATCTCACTGTGCTGCTCTGGGGTCCCCCAATTCCTGTGCAGCTGGCCTAGATCTCACTGTGCTGCTCTGGGATACCCCAATTCCTGTGCAGCTGACCTGGATCTCACTGTGCTTCCGTGGAATCCCCCAATTCCTGTGCAGATGACCTGGATCTCACTGTGCTGCTGTGGGATCCCCCAATTCCTGTGCAGCTGACGTGGATTATCACTGTGCTGCCATAGGATTCCCTAAAGCCGGTGCAGCTGACCCAGATCTCACTGTGCTGCCCTGGGATCCTCCAATTCCTGCACAGCTGACCCAGACCTCACTGTGCTGCTGTGGAATCCCCTGATTTATGTGCACCTGACCCATATCTCACTGTGCTGCCCTGGGATCCCCTGATTTCTGCGAAGCTGACCCAGATCTCACTGTGTTGCTGTGGGATACCCCAGATTATGTGAAGCTGACCCAGATCTCACTGTGTTGCTGTGGGATACCCCAGATTATGTGAAGCTGACCCAGATCTCACTGTGTTGCTGTGGGATACCCCAGATTATGTGAAGCTGACCCAGATCTCACTGTGCTGCTCCAGATCTCACTGTGTTGCTGTGGGATACCCCAGATCATGTGAAGCTGACCCAGATCTCACTGTGCTGCTGTGGGATACCCCAGATCATGTGAAGCGGACCCAGATCTCACTGTGCTGCTGTGGGATACCCCAGATCATGTGAAGCGGACCCAGATCTCACTGTGCTGCTGTGGAATCCCCTAATTTCTGCACTGCTGACGTGGATTATCACTATGCTTCCATGGCATTCCCCAATTCTGGTGCAGCTGACCCAGATCTCACTGTGTTGCCGTGGGATCCCCTGATTTCTGCGCAGCTGATCTAGATCTCACTGTGCTGCTTCTGGGATCCCCCAATTCCTGTGCTGCTGACCTGGATATCACTGTGCTGCTATGGGATCCCCCAGTTCCTGCGCAGGTGACCCACATCTCACTGTGCTGTTCTGGGATCCCCCAATTCCTGTGCAGCTGACCTAGATCTCACTGTGCTGCTCTGGGATCCCACAATTCCTGTGCAACTGACCTAGATCTCACTGTGCTGCTCTAGAACCCCCAATTCCTGTGCAGCTGACCTATATCTCACTGTGCTGCTCTGGGGTCCCCCAATTCCTGTGCAGCTGGCCTAGATCTCACTGTGCTGCTCTGGGATACCCCAATTCCTGTGCAGCTGACCCAGATCTCAATGTGTTGCTGTGGGGTCCCCTGATTTCTGTGCAGCTGAGCCAGATCTCACTGTGCTGCTGTGGGTTCCCCCAAATCCTGTACAGCTGACGGGAATTATCACTATGCTTCCATGGGATTCCCCAATTCTGGTGCAGCTGACCCACATCTCACTGTGTTGCCGTGGGATCCCCTGATTTCTGCACAGCTGACCTAGCTCTCACTGTGCTGCTTCTGGGATCCCCCGATTCCTGTGCTGCTGACCTGGATATCACTGTGCTGCTGTGGGATCCCTCAGTTCCTGCACAGGTGACCCAGTTCTCACTGTGCTGTTCTGGGATCCCCCAAATCCTGTGCAGCTGACCTAGATCTCACTGTGCTGCTCTGGGATCCCCCAATTCCTGTGCAGCTGACCTGATCTCACTGTGCTGCTCTAGAACTCCCAATTAATGTGCAGCTGACCTAGATCTCACTGTGCTGCTCTGGGATACCCCAATTCCTGTGCAGCTGGCCTAGATCTCACTGTGCTGCTCTGGGATCCCCCAATTTGTGTGCAACTGACCTAGATCTCATTGTGCTGCTCTAGGATCCCCCAATTCATGTGCAGCTGACCTAGATCTAACTGTGCTGCCATGGGAGCCCCTGATTTCTGCGAAGCTGACCCAGATCTCACTGTGCTGCCATGGGAGCCCCTGATTTCTGTGCAACTGACCCATATCTCACTGTGCTGGAGTGGGATCCCCCAATTCCTGCACAGTTGACCTAGATCTCTTTGTGCTGCCTCCTGCTTTATTTAGGGCCATAATATGGGTCATTTCTAAGCATATGCCAGGTTATTATCTTTCAGGCTGTGATGGGTTCTGCTCGGTGGAGGGTGGGTATTGCAGCCCTGCACAATAGAGGGCCCCATGCCGAGGGTGGCATCGGAAGCCTAAAATGCTCTTTATGCCCATCAACATCCCATTTCCTTGTCTCCAACAATTTGACAGCACCACATCAAATCCGAAACCAAAGAGTCTGTAAATCCATGAATCCCCAGCCCCCTATCCTCGAAAATGTGAAAGGCCGCCATTTTGACTCCAGGATTCCTTTTTGTTTTTTTTAAGTGTGTTGATAGGGCTGGACATCCATGATTTCGTTCATGGTTCCTTAAATTGAAAGTTGTAAAACTGCATGATAAACCCAAGTAGCTTTTTGCAATATGGGCGTGAACCTAAACATCAGGACGAGTTCACTCTTTTGTTATCCTGCAAATGAGACAACCACACTTGCTGTGTGCAAGCACACATACATTTCGAGCACGCTGCTTTCGTGTCAGATTAGACATATCACATACTAGTCAGCATTGTTAAGTTGAAAAAAAGGTTACCTAGAGCAGTTCTTTACTTTGCAGAAGCCACAGATTGATGGTCTTTCAAATGCTAATGGCCCTTACCAGCGTGCTGCAACTTGACAGGGAAACAGGTTCTTCCCACTCGGCATTTCACACTTGCGTCTGCCTCAGTCTCCTTATAAAAAAAAAAAAAATGATAAATGGGATGCTTAAAACTAGCAGAGTCTGGCGGAAATCGACCTGGGTCAGCACGTGACAACATGCTGGGGCATTAACTTAGTAATCTGTCAAACCCTTTGATCAGTGCTCGGATGGAGTAAACACAAATATATAAATAAGTCTTAATTAGGAAATTACGGATTCAGAGACCTCTTTTAAAAACACTGTTTAATCCATTTATATTCTAGAATGAGTCTACAATACGAGCGGTATCATGGCAAGTTACATTAAAAACATGTTGCCACGAGTAAAGCAGGAGAGAAATAAACTGTGACATCCAGTATACGAATTGTCACTATTAATATTTTCCTATGTGGAAATGCCAGCACTGAGAATATTTTGAAGTAGCAGACAGTGCGAGCTGAATACCTTAAATAAACGTGTAATGTTGGCAGATAAGGCATAGTGAGGTAAAAGTATTTAGCCTGCAGCTCACACTTTGGTGAAGAAGAGACGTCGGGATTTCAGAGCAGTCTGCAATTCAGGAACTTGAGCACATCTCTTCCTTGATTTAATTGGTAGAAATATTGTTTGTAAAAGGTCTTTTTGAAACATTTGTTTGAAAACAACACCTGACTGTGGAAGGCACAGCGGAAATACAGTGATTGTGTTTTTCTAAGTGAGGTTAACCACTGTTTTTCTAGGCATTTTCTAATTGCTTTTATTTTTAGTGGGGATATAGTTCGCCATAGTGTCTGAACTAGTGATGTGCTTTTATTACAGTAGTTAAAGATAACAATTATTTTGACTGTCATAAAAATCCTCCATGCAAGTTCCAAGGATGTGTGTTCAGAGCAGGGGTTGGACCTGGGGCAGTCAGGGCGGGTTATGTCTGCTGGAGGATTGCGTTATAATGCAAAATAGCCTATTTACCTGGGAGGTCTTGGGGCAGGGAAGTAAAACCTTTTCAGTTCTTCAAATTTTAATAAAATTAACAGGGCTCAAGTTCTAAAACATAGTGGGGGCATGAGTGACTCAACAATGTATGCATAGGCGCTGAGTACATGGGGGAAGAGGACATAGTTGCACCCATTCCCCTTGCCATGCTCATCTAAATCACTGGTTGTGGCAGGGTTTCAGTCTTCTCTCCTGTGGGGTACAGGCTTGGTGACTTGTTATCATGCATCTTGCAAAATATTCAAGTGCTGTTTACTTCAAAATTGGAAAGGATCCTCATTAATGGACCAGCTGACCTTTGATTGGAGGGAGTGGGCAGGCCAAATCTGCTTCACAGGTGCGGGAGTAGCATGGGACCATATACCAGATTGCTACAGAGACAACGCAGCAGGCTAGGTGACAGTTGCTGAGATGTTATGTGTTTAGACATTCCTATAAATCATATGCTTTTCGGTATTCCTGCTGCACAATTTGCTGTAAAATGTGCTATTTTGAACCGGTAGTGGGTCTTACATCACTCAGTGTGGTAATCTCTGCCCCGCAGAAAAACTCAAAAGCTGCCACGCATTAATATTTCCACAGTAAGTGAGCATATCTTAAAGTGAAATATATACATTTAGTTAAATTGGCCTGTCCCTTTAGAAGAAAGACAAATGAGCATTGACCTTTCAAAAAAAGTAATGAACACTGAAAAAAATAAAATGGTAGAGGAACATTTCCATTAACTATGCTGCCAAAGAATAAAAGGTGCCCACCTTTTAAACCCAACAGTTTATAATGAAATATTCAGAGGAAAACAAAATCCAAACAGGAGACGTGTGCTTTAATGACATTATTGTGTGGTCTTGTGGGTCAGCGCTTGCACTGGGAACATGACAACCTGAGGTGAAATCCTAGTAGCCAAACACTTGAGGAAGTAAACTTTTTTTTAATGCTGGCCACATCTATTTGCGACGTGTGCCCTGAAAATCAGCACAAGGCCAGAACCAGAGAAAATAGCCCCTCCAGTGTCTATGACATCAACCTCTCTTGCCACATCCTGGTCAAATACTCATGACTCACTTGCTCTCTCATCCTTGCCCCTCTCACCCCCACAATTGGCTTTCAACAATACTCTGTTTTATAAAGATAACTTGAGAAGTGCACACATATAGTAAAGTACTCACACAAATACATAAATCCTTTTAGAAATATGCAAGGCAAACGTTTACAATTGTGGTATTGCTCCCTAACCTTGAATAGAAGACTACAAATACCAGAATGCAATTCAGCACAAGGCAAAACATGGCTTGTGGAATATGAAAATGTACTTTCAAGCCTTAAACGCTCATAACAAAAAGTAATGTGAGCATACAAGGCGCCGGACACAGACTCCTAGGGAGGAACGGCTTTTTCACCCCTGTGGGACTGAAATCGAAACCACTCGACATGTCCATACACAATGCAGTGAAATGGAACAGGAATATATCAAATGGCAAATATGGCAAATTTGTGTTCAATATTTCACATATTGAAGATAATCAATTCTGGGCCACCATTATTTCGGTGTAATCCATTGTCAGCTCAGGAGCCCCCTATTATGTATGGAGGAAAGTACATTCTCGTATCTCTCCCCAGTAGCTGAGTCAGACTGGTGGGTTTTGACTGCAGTCTTTTTCTCTCTACATTCCCGGTCGGGGTATTTACTTGACATATTCATCTGGTGGGTGGAACACATCTTTTAATCTAATGATTTTAATTGTCCTTTTTTCCCCTTCACAATGTATTGTTTCTCCTTTTAACTGTATCTGAATTCTATTTTAATCTCTTGTATATAACTATTATGATTATATGTATTAATGATCTGTATCTGTATATTATGAATTGTGTAAAGTTTTCTATGAACCATCGACATACATCAATAAAATAAAATAAGAAAAAGTAATGTTTGAAAGCTTACCTGTTTGCATGTCAATGTTTGACAAAGGCATGTTTCATATGTGATGTGAGGATAATGTTAAATTCTGCCTAAAATACACGTTTTTGGCATGGTAAATATGAGCATGTGAACATAAGGCAGATAGTTTTAAATGGTTTTGTGTGATATGTTTAATTGTTCTGGTGGAGGGCACAGATTTCAGTCAGCAAACTGGTGCTTTGCGTGTACATAAAAAAATATAAATGTCCCTTTGTAATTCTTAACAAGTTAAGAACATCTTGTACAAAACAATGGTCTTGTAAATAGCTGTCACTTGTAAATTGCTCCCACTTCTTTAAATGCTGTGCTTTATCAGTTATCAGTTGAAGAAAAAAGGTGAGTGCTTATGAGTCTGGCAGCGTCCAGTGGGCCGCTGAGAGGGGGACATTTGTCTCTAGAGCATCGCAGCAGGAAGTTGAGAGGTGACATATTGTCTCACCAGGACAAACAGAACAGGAGTAGAGCATCTTACAAAGGGGCAGGACAGCTGCTTTTGAAAATCATTTCTATGTGTTGCTGGTGTCTGCTGGGACCCCTTAGCTGTGGAGCCCTGGCCAGCTGCATAGACTGCCCATGCCTCGGGCCGGACGTGGCTTTGGGTATCCATTTCCGTTGCACCGCTTTGCAAGCTTAAGGATATACACTGCTAGGGCTTTAAGTAGCCCGCTGCTAGGAAATGGTTCGAGACGGGGCACTGCCGGGGCTCCTAGTGTACCATGGCAGCGTCAGATGATGAGGTGGCTAGAGGCCTATCCTTTCTCTTTTAAAGCCTGAAGATCTCGCTAATTTGTGGAGAGCTCTAGACTTTAGAAAAAAAGGCCTTATTTCCATATTGTTGGCGCCGGAACCGGCCAGGCATCCTTTTAACCAAGAGATTTCTGTGGCTGGTGCCACCATTACAGAGGAAAAAGTGAGGCCGCTAGAAGCTGAGGCCTTTTTTCATAAAGCCTGGAGATCTCACTCATACACTGGAGCTTCAGGCGTTAGGGAAAAAAAAGGCCTCTGCTTCTAGTGGCCTAACCTTTTCATCCTTAATGGTTAGATCGGCCCCTCGCCAGGCCTCCCTCTAACTAAGAGATGCACGGTGGGGTAAGCGCTGCACTACTTAGTTAAAGGAATGCCTGCGACAGGCAGTGGGACCATTAAGGATGAAAACATGTGGTGCTGACCCCTGGCAGGCATCCCTTTATGAAAGAGATGCAGGGGTCGGTTGCAGCTTATTAGGGCTGTGGGATGTTTCAACTCACTGGTCCAGGCCCTGCAACATTACTGTGCATTGCTTGCAGCAGAAACATCAGAATGGCTGCCGGAAAGCATGCTGCTCACTAAAAATCACCAGAAAGCATGCAATAAAAATCTGAAAAATAGGCCGCCATCCACTTTTGCCCATGTCAGTGGTAACACAGGAGACCACTGCCAAAACCCATCATTTGGCTGCCCACAGAGCAAAATCATTGCAAAGGAAACACAAAGCTGTTTTAAAAATCCGTTTTTCCCTGGCTGTCAAATTTGCAAAAATCATGGCTCACAAATCACAAAAAAAGATCCAACCTCCTTGTTGCGTTTACTTCAAGAATCAACATAAATACAATGTCAGCAAGAATCATATGTCATCAGAACAAAATCCACTTTTAAAGATACTTGATGGAAAGAAATCTGTCAGAAATGGGTGCAGTGCCGTTACTCGCCTCCGAAAGACGCTGGCCATCTCTAAATCTGACAGGAGAAACTTGTATCAGAAGCCGAAGATGCCAAAGAAGGGATTTCCATCAAAATGCCATATAGAGTGCCACACATTGATTTCATGTTGAAAAAGACTGGAATTAAAGATATGTTTGTTTATTTTAAATTGATAAATGTAATTTTTCACAAGGAACAATTGACCATCAGGTAACTTGATTTAGCTAAAACTTCCAAGGGGCTTTCTTCCCCTGAGAACCTCCCACCTTGTTCATTCCCACCAAAAGGAGAGGATTTCACATTGGCATGTTAATCAGAAGGGGAGGAGATTTCCTCTGCTGCCCTGAGAAAGAAACAATGGGTTCTTTGAAGTGAATAGAAAATGCTAATTTGGGTGTGACTGACCACAACTGCTCTGGCAGGAAGACAAGCCATGTGACCCTCTGACTCAGCCCAGCTTTGGAGGTGGGCCAGACTTAAAATGCGGATTGAAGTTGAAGTAAATGTATGTTTTAGAAAAATGCTTATAACAAATTGTAATGAACTGACAAAAATATTAAACTTATAGGAAACTTAAGATGTCCCATTGGGTATCTTGTACTTTCATAGCCCCTTAGTATAAATCCATATTGGATCCGAATCTTTAAAGCACATCTTTCATTTTGAAATCTACCTTCACTAAAACCTCTGTAACTTTTGAACCGTACGTCCTAGAAACAAAATGTAAATGTCATTTTGAAGCTATCAAACGAACCCAAAACGGCATTCCAATTCCTGATAGTTTTGCTGTAATCGCGTTTCCCGCACATGGAAACGTTGCCACGATTTCGCATTTGGCTTCAATTTCACCACATATAAAAATAGCTATTTCTTGATTTCAACTTCTGAATTTCGTTTTCCATCTGCTAATCATTCTACAATCATTGCTAGTGTTGACCTGAACCTATCCTAAGCCACTCTCACTAGTTCTGAATCTCATTTAGCGAATTAAAATCATTTTTAGCATTTTTCCCATTCAATTCAAACCACATTTAAAAGCAATTGACCTGTTTAAAATCATACCTGTTCTCTCTAAGCTTGCTGGGGGAATCGGGGTTGAAACTGCCATTGTTGATTGTTGTTCCTGATACCTGTGTGCCCTGATTCCATATCTCCATAGTGCATGTTGGGGGGAGTGAGTGTAACAGAGGGAAAGAGTGATTACATTGTCTTTGGTTAAATTCATATCAAGTTTATTTCTGTGTTGCATTCTTTCATATCACTGCATTTCCTTCAACCCACATAAAGTTATTATCTGCTACATTAATCCGCCAATTCCTACTCCTAATTGATTAAAGAGATTGTTGATATTGTAATATTACCCATTGCTGATCATTGTTCATATTCATAAGTGTGATATTCAGATATTATTCATATTCATAAAAGTGTAATATATATATTGTTCAATTCCTCAAATAAATCTTTTAATTTGCAAAACAATCCCATTTCTTGGTTCAGTGAGACCGGGGGGATTCAAAGAGAGGGGCGTTATATAAGGGTACATCATCCAGAATTAAACACACTTTTGACATAAAAATATATAAATAAGGGTTTCCATTGGGCATCCCATCCTAGGCATTGACTTAGTTGGAGTGCTGGATTGAAATCACTTACAGATTGGGGGCTCATGGCCAGGATTTCTGGATTAGAACTACCACTTGTGCAGCTTAATACAGTGTGCTAACGAATAGGATACATAAATCCTGTTGGGCTAACGCGCTGTGTTACACTGTAAAAGCACCCCTCAAAAGTGAACGCTCTAAGGAAACTTTCTGTTTTGCGAAGATAAAATAATAAACTTCTGTAAATCAGGAAGGAAATCAATTTCCAGAATGGCGACATCGGTAGACATCAAGATAGCTAGAGAGCACCTTTTACATAAGTTATTTGTGAGAGGTGAGTGGACTGAGCAGGACCAGAATGTGTGGTTGCAGGCAATCACACAACAGATCACTGCAACAGGGTCAGGTATATGGAGAGCCCAGGGTCCCTTACATGTGGCCCCGAGTGAACTATATATGGCCCCTAAGGCCAAGGACCCTAGTACCAGAGGCCTTCATCGCTCCCAGTCCCTGGAGTCTGCCACCCCCATGTCCACTGGCGCACATGAGCCCAGGGCCACTGGGATGGCAGATTACTATCCAGTTAGAAGTATGGGGCTCATAGACCAGTACATCCCAGGAATGGATGGGCGGGCATCTGGGTATGAGTACCCAAGTACTGTGAAGTTTAGTGGGGAACTCCAGGAGAGTAGGCCCACTAAGGGCATCCTGAACACCTCTGCCCAGTTAGGACAGTGGGGGGAGTACCCATCAAATCCTGGCAGCAAGGAGGAATCTGAAGACTCCTCTGAGCGCCCCAGGACACAGGAGACTAGGTCCCCACATTCTGCCAGCCATTCCCAGGCTTGCAGAATCCGGGAGAACCTTGAAGATCAAACGGGCACCTCTGGAGCAGTGCCTCTGAGTCAGAGGATGAATGGACCAGGGTTGCCCGAACCAAGAAGACCAATAAGGCAAAAAGGGCCTTGCTTAAGGACCCTTTACAACAGATCAAGGCAATAAAGAGCGTCATCACGCCTTATCATAAGAACGCTAAGTATTCTGTTTGGGAACACAGAGCTCTTTGAGCAAATCATGGAGACTTTCCATTTGAAAGACAGCAGTAGCTGCATTCAGTTTGTGAAATGGACATTCTCACCAGAATACTCCAGTTTCTTTGCGGGGCTGGAAGACCAAAATCATTCAAGATGGTCCACATATAGGGCGGCCATCTTGAAGCATTTTTCTGTTCAAAGAAATCCCCAAGAGGCTCGCAAGGCAGCCTACAACTTGCAATGTGGGGAGGATCAGGCCCCACAAGAATTTGTGCAGGAGTTAAAGCGTGCCTTTGCACAGACTACCAGAAGGGGGCGCATGGACAACAAAGAATTTGTTAATACTTTTTTCCATGCCTTACCAAAGTACATCATGACCCAGCTAGTGAGATATTTTCATGAGAAAAGATCACTAGACTGGGTCATTGAACAGGCCACCCGAATCTATGAGGTGCAGAAGCCCATAGAAAACTAAAATAATGCTAAAAGCCCCAAACCAACCAGCACCCCTGCTGCTGCTAAGGTGGCAGAGGTAAAGGTTGCCCCCATTTTGGATTTGGAGATGGGGGGGCTAAAAACGTGCCTGCACAACAGAATAATTCCAAGCCCAGAAGGCCCTCGGGCCAGTCACAGACAGGGAGCCAAGGAGGTAGTCCCACAAATGGGGTCCCTCACTCCCCTGACTATGTAAGTCCCCGCTACAAGGGGAACAGACCCATCCTGGGTTATGTGTGAACTCCTCCTGCCCAAAGGGGGGGGATACAACCAAGGACCTAACCCAGGGAACTTCCCTCCTAACTTCCCCCAGGAGGGCAGAAATTCCCAAAATCCTGGGCAGAACTTTTTCCCCAGGTATCCACAAAACTTCCAACCCCAGAATAATCCATCCTTCTTTCCCCACTTTCCTGAGCCCAGACAACCTAATCCAGAAGAGGGGAGGCCAAGGGTGGAGGCGTACAAAAAATCTTCCCAACCCGGGGTATTACCAGAGCAGGTATACCCTGCCGGGATCAGCCCAGAGGAGAAAACAGAACCCTGTATCAGCCTGAGCGGGTTTCACAGCAAGAGCGCCAGGTCCAAAATCTGGCACAGGATCTGGGTTGCATGCTGAGGGCTCAGCAGAACCCACAGATGAGCATGCGGCACAGGATGCCTCCAACTCTGGACCTGGTGCTCCAGAACAATGACGGGGGCAGCACCCCGACAAACCACTGGTTCACAGGGAGGAGGCACAAGGGGAAGGGGGGTGTAAAGCCTTGGAGGAAGATTCCTTCCCCACTTGTAAACAGCCCCTGGAAATCCAGGAACCAGAAACAAAATCTCCTGCCCCTGAAAGTCTGCCACACAAGGAGCACAGGGGGGGTAGGAGAATCAAAGGACCCAAGCAGACCCACTTTGTGGAGGAGGTACAGATCTTCCAATTTGAAGGAGAGGGATCCTCAGAGGATCCTGGGAAAAGGATCTTCTCCTTCAGAGATGGGGGAACTCCTCCCAAAGAAGAATGGGTCCCAAAGGATTCAAATCCAGACTGGGTAGATGTTGGGACTGAGCTAGCGCTGCCCATCATCCCATCCCAGAACCAACAGCAAGCAAATCCCCTGGTTCAAACCCATCCTGAGGACTGCCTCCAAAAAGGGGTGGGGGGGCGGCCCAGTACTGGAACCAGGGGAACTCAAAACTTCTCCCATCTCTTCACCTTTTTCTTTCAGATTCCCAAGACTCTCCACAGAATTCTGCCCAAATCTCTTCTCTCTCAATGTCCAAAACAAGAAAATTAGCCCACCAGTTGTCCAAAAATGTGCATTATCTGTTCCCCCTTGCGGAGAAGGAGGGAAGATACTATGCCCCGGTACAAATACAGGGGCAGGGTACAATTCTGCCACTGGTGGACACTGGATCCCAAGCTACCCTTCTGTCCAAAAAGGCCTTTGATGAACTGAATTCAGGAAGGGGGGAGAATTACCAAATTCCTCTCACCTCTCTTCCTAGACAACTTCAGAACTTTGACGGGAAGGAAATTCTCGTCGAGGGGACTGCGGATTTAGACATTAAAATTGGGCGACACAAGGTGAAGCACCCGGTCATAGTTGTGACTCCAGAGGGCACCCCTTGTTTACTAGGGAATGATCTCCTGCGAAGGTTGTCACCCCTAATAGATTGCATAAACAAGGTCCTCGGGACCCAAACTAGCCGATCCATAAAATGAAAACAGAGTGTCAACCATGTTAGTTTAAACAGCTAATGCCACACGGTTGAACAAAAATCTGACCAAGTAAAATTTCACTTTCAGAACAACCAAATTCGAGACGTGACAGTAATAGCAGTAGGACAACAAACTGGTGATGGTGGGTCCAGTCTATTACTGAAAATCAACCTTCCTTACAGTTTAAGGTGGCATTGCACACTGGAAGGAAACACTATGAAATTCTTTACCAATCCACAATCAGACATTCCCACTCCTATAGTCCAGAAAGATGTGAAATCAGCTCAGAGCCTGGCTGATATTCAGAAAATTGGAGAGCAGTTGTTCATCCTTGTTCAGTTAAATGAAGGGAAGGAATCTGTTCTCGCTCGAGTGTGTGTGAACAATGGTAAGAGCTTCATCAGCAAAGCCATGTTTCGCCAACCCCCAAAAGATCCAGCCATTCCCACCTTCAAACTGATAGACAAATGGGAAATGGATCTGGAAACACCCAATTCCAAACATCTCCTGCCAAGCAGGTGTATGCTCAAAATATCCATAGGCAACAAGAGCATAGTCCATAATTGTTGGGTCGTGCGAAACGTCACTGTCGCCTTTTACTTAGGCAGTGACATTCTCAATCGCTTTGCCAATAGATTGGACCTCATAAACTTCAAAGCTTGATCCCGATTAGCGGATAATCCTATCAGCTTTGATGACCCAGAGAATGCATTTAGGTCAGCACAACTGCTGCCTTATGCAGTTGAAATTCAGATTGGAGAGGAAGTCACCATCCAAGAAAGGACCTGACAATTCTGCCTGGAAGTGAAAGTTAAAAGAGGACAGAAATTGAAAAACCCTGATGCTTATATTCATCTAAATGCTTCTCTCCAACAGCAAGGGTTGGGGGTAAGCCCAACACCACTAGTCAATATAGAACATGACACCATTCCAATAGAGGGGGACAACAGCGACTTAAAGAGTATCACTCTAGCCGCAGGCACCATTATTGGAATGGCGGTTGATGACCGGCATTTTTCCATTGATTTAGGCAATAAACTGTTAGGGCCAATCCTCAAGGACTGTTTTGACAGTGACAGTGATGACAACACAACACCAGACAGGATATTTACCCGGCATGGGGTGAACTTCCTGGTGTACACTTCCTGCCCTTATGGTAAGGAAGAGGTGACTTGTGACTTCAGGAGGGATGAGGTGATTTTCCAGGTCCATGAGGGCTGCCTTTCCCACCTGAAGCCACCAGTCCAAATCAGCACTTTGACCAGGGACTTCTCCACCCAGCTGGAGGAGGCCGCTGAGATAGCAAAACCAGAAGTCTTGCCAGGCTTCAGGCAGATGGTTGAAGAGAGAGTAAACCTAGCTGATGCCTGTGAGACTCTGGAGCAGAAGCAAAAGTTGAAACAAGTTTTCTTGTATTTTCAAGATCTCTTTGCGGTGGACTCATATGACTGTGGTCGCACCGACATCCACACAACAACAATTCCCACAGACCCTGGCATGACTCCAGTATTTGTGAAGCAATAACGCTTGCCTCTCGCATCAATGGAGTCCCTTACTGAAATCATTAAGAACCTTGAGTCCCGTGGGATAATACGTCCAGTCCACAGCACCTTCAATAATCCTGTGCTGGGGATATTGAAGCCAAACGGCCAGTGGAGACTCTGCGCCAACCTTGGGAGCTCAACAAACAGGTCCATACTTCCCGATGGCCTCTTCCCTACATTGACCAAGGGCTGGCCCAGATCCAGGGGTCACATGTATTCACTGCAATAGACCTGACGAATGGATACTGGACTGTTGCTGTCAGTAGGGAGGACCAATACAAGATGGCCTTTACCTTTGGGGGGCAGCAGTACACATGGACCCGGACTCCCTACGATACATCAACTCCGGCAATGAGTTCAACATTTTCCTACATAAGGCCATGCCCGACCTGGGTGAAAGGGGTAACCTGGCTTATGTAGATGATGTCCTTATCAAAACCTCAACTGTGGAGGAACACATAGCGGAGATCCGTTATGTTCTGACACAGGGCTGCCAGAGCAAAACTTTCCTTTCAAAAGGCACAGTGGTGTAGAACCCGTGTACATTTCTTGGGGCATGAGATTAATCCTCAGGGTCTCTGTCCCCAGGAAAAGAAAGCGGAAGCACTCCAGAAACTGAAAGACCCCCACACTTCTGTGGGAACTAAGGAGCCTCCTTGGACTGACTAATTAAGCAGAAAGTTCATTGAGGGCTACACAGAGATCACCAGACCCCTGATTCATCTTTTTAAGGGGGAGTCAAGTGGGAATGGGTTCCAGAACAAGCCGAGGCAGTAAGACAACTCAAAAGAAGCCTCTCACAAGCGCCTTGCCTAGCTTACCCTGTCAGAAACAAGGAGTTCTTCTTGGAGACAGGGTTCTCTAATACATGCTTGACTGCAGCATTATACCAAAAGTATGATTTTGCTGAGCATATGCAAAAGCATGTTGAAGGTGTTTTCTTAGATTTTCAACATACTCATGAGTTGTGGAGGCATTGATCAATGTCTGCTATTGGGTCCTGTAGAGCAGATGCTGGGGAAGCACCATCCTGCGTCGAGTCATCAGCTCAAATGGTGACATTTTAGTTGCAGATGAAGCAGTAGATCTGATGGTCATTAGGACAAGAGGTAATCGAATATCCCAACTTGGCCCAGAATCTGCCACAAACTTTTTTAATATGCTCACAATTGTTCGATTATATCTCTCTCCTGCACCACTAGAGGCTAGCCGGTAAGCAATATGTGGCTTCCTTTTAACCCCAAGTATCTCCCACATCTGTGTCATTACTTCGCTGGTGAAATGGCTACCTCTGTCTGACTCGATCCTTTGGGGTAGTCCAAAACGCAAAAAGATGTGGTTGATCATCAGGGCAGCTGCTGTTTCTGCCTGGTAGTTTGGGGCCGGGAGACATTCCACCCATTTAGTAAACAAGCATGTCACGGTCAACATGTACTTGTTTCCCCCAGAGGAGCGAATAACAGGCCTGATAAAGTTGACTTGCAAATCTGACCATGGCAGTGTCATCCCCCTCTTTTGGTGAGGCGCCTGGTGTGTGAGGGATGTTGGCTGAAATTGTGCACATACAAGACACCCCTTCAAGTATTGGTCGAGGTCCTGCCCCATGTGTGGCCAGTATGCAACCTCTCTTAAGATTTCAAGTGTTGTATGAAACCCCCTATGACCGGCTGTGGCCGCATCATGGGTGTGACTTAACATCAGGCTTCGGAATGAGGTGGGAACCACCCACTGATCATGGCCAGCTAGGGATTTCCTCACCAACAAACCATCTTGGATTTGGAACATTTTTGGACATTTCATCAACACTCTGAGGTCCTCTTTCCCAATGTAATCGGTATCCGTCCCCTGAGAACCACCCACCTTGTTAATTCCCACCAAAAGGAGAGGATTTCGCATTGGCATGTTAATCAGAGGGGAGGAGATTTTCTCTGCTGCACTGAGAAATAAACAATGGGTTCCCTGAACTAAATAGAAAATGCTAATTCGGGTGTGGCTGACCACAAGTGCTCTAGCAGGAAGACAAGCCATGTGACCCTTTGACTCAGCCCTGCTTTGGAGGCGGGCCAGACTGAAAATGTGGATTGAAGTTGAAGTAAATGTATGTTTTAGAAAAATGCTTATAACAAAATGAACTGACAAAAATATTAAACTTATAGGTTGTTAAAATTAAAAATTTGCCGACAGTTTAAAACCAATTTGGAATCTGTGCGATGTTCTGAGACTGAACCCCGGAAATTATTCATATTCTAGCTGTGGTGATTATGTGAGGAACATGAACAATTACAGGAATATGCCCAGCAAGGATGTGCATGCATGTATAAAAATTGGTGCAGAACTAACATTGAGAAACCCACCAAAAGCGCAAAAAATTGTCATTTATGAACTAAAGCTCGCAGGAAAATGAGAGTTGCACAGCAATGTACCTTAAGAAATCTGTCATCTAATTATGTATTATTAACAGGTTGTGCATCTTGGAAATATGTTTTTTGGGGAACATAGATTTCCTAAGTAAAAGCAAAGGGGAGGGATTTCCTTAGGACCATAAACACAGTGTCACTCTGACAATTATGACACACTGCTCCTGTCTCAAATCAGGAGAGGGGAAATTCTCTGACCTATCAAATCCTTAGAGGGTTGGGCATAGATAATCAGCCTCCCCACTCACTTTGGAAATGGATAAATAGGGACTGTTGAGGACCCAGAGACACACACTTTCCACTCATCAACTGATTCCTTGGCAAAGCACCCTGCAGGAATATCCAGGCTCCAGACATAGATCCAGACTCTAGAACCAGACCCAGAATCCAGACTCTAGAATGTTGAAGCAGAGAGGCCTAATCCAAAAATCTGAACTCTTTTCAGCTGGCCTTCAGAATCTTTTGAAGCCTGATTCTAACCCCTAAACTTCCAAGGGGCACCACAAAATCCAATAGCCTGGCTGAGTTGTTTTGCTGTTCTAGCTAAGAACCCTGTGCTAGAACTAAGATCCAGACCCGTAGAGCATAGCTGTAACCCAGAACCCGTCGGATCCAGTCCAAGAAGCCACGCAGACCAGAGTGCCTTGCTGAGAGCAGAGTCCAGGTGCCCTGAATCCTGTCCGGTGGCGATTGAAGTCCAAACCATTGAACAGATTTTTGACGAGGCCATTCCATTCCATAATTGTAAGTATTTAGTGTAGAACTGTCCCTAGTCATCTCTTAGTTTAAAGTAATCCTATTCAATCCCTCTCAACCTATCCAGAACTGCATTACAGAATCTTGTGTCCATCCTGAATTCTTCTCATTATATATTCTATGATAATTGTAGCGATAATCATCTGTGTGCTGATATTTTTGAAGCAAGTCAAGTGTCCTGGTGCACAACAATCAGAGCGGAAGGCGCCCTGTTCTGGTGGTTTTCCCGTTGGGTATCTTGTACTTACATAGTCCCTTAGTATAACTCCATATTGGTTCCAAAGCGCATCTTTCATTTTGAAATCTTGACTCTGTTTCTGAGAAAAATCTACCTTCACTAAAACCTCTGTAACTTTTGAACCGTAATGTCATTTAGAAGCTAACATCCTCAGCTTTCAAACAAACCCAAAACGACATTCCAATTCCTGATAGTTTTGCTGTAATCGCGTTTCCCACACGCGGAAAAGTTGCAGCGATTTCGCATTTGGCTCAATTTCACCACATGTAAAAATAGCTATTTCTTGATTTCAACTTCTGAATTTCGTTTTCCATCTGCTAATCATTCTACAAGCATTGCTACTGTTGACCTGAACCTATCCCAAGCCACTCTCACTAGTTCTGAATCTCATTTAGCGAATTAAAATCATTTTTAGCATTTTTCTCATTCAATTCAAACCACATTTAAAAGCAATTGACCTGTTTAAAATCATACCTATTCTCTCTAAGCTTGCTGAGGGAATCGGGGTTGAAACTGCCATTGTTGATTGTTATTCCTGATACCTGTGTGACCTCATTCCATCTCTTCATATTGCATAGTGGGGGGAGTGAGTAACAACAGGGGGAAAGCGTGATTACATTGTCTTTGGTTGGAGTCATAACAAGTTTTATTTCTGTGTTGCATTCTTTCATATCACTGCATTTCCTTCAACCGCACCAAGTATTCTCTGCTGCATTAATCCTCCTATTCCTATTCCTAATTGATTAAAGAGATTGTTGATATTGTAATATTACCCATTGCTGATCATTGTTCATATTCATAAGTGTGATATTCAGATATTATTCATATTCATAAAAGTGTAATCTATATATTGTTCAATTCCTTAAATAAATCTTTTAATTTGCAAAACAAACCCATTTCTTGGTTCAGTGAGACCGGGGGATTCAAAGAGAGGGGTGTTATATAAGGGTACATCATCCAGAATTAAACAAACTTCTGACAAAAAAATATATAAATAAGGGTTTTCATTGGGCATCCCATCCTAGCCATTGACTTAGTTGGAGTGCTGGATCGAAAATCACTTGCAGGGCATTGAGGGGGAAGCGGCCCAATAGGCTGCAGGCGACTCCTGTTGGTAGGCTAAGCCCCCTTGATGAGCCCCGGCTCGTTTCCCCATGGCGCTTAAAGCACTGCACACTACTTGGCATGTTTGAAATGTTTGCAGTGCAATTCTTAGTGTTTTCAATTGCTTCATTCTATTAGCATGCCTGTGACAAAACTGAAGGATTTAAGACAACAAACAAAGTAATGGAACTATTCACCTCAGTATTTCCCCAATGATCCGCTAAGCTAAACAATAAATCGAACAAAAAACACTATTTAAAAAAATTATTGAAAACATAGGAAAAGTCCCTTTTGAAAGTGCACAGACGTGTGCTTTTAGTAAAGTACAGTTTTTGAAACACCCCTGCTGCAGGTTGGGCCTCCCTATTCGACATCAATGACCAGCTCAGAAAATGTGATTTTTAAGAGTCTTTTACACACCCTAAAATCAATTAATACATGCCTTCAATGGCCATGACATGCACTGAAGAGGCTATTTGTGAGCCTGACCAGGGATGTTAAAGACATGCATGTGATCTGTGGCAGCGAGGAGAACCCGCAGTATCATTGTAAAACTGCCCCACATCTCCCTTAATACATTAAATAACTTCAAATCCTTTCTTCACCCATGAAGCAATATATGCTGGGATGCCCCATATAATCTGTGAGATGCTGATTCAGTCCCAACATGCACAGAATGCATGCATGTGTGCTTGTGAACATGTGCTCATGTGGGCATGTGGGCATGTGTGCATGTAACTCTACTGATTCTAGTGTGGAATGTCAGACCCCCATTCTAAACTAACCAGTAGTAGTAGAAAGAGCTATTTTCTGCAGCGCCTCTACACAATGGAAATCCTTTCCAATGCATTGCAATAAAACATTCAAGTTGAACTAGAATCACATGCACTGCGATGTCAAAGGGCTGAGGCCAATGCTCTGCAGAATCCCAAGTTTCCACAAAGTTAAAATAAGTGCTGGAAAGTCTTTTATGCTTTTTGCAAGGGTTGAGTCATTCACTGGATAGTGCATTCTGCAGCTCAGATGTGTTCTCCTCCAGGATATTTTTTTTCTTCAAATAATGTATTGAATTGATGCATTTTTTGACACACTTTTTGAGAAAAATGCAGTTAAATCCCATGAAGTATAGAACTGGTTCCCTAGGCTACAAACAAAATAATGCAATATGTGACAGGCCATCATCAGTTCACAAAAGTATTTAACAATATTTTCATGCCACCTGTGTCCAAAATAGATAGCATTGCAATTGAAAATCACTTTTGTAAAACTACACAAATAACATATGCCAGCGTTGCCACTGTAAATCACCGTAATGATGCTGCTCACAAACTATGTACTAGCATTGCCAGTGCATGGTCGCATTGCCAATGTACATCACGTTCATAATGTTCTGTCCATTCTATATAAGTTTCAGGACACAGCGCATACAATATCTTCCAACATTCCACTGTAAATATCTTTTGTGAAGCTTTGCTAATATGAGATACTGTTGCCACGTTCATTCACCTTGAATGTGCTGCACCCACAATAGTCAAATATTCATACTGTAAAAGCATGTTGCTGTCCATTCAAAATACACGTGAGTGGTGCCACTGTACATCACTTTCATTAAGCTGTAACCACAATACAGTCCAGTGAAGTGTAATATGAAATATGGACAGATATGTTTGGCGTCCTTAACATGCACATAAATACAAGCTTCGAAAGTCCCTTTGAAAAAGCTTGTAGCAAAGAAGGGAGTAACCCTGTGTAATGAAGGATTTCCTGCATAGCTCCAACAAGAACCCAATGACCATGCTTTATGTAGATCATAAGACACACTTTGTAGATGATCCAAACATATGCACCCTTAACCAGACTCGGCAGCATCTGACATTAGTTAGAGAAATATAATAGAAGTGTTTATTACGTAAAAAATAAATGATCACCGCTGGTACCATTAGCTTAATACACAGTACATGTATGCCACAGGATGTGGTTAGCTTTTCTTGAAGCATGAAAACTCCCCATCAGTTCACAGCAGAGAACATTAGAGAGACCATTGCAGAAAGTTGCACATTCCAAGATGAAACAATTCACACAGCCAAAGGTTTAATGCTGCACAATGATTGCCGGATGCAAGTGGGGTGGACGTTTTCCCAGGGTTTAGTTTCCGGTACTGGAGTCAGACAAGGGAAACACAAAAACATACTAGACTCCGGAGAGAAACAAGAAATATACAATAATATACAACAGAAATGTACAAAAATATATAATGGGCGAAAATGAGGATGCATGTATTTACAGTCCTGATCAGAAATTACTGGGGATTAAATGAGTCCAGGCAATGAGTGAACTATTGCTTGTCTGCATTTTTGATCCACGTTATGAGGTTATGTCAGAAAGTGAGGTAGGGTTGGTCAGTCTTCAAGGTGGATGGTAGGGAGTTCCAGAGTTGAGCTGCTTTCACCTGAAAGCTGCAGCCACCGACTCTAGTCAATTTAACTCTAGGTATGGAAATGTTGTTGGAGTTGGCGGAACTGGTGAGTCTTGTAGGTTTTATTCTCGTGAATCTTGTAGCGAGGTAATGTGGTGCGGTGTCATTGAGGCATTTGTAGACCAACGAGGCAACTTTTAGTTGGATTTTCTCCTGAGTAGAGAGCCAGTTATTGGCTTGTCTAAATTCGGTAATGTGGGCTCTTCTGGGGATACCTAGCGCTGCTCTGAGTGCATTGTTCTGCAAGATTTGAATTCTTTTGACAACTTCCTTATTAGCCCCGATATAGAGTGAATTGCAGTAGACCAGCTTTGATAACACGAGCGCTCTTGCAAGTGTGATGCAGCTGTTGTTCGATAGAAAGGGTTTGCCTGCTCTTATCAATTTACAGGTGTAGGCAGTTGCAGAAGCCATCACGTTGACCTGATTATTGAAAGAGAGGGTGGAGTCGAGGTAGAAACCCAGAGATTTAACCTCGTGGGCTGTTGTAATTTGGTTGTTGTCAATATTAAAGGGGGAGTAGTTAGGGCCCAGTTTTTTTAGGGTAGAGGGTGTGCCTAGGATGATGATTTCAGTTTTGTCATCATTCAGGAATAGTGCGTGAGTGGCCATCCATGCCTGGATGATGAGATACACTCTGTTCACCAAAGCCAAATCCTTGTCGTAATCACCGGTAAGATGTAGGAGAATCTGAGTATCATCTGCATAATTAGTGTCGGTGATACCAAGATGGTCCAGATCATCGAAAAGGGGCTTAGTGAAGATGTTGTAGAGTGTGGGAGAAACACAAGATCCCTGGGGCACACCACATGTGATTGCGATGGAGTCTGTTGCCGCAGTGGTGGAGAAGACTCTCGTAGTCCTATTATTGAGGAAGGATTGGATCCAATTTGTGGCTTCTTCTGAGAAGTGTGCAGCCATATCCAAGTGCTTACAAAGGACCTTGTGGTCAACAAGGTCGAATGCAACTGATAAGTCCAGGAGGAGGAGTAGGGCTGGTTTGCCTTGATCCCTTAGCTCATCAATTTGCCCCTTTAGGTCTAAGAGGGCAGTTTCAGTCCCGTGCTGGGGACGGAAGCCAGACTGCCGTACTCCTAGTAAATTGTTGGTTTCCAGGTGTTTCTGTATTTGAGAGTACGCCACTTTGTCTATAATTTTTAAGAGGAATGGCACGGTGGTGATTGGGCGGTAGTTCGTAGGTATGGCTGGGTCTAGCATCTGTTTTTTAAGCAATGGGAGTACCCAAGATTCTTTTAGGTTACTGGGTATGGACCCTGTTGCGAATGAGGCATTAATGAGTTTTGAAATAAAGGGAGCCAGGTCTCTAGCTGCGTTCTTTATCAGTTGGGCTGGACATTGATCTCCTTGGCATTTAGATGGTTTGAGTGACAGTATGATTTTTTCAGTCTCAATAATAGATACTTTAGAGAACTTGAAGCGAAGATTGTTGATGTTATTTTTGGGAGGGGTAATAGTTGTTTTGGGTTTAGTATCCAGACTGAGCGAGGATTTTTTCATGGCGATTTTAGATTGGAGAGTTGTCACTTTGTTAGCTAGGGCTTGCTGGATGTTGGTGCACCATGTTTTATCTTTGACACAGTTGTCTGGCACTGGGATGGGAGATTCTATTTCCTTTAGGATAATGAAGAGTTCCTTCATGCTAGAGTTGGCTTGGGCTATTCTAGTGTTGTAGGTTTCCCGTTTAGCCGACAGTATTTCCTTTTTGTAGAGGGTGTAAATGTCTCTCAGAGTGCTCTTATTTTCTTCAGATGGTTGTAGTTTCCATGTGACCTCACATTGTCTTTTTGTGGTACGAAGAGTTTTTAGGTGGGGGGTGTACCATGAGTTGAGGTGGGCTTTAGGTTTGCTTCGTCTCACTTTAAGAAGAGCAATTACGTCCAGAGCAGATTTGTTGTACTCATTCACTAGAGTATCAGGGTCCAGGTTATCTGGTAATGAATTAAGTGTAGGGAGGATAAGCGGGAGTAGGTTATCTGGGGTCATGTTTTTCTTGTTCCTGGTCGGGATGGCTGGTGCTGGCTGGGCTAAGGTAGGAGTAGGTCGGTCCGTTTCTAGAAGAAATGTTATAAGGTGGTGGTCTGTCCAAATTAGTGGGGAGATCGATAGGACAGAGGCATTGCAATTGTGGTCTGCCACCCAGTCAAGTATTCTGCCCTTGTTATGGGTAGGGTGAAGTACTTTTTGTGAGAAGCCTAGTTCAGAGAGTAAATTAGCCACTCTGCTTGCCTGTGGGCCATTTTGATCTTTGAAGCCCAAGTTGAGATCCCCTAGTAGGATGACTTGCAACATGAACCAAGGGTAACAGCCTGTAATGATGAGAACCATATGATGGTGCCAACCGCAGAGGTTAATAGGAAGTTCTCTTAAGCGTAATATTTTATGTGTCACACTGTCACATCTCACAATGATGATGGGTCAGGAATTCTGAAACCGTTCACTCCACATTACTCCTTCTGGAGCAACCAATAGTGAACTTAGTTCTGACTGATACATGTGGCTAATGCATCTGTACAATCGTGGCGCGTGAGAAGGGAAATGATGTCACTGAACATGCGCCACCAGGCGAGCACGTCACCGTACAGCGTGGTTAGAATAGGCCAATGGATTTATAAAATGTAAAGTAGTACCTATATTGTTGATCACACCAGCCAATGAACAGTCATGACATTTGCAACAAGTGATGTATTTTCCTTTCTGTAATTACTACATAACCTTCCATTTTCACCATCAGAATTTGAATGTCTGTTAGACATTTCCCTGACATGGCTATTAAAATAATGTGTGTTTTTCTCATATCTCGTGCATCACTTGTTTTGGCTGTTTGGATTACTTTTATTGATATGAAAGGGAAATGCTTTACACCACCAATATCAATGCAAATTATTTTCATGAAGTTGTCTGTGGCTTGTGGTGCTTGATAAGTAAATAAATAATGGTAGCACAGCTCCCATTGGCAGAAAGTGCAAGGCTTCCTGTTGGTTCTTCCTTACAGAGTGGCAGGTGACTCTTTGAATAGGAGAGGTGGGAAATATGTGGATGACAGCCCAAGACTGTTTTTCTGCATTGGGTGAGCACGTGAGGGACAGAGAGTAGTAGCTGCCGTGAGCCTTTGTTTGTTATGTGAAAGCTGCAGCTTTTGTTATAACACAACACGCTTTTCCATGTCGGAAGAGGAACCTTCATAGTAGCGCTGTGTCTCTCTGCAGCTGCTGCCAGTCACTGCAGATAGTAAAGCAAGGGTGGGTCTGGAATTTAGGGCACACCCTGGGTCACCCTAATTTCAACATTATGTTGACATCCACAAAAGTGACATCACAGAAAATGACGTCATGTTGGGTGACATCAGCCGTTCATACTTCAGGGCATCAGGGACAGTTACATTAAAATATGTTACCACAAATGTGACAACACACCAATATCAGTGGTGTGCATTATATCAACGGTCACACATGATAACAACAACAATATTATTATTAGTAATATCATTGTTATTATTATTATTATTATTATTATTATTATTATTATTATTATTATTATTATTATTATTATTATGTGTATTACTATTAATGCTATTATTATCGCAACCAATCCAGAGCCATGATTCATGTGTTTGTTTTTTGTATTATTTAACTAGCATACTGTTCGGGGTGAAACCACTTGTAATCACTCCCGATGTTCGCAGACAAAGCAAGGCAATATTACATATTGTGTGCAGGATCACACACTTGAGTTAAGTGATGAAGCTGCGATTTGATTCCAGTCTGAAAGTTAAGCACTTGTTCCTGCATTGTCTCATCTCTGGTTAGTGCAGATATCTAGGATACAATCATTCTCTCTTGTATAGACATGACTTGAAAAGTATCTTAAATAAACCAACTAGACAAGCATAATGAAGTATAAGCGTAATTTTATTTTTATTTTTTATAACACGCTTAATACCAAAGAGATTTTTAAGCACAGACCTGTGATACCAATCTGTTTTGCTCTGTGTTGTCTTGCATCCGAGACGAGCCCCTTGCCTCTGAGCTATACTACCCGTGAATATTCATATGAACATGAAGCGTAGGATTGTAGTTTGTTTATGCATATTCCGAATCGAGGACTCCATGTAGCCATGTTCTCATTGTTTTAATGTCAAATGTCAATAAAATGAGATGGCCAAAAATAAATAAATAAGCCTAGGGTTTGTGTCTGGGTGTCAAGCTAGCAGGCATGGAAATATTCTAGCCAGGTTAAATGGCGGATGGTTTTTTTTGTGACTTCGTTTCCCTAACTGAAGATGTGTGGGGGGGTTTCAGGTGCAAATGTGCCTATCCATTGTTATAACGGACACATTCATGCTTAGTAAGAGATTTGTCCAGCACAATGGTTGTCCAAGCCCTCAATTACCAATGTCCAGGAAATGTATGTGTATCCTTGGCATATCAGGACTGTGAGCCCTCAATGTGAGGGAGGCACTGTGCACTGGTGCCCGCTGAACGTATGCTTTCCTCGACCTTTCTTTGCACTACTCTAGCAGAGGTACAGCATCATGTCATATGATGCAATTACTAGTATTACTAACAAAAGAGCAGAAACCTTAGTGTTCTCCATAGGCGAGGCAGAAGACATACTAAACCTGATTCAGGAAAAGGGACATACAGCATTTCGTGGTGATCCAACAACACAAATTAAAAAGTTAGCATATCTGCTAAGGAAAGAAATGGGAATTGCAGGCCTCCACCTTAACGAGATATTATAGGCCATACAAATATATAGGGGACTGTGCATCAATGTACGACCTGCACTCTGCAAGGAGAGTAAGGAGTTAATTAAGATATCGGAATCATTTTTTAATAAGTGTTCCTTAGGCCTGATCTTACTTACAATAACAGAGTCGTCGATACAACTTAACTCAATCAGTAAAGATATCTTATATATGCAAAGAAAACTAACAACAGTATTGGGGAAGACTGACTCTCATAAACTTTTAGAGGATATCAACACTGGACTTGATCGATATCGGACAAATTAGAACTGAAGAAACTCAATTGTGACGATTATGATTATTTATACAAAGAGGTGTACTCATGCAAGGATACTTATAACACCACAATACATACAAACACACAGGGTAGCTCTTCAGAATGATCATACTCCGATTCTGATAATATTACACCTAGGTTTATTCAGAAGAGAGATAATCACACCCAAAGATGATACAGACTGTGTCCAACAATGGTATTGTACCCCCTCAAACACACTCAAATAGCTCAGCTAGGAAAACAACAAGGAGGGGGAGGAGGAAACATGGGCAACCAGAGAGCTTTCAGACGAGAAGCAGTAAGTCATCAATCTATCCTCATGAAATTGTAACCCACAAGAACTTAAAGTATTTGTTATTTTTTATTTTGCATTGTTAAAGCGCTCACACAGCCTGCGGGGATCGAGGCGCTGTTATAGGAATTGTTTGTTGTTTGTTTTTTCAGTCGCGTAATTTTTTTTTTTTTGATGTTGTCTTAGTTGCGTATTTATAATGCGCTTAAACACCCAGAGGTTTCTAAGCTCGGACCCGGTGATCGAACCTGTGTTGCTTCGTGTGGTTTTGCTGCCAAGGCGCGCACGTTGCCGTTAGGCTATCCTCCCGGGAACATATTACATAAGGGTTTGAATGTTGTGTCCATGTACAGCACTAATCCCTTTGAACCTAGGGTAGATGTTTTCATATTCATACGTAAACTTAAACTGAAAGCTTTTTTTTGCTAACACAGACATTATAGATATCATGGACTGTACTTGTCATGAATATGTAGAATGTAGTCCTACCAATACCTTCATGTCATCCATAGACTTCCCCTCAATACATATTTTCCACGAAGTTGCCCTTAAGGACCCCTAGAAAATTGCCCTATAAATTACTGACATGTCATAGTTTAAACAGAAGAGAAATGAGGATTATAAACTCAATCTATGAGGATGACAATATTGTGATCCGACTTGCCGAAAAGAGGGAAGCACCTGTTATCATGGATAGCTCTGACTAAAATGAGGAATGCTACCATCAATTAAAAAATCAGGACACAACAGGGTTATTTGAGATCTAGCCACGTATTGAGATCCAAACTAATCCGAAAAAACCTTTAGACCATACAGAAAGAATGGTTGGATACATGAAAAAATGAAAATAAATATTGTGGCATATTCCAAAACACCTACATTCTACCTACTACGAAAACCATTATCTATTCTATACAATGTGCTTGTTGTCTATACCCATGCCCATTGTGATGCCTGCGCCCAATCATGTTGTTGTTGCATTACCCATGCCCATTGTGATGCCTGCGCCCAATCATGTTGTTGCTGCTTGTTTGCCCTCTCCTGCCACTGCATCCCCAATGCCTGGCACTCCATACACCTCCAACCTCCCACCTTGTAACAACCACGTCCCCCCTGAGCCACTCCATACCGCTCTGCCACCCTGCACCACACCTCAACCCCCTTCTCAAATCACCTTACAGCACCCTGAACGTACCCTAAAATGCACACTAATTAATGCACGTTCTATTCCTGTGCTTCCTCTCGACATCCATGATCTTATAACTAAAGACAATACTCGTAATTACTGAAACCTGGCTGAACGATAGCTCAGGACCTGCACTCTCTTTAGCTATCCCAACAGACTACACTATCTACAGGAAAGACCGCACCAACCAAAGAGGTGGTGGTGTTGCCCTCAAAGCCAAGAATTCACTTAGCATCAGGGAATCACCCATACAACAGGGACAACTAGGACTCAATTGTGACTCCCTACCACTTAAAATTAACCTGTCTCCCCCTTGCACCAACAGTATGCACATTGTATACCGACCTCCCAGCCCCTGCGCTGACTTCCAAGACTCTCTCGTCCATGTCTTATCAGACAATATCAAAAAAACCTCCCAAATCATCCTCCTGGGCGATCTCAACTTGGGCCTAAACGACCCTAAAGATCCTCATGCCAAAGCCCTTAACAAAGCCCTTACTACCCTTGGCTTTGCACCCACCATCTCTGAACCTATGCACATCAAAGGACGTTATCTGGATTGGATCAACCAGCACAATTGCTCCATCCTGGTTACTGACAATATTCCCATGGTCCGACCACCACTATATCCAGTTCAACCTCACCGCTAAGCAAAAGCACACCGTCCCCAACACCCCTTGCCCAGCGGCATTCGCCAGGAGCTCACGTAAACTTACAGTAGAAAACCTGGTGCCATTTCTAATGACTCCCGAGCTTCAGATGCCCTCCTCCAGCAATTCTGATATCCTCGCTAGCACCGTCGAAAACATTATCACCAATGCTATAGACACCATTGCTCCGCTGACCCTCAAGAAAGCCAAGAAAATCAAGCACTCCAACACTTGGTTCTCCAATGAGCTGCTCAAACAACGCTCAGAAAAATGCTCCACCCTCTCTACCTGGCAAGCTAACCCCTCAGATTCTAACAGGGAGGCCTTCAAAACCATCTCCAAGTCATACAAAAACAATGTCATCAAAGCCAAGGCACTCTCATTTAACTCTAGGATTAATGAGGTCAAATCCAACTTCAAAGAAATATTCTGTATCTTCAGAGAATTGGAAAAACCCTCCACCCCCCCTCCCACACTCATTAAGGATGCAGACTGGTGCAACAGCATTCAGTCAGCTATGCTAGACAAGCTCAACACACTTCAATCCAAAATCACTGGCCACCAAAAGGTAATACCTAGCCAACACAGCGAATCGCCCACACCACCTGCGTAGAATCCCCCTACCCCCTTCGAATTCAAAGACATCACAGAATCGGAAGTCATCACCCTGCTCAAATCCATTAAACCCTCCAACTGCAAAGGTGATGTCTGTCCAGCCCAACTCATCAAAGACTCTGCACCTAAATTGGCTCCTTTTCTCACTGTCTTTATTAACGCCTCCTTCAGGACAGGTCTTGTTCCCAAAGATCTCAAAGAATCCTTGGTACGCCCATTAATAAAAAAGCCCTCTCTCGATCCCACCATTCCCGGGAACTACAGGCCCATCACCACGGTCCCATTCCTGTTGAAAATTCTCGAGCAGGCTGCATATGTGCAAGTACAAAATTACCTGGAAGAAAACCAACTCTTAGGCCTACGGCAATCAGGCTTCCGCCCACAACATGGCACTGAATCAGATTTAAAGAACCAAATGGATGACATGAGAGATGTAGACAAACCTGCACTCCTCATGCACTCCTCCTGCTCCTTGACCTATCAGAAACTTTCGACCTGGTTGACCACAACATCCTGTGCCGTCACCTTGCCTCTGCAGCTAACTTCTCCCCTAAAGCATGCGACTGGATTACCTCCTTTGTACAAGACAGGGCTATGAAAGTCTTTTCTGAATTAGCCTCCGCCACCCCCAACATCCTCAAATGTGGAGTCCCACAAGGATCCTGCATTGCACCAACACTTTATAACCTCTTCACCAGGCCACTGTTTAGCATCCTGGATTCCTTGGGCATCGCATACACCAATTATGCGGATGATACGCAGGTGTTAATCCCACTCACAGGTGACTACAAAACTGACATGTCTAAACTCACTGCCATTTACACAAGCATCCAATCCTGGATGGCTGACAACTGGCTTTGCTTAAACAGTTAAAAAACTGAACTCCTACTTATCGGTTCATCCAGCACTCTGGGTAACCTCAGTCAGGAATACTCCTCCTTCACTATCGACAACACACCCATCAAGGTATCTGACTATTTCAAAACACTTGGCGTATACCTGGACTCGAACCTCACCATGGACAGACAAGTGAATGCTATCTCCACCTCAGACTACTATGCCAAAATCATTAATGCTTCTAGACCATTCCTCTCCCAACAGAACTGTCTCACCATAGCCAGAGCCATTATAGGCTCCAGACTAGACTATTGCAACACCCTACTATGTGGGACGTCATGCAAGAACCGCTCAAAACTACAACTAGTGCAAAATAATGCCCTGAGAGCAGCCACGGGGACCTCTAGGAAAGAGCACATCTCTGATATCAGGAGACAGGTCCACTGGCTCCCGGTTAAACAGAGAATCTTTTTTAAAGCTCTCTCCTTGGCACACAAATGCCTCCATGATGGTGCCCCTCCGTACCTTGTACAGAGGATTGTCAAACACACTGCCACAAGACCTCTTAGGGAAGACTACTCCAACCTTATCCTTGTGCCCAAAACCAAAAAGGCGTGTCCAGGAGTATCCAGCTTCCCCACGATTGCTGCCACACAATGGAATGCCCTCCCACCAAACCTAAGAATGATTCAATCCCATACAGCCTTCCGTAAAGTACTCAAAACACAACTATTCATCTAACTAATCAGCTTTTTCTCCTGTGATACATAAACTGTATTAGTAATGTCAATCTTGTAATGAGTAATGTATGAAGACTGTAACTGTAACCAAGAGACCTCACGGTCACATGTAACCTGGCCTATTGAAACAGCATGTAAAAATTCTTGTAACAAGCGCCACGATGCCTCTGGGCTGTAGGTGCGCTCTACAAATGAAATAAATAAAATAAATATGTTGGCCAAACATCGATAAAGGCCAAGAATAGATGGAATGGGCATCGCTCCAACATCAAAACAACTGATCATTATTCATAGTGGACATCATTTTTTTGGGAAAATAAACATCAGATCCCACAAGATAAGTTACACATTTTGGATGATATTGACACTAAGGGTCTATCAATGAATCCAAGCAAGAAGTAAGAACTATGCAAGATCTATTGGATAGATAGACTCAATACAATGTTGCCAAATGGTATGAACAAAGAACTTAGCACATCCTGTTTATTGTGACACTGCTTTTTGGGAAGCTGGAATAAGTACTGCAACTCCTTAGGTATCATAAATACATAAACCTTGGTTGGGCTATCTGAATTGTATGTCCAGTGGTGATATACAATTATATATCCATTTATTGTATTCATGCACACCGTATTAGAAGATGGTATGATATGATATGATAAGTCATTTATAACACGCCTGTTCACACAAGTTTCTAGGTGCAAAAATTTACAAAAGTTATGTTACTTTTGAAGATATCGATACCTATGTATTTTAATATCTATTTGTTTTTAAATGTTTAGTTTGGCTTGTAATAAACCTTGTTCTCATGACATTCAAAAACGTTTGTAGTGTTTGAATTCTCGTTTTGATACTCATTTTGGAATTTCACATCCAGCAACTATGCTGATGTAAGTGGCTCTGGTTTCTTTAATGTTTCCAATAACATACACATTTCCTTTAGAAATGCTATCAATGCTAAGGTCAATGATACTATCTCTCTTTGCATCAACCTGGCCCACCAACGTACTGGTACTGCAGAAAGTGAAGGCTGCTCAGGACAGAATTTGGCCAACATCTTCTGTTAATGCAGAGCAGAACACGATTCTATAGTGCCTTTGCATACGCACAATCTGCAATCTTGATCCGGCTTAGGTTGGCGGACCCTTGTTCTCAAGATTTCTCACATTGGTAATAGATTTAATCGAAATGTAAGAGACTGAGTTTGGTAATAGCTGTTTGGAAACTTCTGTAGATACTAGGTATTAATTTATAGCTGTGTTTCAATCCAAACTTTTCTCCATAGTTTGCGTTTGACCAAGAGTAGGTTTGTGATCAGGGTGTCGCCAGACTTCTGTAGGTTCTGTACAATTGCATCACAAATGTCCCTCCATTCTTTCAATACAAGGTCAGCACCTGTGTTAATCTCTCTTTTAATCATATGGAAGCCTCTTGTGGGTTTTGGTGAAATAGCCTTCCTCTATAGGGATGAAGATTTCCATACTATTACAGCAGGATTAAGCCCAGTTCCATTTGGAACACTTGTATTGATATACTTTCTGGTATGTCGAGGATTATTTTCCAAAACATGTTCTGTAGGTCACGCCATACATGGGCAGGCAGTACAAGGAAAGACTCTGCTCCATTTGTCAAGCAGGAATCACCTTCATCCAATAAAAGGTGGTAATGAAAACTGTCAGCATGATTTTTGCATCAATCACCCTTGAGATGTCAGATTCTTTACCTTGTTGTGCAGGATTAGTTCTCTTGTGGCATCTCTCACACTTCCATTAAGGCACATTCCCAGGCAGTCCAGTGAGCTAACTTTTACTAGCTCTTTGTTGTTAAAAAACCAAGAGTGTTTGTATGATTTGATGTTACTTGCTGTGCCAATTACCATGATCTTTGCATATTGATATTTAGGCTGTTTGATTTAACATAATATTGCAAAGCGTTCAATTGCCTTTGTAGTCCAATGGGAGTCTGGTCTATTTAGACCAAGTCGTCTGCGTATAGCAGCCATTCTATACTCTAACTGTCGATTTTCAGGGAAAAGTTTCTAACCTTAGCCGTTGTGTTCTGTATATCCGACATGAATGAAATGTTAAAAAGTGCAAGGGTGAGAGGGCATACCTGCTTTAAACCATTATCAGTTGGTATGGGGTCCAAGAGCAAACCACTAGTGTTCAATCTTACTAAGAGTGATGTTCCGGAGTACAGTTCACCAATGGCCTCCCTCACATCTTTTGGATAATCTAAGGCTTTGAGTTTAGACCATAGTTTTACACGGTCTACAGTATCGAAAGCCTGTGCAAGGTCTATGAAGGCAGGGTAGATTGTCTTTGTTTTCCCAAGCTTCTTCGTGCTTTCAGAATGTTAATCAGGAATACATTCAATGAAGTACCCACTCCTTTGACGAACCCTGTTTGTAATGTGTCAAAGGTATTATTTTTAGTGGTCCAGTTGGTTAGGGACTTCAGGACCAGGGCTGCAAAGATCTTTCTTGCTACGTCCAAGAGGGCAATTGGCTTGTGGTTTTTTGGGTCTGATCTGTGCCCCCTTTTGAACATCTGTACCACAACAGATGTGTTCCAAGATGGTGGGAATCTTTGGTCTTCTTTACATACTCAAATAGCTCACTTAAAAAGTATGCCAAAGGGTCAGGATCTTTTGTTAGCATTGCATTTGTCATGACAACGGGGCCTTTGGCTCGAGAGCTACTAAACATTTGTATTAGGTCTAAGATATCTTCCCTGGCAGTCTGAAAAGTCCATAACTCTACACTTTGGACTCTATCCTCTTCCTTTCTTTCATTCTGTTCATCAATCGAAAATAATGTGGTGGCTTGTCCTACCTAAACTTCCGCAGATACTGCATTGATAGTTAAGGCCAACTGTAGTGTATTTAGAGAGTTGATAAGTTGCCATATTTCGTGTGTATTCTTCCATGTAATATTTTCTAGCATTTGTTTGTTCTGTGTCTCGCTGCATCATTAAGTGCCTTCGTGCCTGCACCCAGTTTCGGTATTCTTGTTTCAACATTCGAGCTGTTTCCATTGCTTCTTGCAACCAATTGCACCTTAGATTTCTTTAGCTTTCTTTTAATGAGCATTTTTTCAACGCAATCGCTTTATCATAAGTATGTAGGTTGCCAAATTAACTTTCTGTATTCAACTACATCTCTCAAGATGTCTGTGTAGTGCAGGATCTCAGCTGTATGATCTTTCTTTGTTAGTTCCACCTGAGCCTTGAATCGTGTTGACAACTTGTCACTTCTTGAAGGGTATATAATCATCCGATTATGACCTGCTGGCACCACTAGTGATTGTAAATTCAATGACTCTCTTCTTAATCTTAAACTCACCCAAGTGAGTTTTAGTATGTTATGATCACTTTGGATTGTTTGAGTAATTTCTAATGATTTAATTTGATTTATCATGTTGTCTGATAAGATATTTTCTATATGTCCACTTTGCTTTAGTTAGAATGTCTCTGGGTGTGTCCATTCAACAAATGTATGTTTCTCGCTCCAAGCGTGACCCCTTTGTTCAGCAGGTGGCGAGGTTGTAACTCTGTTTTTTGTATGCTATGGTTGACTTCGAAGCAATGGATGTTTAAATCACCAGAGAGTATCAGGATACGGTCCATCCACTGTGCCAAGGAGGTATCTACTAAGTCTGTTATGGTACGTATGAAGCTATCTGCTCCAGGTGACTTACGATTTCAATATAGTTTGAATAAGACCATTATTCTCTGCCTTTTTGGATTATGACTCTCAATTTGTAGCGTCATAATATGGATATATGGTGTAGGGTTCAGAGTTGATATTACCTTCATGTCAACCTTCTGTTTTATGGCAATGAGTAGTGGCATTGGATTTCCCTTCAGTGCTTCCACTGACGCATGCAGGTGTAGAAGATATCTGTTTTTTGTAATGTATTGGCATGTGTAATGAAACACAATATACATTATATGTGTTGACTGTACATTATAAGGGTTGACTCAGCATTATTAGTATGGTAAATTGACAATGTGAGTAACATTAACATGACATGTCGATAACATCTATGGGACGTTGACAATGTATATTGTAATCAGAACGGTATTGAGGTATTGTGTTTTTTTATACAGTTTTCATATAGCATTAAATCTGTCATTAGAGATGGAATCATGATGGAAGAGAGGATTATCTTATGGATTTATTGTCTAAGAATTATTTTTTCTGAATGAATTTCATGCCCGGATTAAAGAGAAGGCTGTGCGTTGCCCCGTGATGTCACGACGCAGTGACATGATGATATGCCATGACGTCATCACTCCCATGCATACCTGCAAAATGATGAGAGAATACATGTAAATATGTACGGTCACGGAATTACTGCAGAGTTCTTTCTAGTATGGACCTTGCAGTGCACTTGGTATCACACACAACACTGCATCCGCTGACAGCTCTTAGCAACTAGGAGTTGCTGTAATCTTACAGAGCACGACAAATGTCTGTAACAGAAGAAGGAATGCGTATCATTGACATCCACGTGTACGGTTTCTTTCACTTTTAGTATTTGGCTCCTCTGTGTAGGTACGAATGACTTCAGAAAATCACTGTATATGTTCATTTCAACTGCTTCGTATCATTCCACAATCTTTGCTAGTTTTTGACATCCAAATATCTGTGCTGCAGGTGTCCTATGTTTGTAGGGAATACACGTGTCTTCCTGGCTTCACTCTTGGTTAGATTTCAATTAATACATATAGGATGTTTAATACAAACTATGATAGATGTTGATGGTTTTGATGATGATTTATGTTGTTTTTAGATGTCGCCCTGATAAAGGTCTCTGTAGTCTGAAACGCATTGGCTAGTCTGTGTGTCCCGCAAACCTATGTGACAAGGTAGCAACTATACTAAAAATGGTGCTTTCCACATTGCACTTTGAAGCACTTGTTTGATGACAGGTGATGCTTTTATAAAGAAGAAAAGTTGTGTTCTGCTTGAAGCTGAACCACATGTGGGAATGTTAATGAAAACAAAACTAGAGCAAAACTAAACACTGAAAGACTATTCCTAAAAACTGGCTCTTATCTGCACATGCCATTTACTGCAATGAATCCCCCCCCCCCCCCCGCACCTTCCCGCTTCCCTCCACCTTATCTGGCTGTCATATTCAGAATTACTTCAACACTGTGTGCATATATTATAGCACACACTGGTATGTTTAACTGTACAGCACACACAGCATATCGTAATAGCTTCTTGACGTTTTTGGCTGATTGTGATCAAAGGATAATAAACCCAGAAAACTGATCTGTGATTTTCACCCTTGAGATCAAAGATAAGATATCAGCATATGGCACGTAACTATCTGATCTATCTGTTCATGAGGGCTGGGGGAGGAGGTGGGTCTCATGTGTTACCCCTTTATGCTTCCCTCTCTTTTATCCCACACCCCCCCATTATCTTTTCATCTCTCTTCTCGCTGGTTCTGCCACACCCTTTTACTTGAAGGCCACATGTGTGTATGTCTGCTTGTCATATGTGAAATGGTGAGTGCGTTCCACGCACAGTGACACAGCAAGTGGCGTGATGCCGTAGACCTGCCACCAAAGGAGTTCCTGCAGCCCATTTAGCAGGCCTTTCAGTCAAGCAGCAAGGAAGGCAGGCAAGCTACTGCAGTAGATTACAGGTCTGTACCTAATAGCCTTGAGCCGGGTACGCCCACCCAAAGCAAAAGTGCCCTTAAGGATCAGGCAGGCAAAATCTTAACTTGGAAGCTTGATCGTAAACATACATTTTAAAGTACAAGTGCAAATCTGTTCATTACCTCTGCAGGATGTTGCAGCCTGAGTGTTATTTAGTCGACTACACGTTTATTCAAACAAAATAGCTCAAGTAAACAATGTTTATATAAAGGTTTACACATAATTGCCAAATCTGTAAATAAAACATTAACTTCACTGTCACATTTGTGTACATTAGGTTTGCAAGGGTTTAGAAATAAGTACTTTCTTTAAGGAGTGCTCTTCATTAGTTTGAAATTTCAAGTACACGTTGGTTTTCAAAAAGCTTTCTCCAAAATGTTTTGTAATAGAAATGGTCATGATAACAAGACAACATAAATACACCTTAATGTTGCAAAGTGTAGTCAAGTCGTTGTTATCTGGCACCACAATAATCAGCACATTCTATTATCTGGCATCTCCAATTGTCACTAATTGTTATATATGTTTAGTTATTTTTTAATGGGTGTCACATTTTCCATGCCAGATAATCCAATTTCCAATTGGTATAGTTCAGGTAAACAGTGTGTAACAGTTTATTGAGAAGCCACCCTCAACATTGGGAGTTCCTACCCTCCCCACTGATGTGGTTATGCAACAAACTATTTAACAGATTCTTTTTATTAGCCCTATCCCAGAAACATATCATGCCCTTTGGATCGCTCTCCCCTGAGCTAAGAATGAGCCAAGAACCAAACCCATGAACAGTATTTAGTTAAATTAAAAGTAATAGAAATCAGCACGAAAATATCAAAACCACTTTATCCGTGGCACAACACAATCAACTTCTCTCAGCATAAATAAATCACAAAAGTAAGTTAAAAAGAGCACAACCACAATTCTTAATTTCTGCAAATTTCAATTCATGAAATAGTTACAATGATCAATCGCAAAGGCTCTTACATAGTGCGCGATTTTGATTATCCTGCAGGCTTAAAAGGATAGCAGTGCGATTTCAAGATTGGCAAATATACCTATGGCAATTATAATTCCCACCACACTTTTGGTTTAAAATAAACACAGGGTGATGTATAGCTTTGTTTTTCAGCCCCCCTCTTGCTTTGGTCTAGGTTGGGAAGTCAGACAGAAACATTGGAATGCTTTGGGGCATTTTGGACTTCAAACCCCCCTTACTGAAAGCCCGTGTTGGGGAAGCTGGATAAAGAGGTGGGACTGATTTAAGAACAAAGACACTCCTCTTCCTTAAAGAAGTCTGGGTAAGCAGGACAACAAGGATTACCCAATTCATTTATAGACTATAGTTTTAAGCACACACTGGGAAGTGAGCTTTGTTATTTTCGACTTTTGACACAATACACCCCATTGTGATCTGCCAAATGGGTAATTAATTAAATTAATATTTGTTGTACCATATTCAAATGATCTAAACAGTTTTGCACCAACAGCACCCCACCCCCACCTACTATAAAGGGAAAGGATTCAAGGCAAGCAGACCCCCAACTTTTGGTTTCCCAGGGCTCAGTTCTACTTACATAGCAAGCATCTGTTTAAGGTTCAGGAAAGCCAGCTTCATCTCAGGACACTCCGGAAAGACAGGGCAGGGGTCTGGTCACTCCACTCTCAAAGATAACCTCCAACTCTCCAACATAAGACCCAGTCATCTTTTAGACAGTCTTAGAGATAGACAGCTCCACCCAGACACTCTCTCAGCAATCTCCTCTGGTGTCTCCTTACAGCTGTCAGATGGTAAGTTTCAGCAACCTTCCTGATGGTCTGTCTCTTCTCCCTGTCCTCCTGTCTTTCTCCTTTTTCTGCCTGTTCCTCTCTCTGTGTCCCAGTGCTCTCCCCCTTATATAGCAGCGATTATACCACCAATTTTACAATCTTGGGGAAGTACCCTCCAATAATCCCTGACACTATGATTGGACAGTTACCCTTCTCCCAACTCCCAAATGCAGCCTCCAAGTCAGGATTTGTTTAAGGGTCTTGAGCAACATATGGCAATTCCCATTTGTCATCATCCTTTCTTCTTTTAACTTTTTGGCAAAAACTAGGTATGTATCAAATTTTACTAGCAATGTCCGTACTAAACATATTTTCTGTTTCTGCTAATCATGGGGAATTAATTAAGCTGACCAGCATATCTGTACCATATAACATGGCCATGTGGCACATTTCTGCTGTTTCTATAAAAAGCACAACAGTTATGAATATGTAAGTTATTAAACATATCCCCAATTTCAATTTCCACCGGCTCACCAACTCTCACCTTTGTAAAAATGTTCAGATCAGCTGGAAACCCCTTACAGTCACCAGAGTAACAGGAAGATGAATTTTATATCCACAATATCGCCTGAAAATGGTACATAGATGAAAACCATCCGTCTTGCTTGGGCTGAGAAAAATGCCTAAATGATAATAGTTTTAATAAATTGTAAATCTTCATGTGGCACAAATGTTCCTGCTTCTGGCCATTTGTTTTAACTGGATCAGCCTGGACATTTATCAGTCTCCTTTGTGTTGGAATCTTGCTCTTTGAAGTGGGTGCCCCCATGATCACACATTTTAGTCGTGCTGCAGCCAAGGGTGACTTTTCTTGAAGTCCATGCTTTTAGAGGCAGCAGGTCTGGAGAATTTAGAATTCTGATGCCTTTGGCAGGACACATTTTTATTGTGGTTAGTTATTAAATGGGAGATGTGACATCCAGGCTGGAAGTGGGAGATGTCCTTGTGAAGTTTTGCCCACAACCAGTAAAAGGGTCTACCTTGGGCAAACATTTTTTTCATGAAGACAATGTGGCTCTTCAAATGTTTTTGGAGTTTTGTAGTGAAACATAATATGCATTGCTCTTTGTCAACACACACATCATGTTTTGTTTTCCTGAAATTGTTCTGTGAGGAGTTATATTTTTTGCACTTTTACTTTTTAAAACCATTTTGATTTACACACCCATGTGCAGGCCATTTTTGATTTCAATGTTTACACATCCTGTCTTCCATGTGACAGGGATCTTTGATTCTCCTTCTTTTGTAAATTAACATGCTGGTTGTCCATCGGTAATGAAAGGTAGGCCCCTATCCACACGGCTCTTTAGTTTCACTTTAAAAACAGAAACAAAGGCCAAGCTGTTTTTGTTTAAGTGTTTAAAATACTGCCATTTATGAGAAAGGGACTTCTGTTTGTGGCCTTTAAATGCACCCTGCATCTATCCCGCCCCAGCCCCCCCGTTGTTCCATGTCTCTTTGGTTGGAAAGCAGCAGGGCAGATTAGGGTTTTATTAGGCGTAATTCCCTTCATCAGGGAGTGGGCACTCCAGTCTGCCCTTACATCTCTTTGTTGGGGGTATGGCATAGCACCCACTTTTCTTCCTTCTTTTGGGAGTGGGCACTACAGCCTCCTCTTACATCTTTGGGTTGGATGGCATGGCACAGCACCCCCTTTCTTCCTTCATTTCCAGGCCCCAGGGGTTCTCACCAGACTCCACTCTCACCTCCAGACTGGAAGTTAAGGAGGTTAGTTCTCTAAGAAAAGAAAGAAAAAGAGTTTCAATACTTTTTACATACAATTTTCCGTGGGAAGATTTACATAAAATGTACAATGACAATATGCAGTTATAACGAGACATTTCCTTTTCACAAAACACATTTTATGTATTTTCTTCATTTCTACAATAACACCAGGTAAATTACTCCCTATTATATATATATATATATACATATCTGCATCTGGGGTATCTTTACTACACTGGGCTGTTGAGAGCCCGCTGTTAGCCCGAGTTTGTGACCTGGTGACAGCTGCCATTTGGATTTCAACCAGCAGGGATTCCATTTCTATGAAATTCTGCTACAGATCTCTGGTTTTAGCCAGCTGGTCAGCCTGGTAATTCCCAGCCTTATCTGGCCCCTCTATCTTGGAATTACCTCTTATCTTCTTCCTATAGATGGTCATCTCATTGGAGATCACCAGGTTGACCTGGATAGTCCAGCCCCTTTGATGAGTAGCAATTACCCTGGAGATGGATGAGGATGCATATTTTTATTCACACATCAATAATCGACTCAGGTAGTTAGCAAAATGAAGACTGTTTTAATATCAATTATCTAAACATGGAGCATAACCAACATCAACAAACTTGCGTGATCCTCTTACTCAAATATTATTAGTAAAAACTGAGATCTTATACAAGAAACTTATCATCAATGACGTTAACATACGTATGTATTAACATCATTCTATGTGGCAAACTACAAAAACCTACGAGTATGGGTGATTGGCGCTCACTCATCTAAGTATACGATCCATGCTTATATGCTGGGTTGAGATCCTCTTACTCAAACATTCTTATTAAAAACTGAGATCTTATACAAGAAACTCGTCATCAATGACGTTAACCTACGTATTTAATAACGTCATCCTACTTGGCAAACTACAAAAACCTAGGTGAATGGGTGATTGGCTCTGAGTGAACATCTAAGTATACGATCCATATTAGTCTAAAAAAGTGTGAATATGTGATTGGTTACTTAACATCAGGTGGGGCAACTAAGCCCTCCCCTAAAAATGACCAATATGAATGTCACTAAATACGCAACGTCCCATTGGTTAGACACACCGAAGTGTCCCCAAATAAGCAGTCCTCTACAATTGGTTGGCACTCTAAGCTCCATCAGTACTTTTCCATCTACGTCTAGCAGCATGCAGGCTGGCTATCCAGGAGCTGGTGAGCTCGCCTTAACCATTGCTTCCCACCAATTAGCAAATCACTCCATCATCACCTCAGTGGTCTACTGTCATTTAGGCTTTGAAGCTCGGCCTTAATTTTGCTCTTAGTGCTGAAAAATTTAGGGAGTGAAAAGCATGGTCTGTCCTCGTGCATAGGTGTGCCCATCTCGTTTGTCCAACTTCATGCTTCTTTGTGACTAGAGACCATGGAATCAAGCCTTTTGGTGCATTTAATATTATTGCTTAATAGACCTCTGCCTTGTTATGTTCATGCCTTCTAAACAGGAGTTTTGTTCTTTCACACGATTTGTATCCAATGTCAGTTCACTCCAGTTTGATGAAGACTTTGGCTTCTTGGCTCATCTAGCCTCATCTGCTGAGATTCACTTTGTAATTCAATTTGCTTTTTAACTGCGACACATGAGAAATTAGGTCTTCTTGCTACTGTCTAGCACTGCAATAATGCGTAGTGGAAACATCCATCCTTCTCTTGTCCATATGTATATATGGATATGTTGGCGCTTGCCGCAATCTATTTACTATAAGCTAGCGCCTTAAGATTACTTTGTCTGCTTGTGTTTCTTTTGCATCTGTACACATGTAAAATGACTCAATGTCTTCATCTGTTTCTGAGACATCTGTTTCTACAACTTGATGCCAAGATGTCACTTATTCTTGATACTTTCTTGATGCCTTATAGAATATCTGCATTCTCTGGTCTCTGCATTTCTTCTATGTACGTCATTTCAGCTCTGCATGATTTATACTGGAGATGGTTAGTGATGTTACCATTCTTCCTTGCCATTTATTGGCTCTGCTTCTTCAGGGATTTCATTAAAATGGCCATCATATTTTCTTGTATGCAGGTATGGTTTTCTCAATGGAACCTTGCCTCCAGGAGTCTCTTTGCTCTCAGTATTTTCACTGGTACCGCACAAAGTCCTTATTCTGTTCTTTGTTGGTTCAAATGTTCTGTATATGTTACATACTTTGGTTTCCAACATACAGGTAAAAGAGGTGGGACGGTTGAGGTAGGGGTACTTGGCTCATCCTCTACAACGTTGTTGATTGACTGGATCATTTTGGCATGCTTTATGGGTATGTTGTTTGCACAAAGCATACCTCGACTCTTCCAGTTAATCAGGTGTTCCACATACCCATTCCTGACATAATCAGAATCAATGATTATGACCAGCTGATTGAGTTAGTGGTGCACTGCAGTGAGGATGGTTTGATAAACAGCCATCAAACTCGGCAACCTGACTACTTTGTGGTCCTATTTTATAACCAGCTGAGGGTTCCTGGGGTATCATTCACCCAGGTTTTCCCAGTGCCAGCCACCAGTTGTTTTCCCATGTTGCTATAAACATGGTAGGAGCACCCGTCCACATAAACTGCAGGTATCCCCTGACATGTGTCTTCTTTATAGACCTTGTGTGGGGAAGTTAAGTATGCCTCCATATTGTTGTTGGTCATTAGACTTTCATCCTCGAGACAGTTTTCTTGAGCACAATCATGCGAGTCGGCCAACCCTTGGGCAGGGGGACTCTTCTTGTTTTGACCATATCTGACTTCCACAGGAAAGCCTTGCATGGACAGAATCCAGGAAGTAATTTTGGAATGTCTAACGGTCCCCGCCAAGATTCTGTCCATTTGTAGATTGAGGGTTAGTGAGGTGTCTAGACAATGATGTGTACCCCCTGGATGAATGGGTAGTAATTTTTCAGCACCCACTCCATTACCAGGAATGCCTTCTTGCAGTCATTGAATGTTTCCTCCACAGAGGACAAAGTCTTGCTCACGTATCAAATGACATTGTTGACCTTGTCATGTTTTTGGTACAATACCTCTGTTAGGCAAGTATCTGAGAACCCTGTCTCCAAGAACAAGTCCTTGTGCTTTTATTGAATAAGTAAAACAAGGAGCCTAGGAAAGGCTTCCTTTCAGTTGTTCAACTGCCTCTGAATGTTCTGGACCCCACTGCTACTTGACTGTGGTCTTTAATAAATAGACCAAGGGTTGAATGTCCTCTCTGTAGTCTTCAATGAACATTCAACTATAATTAGTAAGTCCAAGAAGGCATCTTAATTCTCACCGAGTGGTAGGGCCTTTTAATTTCAATAAGGCTTCTTTGTCTTGGGATTGAGACCCTTAGGAGTGATCTTGTTGCCTAAAAAGTTCACTCGGGCTTTACACCACTATGTCTTTGGAAGGACAGTTTTGCTCCGCCCTTCTGCAGCTGGGTAACAACATAACGGATTCTGCTATGTGTTCCTCAACAGTTGAACTCTTGATCAAAACATCTAACACATAGGCCAGGTTTCCCCTTTCGCCCAAATCAGGCATGGCCTTATGTTGGAAGATGTTGAACTCATTGCCAGAGTTTATCTATACAAAGGTGGTTCAGGTCCACATGCACTGCTGCCCCCCAAAGGTAAAGGCAAGCTTGTACTGGCCTTCTTTACTCACGGGTACTGTTCTGTAACCGTTGGTCAGGTCAATGGCAGTGTACACCTTTGACCCTTGGAACTGGGTCAGTCCCTGATCAATGTAGGAAAGGGATCATCTTGAGATCTGGACCTGTTTGTTCAACTCACTCAGGTCTGTACATTGTCCGTTTGCTTTAAGAATGCCCAGTACGGGTTGTTTAAGGTACTATAATCGGACGAATGATCCTACAGGAGTCTAAATTCTTAATAATCTCTGTGAGTGACTCCATGGATGTGAGAGGTAATCAGTATTGTTTCACAAATCCCAGAGCGAGTTAGGGGTCTGTCGAAATGGTGGTTGAATGAATGGATGTGCGTCCACAGTCATATGAGTCCACTGAAAAGATATCTTGGAATTCCAGGAAGACCTGTTTTAGCTTTTGTTTTTGGTCCTCGGTCTCACAGGCATCAGCAAGATTGATCCTTTCCTTGACCATCTGCTTGAAACCTGAAAAGACCTCAGGCTTGACAATTTCAGTGGTATCCTCCAGTTGGGAGGAGAGATCTCTTTTGATGGTGTTGACCTGGACAGGGGAGATGAGGTAGTGGTCCTTGACTCTGAACACTACCTACTCCCCTCCCTCATAACGTCCCTCCTAATGTCACAGGTGACCTCTTCCACACCGTAGGGGTAGGAAGAGTACACCAGGAAATTTCCCCCATGCCTAGTAAGAAACTTTTCTGAAGGAATACCGTAGTTGATGTTGAAACAGTTGTTTGTGATTGGTCCCATTATTTCATTACCTAAATCGATACAATTATGTTGGGCATCAACTGCCATCCCAATAAAGGTGCCTGCCCCCAAAGTGATGCTTCGGGGGTCGCTGTTATCCACCAATATTGCAATGGTGTTGTGTTCTAGATCTACTAGAGGTGTTGGATTTAAATATAAACCTTGTCGTTTGAGATGGAAATTTAGATTTATATATGTGTCCTGATGTTTGAGGTTCTGTCCTCACTAAATTTTGAGGGTGTAAGAGGATTCAATTCAGCACTACAGCCCAGTTAACGCCTAGTCTAGAATACTGAATGAAAACCCTTATTGATATATCTTTAGGTCCAGTTCATGCGTTCTGGATGACTACCCTTGTATAACACCCCTCTCTTGGAATCCCCCTGACCCCACTGAGCCAAGAAGTAGTTCTGTTTTGCAAGTTTAAAAGGTTTATTTGTTAAATTAAAATATATATATCACACTTTATAATAAATTAATAATTGAATATCACACTTAATCTGATATGGTAAATATTAACAACGGAGAATCTGGCACTATCACACTTCTTACAATCACTAATGAGTTGGCATGAAATGGATAAAGTAGCACACTGGTAAATAGAAACAAAAGTATAATGTGGTAGAGGATGCTTTATGTAAGCTCAGGTGGATGCAATATTCAATGAATGCAGTACAGAAAATAATCAATATGATTTCAACCAAACAATGTAATCACTTTTCACTGGCTATTCACTCCCCCCCTCTTTATGCAATGCAAGGAAATGGGAGGAACGCACACAGTTCTCAAAGATGCAATCAATGTAATCAGTCCACCCCAGCAAGCTTAGACAACAGATAGAAGTTTTGAACACACAGGCCCAAATTGCTTTGATATGTGCTGGCAATGAATGAGAAATATGCTAAAACGCTTTTAATTCCCTTTTAGAGGCTTAGAGTGAGTGGTATCTAGTTAATATTAGTCCAGGCTCACACTAGCAATGATGCAGGGATAGTTAGCAGGTTAAACGAATTTCTGGCAAATGGAAATCAGGCAGCAGCAGTTTTTTTTACATGTGAAGAAATTGCAAATCGCGGCAAAATTCGCGGATGCGCCGAGCGCTATTACAGAGGAACCGCTATCTCTACCGTTTTGGGGTCCTAGGAAAGCCTGGGATCTCAGCTTCCAAATGAAAGTTATTGCAAGTCTCTAGCCCAAACGGTTGCGGAGATATGAGCAATTTAGTAAAGGTCGTTTTTGGTTTTGTAAATTTTAAACGCACACTTTTTCAAAATGACAAGTGACAAATTTTTGCAGCTAGAATGACAGGTGACAGCTAGGAGGCAGTTCTACTTAGGTTAAATAGATTGAATTAGATGAATTTAACTAAGAGATGTGTTCTGAGTTTTGCTGAGTACTCACAAGAGATTTTGAACCGGAAAGCGGCTTTGTCACGATCTGGTCAACAGTCTGGTCAGGTCTTTCCGGGTTCTGCTCACAGCGCCTGGCCTCTGGAACTCTCTGGGTACAGCACTGCTTTCTCTCTGGTCTGGTCTCTGCTAGGCACAGCACTGCTTTCTCTCTGGTCTGGTCTCTTAGTACAGCACTGCTTTCTCTCTGGTCTGGTCTCTTAGTACTGGATAGATTGATGAATTTGAAGTCTGGATCTCTGGATGTTGTATGGTCCGGCAGAGTGCGTTGCTGCAAATGGAATTTAAGGTCCCTATGTGTCCTGACTCTCTGCTTTTATCTGTTTCTTGAGAATGGGTGTGTGTGTTGCATCACTAGACTTGCCCCTCTCATTTGTCATTGGTCAGCTTTCATTCGTCTCCTTGATTGGCGAACTGAACTGTGAGTCAGATTGATGTCATTTTATGATCTCTTGAAACAACCTCCCTTATCATCTGTGCACCCAAATCTATATATGATCAAAATACATACTTCAGAGTTACACAGTTGTTTGAAATTACATATACATGGTGTGGCTGAATATAGCCATGTCTCTGTACAAATCTGCTTTTTCTAGGAGCTTGCATTCAAAGAGTGTACATAATTGACTTTTTAACTGCTTTTTCAATTTCTGACATGGACCCAACTTTACATACATGTGTGCAGGGGGTAGGGACATTAACTGATGAAGTTTCAGATTTTTAACATGCACACATTTAGAGTAATATCCACTTTTCCGCTAAAACCCCCCTGAACATACCACCGGTTCCTACCACGTCTTAAACTGTGGGCAGAAAAATCACAAGAATTATGGTATCATTTATAAAATTTTCACATGTCCGCACCATGAGTTATTAATCTTTTTCTAAACAACATCCTGGCTACAAAGGGGTGTGGTTTTCTCTCAGCACAAGGTAGAATACTGGTTTTTCCAGTTCTGCCAAGCCAGCTTGCTCTCACAGGCAGTGCCCCTCCCAGCTTTTTCAGGAGGAAGCCACTTTTTACGACGTCTGTAATAAAAACCTTTGCCTGAGTGGAGAGGGCTTTGTTCACTCTCTGGCAGAGCACAGGAAATTCAATTACCAGGTAGATGGCATATCCTTAGTGTGGGCAGCAAAAGGAACATTGGCCTGGGAACATAGTTGTGACTCAAGTTTCACTCCTGATGGAGTTAGTTGCTAGGCAAAATCAAGTTCCTTAAGCCAGACCTTCAGCTAACTGGCAGGTTTTGTTGTTGCTTTTTAACTTAACTTGCAATTTTACACATGCAGCTAGAATGCTGATTCTAAGTGCAAAACTATGACATTTCAACAGTTACAAAGGCATGTGACACCAAACATAGGTCACTCATTTAATCTAAACATTTTCGATTTTAGTGTCTTTAAATCCAGTGCAACTTAAACTGCTGCAATCATTTAGAGCGGCACAGCTCAGCCAGTCTTGTTATAAACCTTGTCTTATGATCTTCATTTCCCAGATTTTGTTAGGCACACAAAACTCCATTCTGCCAAATGTCTGCTGGTGTTCAGTAAATATTTTGCACATATTGCAATGTTTGAAAATAGGCATTTTGACTTGCCTTCAGAAAAACACACAGTGGGTTTTAAAACGCCGGCTTTTGGATAGTGGTGAGTACTGGTACTGCACCCATTTTGGGGATTTTCTTGGATTAATGCATTCTAAACAGGAATGGTTCTTACATGGTAGTAAATCCTTGCTTAACATTGTTTTGATGGGGCTCCTTACAGTAAGATGGTTATGTGGAACCCCACAAAAAGGGTTGAATCTTTAAAGTGGTCCAATGAGTCACGATTTCAGCAACTTTTTGACATCAGTAACAGTGGATTTTGTTAACAAAGACCTTTCTTTACACTGGTGGGTGGCAAGTTAGGTAACCATTTTGGTGTGCGCACAACTGCGCAGCTCTCCTGGATTCTGGGATGAAATGATGGGCGGCGACAGCGCATCCCCATCTTTACCCACTCCAATGATTTATTTTTGTTCTGGGGCAAAATGATGGGCAGCGACAGCTTAATCCCCACATTCACCCCGTCTAATGATTCCACATGGGTCAAAACCCTCCACAAGGGGAAGAGTAAATTGTTGGCCCTGCCCTAGGATGGTAACCTCCTCTTGCACTTGAACATCAACTGCATAAGGTAGCAATTGTGCTGACCGGAATGCTTTTTCAATGTTGTCAAAGCCCATGGGGTTACTCCCGAGTCGGGACCAGGCTTTATTATTAATTAGGTCCGAATTGATTGCAAATCAGTTGAGAATGTCACTTCCCAGATAAAAGGCAGAAGGGACGTCTCTCGCGAACCAACAATTATGGTCTATGCTTTTGTTGCCAATGCATATTTTTAGCATACACTGACTAGGCAGGAAATGTTTGGAATTTGGGGTTTCCAGACCTACTTCCCATTTGTCAATCAATTTAAATGTGGGAATGGGCTAATCTTTTGGGAGTTTCCTGAATATTTCTTCGCTGATGAAGCTCCTTCCATTATTCAGGCATACTCTGGCGAGCACTGGTTCCGCCCCTCATTTAACTGAATGGGAAAAAGCAACTGCTCACCCTTTTCCTGAATGTCTGTCAGACTTTGAGCTGTCTCTTCCTCGTCTAATTTCACAGGACTCAAAGTTTTTTTCTGATTTTGGACTGGTATAACATTTTAGGGTGTTCCCTTCCAGTGTGGATTGCCACTTGAAACTGGGAAGAAGGTTCATGTTCAAGAATCGAGAAGGGTTCCCATCACCAGTTGGTTCTCCTACAGAGATGACTGTGATGTCTGGGACATGGATATTTTGTTCCATAGGAACTCTACATTCTCAGAGCGTTGATTAATTATGTGACAGGTTCCATCAGGCTTACATGGTTGGTACTTATTATGAATTTGATAGGGCAGGAGATCGTTCCTCAGCAAACAACGGATCCCTCTGGAGTCACAATGATCACTGGATGTTTCAGCCAGTGCCGTCCAATTTTTATGTCCAGATCTGCAGTCCCTTTGATGGAAATATCATTCCCGTCAAAATTTTGGAGTTGTCTGGGGTGGGTGGAATTTGGTGGCCCTCCCCCGTCCTGAGTTTAGTTGGTCAAATACCCTTTTTGACAGGAGGGTGGTTTGGGATCCACTATCCACCAGAGCTGTTAATTCACTTCCTTTACCTCCAAGGTGCAAAGAAAGTGTGAGTTATTTGACAGCCTGGTGGTCATTTTCTTAATATTGAACTCCGACACTGTGTGATCTTGAGCAGTTTTCTGTGTTAGAGTATGTGAATCTGTAAAAAACAATGTGCAACTCGCAATGGGAGTTGTTGGGGAATGCTCTTTTTCCCTGGGTCCTTGCTTATCCCCTGTTACCTGGCAACAGTTCTCAAAACCTGTTTGGAGAAAGGTCACGCCCTCTGTTTCACTTGTGCTTGGCTCACATGTTTGTGGTCGAATAGTTTCTGGGTCGGGAATCCATAATTACCCTGTCCCACTCAGGGTCTTTTGCAACCCATTTTTCTTTGCGCGGGATACCACCATTTTTGAAAGGGAAGGTCTGCTTGCCTTAATCCTCCAGGGTTTCTTCTCTTTCAAAGGGGATAATGCAGAGTTCCTTCACAAAGTGAGTTCTTCTTTGGCCTCTTCTACTTACCGTTTGCTCTTTCAGTTCTAACATTTTTGGGGTAGAAGAGACTCTTTCAGGCTGAGAGGTTTTTAGGGGTTCTGTTTGGGTGAGAAAGGAAGCTTCCTCAAGGGCTTGGCATCTCACCTCCACCTAGGCCCACTACTCCGCAACCTGTGGCATGCGGAGGATTCCTCCTATCATTTCCCCCTTGGGGCATCAGACCTGGAGTTTTGGGGATACTGGGAAACATGGTTAGGTTGCGAGTTGGACTGAGCCCTTAGCATGCACTCCAGATCATTGGTCAGTTGCTGGACCTGTCGATAAAGTTGCAAGACATTGTCTGGGTGGTAGGGAGGTCTCAACTCAGATATCTCCTGCTCTTGACAGGGTTAAATGTCCCTTCTCCCTGAGTATCTCAGGTACTGGAAATTCCCCTATGATTTTCCATCCTTAATCTCCTTTTTCCCGGGTTCAGGGGTCTATTGCCCTGGAACCGGGGAGAGAGAGGAGGATTGTTTTAGAAGTTCTGTTTTGGGGATATCTGGGGGAAAAAATCCAGATTGGGAGGTGGAGTGATACTTCTCTCCTGAGGGAAGTTTGGAGGGAAAATGCCTAGTAGTACTTATCTGATTATCCCTGCCCCCCCTTGGACCGGGCAAATGTATACATATCACAGGATTGGTTTAGTACCCTTGCACCTAGGACTTATATAGGTGACAGGGTCAGAGGGATCATTGTTCTGGGCCCCCGCCTCAGTACAATTCAAATGGGCTGGATTGGGGTCTCTTCTGCTTTCCATTTTGCATATTTGCAGGAGGGTTATTTTTAGGCCCCCCCATCTCCAGACCCAATGGAGGTGTTGGTTTTACCTCTGCCACCTTTTCAGCAGCAGGGGTGTTAGATGATTTGGGGGATTTGACAGTAGTTTTACTCGCAGCAGGCTTTTGGACCTCATAAATCCTGGTGGCCTGTTCAATTACCCAATCCAGGGCCCTATGCTCATAAAAGTCACGCACCAACTGAGTCCTTATGTATTTGGTGAGAGCATGGAAATATGTAGTTATGAACTCCCTACTATTGATGTTCACCCACTGGGAAGTCTGAGCAAATGCCAGCTTTAACTCCTGCCCAAACTCCCTAGGGGCCTGATCTTCCCCACACTGCAAGTTATATGCAGCCTTACAAACCTTTTGTGGGTTCCTATGGGTGGAAACATGTTTCAGTATACCTGCCTTATAGGTGGACCATTTATAATGATCCTGGTCCTCCAGTCCTGCAAAGAAACTGGAGTAGTCAGGTAAGAACGTCCATTTAGCAAATGCTATACAATTCACATTCCTGATCTGGAATGGTGCCATAATCTGCTCATAAAGTTCCAGGTGCTCCCATACCAAATATTTGGCATTCTTGTGGTATGGGGTCAGGAAGCTCTTTATGGCTTTGATTTGTCTTATTGGGTCTTGGACAAAACCCTTTCTTTGTTTCCCTTGATTTTTCCTCTACGGCACCCGAGTCTATTCAACTTCTGACTCCAAACTGCTACCGGTACTCCCTTCCCTGTCTTCTTGGCACTCCCTATCCCTATGAGACTAGGAATATCTCCCAGAACCACAGGGTCTGGCCTCCTCTAGCCTGGACCAAAGTGAACTCTCAGGATCACTCTCCCTAGAGGTCCTTTTTAGGCTCAGGATAGAACCCAGTTTTCCTATCCTTCCTACCAGGGAGTCTGGGGAAGTCCCCCCATTCCCCTGAATATACAGAGGTTTTTAGAAAGCCCTTCCTAGGCTGAGGGTCTGGCTTTTCACATTCAGCGAAGCAGGCAAGGTTGTCTGTTTGTAGTCGCATCTTAAGTCAATCTAACTCCCTGACTTTCTCCTCAAAGAGTTTTCATGGTCTGAAGTACTTACCCTGTTATTCCTTACTTCCCAGGACACATTGGTCCGGCCACTTTCCCTTCTGTGTAGTAGAGAGGAATACTCACCAATATCAGGCAGGGACTGGCCTTCTTGATTAACTGAGCTAGGCCTGGGTAAGTCTAACTGCCTCCTGTCACCCAGCTCTTGATAGGTGGCATGCATGAGGTCGGTTTCCATTTGTGCATGAGAGGTTGTAAATGACTGGCATGAGGCTCCTGTTGGGAAGGTGCCACACCTTCATCAGTGGGCCTTGTCCTATATCCTGATTGGTCAGTGTGCCTCAGGTCCTGTTTATAATTTCCGATTTCCTTGGTGAGGCTCTCACACCAGTGTCTGTCTTTATTTAATTTCTGTTTTTGGTCAGATAGCTGCCTTTTAATTATGACTGTGGGGTGCATTTACAAGCCCTAACAGAAATCCCCTTCACCTCAAAACTGCATTTCAACAGTTCAACCAAAAATGGCTGTGTTGTGTTATCCCTGGCACATGTTTGGCAAGCATTAAACACTGACACTCAAAGAATGGCTACATTTGCTTTATTTCATTTAAACCATAAGAACATGACCTACAATCAGAATGGCTCTACATTGGCTGTTCTGTCATCTGAAGAACCCAAGTTGCACACTACATTCCAAACAGCATTGCATTGTGTTCTTTCTGTCATGTTAAACACTACAAAGTGTGCACTCCATTGACATAAACCCATGCATGCTTTAGTTCATAAGATTTCCAAGAAGTAAGGCAATCCATCTCAAGAACAGCATTGTTTTGCTGATGAAGTACTTGAAGGGCAAAGAATATTTTTTTTGTTCACTCCACACACCTTTTGTTTCCTTTTGCCATAAAATTGCACTCAAATGACTGCAAAGGAAAATAAATAGTGCATCTCTCTCTCTTTTTCTCTCTTTTTTTCTCATGTCAATATCAAAGAAATCATGGGCAACATCCTTTTGAGTCTATAAGTGAACCATGTATGCAAAACCCCCAGAAGATTAAGTGGAATGAAACTATTGTCTACAGAAACCGCAATTGTAAACTGGAAAGACAAGGAAATGAACACAAGTGTGAATTTGCTCTTCTGAAAACCAGGAACATGCCATTTAAAAGTGAAATTATTTTGGGGTGAATTATAAATGGCAGAAATCTGTAATTAAGTGGGAAGATGCAAGATGCTATTGGGAATATGTGTAGCCATTTGCAGAATTCTAAATATTATGCTGTTCATAAAAAAGGGCAAAACTGTGCCAAAGGGCGATGCAACATCGCAAAGAGTTGGCAATTAGATTGTTCAATTCCCTTTAACATATGGAATCCGCATATCTGATTCTTATGGTGGTGGCTGGTACAGATTTGAAGTTTTGCTCGATAATTTATATTTGGTAAAAAGTAGCTTTGTGAGAAAAAGAAAGGTCATAAATGCAGACACATAAATCATGTCAGTTCCCCTGAACCAATTAGCCCAGGGAAGTGAGGGGACACTGGGAGACTGCCCTTTCCCAGCAGAGGGGTAAGTCTAGAGTACTCCCACCCAGGTTGTAAAACCGATTATTTCATTTTGGCCATATAAGGGGGAGACGGGAAACAGAAGTTATAATCCATTGACAATCCACTGAAACCCTGACTTGAAGATCAAGGGAAGCAGAGATACATCCATCTATCCAGATACTGGCACATACACCAGAATACAGGGAGAAAGGAGGGGAGACAATTGATCCCATTCCAGAGAGCCCAGTGACAAGATCCCCTGCCTAGATGTCCAGGTTTCTCATTCAGCTGTCCACAGTGGTCCAACCTTGCCTAGCTGTCCAGCATGCCATCCAAGAGAGTCCAGTGACCAGACCCCTTGGCCTAGCTTTTCCAGTGACCAGATCCCTTGGCCGAGCTGTCCCAGTGACCAGACCCATTTGGCCAGCCATCCAGAGTGACCAGATCCCTTGGCCTAGCTGTCCAGAGACCTTGCTGGCTGCCCTGAACCCCAAACTCAAGCTTACATTGTAAGTATCACATCGCCCAGTCGCAAATTGAATATCCCACTCTTTTGAGCCTTCCACCCCATTCAAATCCCTTTCAAAATCCCAAATTGACAGTATTATCTGTTCATCCTGTCCATAGGCAAATCTGTATTAGCCAGTGTATGTCAGTGCATTTCTTTGCTAAGTCCTTAGTATTATTTTGAAGTTAATCAATTAATTTCCCCCATTGAAATTCACACTCGTTATTGTTGCCATTCGAAACCAACAATTGTGTCAAGTGTTTTTACTAAATATAGTCATTAAAAGATAGCCTAAATAGAATTAGTCTTTGTGCAACAAAAAACATATTTGCCTGTGTTTTGTGTGCATTACCCATGAACTCCAATTGCATCTGTTCTGTAGAAAAACCATAACTGTAATCCCAATAAGCGTAACCCCTTCCTCAGAAATCTTACCTACATATGCCTCTGTTCCTTGTACTGAAAATTGATTTACGATTTTGACAGCTAAGCCCTTTACTTGGCTGCTGTCAACACCAATCCCGTGTGAAACTAAATATCCATTTTCACACGTGTGTTTGCTTTTTTTTTGCATTTCTGCCTTTTCCCAAAAACGATTTTCTTACCTGTGTTTACGTGCCTTGGTGCCCTGCTATTATTCTGTAAGCATCCTTATCACTCGAGTATAGCAACACAAATCTCTGTCCCAGCTATCCAATCACATTTGTAAATGGCTATGCAAGTAACAAGTAAAATCTGATTATGCTGTTTTTCTCCTAAAACAAGTTTTCATTTTCTTCTTTGGCCTCCCATCTTGAGGTGGTGGCCTAAATTTAAAATCTGATTTTTCCCTCTTCATTCTGGCTTCTTGCCACTGCCTTCCATCCACAACGTTTTGTTAGCTGAAGTTGGTGGCGAGTGTTGCATTGGGAGTGAATAACTTGAGTGCCAGCTGTCATTTAAAAAGAAAAAAGATGTTGCTTATGTTTGCTATTAAAGATTTCCGTACATTTTGTTAGGAGTGGAATTAACTGCACTGTGAGAATCTTTGTATTTGTATTGTCACCCCATTGGTGATTGCTGGCCAATTATTTGATCTGCTCTGCTTTTTCATTCTTTATATTTGTATTGCCACCCCATTGGGGACTGCTGACCAATTATTTGATTTTGCTTGATTTTCCATTGAAACATAAAATAAATAAATATCATATTGTTACACACCAGCCTGGTTCCTAGCCCATTGTTACACAAGGTGTTTGTTAAGGTGGGTGTGAGACAGGTTAGTGGCCTACTCAAGAACCCAGGGTAAATAAAAAATCAAAAGCGTTTTTATTGTATGCCACATTCATTGTCAATGGAAGAAGTCCCTGGCTGGAGTGTGCTGTGTCATAAAACTGTTGCATGACACCAAGGCCTGATTAATCTCATGCACCCTGCTCTGAGCTACCAACCAATGCTTTGTTTGCTGCACCTCCTGCTGAAGTGAATAATTCTCCTCTATGAGCCTTGTAAGATATGTGCATATTGAAGGTGATTTTCCTTCAGGAGACTAATCTCTTTCTCTTGTTCATCCCTCCATTTTGCTGCCTCTAATAGTTCAGCTTCTATTTGCCTCACTCGCTCTGCAAGCTCATTCCTTTCTTCTCTTATTCTGGTCAGTTCCTGAGAACCTGACTGTCCCATTTCTACCTCCATGTCCAGCTGATGTATCCTTTGTGATAGGACTATGTATTCTTGATTCAAGAGGTCTTTTTCCTGAGCCAGCTGCATCCTCTGTTGTTTCAGAATACTTATCTGCTGATGTATCTGATAAAAGTCATCTTGGGAATCAACCCCTTTGATAATTAATTGACTATTTTCAGTTTTGAATTGTTTTATTTCTGATTGGAATGCAATAATGTCCTCCAAAAAGACTCTATTAAAAGCAGTCTGGTCATTTAGCACGTCTTTCAGCGCACTCAGATTTTCTACACATTCTTTTTGTGAATGTTCCATTGCAAGAAACTGGGTTTAACGCTCTGCACTCTGTTGCTGCAGTGTTTTTAACTAACAAGATCCTGGGCCCGTGACAGGTCTCCAGCCTGATTCATCCTAGTAGCCTCACTATTTTGACAACGCTCTTCTACTAACAGCAAATGAAAATATAACGGAACAGTTAGCTGAGCCATTTGTATATGTTCATCATGAGCAGTTGTGATCATATACAATTCGTCAAGTGCTTTGTGCAATTTTCTGGCTTAAGGCCAAATATCATTGCTTACAGAGGGAACCTCCTGCAACATTCTGGTGTGTCAGTTTCCTGCATCATCCTCAACCCATTCTCATTTGAGAAATAATTTAGTTGGGAGATGCTCCCTGGCTTCCCCAATTTGTACAGTAGTCATTTTCACAATTAGCTTTTTGCACCTTAATAAAACGTTCTTTATTCAGGGGCAAAATCACCCCGTTCCTGCCTGATTTCCTCAATCAAATAAATTCACACTCTTAATAGATTAGCTATACACCTCCCTGGAACTCAGGAGTCAAGTCCTATAAGCACATTAAAAAAAACAAAGATGTATTTCCCTCCACCTTAATGCAATTGCATCAAAATGAATAATCTGTCACAATGTACTTGTCATGAGTCACTAATAGGAAGCTAATTCCCGGGCGAGCCCCCAATTAGTAAGCGTTTATTGAGAAGCCACCGTCAACACAGGGAGTTCCTTTCTACCCACTCAAGTGGTTATGCAACAAACTATTTAACAGATTTGTTTTTCTTAGCCCTATCTCAGACACAGATCATGCCCCTTGTATCCCTATCCCCTGAGCTAACAATGAGCCAAGAACCAGGCCGGGGTACAGGAAATATATTGGTATTTATTTAAATTAAAAGTAATACAAATTACCATAAGAATGTCAAAAACACTTTATCTATTGCACAACACAATCAACTTCTCTCAGCATAAATAAGTCACAAAAGTGAGTTAAAAAGAACACAATCATAATTCTTACTTTCTGCAAATTTCATTTCACAAAATAATTACACTGACAATAACAATGGCGATTATGTAATGTGTGGTTTTGTTTTTCCAGCAGGCTTAAAAGGGTAGCAGTAGGATTTAAGATTGGTAAAAATACCTATGACAATTATATTTTCGCCAATGGTGTTGGTTTAAAATAAACACAGGGTGATTTATCGCTGGATAACAAAGGTTTCACTGAACTTCTCTTCTGTGTAAACCTAATATTTACACTATTCAAGACCTTGAGGACCAAAGAGAAGCACATACATATTTGGTTTATCCATGATTAAACCAACATGTAAACCAAAGGTTTACAAAATGGTGTTAGACAGGAGTAAACTTTTTGAAACCCATACTGTCCATAGGTTTACATGCAGCTTAAAAAAACTGTTAACTATACATTTAATTTAGTGCTGCATGCCAGAACTTAAGTCATACAGTGGAGTATGGTATGGGTATCTACATGGAAAGCTGGCAGCAGGCCCTGGCACTAGGGTCAGCATGACACCTACCCTGGAGGAGTACTGGTTCACTGTTTTGGTCCATGCAAGTTATTGTATGTGTGAGTTAATGTTAATGTAAATATTAAAGGATATTTGTACCAAGCACTATCACCCCCAGAGTGGTCCCCTGGCATTCTGGCAGCTCTGGAGAAAAGGGAAGGGGGGGTGAGGTAGTGGGAATAAGCTGGAAAGCCTCAACCCGGTGGGTCAGTTCATTGGGCTTGGGTTGTTTTACAGTAGGTAGTCATTGTGTGCTGTTGTGCGAGTTTGTTTTGTTGTTGCAGTGTAGTAACGTTTGTGCAGATTGTTGTGTTGTAGGATTGCGGTTGTGTTTGGGGAGAGTATGAGAGGTGTATGCGGAGGGGTGAAATCATTAGTGGGTAGGATAATTGGTATTGCTGTCTGGAAATGAGGTGTTGAATTTCCGTATTCTCTCTAGTTGGGGTGCAGGAGTATCTCTGTCCTGATCTGGACCGTCCAATACTCACAGTCCCTTTCACACATGGCTTCCAGTCATATTCATAACCTTACCCGAGTTCGACCTCAGGCACCTACTTAACACTTTTCTGTATGTGGGGCGGGCAGGCGTTTTTGCGTCCTTCAGATTTGTCCCATAGAGAATTCCTAATCCAGACGGTGCGCAGCGTTGTCTAACTAAGGCTACTCCATCCATATATGGCGGATGGTTGGCATTCATCGTCTTATACGGTTGTTTTTCCAGCTATTCCTCCCAGACCCTCCGAGACGTGGCACAGTCCACAGTCGTTAACTTGCAGGGTGTATTTGAAGGGTTCTATCCATACGATTTCTGTTCTGTCTGCTAGGAATGATTTTGTCCAGAGTAGTGCCATGTCCTTTATGCCTATGTCTTCTAGTCTTTTGGTTAGTGTGTCATGGCTGACTCCGTCGAAGGCTGTGGAGAGGTCAAGCAGAATCAGGGCTGAGGTTTTGTTGGAGTCAGGGTAAGTTTTCCCAGATGGATAGTAGTGCTGTTTCTGTTGGTCTTGCGAGTCTAAAACCGACTTGTGCTTGGTCTAGCAGGTGGTGTTTTTCTACATGTTATTGGGTTATTCTATATAGGCTTAAAGGAGTTTTGCTGGGTAAGGAATGTTTGAAATTGGCTTGTAGTTGGAGAGGTCTTCTATGTCGCCACCTGTGTTTTTTAAAAGCAGTTTGAAATATGCTGATTTAAAGGCTCTTTGTACCGTTCCTGTTGCTAGTGAGAGATTAAGGAGGTTTCTGTAATATTCTGATGGCGTTCCTTGTGCGAGGATTGATATGTAGACGTCAGGGAGGCAGGGATCCATGGGTGAACCTGCTTTCTTGCTGTGCTTTACCAACAAGGCGAATGCCTTTGCTGATATTTCTGGGTAGTTTTGGAGTTTGTGCTGTGGCCATGTGTTAGGTTCGGGTGGTTGAGTGTTGTGGTTGGTTGGTCTGTTTTGTATGATTTGTTGGATGTTGTTGATTTTGTTCTTGAAGTGGTCTGCCAGGTCCTTGCAAAAAGTTTCTCTGAAGGGGTTGTGGTGTTGTCGCAGCCTGGTGGGTTTCTTATTTCTTTAATGATGTTGAACATTTCTTTTTGTGTGTTGGTGGCGTTGGTGATTCTGTCATCCTAATGCCTTCTCTTTGCCTTTTGTATTTCCTTCCTGTATACTCGGATTTGTTTCTGGAACAGTATTTTTTGTCTGGGTTGTATTTTTTCCTCCATCCAGTTCCATCTTCTTGTTGTCCTTTTTCATGGTGCTTAATAGTGGGGGAACCATTTTTCCATTGCTCTATTTTTTGATAGGGTGAATGTTTTTTCCGGGGCGATCTTATCAATTGTGTCAGCAATAGATGTGTGTAGTAGCTCCACTTTCCTGTCTAGGTCAGCCAGCTCTATTTCTGTATTTGAGGTTTGGTCATCTCCAGTTGTTCGAATAGGTTGCTTTCTTTGATGGCTTTCCAGTTTCTTTTTGTGGTGGTTGTGGGTTTGGGGGGTTGGATGCAGACTTGAGTTGGTAGTCTGATCACAAATGGGATGATGAGATGGTCGCTCCACAGTATTTGTATCAGTGGTGCTGTGGTGATAAGGTTTTCCTTGGCGAAGATTGCGTAGAGCGTGTGTCCTGCCGAGTGCGTTGCTCTTTTTACCAGCTATCGTAGGTTCATAGTTGTGTGTTGTCCAATCAGTGAGTTTTGGGAGTTGGCGTGACTTTCCTCAAACCAGATGTTGAACTCCCCCAGAATGATTAGATGTTCGTGCTTGATGGCTATGTTGGTGATGGCTTCTATGAAGTTATCAATGAGGGTTGCATCGTATGTCGGGGATCTGTACACCTGGCTGAATGTGATGTTGGTTTTTGGGTTTGCTGATAGGTGTATGACCATGGTTTCACAGTTGATGATGTTGAGAGGTACGTCTGTTTTTATTTTCAGGTGTCCTTTGAATGTTATTGCGATGCCTACTCCTTTTTTTATTTTTCCTGTTTACTTGAAGGCATTTGAAATTGTTTCGGAGGCAGCTTTGGAGTGTGATTTTGTTGTTGTTGTCTAGCCATGTTTCTGTGATGAATATGATGTCCCCAGCGAACAGAAGGCATATTGTCCTAATAACTACAGAGGGCATTCAGCCATACTTGCTACATGGTCATAAGCCTATAAATCGATGGGCCCTGACGCGAACTCGTTTCAACTGGTCACACAATGTACAGCCAATAGTATACCCTTGTTGCCAGTGGCCCGAGGAGGACTCACTACATTTTGTGTTCTTCTGTCCGGCCTACATGGATTTGAGAAGAAAAACAATATTACCATTGCTCAAAAACACAGGCATCACGCAGGTTAGACCCGCTTTATGTTATTTGCTATAAGCTTCTATGATGCCTGTGGCTTGGGGCTCTGTGGATTATTTGAGAAAAGCATGACACCGACGGCACAAAATTATCTCTGGCAATTTTATATAACCATCATAATGTTAAGTTCATCTAAGAATTTTACTGGTACCAGTGGCTATTATTCTTATTGTAACTCAATGTCACAGATGCACTTTTTATCAGTTTTTTAATTGATATTCCTCTTTTTTAAAGATGTGCATCCATTGATGTGTCTTAACAAAATAACTGAATGTTGTATTGATCCTGTTGTTTTATTCTGTCAAGTCTGTATATGGATAATTCTTCCCGAATAAACTTATTTGATTGATTGAATAGGATGTCAATGCTGTTGTCATTGAGTAGGTCAAATGTCTCTGTTGAGTGTTTTGACATGGATCTTGCGTTTATTAGATTGCAGTGGAGTTTGGAGGTGTACTTTGGTTTGGGCTTTGTTGTTGGGGTCATCTTTTGATCAGTTTTGAGGTTTCCTTTCTGGTCGATCTCTATTTGAGCTGTTGATACAGGTGCGTTTGTGTCGAAAAGTTCTTCTAGCTTCTTTCTTGGGTTTTTGTTTTCATATGGTTCTTCTTCCAGGAATTTTGGGTGTCGAGTGGAAGTTCCTCTTGTTTTGGTGATGTAAGGTGTTATTGAGTCGATTATGTTTTTTTTGTTTCTAGTGTTGTCTGTCCTTCTTCTGCGTGGTTGTATTCGGTTTTCTGTTGTTGCTGATTCTAGCTTTGGGTTGGTTTGTTCTGGTGACCAGTTATTTGCGAGGTATGGAGTTCAGTAGAGGGATTTGTCTCTTCTCGCAGCATTTTGTTCCTGTCTGTGGGAGTGTGTTCTGCAGTTGAGGGTCTTTGTTGCTGATCTGGTGTGTTTGTTCTTTCTTTCCTTTTTCTTTCCCTCGGCATAGGTCGTTTGCATGGCATTTTGAAACTTAAGGGTTGTTTTGGTCCTTATTTTGTTTGTTGATGCCGAGGTCTCGCTTTCTTGTGGTGTAGTACTTGTCCGCTTTTGTTAAGACACATCAATGGATGCACATTGATGTGTCTTAACAAAATAACTGAATGTTGTATTGATCCTGTTTTTTTATTCTGTCAAGTCTGTATATGGATAATTCTTCCCGAATAAATGTTGTTCCTGTCTGTGGGAGTGTGTTCTGCAGTTGAGGGTCTTTGTTGCTGATCTGGTGTGTTTGTTCTTTCTTTCCTTTTTCTTTCCCTCGGCATAGGTCGTTTGCATGGCATTTTGAAACTTAAGGGTTGTTTTGGTCCTTATTTTGTTTGTTGATGCCGAGGTCTGGCTTTCTTGTGGTGTAGTACTTGTCCGCTTTTGTTAAGACACATCAATGGATGCACATTGATGTGTCTTAACAAAATAACTGAATGTTGTATTGATCCTGTTTTTTTATTCTGTCATGTCTGTATATGGACAATTCTTCCCGAATAAACTTATTTGATTGATTGAATAGGATGTCAATGCTGTTGTCATTGAGTAGGTCAAATGTCTCTGTTGAGTGTTTTGACATGGATCTTGCGTTTATTAGATTGCAGTGGAGTTTGGAGGTGTACTTTGGTTTGGGCTTTGTTGTTGGGGTCATCTTTTGATCAGTTTTGAGGTTTCCTTTCTGGTCGATCTCTATTTGAGCTGTTGATACAGGTGCGTTTGTGTCGAAAAGTTCTTCTAGCTTCTTTCTTGGGTTTTTGTTTTCATATGGTTCTTCTTCCAGGAATTTTGGGTGTCGAGTGGAAGTTCCTCTTGTTTTGGTGATGTAAGGTGTTATTGAGTCGATTATGTTTTTTTTGTTTCTAGTGTTGTCTGTCCTTCTTCTGCGTGGTTGTATTCGGTTTTCTGTTGTTGCTGATTCTAGCTTTGGGTTGGTTCGTTCTGGTGACCAGTTATTTGCGAGGTATGGAGTTCAGTAGAGGGATTTGTCTCTTCTCGCAGCATTTTGTTCCTGTCTGTGGGAGTGTGTTCTGCAGTTGAGGGTCTTTGTTGCTGATCTGGTGTGTTTGTTCTTTCTTTCCTTTTTCTTTCCCTCGGCATAGGTCGTTTGCATGGCATTTTGAAACTTAAGGGTTGTTTTGGTCCTTATTTTGTTTGTTGATGCCGAGGTCTGGCTTTCTTGTGGTGTAGTACTTGTCCGCTACAAGTTTGGGTTCTGTCTGTAGTTGGTGTTTGTCATCTGGTTTTGCTGACTAGTTCACCGTCCTGTATAGTGGGACAGAGGCCTACAATCAGCAATACAATTTGAAGTAGGGCACTGCTAGATTTGAGCGCCCTGTATAATGAGACAGAGGCTTATGCCTGACAAATCAAATGTGTGTAGTGCTAGATATAGTTAGGTTTGAGACGCAGGTGACCAAAGAATTACAGAACAGAAAATGGCTAGATTTGAGGGTCCTTTGTAGTCGGAGAGGGTCCCACGTCCAGCAGGACAAATGGGTGTTGTGAAACACAGCAAGATTTGAGACACAGTCGACCAGAGATCACAATGAATAAACACAGCAAGATTTGAGAGTCCTGTATAGTGCGAGAAAGGCCCACGCCTAACAGGTCAAATGGGTGATGTGAAACACAGCAAGATTTGAGACACAGTTGACCAAAAAGTTACAATGAATAAAACGCAGCAAAATTTGAAAGTCCAGTATAGTGGTAGAGAGGCCCACGCCTAACAGGTTAAATGGGTGTCGTCAAACACAGCAACATTTGAGACACAGTTGACTAGAGGTCACAATGAATAAACACAGCAAGATTTGAGACAAAGTTGACCAGAGATCACAATGAATAAACACAGCAAGATTTGAGACAGAGTTGACCAGAGATCACAATGAATAAATACAGCAGGATTTGAGAGTCCTGTATAGTGAGAGAGAGGCCTACGCCTAACAGGTCAAATGGGTGATGTGAAACACAGGAAGATTTGAGACACAGTTGATCAAAAGGTTACACTGAATAAAACACAGCAAGATTTGAGAGTCCTGTATAGTGGAAGAGAGGCCTACGCCTAAAAGGTCACAGGGGTGTTGTACTAAACATGGCTATGTTTTCGGCAAGGGTGACCAAAAGGTTACAATGAAAAAAACACAGCAAGATTTGAGGGTCCTGTATAGTGGGAGAGAGGCCAACGCCTAACAGGTGAAATGGGTGTTGTGAAACACAGCAACATTTGAGACACAGTTGACCAGAGATCACAATTAATAAACACAGCAAGATTTGAGAGTCCTGTATAGTGGGAGAGAGGCCTACACCTAACAGGTCAAATGAGTGTTGTGCAAGAAGGCCCAATCAGAGCAGGGGGGTGCGGGTTGGGAGGCGGGAGGGAAGGGAAGCAGGAAGAGGGTGAGGGGTGGGAGAGGGACCGCAAGAGGGGCTTCGAGGGCCTGGGGCCTGTAAAATTACAAAAATGGACACACAGAAAGTGGCACACTGTCCGCGCTTCCTCACTGTTCACAGAGGAGCCGGTGTAACACACAGGTCCCTAGACCCTGGCAACACGGGCCAAAGGCCCAATCAGAGCAGGAGGGGAAGGTCGGGGGCGGGAGGGAAGGGAAGCAGAAAGAGGGTGTGGGGTGGGAGAGAGACCACAGAGGGGCTTCGATGGCCTTGGGGCATGCAGAATCACGAACATGGGCCCACAGAAAGTGGCACACTCACTGCGGTTCCTCGCCATTCACAGAGGAGCCGGTGCAACACACGGGTAGCTAGACCCTGGTAACATGGGCCAAATGCCCAATCAGAGCTGGGGGCAGGTCGGGAGGAGGGAGGGAAGGGAAGCAGGAAGAGCGTGTGGAGTCGGAAAGGGACCGCAAGAGGGGCTTCGAGGGCCTAGGGGCCTGCAAAATTACGAAATGGGCACACAGAAATTGGCACCCTCACCGCGCTTCCTCGCTTGATGTATATTCAAGTATGATGACTGAACAATGAGCAAACATGCCATATCATTCACTTTTCCCACAGCGGCACATCCATTATGCATATGCAAGATGGCTTAACCTGTGGCCAGATGGACATGGGATAGTATTAACCTGGATGACCTCTGCATAGCCTTGGAGACGTCCAAGCCTAATGCAAATGATTGATGACAACAGGGAACCAGAGGAAAGATTGACCATGCTCCATGTAGGTGTGCATGGATATAGGTGATTTATATAGTGCACACCTAGCTGGAAAACAATGCAGAGCTGTGCAATAAAGGGGATGGGGCATGGAGGGGGGAAGGGATAGTGTAGTTGGTCTATGTGCCATGATTGGAGTCTGATGCATAGGATTAAGTAGCTGCTCAGAACTGTTTAAAGCATTAAGATCGCAGCAAACTCATAAAGAAATTACACAAACGTGGAGCAAATTTGCAACATACTTGTTGTTTATAACATAGATGTAATGCTACACATGAGAGTAGGTGGGGAATGGGCACAGGGGGTAGATGAACAGACATTGAAACAATATAATTACTATGTAAGAAAAATACGTTTGGTAGGACTCTGATTCTCAGTGTTTTTCAAAATGTTAAAACTGCACATTTTATTCCGGGGGTGCCCCCAGTGAAAATAAACAGAGTGTGTAGTCAATCAGTGCACTGTGCACTGCTGCTGCCATTATCTACGTGTAATTCCTGTGTCTAGAGAGGGAAATCAGAATACATAATTTCAGTGATATGATCTTTTTGACCTGGGGGGTTCCCATGAGGAGGCTCCTCGCTGTACCCCATTCCAGAGTGCCTGCCTCAGACCCTGCCTTGTAGCAATACACAGTTCACATCCATCAAGTTCATGATTTCTGTGTCTCTTCTTTGTGCACCAGTTTGGATTTTCATTTGTAAAAATATATATACTAAGCAAGTGTTCATGAAAGCATGATTTTTTAATGATTGACAAGTGCTGAGCCTGCAGACTAGGGGAACTAAAGGGAAAAAGTTGAAGTTGTGTTGCTGGGACAGTTGTGGGAAAGGCCTTCTGTGTACGCTCAGGCAACAATTGGACTGTTCATGACTTTGGATGAAATAGAGTGGCAATGTAGTATCCCATTTCTGTGAGACGGTTGGAGTATTTTGTACTTAATTATTCGTTTAATTATGGTTGTGATTGTTGTCTTATTATTTTAGTAATCCCTGTAATGTGTTTTAATTCAGTGTCAAAAAAGACAACAGCGATTTTATTCTGATATAAATAAGTACAATGTGATGCATTGTCCTTAAATGCATACAATTAATTGAGGAATGGTATCAGTTGGGGTCGATGCTGCTTTTGAACCTTCTAATTGTAATTGATGGAAATAAACATTGGGCATTATTGGCTACAACCTCATGTTGAAGACCTCCAGCTTCTTGGTTATGGGGAGGGGTGCCACATGGAAATGCAATGGAATGGAAAAGGCATTTATAAAGTGCATAAAGTGCATACAGTGCAAGAACCAAGCGAAAAGATGCCTCTGGGTGCCCTGCTTCGCCATATGTGTCGCTTTACACACAAAACGTGCCAGCTGCACACAATGCCCTCAATGTCTGTACACATCATTATAGCATCCACAGCCCTCACTCCCTGTACCCATCCGTATTGCATCCACAGCCCTCACTCCCTGTACCCATCCGTATTGCATCCACAGCCCTCACTCCCTGTACCCATCCGTATTGCACGTGCATCCCTCACTGCCATTACACAGCCTTTTTGCATCCACAGCATTCACTGCCTGCACCAATCCTTACTGCATCCACAGTCCTCAATGCCTGTACTCATCCTTATTGCATCCACAACCTTCACTGTCTTTACACATCATTTTTGCCTGGACAGACCTCACTGCCTGTACACATCCATATTTTATCCACCGTCCACATTGCCTGTACCCACCCTTATTGCATCCAAACAACTCACTGCCTGTACCCATCTTGATTGCATCGACAGACCTCACTACCTGTAGCACTCCTTATTGCTTCCCCTGCCCTCACTGCTAGTAATCATCCTTATAGCGTCCACAGCCCCCACTGCCTGCACCAATCCTTGTTGCATCCACATCTCTCGCAGTCTCTTACACATCATTATTTCATCCACAGCCCTCACTGCCTGTACTAATCCTTATTGGATACACAGCCCTCACTGTCTGCACCCATCCTGATTCCATCCACACATCTTACTGCCTACTGATTGCATCCGCTGTCCTCTCTGCCAGTGCACATTCTTATTTCACACACATCCCTCATTGCCTGTACCCATCCTTATTAAATCCACAGTCATCATTGCCTGTACTCATCCTTAAAACATCCACAGCCCTCGCTACCGGAACTTACCTTTATTGCATTGAGAGCCCTTACTGCATGTACCCATCCTGAGTGCAATCACAGCCCTCACTCCCTGTTCCGGTCTGTTAAGAATCAACTTTCGGTGCACCAGTGGTCCAGGGATGAATATCGGTTTCTAAACCATCAATCAGCCCCACTCCTCTAGTACATCAGAAGGGATTCGAACAGTTTGGAAACACAAGAAAATTATAAACCACCTTAATCAATTTTGGTAACATGGACGGAACAGCAGGCTTATCTCTGCAAGGTCGTGGATCGTTGGTTAGTTGCAACACAACGAAAACACAATGATTACCCAATGATAAAAGGGACTGTCCAGTCAAGGTTGTATACAAATATCTACTTTATTATTATTATAACAGACAGTTCTGGCACACTACAAAATATTACCCACCTTGTAAAAGAATGCAGAAGACAGACAGTTTCAAGAAGCAAAAGGGATGCACACTGGATACTGACTAGAGGGTAGTCGGTAAAGTGATTAATCACAATCGTTCAAGGATACTTGGTTTCAGCACAAAGGGAGCAATGGGTTGTAAAATGTCACATGGGGCCTTCAGAGAAAAACCATGGGGACAGAACCTCAATGTACCTTGTGCTTGTAGAAGTTCTTGGTGCTCGACAGGATCGAGTCGGTTTCAAAGCGCTTTGCAGCTCCTGCGACAGACAATTGCGGGTATCAGGCGGCAGGCAGTTTGGCGAGTAAGGTTGGATGGATTGCTGCAGGTTGGCCTTCATGGCAGCACGACGGCCGGAATAAATGTCTCTCAGACGACGCTAGCGACCGCAGCGTGACAACAGTCAGTAGTGCAGTCAGTTGCAGTTCGAGGGGCTTGACTGGGTCGAAAATGTCCTTTAAGGCAGACATTGGATGATTGTCGATGCACTCCTCCTAGCTTCTTCACTGGGCTTGTGTCATCCTTTAAGGCAGATGGCCCAAAGCTGAGGAGAGTTTTGCAGGCACAGGCCTTGCCCTGGGTTTGGTTCAGAGACTCTTTGGCACTTCACACCTAGGAAGCTTGCTTGCAGAGCCTAGCAGGGCACTCTGTGTGCTTGCTGGGTACCGGTTGTAGAGCTGCTGGAGGGTCCTCTGGATTCAGTATATCCCTCTGTTCCTTGGAAACAGACTGTACCATCGGCAAGGGTCCAAATGAGTTCTCCTTGTTACTCCTTGTGAAGTCTTTAGATGTTTTGCCCAAAAGAGGGGCTCAACCCTTTTTTAAAGACAAATGGGCCACAGCAATTGGTGTAGGATAAGTCTACATTAATGAACCAATACTAGGTCCCCACCAACAATCTCAAGTATGTATGAGGTCACAACCAGAGAGTTTTGCACCAGAAAAGGTAAAGAGTTGAAAAATGTAATACTAATCCCACCCATATTGCTGTCTGTTGTGAATCAAAGGGTCTCTCTAGTTAATTGAGCTCTCTCTAGTTCCTGATTAAAGCAGCAGGTCTCCCTTGAAGCTACTGCGGGACCAGACCTTTGGTCTCTGCCAAACCACATACTCGTACCTTCTGAATGTGGTTCCCCTGCGGATATACATAGTATATGTAAATATATAGTTCCAGACATGACATGTCACTGCCCTTAATACCGAGAGGCAGGAGCTGGCTTCAGGTTGACACAGTGCATATCAAAGGTTGTTGGGGTGTTCCTGTTCTTTGTTAGTCCTGCAACCAGTCTTCCTGTGGGCCTGTTCAATTAACTCTGATTAGTAGGTGAGGCTGCCACCAGCAGCTAACAAAGGGAAGGGCAGATCCATGTAGTCTTGGATAGTTAATTAGGCTGAACATGGCAGGAGGAAGGATGTGCCCTCCCTCTTCTGTGTGTGGGATGTTTCAACCCACGCATCCAAACCATACAAAATCATTGTGCATTACTGAAAGGGGAAACATCATAATGGCCGCCGGAAAGCATGCTGCTGGCCAGAAATCACCAGAAAGTGCGCAGTGAGAACCTGACAGACAGGCTGCCATCTTCTTTTCCCTCTGTCAGTGTTAATACAGGAGACCATTGCCAGCCCCATCATTTGGCTGCCCACAGAACAAAAGCAGACAAAGCGATACAGAGCTGTTCAACAATTCATTTTCTTGATTGTCAAAATTGCTAAACGCATGGGCATGAAACCACCAAAAAAATCCAACTTCTGGTTGGGTGTTCTACATTACTCTACTGCAGAATCCACATCAATACAATGTTAGCAAGGATCATATGCTATCAAGTAAAATCCGCTTTTTGAAATGTATTAATTTAAGGCAGCTATGAAAAATGGGTGCAATACCGGTGAACGCAACTGACTGGCGCTAGCGATCTAAATTCTGACAGGAGACTTGTATTTCAAGAGCTAAACAGTGAACCTGAGTTAGCTGGGACTTCAAAGGCTTGCTTGACCATGAGAAGTCTTCACACCTGGTCATCTCAGCAAGAAGGCAGGAAATCACAGGTTCTGTTAATCAAATGGAGAGTGGCACCTTGGACTGATGCCCTGCTAGCAGGAAAAAACAGACAAAGGATTCCTTCAGCTGAATAGGGTATTCTGATTTTGGCTGCAAACTGTCAACACTACTCTGGGGGAAGGCAAGACATCTGATCTCTGAGTCAAGCCAAGTTTCTAAGGGCGGGGACAAACCAATGGGTGTACTGCAGTGGAGGCAAATGTATGTTTTATTAAATTGCTTATAAAATATTGTATCAAGTTGACAGAAATGTACAATTTGGAGATTCTTAATATGAAAAATGCACCCACGATTTGAGACTAAGCTGGACCTTGTGGGATGTTCTGAGGCCAAGCCCTGTAATTATTAATATTGTAACGTCTGTGTTTATGCTAGAGACCTCAAAACTTACTGTAATATGCTTAGGGAGGGTGTGTACCTCCGTGTCAGATTTGATGAAAAAACAATATGGCAAAACCCACTAAAAGCACAAAATGTTGTCATTTCTGATCCCAAGCTCGTAGAAACATATGACTTGAATCGAACTGTACCTTAAGCAATCTGTCATGCAATTTAGGTAATATTAACAAGTTGTGTATCTTGAAATTATGTGTTTTATGAAAAAGAAGATATGCTGTACAGAGGGTCAAAGGGGAGTGTCCTTTCCTCTAGCCCTAAAGATGACACCGGATGACTCATTCTAACTCACTCCTCCATTCTCCGGTCAGGTCACAGTAAATCCTTTAACCTATCAGGATCCTCAGAGGGTTGGGCATAGAAAGACAGCCTTCCCACCCACTTTCAAAAGACATAAAAAAGAACCACTGAGACCGAGATAGGGACTTCATTTTCCACTCTTCAATTGATTTCTTATGCAGCACTTTGCCAGACGACTTCAAACCCAGATAGATCCAGAGACCAGACTCTAGAATTCAGCTCTAGAACCTTAAGCAGGGGCCTAACCCAAAATCTGAACTCTTCTCAGCAGGCCTCAGAATCCAGCAACCTAACTCAACTATTCAACAGCCGGGAGAGCTGTTTGATTCTGGCTAGAACCATATCCAGACCGCTGTGCAGTGCCGATAGCAGATCGAGATCAGACCGCTGTGCAGTGCCGATAGCAGACCCAGACCAGATCGCTGTGAGCAGAACCAGTGCCAGAGACGTCCCGTGGCGAGAGAACCGCAGCCCAAACCTGACCATATCTGTGACAAGGTCTATTCCAGTCCAAAAATAGGAGTGAGTATCCAGCCAAGAACTGTGCAGTCATCTCTTAGTCAAAAGTAATCTCATCCCATCCATTTCAACCTATTTAGAACTGCATAGTGTGTCCATTCTGTGATTTCAAAGCTGCAAAATTGTCATCTGTCATTCTGAAATCTTGACTTCATTTCTGAAAATCTACCTCCACAAAAACGTCCATAGTTTTTCCATAATCACGATCGACGCCCTCAGTAAAAAAAAAAAAAAGAATTGCAATTTGACTCAATTTCACCACTTGTAAAAATACTTGCTTCTTGCTTTCCACTGCTGAAATTCGTTTTCACCCTGATAATCATTCCTGAACCATTGCTAGTGTTGACCTGAACTTCTTCAAAGTAGCTATCACCTACCCTGAATCTCCTATAGGGAATTAAAATCATGTTTAGCATATTTTTCACTTCATTGCAATCACATTTAAAAGTATTTGGCCTGTGTTTTAAAATCATCCCTATTTCTCTAAGCTTGCTGTGGTGAACGGGAACTGAACTGCTTCTGATTGTATTCCTGAAAACCTTTGTGCCTCATTTCCATCTCTTCATATTGCGTAGGGGGGGAGTGAGTTGTCACAAAGGAAAAAGTGATCAGATTATCTCTTGTTGAAACCATATCCAGTTTATTTATGTGCTGCATTATTTCCATCATTGCTTTTCCTTGAAACCATACAAAGTATTCTCTGCTACCTTATCCTTTCTATACCAACTCCTAAGTAATTAAGGAATTGTGCTACTGTAATATTATCCATTGTTGATCACTGTTCATACTCATATCACACTCAGATCACTGCAACAGGGTCAGATATATTGAGAGATCAAGGCCCCTTACATGTGGCCCTGAGTGAACTATACATGGCCCCTAAAGCCAAGGATGAGCACAACAAGATTGTCAGGATAGCGTCATATTTATATTTATATATGGGAGCCATACAGGACAAATGTGCTGAAGGTCAAGATCTGGCAAGTAGACAACTGATGGCATTAGAGAAGGACCAATCTGACCTGGCCTCTTCTGAGCAGAGGCTGCACAGGAGCCAGGAGTCAGAAAATGATAGTAGACAGTATATCATTAAAATAAAAGAGGATATGGATATCCTGCAACAGGAAAAGGCAGACCAGGATACCAGAATTCTGCCTTGCAGAATGAGCATCAAGAAGGTTTGGACTCCCTACTGCAGAGCCAGAAAAAGCTTGAGCAACAGATAGATTTCAACAGGGCATGCACAAAGCAGGATGCCACCCTGCAAAGCCAATTGGATAGAGAAAAAGAGGAGAGCAATACATTGATTTTGAAAGACCTGGAAACCCAGGCAGAGTTTGATGAAGAGCGCCAGAAAGCTGGTGCCCTTCAAAGACAGAGGGACTACCTGGTGGCACAGATGCAGGCTCTTACTCAGGAAAGGGACACCTTAGGCCAGGAAGTCTGCCACTTAAAAAGGAAAATGGAAGAAAATCACCTGGCCCTCCTGGGACTGGGTGACCCCCAAAAAGAGCATCAGAACTTGTTAGAGCACACCAGGAGGGTGGAAGAGGCTCTGGCAAGAAAGGAGCAGGCCAGTAGGGACGGTACCCAGGGGGTAACCCTCCTGCAGCAAAGACTGGCCCAGTACTCCAAGGCTAACCAGGAAGCACACAGAGAGAATGAGGCTCTCTGCCAGCACAATGATAGGCTCCAGCAACAGGTAGCCATGCAGGAGAGACTGATAGAGTCTAGTAAGGTCTTGATTGAGGAACTGAAAGCACAGGCTCTTGCATGGCAGAGGAAGAAGGGGCTGACAGAGATGAGGTTCGCTGGGAAAGGGAAACACCTGAGCATAACCTCAGGAGCCCTAGTACCAGAGGCCTTCATCTCTCCCAGTCCTTGGACTCTGCCACCCCCATGTCCCATGGTGCACATGAGCCCAGGGCCACGGGGATGGCAGATTACTATCCAGCCAAAAGTATGGGGCTCATAGGCCAGTACCTCCCAGGAATGGATGGGCAGGCATCCAGGTATGGGCACCCAAGTAAAGTGCAATTTAATGGGGAATCCCGAGAGAGTAGGCCCTCTAAGCGCATCCTAAAAACCTCTGCCCAGTTAGGTCAGTGGGGGAGGGGGGGTACTCATAAAATTCTGGCAGCAAAGAGGAATCTGAAGACCCCTCTGAATGTCACAGGAGACCAGGTCCCCACATTCTGCCAGCCATTCCCAGGCTCGCAGAATCCGGGAAAACCTGGAAGATCAGAGGGGCACCTCTGGGAGCAGCGCTTCTGAATCAGAGGATGAATGGACCAGGGTTACCCGAACCAAGAAGGCCAATAAGGCAAAAAGGGCCTTGCTTAAGGACCCCTTAAAACAGATTAAGGCAATCAGAAGTGTCATCACGCCTTATCACAAGAACGCCAAGTATTCTGTGTGGGAACACTTGGAGCTCTTTGAGCAAATTGTGGAGACTTTCCATCTGAAAGACAGCAGTAGCTGCATGCAGTACGTCAAATGGACTTTCTCCCCAGAATACTCCAGTTTCTTTGCGGGGCTGGAGGACCAAAATCATGCAAGATGGTCCACCTACAGGGCGGCCATCTTAAAGCACTTTTCTGTTCACAGTAATCCCCAAGAGGCTCGCAAGGCAGCCTACAATTTCCAATGTGAGGATGATCAGGCCCCACAAGAATTTGTGCAGGAATTGATGCGTGCCTTTGCGCATACTACCAAAAGGGTGTGCACGGACAGCAAAGAATTTGTTAACACTTTTTTCCATGCCTTGCCCAAATACATCATGACCCAGCTAGTGAGAGATTTCCATGAGAAAAGGTCACTAGACTGGGTCATTGAACAGGCCACCCAAATCTATGAGGTGCAGAAGCCCATAGAAAATAAAAGTAATGCGCAGAAAAGCCCCAAACCGACCAGCACCCCTGCTGCTGGCAAGGTGGCAGAGGTAAAGGTTGCCCCCATTTTGGATTTGGAGATGGGGGGGCCTAAAAACTTGCCTGCACAGAATAAATCCAAGCCCAGAAGGCCTTCCGGCCAGTCACAGACAAGGAGCCAAGGAGGTAGTCCCAAAAATGGGGTCCCTCACTCCCCTGACTATGTAACTCCCCGCTACAAGGGAAACCGACCCATCCTGGGTTATGTGTGGACTCCTCCAGCCCAAGGGGAGGGATCCGGCCAAGCACTTAACCCAGAGAAATTCCCTCCTAACTTCCCACAGGAGGGCAGAAATTCACCAAATCCTGGGCAGATCTTTTTCCCCAGGATCCACCCAATTTCCAACCCCAAAATCATCCATTCTTCTTTCCCCATTTCCCTGAGCCCAGACCACCTAATCCGGGAGAGGGGAGGCCAAGGGTGGAGAGGTACTACCAGAGAAGGGATAGCTACCTTTCCGGGGATCAGCCCAGGGGAGAAAACAGAATCGCATATCAGCCTGAGCGGGTTTCACAGTTAGAGCGCCAGGTCCAAAATATGGCACAGGATCTGGGTTGCAAGCTGAGGGCTCAACAGAACCCTCAGATGAGCATGCCGGTGCAGAATGCCCCAAACTCTGGGCCTGGTACTCCAGAACAATGACAGGGGCAGCACCCCGATAACCCACCGGTTCCCAGGGAGGAGGCACAAGGGGAAGGGGGGTGTAAAGCCTTGGAGGAAGCATCCTTCCCCTCTTGTAAACAGCCCCTGGAAACCCAGGAACCGGAAACAAAATCTCCTACCCCTGAAAGTCTGCCACCCAAGGAGCAGAGAGGAGGTAGGAGAAACAAAGGACCCAAACAGACTCACTTTGAGGAGGAGGTACAGATCTTCCAATTTGAGGGAGAGGGATCCTCAGAGGATCCTGGGAAAATGATCTTCTCTTTCAGAGATGGGGAAACTCCTCCCAAAGAAAAATGGGTCTCGAGGGATTCACAGACAGACTGGGTAGATGTGGGGACTGAGCTAGCGCCGCCCATCATCTCATCCCAGAACCAACAGCATCATAATCCCCTGGTTCAAACCCATTTGGGTGACTGCCTCCAAAAAGGGGGGGGTGGCCCAGAACTGGAACCAGGGGAACACAAAATATCTCCCATTTCTAGTTGCCAACATTTTCTTTCAGAGTCCCAAGACTCTCCACAGAATTCTCCCCAAATCTCTTCTCTTTGCATGTCCAAAACAAGAAAATTGGCCCACCAGTTGTCCAAAAATGTGCATTATCTGTGCCCCCTTGAGGAGAAGGAGGGAAGATACTATGCCCCGGTACAAGTACAGGGGCAGGGTACAATTTTGGCACTGGTGGACACTGGATCCCAAGCTACCCTTCTGTCCAAAAGAGCCTTTTACAAACTAAATGCAGGGAGGGGGGAGAATTACCAAATTCCTCTTACCTCTCTTCCTGGACAACTTCAGAACTTTGACGGGAAGGAAATTCCCGTCGAAGGGACTGCGGATTTGGACATTAAAATTGGGCGACACAAGATGAAACACCCGGTCATAGTAGTGACTCCAGAGGCCACCCCTTGTTTACTAGGGAATGACCTCCTGAGAAGGTGGTTACCCCAAATAGATTGCGTAAACAAAGTCCTCTGGACCCAGACTATCCGACCAATACAATTAAAACAGAGTGTCAACCATGTTACTTTAAACGGCACATGCCACATGGTTGAACAAAAATCTGACCAAGTAGAATTTCACTTCCAGAACAGTCAAATTCCAGACGTGACAGTAATAGCAGTAGGACAACACACTGGTGATGGGGGGTCCTCTCTATTTCTGAAAATCAACCTTCCTTCCAGTTTAAGGTGGTATTCCACACTGGAAGGAAATACTCTGAAATTCTTTACCAATCCACAATCAGACATTCCCACTCCTATAGTCCAGAAAGATGAGAAATCAGCTTAGAGCCTGGCTGATGTTCAGCAAATTGGAGAGCAGTTGTTCATCCCTGTTCAGTGAAATGAAGGGAAGGACTCTGTTCTCACCCGAGTGTGTGTGAACAATGGTAAGAGCTTCATCAGTGAAGCCATGTTCCGCCAACTCCCAAAAGATCCAGCGATTCCCATATTCAAACTGATAGACAAATGGGAAATGGATCTGGAAACACCCAATTCCAAACATCGCCAGGTGTATGCTCAAAATCTCCATTGGCAACAAGAGCATAGTCCATAATTGTTGGGTCGTGTGAGACGTCACTGCCGCCTTTTACTTAGGCAGTGATATTCTTAATCGCTTTGCCATTAGTTTGGAGCTAATAAACTTCAAAGCTTGGTCCCGATTAGCGGATAATCCCATGGGCTTTGATGATCCAGAAAAAGCATTTAGGGTCATCTCAATTGCTACCTTATGCAGTTGAAATTCAGATTAAAGAGAAAGTCACCATCCCAGAAAGGACCCGACAATTCTCCCTGGAAGTGAAAGTTAAAAGAGGACAAAAATTGAAAAACCCTGATGCTTATATTCATCTAAATGCTTCTATCCAATAGCAAGGGTTGGGGGTAAACCCAACACCGTTAGTCAATCTAGAACATGACACCATTCCAATAGAGGTGGATAACAGCGACTTAAAGAGTATTACTCTAGCCACAGGCACCATTATTGGAATGGCGGGTGACTTCCTGGTGTACACTTTCTGCCCTTATGGTAAGGAAGATGTGACTTGTGACTTCAGAGGGGATGAGGTGATTTTCCAGGTCCATGAGGGCTGCCTTTCCCACCTGAAGCCTCCAGTCCAAATCAAGACTCTGACCAGGGACTTCTCCACCCAGCTGGAGGAGGCCGCTGAGATAGCGAAACCAGAAGTCCTTCCAGGCTTCAGGCAGATGGTTGAAGAGAGAGTCAACCTAGCTGATGCCTGTGTGACTCTGGAGCAGAAGCAAAAGTTGAAACAAGTTTTCTTGGATTTTCAAGATCTCTTTGCGGTGGACTCATATGACTGTGGTTGCCCCGACATCCACACAACAAATATTCCCACCGACGCTGGCATGACTCCAGTGTTTGTGAAGCAACCTCGCGCAAGGTCTGGCTGACTTGCATGATTGTGCCAGAGAAAAATGTGTCGAGGACAAAAGTCTAAAAAAAAAATAAATATTTGAAGACGACAAGTGTGAGGGAATGCCCACTGTCTATGTGAATGGATGCTCTTACGATGTTGACAACAACGGGGAAAAAGCACTTGTGACTGGCATAGGGAATACATGGGTGAATGAGTCCCGAGTACCCTCCGCTGGGTGCAAGATTGGTCCCCCTAGTAGTCAGGTGGCAGAGTTGATGGCTGTGCATAAAGCCATCCTCACTGCTGTCCAACATCAACTCCACAAACTGGTCATAATCACAGATTCGGAGTATGTACGGAACGGGTTCGTGGAGCACCTGGTTAATTGGAAAACCAGAGGCATGTTATGTGCTAATAACAAACCCTTGAAACATGGGAAGTTAATCCAAAATATTGATGATCTGTTCACCTTGAATGGGATGACCATCTACTGGAAAAAGATCAAGGGTCATTCCAAAGTAGAGGGACCAGACAAAACTGGAAATTACTTAGCTGATCAGCTGACTAAAACCGGGGCCATCCAAGGGAATCTAATAGAGATTGAGTCCCTGTTGGGGGAAATCCAGGTCACTGCTATCACTAGGTCCCAGACAAATGCTCACAATGATCTTTCTACTGCACAATGGAGTAAGGAGACCCCAGATGCTGATTTGATTACGGCTCAGAAGGGGGATCCAATAATTGGTAAGTTCTACCAACACATTGAGGACCCTGAGAACTTTCCCGTGACGGATGAAATGTCCAAAAATGTTCAGAATCCAAGACGGTTTGTTGGTAAGGAAATCCCAAGCTGGCCATGATCAGTGGGTGGTTCCTACCTCATTCCGAAGCATGATGTTAAGTCACGCCCATGATGCGGCCACATCCAGTCATAGGGGGTTTCAGACAACACTTGAGATCTTAAGAGAGGTTGCATACTGGCCACACATGGGGCAGAACCTCAACCAATACTTGAATGGGTGTCTTGTGTGTGCACAATTTCAGCCAGCATCCCTCACACACTGTGCGCCTCTCCAAAAGAGGGGGTTGACACTGCCATGGTAAGATTTGCAAGTCGACTACATAGGGCCCGTGATTCGCTCATCTAGGGGAAATAAGTACATGTTGACTGTGACATGCTTATTTACTAAATGGGTGGAATGTCTCCCGGCCCCAAACTGCAAGGCAGAAACAGCAGCTGCCCTGATGATCAACCACATCTTTTCGCGTTTTGGACTACCCCAAAGTATTGAGTCAGACAGAGGTAGCCATTTCACCAGCGAAGTAATGACAAAGATGTGGGAGATACTGGGGGTAAAAGGAAGCTACACATTACTTACCGGCCAGCCTCTTCTGGTGCAGTAGAACGTTACAACAAAACCATTGAGAGCATCTTATAAAAGTTTGTGGCAGATTCTTGGCCAAGTTGGGATACCCGATTACCTCTTGTCCTAATGGCCATCAGATTTACCTCTTCATCTGCAACTAAAATGTCACCGTTTGAGCTGATGACTGGACGCAGGATGGTGCTTCCCCAGCGTTTGCTCTAAAGGACCCAAGAGCAGACATTGATCAATGCCTCCACAACTCATGAGTATGTTGAGAATTTAAGGAAACACCTTCAACATGCTTTTGCCTATGCTCAGCGAAATCTAGAAAGATCATCCGATAGCATGAAGACCCACTATGACCTGAAGACCACCAGAAAGGAATACAATGTAGGAGACCGGGTTTATCTATACAATTTCCAAAGGAACCGGGCCAAACAGTGGAAATTCCTGCCTACCTGGAAGGGACCTTTTGAAATTGTAGACAAGATCTCACCAGTCGCCTACAAGATCCGCATCCCCAAAGGCAGTGTGGCGGAAGGGGAAGACAAGTGGGTCCATATTAATCAGCTAAAGTGTTGCTATCCCAGGCACACTCTGCAGCAACTGGAGGAGTCCTCTGCAATCCCAGTGAGGGCCGCTCCAGATTAATACATTTCCAACCCTAAAATATCCTGCATATAGTCTACAAAATACATGATAAGAATGCAAATCTCTCCTGATTTAAAAACCTGTATATGTTCACCTCGCTACATTAATAGTGGTGGGGAAATGTCTATGAATATGTTTCTGCCGCTTTTTGCTTTGTCATCCTAGGAGAGATGAAACCATGGAGACTGACCAAGGAGGACGACCCGGGGACCGGGAGCAAAGATCCGAGAGGCCTGGGGTACCGCCCAATACTCCCATCAGGACCGGCAAGGAGAACCAATCAATCCACCCCTGATGGAGGAGAAGATACTGAACTTTTCCATCTGCGTAATCAGAAGATGAGGTGAACATCGCAGTCTTGCGAGTTCCATCGATGAAAGGTCAGAATGGCCATCGCAAGAGGGGGGCTTGTGGGATGTTTCAACCCACGCATCCAAGCGTTACAACATCATTGTGCATTACTGACATGGGAAAAATCAATGCCCCCAGAAAGCATGCTGCTGGCCAGAAATCACCAGAAAGTGCGCAGTGAAAACCTGACAGACAGGCTGCCATCTTCTTTTGCCTCTGTCAGTGTTAATACAGGAGACCATTGCCAGCCCCATCCTTTGGCTGCCCACAGAACAAAAGCAGACAAAGCGATACAGAGATGTTCAACAATTCATTTTCTTGATTGTCAAAATTGCTAAAAGCATGGGCATGGGCATGAAACCACCAAAAAAATCCAACTTCTGGTTGGGTGTTCTACATTACTCTACTGCAGAATCTACATCTATACAATGTTAGCAAGGATCATATGCTATCAAGTAAAATCCCCTTTTTGAAATGTATTAATTTAAGGCAGCTGTCAAAAATGGGTGCAATACCGGTGACCACCACTGACCAGCGCTAGCGATATACATTCTGACAGGAGACTTGTATTTCAGGAGCTAAACAGTGAACCTGAGGTAGTTGGGACTTCAAAGGCTTGCTTGTCCATGAGAAGTCTTCACACCTGGTCATCTCAGCAAGAAGGCAGGAAATCACAAGGTTATGTTAATCAAATGGAGAGTGGCACTCTGGACTGATGCACTGCTAGCAGGAAAAAACCAGACAAAGGATTCCTTCAGCTGAATAGGGTATGCTGATTTTGGGTGTGAACTGTCAACACTGCTCTGGGGGAAGGCAAGACATCTGATCTCTGAGTCAAGCCAAGTTTCTAGGGGTGGAGACAAACCAATGGGTGTACTGCAGTGGAGGCAAATGTATGTTTTATTAAATTGCTTATAAAATATTGTATCAAGTTGACAGAAATGTACAATTTGGGGATTCTTAATATAAAAAAGGCACCCACGATTTGAGACTAAGCTGGACGTTGTGGGATGTTCTGAGGCCAAGCCCTGTAATTATTAATATTGTAACGTCTGTGTTTATGCTAGAGACCTCAAAACGTACTGTAATATGCTCAGGGAGGGTGTGTACTTCTGTGTCAGATTTGATGAAAAACCAATATGGCAAAACGCACTAAAAGTGCAAAATGTTGTCATTTCTGAACCCAAGCTCGTAGAAACTTGTGACTTGAACCGAACTGTACCTTAAGCAATCTGTCATGAAATTTAGGAAATATTAACAAGTTGTGTATCTTGTAATTATGTGTTTTATGAAAAAGAAGATATGCTGTACAGAGTGTCAAAGGGAAGTGTCCTTTCCTTGAGCCCAAAAGATGACACCGGATGACTCATTCTGACTCATTCCTCCGTTCTCCAGTCAGGTCACAGTAAACCCTTTAACCTATCAGAATCCTCAGAGGGTTCGGCATAGAAAGTCAGCCTTCCCACCCACTTTCAAAAGACATAAAAAGAACCACTGAGACCCAGATAGGGACTTCATTTTCCTCTCTTCAATCGATTTCTTGCGCAGCACTTTGCCGGATGATCCAAACCCAGATAGATCCAGAGACCAGACTCTAGAACCCAGCTCTAGAACCTTAAGCAGGGGCCTAACCCAAAAGCTGAACTCTTCTCAGCAGGCCTCAGAATCCAGCAACCTAACTCAACTATTCAACAGCTGGGAGAGTTGTTTGATTCTGGCTAGAACCATATCCAGACCGCTGTGCAGTGCCGATAGCAGACCCAGACCAGACCGCTGTGCAGTGCCGATAGCAGACCCAGACCGGACCGCTGTGAGCAGAACCAGTGCCAGAGACCATCCAGTGGAGAGAGAACCACAGCCCAAACCTGACCAGATCTGTGACGAGGTCCATTCCAGTTCAAAACTAAGAGTGAGAATCCAGCCAAGAACTGTACATAGTCATCTCTTAGTCTAAAGTAATCTCATCCCATCCATTTCAACCTATTTAGAACTGCATAGAAATTGTGTGTCCATTCTGTGATTTCAAAGCTGCAAAAGTGTTATCTGTCATTCTGAAATCTTGACTTCATTTCTGAAAATCTACCTCCACCAAAACGTCCATATCTTTTGAACCGTATTTTCTAGAAGCGAGATTTAACTGTCATTTTAAAGCTAGGAACCTAAGCTTTCCTTATTCCGTAATCATGATCGACGCACTCGGAAAAGGTGCCGCAATTTGCAGTTTGACTCAATGTCACCACTTATAAAAATAGCTGCTTCTTGCTTTCCACTGCTGAAATTCGTTTTCACTCTGATAATCATTCCTGAACCATTGCTAGTGTTGATCTGAACTAATTCAAAGTAGCTATCACCTACCCTGAATCTCTAATAGGGAAATAAATTCATTTTTAGCATATTTTTCACTTCATTGCAATCACATTTAAAAGTATTTGGCCTGTATTTTAAAATCATCCCTATTTCTCTAAGCTTGCTGGGGGAACGGGAACTGGACTGCTTCTGATTGTATTGCTGAAAACCTGTGTGCCCTCATTTCCATCTCTTCATATTGCATAGGGGGGGAGTGAGTTGTCACAAAGGAAAAATGATCAGATTTTCTCTTGTTGAAACCATATCCAGTTTATTTCTGTGCTGCATTCTTTCCATCATTGCTTTACCTTGAAACCATACAACCATATTCCATGCTACCTTATCCTTTCTATACCAACTTCTAAGTAATTAAGGAATTGTGCTACTGTAATATTATCCATTGTTGATCACTGTTCATACTCATAAGTGTGCTATCAAATATTAATTTATTCATAAAAGTGTGATATATATATATTGTTTAATTTTTCCAATAAACCTTTTAATTTGCAAAACAAACCTACTTCTTGGCTCAGTGAGGTCAGGGGGATTCAAAGAGAGGGGCTTTACATAAGGGTTCATCATCCAGATTTTAGAACTTGACATAAAAATATATGAATAAGGGCTTCCATTGGGCATCCCAGACTAGGCATTGACTTAGTTGGAGTGCTTGATTGAAGTCACTTACATGTGAGACAAGGTATAATCCTGACTATCATATCCCAACTAAATATGACACGGGGACTTCGACTGGCTTTGTCCACCCAGAGTACACAACGCTATGGGTATGTTGTGCAGTGAGTATTGGAAAATGTGTGCAGATTTGCCCCACACATTTTCCAGAGGCTGATCTACCATCATTCAATTTCATTTAAAATTTCAAAAAAGCCCAGGCGAGCGCACACCGACGGTGCGTATGGTCAAATTAATCACACCATTCTCATTGCATCCATCTCACTGCCTGTACCTATCCTTATTGCAAGGCTCATGACAAGTCCTTGGTGTTGCTCATAGGGTAAAATGAGTGGTGTCTCCTGTATAGTGAGTCCTAGAATTCTGGGCAGTGGGGCGATCATGGTTTAGTTCTTTCTCAGGCCACTGGAGGTTACTACTGGACTTGGCTCATCATTTTCTGTCTCATGGTCACTCAGGAGTTGCCAGAGAATCTGACAGGCTGCCCCAGTTCCTATCTGGTGTCAGAGCCACGGAGGGGGAAGTGCACCTCCGAGCCTCCCGCTGGTGCCCTATTATCTGTCCCCCACCGTCTGGACCCAACGCTGCCTCCACTTCTGTTCCTATCTGCATACATGTTTTTGATTGGCTCTTCTCTGGAGTGGGCCATTTGCAAGCTGAAACCTTTGGCCATTTGAAAGAATGTCTGTGATAAATAAGACTTACATGTACTGCAAAGACATTAGCACATCATAAATCAGAGCCACCATTCGTCTCTATGGGTATTTGCCTTTTTGGCATCAATACACCTTCCACTAGATGCTGGTGTAGCTCTGACTCACAACATTTAAGAGCACCCTTGCATGTGACAAAATTATAAATTCCCTCAAATGCATTGACTTTGCTTTACGTGAACTACACATTCAGACATTTCTGGCACAAAAGCGTAAACTCCTCAAAGCTTTCATGCCCCTTTTGTGAGTTCTCCAAAACTGTTGAGCTATCTTTTTTTGTTTTTTTTTCCAAAACCTCCAGAGTATAGCTGTTTTCATTTTAGAATTAATGGGCCTCTCATCAGGTGCCTTGAGTTTGTAAGTGGCCGACTAAGTTGTCGGCACAGTCTACGCTAGATCCCAACAGCTAGCCACCCATGTGGCAAAAGGACTCCTGCTCTCCAGAGGTGAGTAGTGGTTTCTAAACTCCTACTCACCCCCACACTATTACTAAACCAGCAGTGATCTCAATCATCGAGGGCAAAACGGCCCAGTTTACCTCTGGCAGTTCTGTGATAATGTGGGTTTAGGCAGGCTATACTCTGTTGGAGCAGTATTTTAAAAGAATTTGCCCTAGGCTACCAAAATAAAAGAATGTCCAACCAACTTGGTATATAAAAAATAGTGGCCTTTAATGAAACTGAACAACCATGCACACTAATCAACCCTTCAGGTTCAATAAAGGTGTCTGTAAAAAGGTCAAAGGTGGGGTCTTCAATGTCACTAGTTTCCTGTAAGGCAGGTCAGCGGGACATCTCCAATACACATACTGTTTTGGCTAATGCTTGTGGCTCAATAGAACTGACACAGGCTTTCACACACTTTACAATGGGTCGAGTCTGTGGCTTCCAATGGATTGAGTCTGTCGAGACAGTCATCTCGGCTCAAGATGGTACAGCAATGTAATGTGAAGAACAGAGCGCGGTGGTAGAATCACCGTCTCAATATGGCCGTCTCGATACGGTCAACAACGTGCTGGAGTTCTTCAGTGGTAGTCGGCTCAAAAATAGCTGGAGTGTAGGCATGCGATGGTCATCAGTACCTTGACAGCTCATATTGTATTACAAAGCAGTGAGTGCCAAAGGCAGCCCTTGTGTGCATGCAGTAGCTTGAGAAAAGCTTAGTTGGCTCTCAAGCAGATTGAGGTTCGAGATCCTAGTCTCTTGGAAGTTGAGAAGTCTTTCTCAGAGAAAACAAAGGCTTTTGCTTGAGCTGAGCCCAAATGGTCTGTTTTGGGGAAACGTCATTCCCAGACAGTGAATACACACAAGGCCCTTGCAAAATGCGTCACAAGAACTCATGTTATTTGTTTTTCTCTCCACAGTATAATTGTAGATTCCCAGAGATCACAATGGCAAAACTAGACATGGCTTATATTGGGTATCTAGTCAATTCATCTAAACCCATTCCATCTAATACCATTCCATCGGAATTATTCCATCTAAAGATGTCCATCTAATGCATGTTTTTTGTGAGTAAAGGGTTAATTTCTATTCAGGTGCATTTTAAAGGGTAACAACGGGGGAATGGGGGTGGGACCCCCCAGGGGTGGGAACCGGATGGGAACCCCCCCAAAAAATGGATTAGTTGGAAATTCTTTAGATGGAAAAATGTCGATGGAATGGCATTAGATGCAAAGGTTTCAGATGGAATGACCATAAACCCTTATATTGAGTTAATGCTCTGATACTAACCTATGGCAGCACAACATTTTATCATTTGATCAGACGGCCAATGATTAAAGGCAGTCCCAGGCTGCTGGACTATTGAGTTCCATCATGCTGTTGGCAGGAGTACACATCTTACGCTGTAACTGCCATGTTGCCAAACTACAAGGCAGCTGCTAAGGGTTAGTAGACGGTCACATCAGAGATATATGTTTGAACTATACTTTTCATCCCGAAACATTATAAAAGTGAGGTCTCATTAACGGATCTCACTTTCAGAGACAGAACTGTCAGCATCATTTTATATTAAATATCAAAAAAGTTCAGGACAGCACGCCCTCACAGATGGCATTCCAACACACTGCCTCTGCAGCGTTCTGCTTTAATGCTCTTCACTCAACTTAAAATAATCGACAACAGATGTGAATCCCTGATGTTGCACAAATGCCTGCATTAAGGACATCGCACCCCATGTACATGACAACGGCAATAGTGTTTCATCTCCATCCACATTGACAATATGCACAATCTCATTTAGGATGTACAGACAGAGTATGAAAAGTGTAAGGATCTCTACAGGGTAAAAGTGATATACCTGCCCCTCTGGCTAAATAACTGAGGGGGCAGTTGTCCCCTTTGCCTCACTGTATGTTGCTCCTCGGACGACACCCACTTGCTCTTAAACATGGTGTAGCTTTTAATTTTTGTAGCCTAAGAAATATTCTGTAGCGCAGTTTGTATTTTTTGTTAATAAACTTATTTGGGGGTTTTGTGTTACACATATGTGAGTGATGCAGGGAGTCTGAGAGTTGTCTTGGCTGCATCTGTAAGCTAGAGTGGCAAATGTAAGTGTGACATATAGCCCTTTATTTATGTGGTTATTTATTTATTTATTTATTTAGTTTTAAATTGCACACTATCAGCCCGTAGGCATCCAGTGAAGTGAAGTGTCATGACTCTAAACGCCAATCATGCAAAACCAGGCTGCAGGAATTTAAGCACCATGCTGAAAACAGACCAAGTGACAGGGTTTATAGAAAAATAAACTGCTGAAAAACTAAAAACAATTATAATTGTGCTTTACACTGTTGTACAGTAGTGTTGATAGGGCCAGGGGAATACTAGAATGTTTCAGTTAAAAGAATACAGTTCTGATCTGGCGAGTGGGACGGTACCCGTCCGCAGAGTTGTAGTATGCTGGTCCGGAAACAACAGTGCCGGAAAGCTTACCGGAACTGTTGTTTCCGGACCGGCACTGTTGTAATGAGGCCCAATGATGTTTATTACACAATACACATAGGATTAAACACACCTAAAATCTATGCAAAACGTATACATCTATAGTGCTGTACACATATGAAACACTACTAAGGAAACACTAAAAATGACACCTTCAGAAATAAAGACCTGAGTGTGCCTGCACTGGGCCGAGGTCAGAGATGGGCTAGGTGCCATGGAAAAGTGCCTTTGCGCTTCCCTACAAGCATAATCAGGGATCCTCCTCAACCGTTCCTGTTTTAAGGTCCCAACACTAGTAAACAACACCTCGGGCTGCATTACAAGTTCGGTGGTAGCCTTGCCGGTAAAACCGTCAGGCTGCCGGCAAACTTGTGAATTTTCCCGGTGCCTGGCAATGGGGAAAGACAGGGCCATTACAACCCTGGCAGACCCTGTATTTCCCCCATTGCCAGGCGACGGAATGCATTACTCGCCATTCCCTTTGAACCCAGTAGGGCTCAATGGGAATGGGGAGGCCGGATGTACCGACATGGTCTGCTCGCAGGTGCCGTTCCACCTGCCAGATCACACCTGGCAGGAGAAAAAGGCACCCATGAGCAGACGTAGTTTGCCGGTCCGGTAACAACGGTACTAGCAAGCTTACCGATACCGTTGTTACCGGACTTGCAAACTTGGAATGAGGCCCCTCCTCTTTCTTTACATTTTTTTAAAGATTTCATTCAGTTGATGGTCCATCACAAGCAACATAATCAAAGATACATTTAACTGGAAATATGTTATCCATGCCTAATAGATTGAGTGGGAAGCTACTTCAATCATTTGTACATAATGATTGTGCTACCTGATTCAGTTCTCCCTAGCTGGGGTTTCCAGGTATCTTCCAAAGTTAGATCATATGTCTTTGGGGGGGCAGCTACCTGCTAGGAGTGTAATAGAAAGTTCTTCCTTGTCACTGGCCCCAAAGTACACTCATAAACCACGCTTCTACTGTGGGAAGTAAGTTGTGTTTCCATCCCTGTAGTAAACATCTCTTAGACAGAAGCAGACGCAGATTTAGAAATCTACGTGTGATTACAGACATTTTACCAACAACCCCAAATATGGCCAACACGTTCTTTGAAAAAGGACTGGCCGTTCCACTTCGGGATATTCTGGTACTTGTACAACAGTTTTGGAAGTGTGAACATCTTGAAGAACGAGATTCTGTCCATGAACGACATTGGCAGCCTGGCCCAGCATGCCAGTTTAGGCCACAGCTAGGAAATACATACCCATTACAACCCTGGCGGTAAGGCAACAATGGCGCCGATAGAGCTACCGGCGACGTTGTTTCCTCACTGCCTCATTACGAGTTCTCCTCTTGGGGCCGCCCTGTACGCCTGGTCAGACAAGAGGTGCAGAGCGGCACCCACTAGCAGAACAGGATGCTATCAACGGTCCCGTCATGAACGGGACGATTGTTAGCATCCTCCCCATTCCCATTGAGCCCTATGGGACATACCGCATCCCGGTCCCGGTCTGCAAACGTCTGAATGGTCCGGTAACTCCCATTTTTCAGGACCCGGATCCGAGTTTGGGGGTAGCCATGTCGCTAAAAACAGCATGGCTGCCTCCAAGCTCGTAATAAGGCCCATAGTCAGTCCAAAGACAAGGTTGCAAGAGTGAGGGATTATTACGCCAAGCTATTTAAGCGAGGTATCCGGCCTACGGAGGTGGTCCACGCTGCCTGATGTCTTCTCAGTCAGTGAGAATACTTCAGATTTCCATCTGTTCTGATGAAGCCCCAAGTATTTACCCAAGTTGACCACTTTCTGAATGATTGGCTCTATAACCCTCACCGGATCTCTCATGAGGAGTAGTGTATCATCGGTGTACAATGCTATTAATTCTGGGATTCCTCTGAGCCTGATGCACTTGTCCTTGAACCTATCTCTGATTAGGTCTGCCAGCGGCAACAGGGCCAGTGCAAAGAGCAACGGAGAGAGGGGGCAATCTTGCCTTGTGCCCCCAGCCAGGTGATACACTGGGGAAAAGATGCAGTTCGTACAAACTCTTTTGTATTGAGTAGTCCAATCAAACAATAACGTCTGCGCCAAATCTGCTGCTTTCTAGTATAAAGAACGCCTATGGGGGACACATATGTTTTTCGTGACTCAGACCAGCCATCTATCACCATCATTCTCACTCAGCCACACTCAAATCAGAAAAGTTCTACCTGCATAAACATCACCGTGCTCAATGGTATAAAGTACAAAAATACATGTTTTTATTATATACAAAATATAAAAAAACTGAATAGCACCAAAAAACAGTTTCAAGCCCACTCTTGGTGGGCTATTTTTACAGAACTGGGTGATGGGGTTAGTAAAAGTGACTCAGAAAAAAGCTCAAAACAGAAATATTACACTTAACAACACATTCATTTTTCTTATTACACAGACACTGGTCTGGACTCGTCACCTCATTGCCTTTCCTCTGGCCAGTAACAATATTCAGACCCTACTAAAATAGTTTCTTCTGGCCAAGTGACAGGCACATGACAATCTAAACTAGCTTTCAAAGGTCATGTGTTCTGTCTCAGACCTGCATTTATTTTCTTTAACACACTGTGCATTAAACAAAAGAAAAGCAGTGTCGACAGATGTGTGTTTTCGGCCTCTCGTGGGGTGGGCATTCTATGTTCACCACCTCTCAATTTGACTAAGCCTTCATCAGGATGGACATCAGTTGACTGCCCATGACGAAACTGAAGGGTATATATGACACGGGTGGATCCTTATCTTCTCAAATATCTACCCTTGTGGGGACTTTTAGTATCTTTCCCAGTTCCATGCAGAAAATGCTGTTCTATCTGTTTTTAGGGCACACATCTGTGTTTGTAACCAGTAAGTCTTTGTTTTTTGTTAAGAAGCACCAATTGATTAGGGAATCTGCTCTACCTGCGTAAACATTACCATGATTATTTAAAGTACAAACATACAAGTTATTTATTACATAGGAAATATTTAAAAAACTCAATAGCACCAAACAGCAGTTTCAAGTTCGCTCTCAGTGGGCTATTTTTCACTTTTTCTAACCGCATCACCCATTTCATGTGAAAATAAACCCACTGATAATGGACTTGAAACCATTGGGCACGGTAGTGTTTACGCAGGTAGAAGACATTTTCTGAATTGAATGTGACTGAGTGAGAATGTTGGTGATAGATTGGTGGTCAGAGGCACGAAAAACATATGTGTCTCCCACATGTGTTTGTTTTTACTAGATTTGTATCCTGGTAGAGGGAGACACTCGTCCCGGCCCCACATTTTTTGAGGTAGCACAAGACAGCCATGATACTGTGTCAAAGGCTTTCTGTATGTCCAAATAGATTGCAACGACCTGCGTATCTGAAGCATGCCAGGCATTATGCTAAACACCCTGTGTATATTTAGAGACATAGGGGGTCATTACGACCTGGGCGGTCAGGGATACCGGGCACCGGCAAGGAGATCGGTGCCGGTAATCCCTTACCGTCCTATTCCAAAGTCCCTTGGCGGGGACCGTAGGGAACGTGTGGTCTGACCACACGTCCCTTACGGGTCCCGCTAAGGGACCAGGGCGCTAATAACGGGCTTGCAAGTCGCGAGCCCGTTATTAGCGCCTCCCCATTCCCATTGAGCCCTATGGGGGCTCAAATGGGAATGGGGAATGGTTTGTTCAATGGGGACTTACCGGTCCTGCCAGGGTTCGACTACACCGGTAAGTCCCCATTGAACGAGACCGGACATGGGCACGGTATGGGCGGCAGCCATGGTGCTAATAGCACCATGGCTGCCACCCATCTCGTAATGAGGCCCATAGAGAGGCATGAGATAAACCCAGACTGGTCTGGGTGCACAAGTTAAGGCGTGAATGCCAAAAGTCTGGTCGCAATCCACGACTGGTTTACCAAGTTTTAGATGTGGGACTATCACAGCTCATGTTGTCAATCTGTCAATGCACCCTTCGACAGAGCCTCCTCCCATAGTTGCCGTAAATACAGGGATACTACCTCCTGAAACTCCTTATACAATTCAACTATCAGACCATTAAAGCTGAACATTTTACCTCCAGGTAGTTTGCGGATAGCTACTGTAGTTTCTTCTAATGTCATTGGGCCTCATTACGACACTGGTGGTAGGGGGTTAGAGCTGCCGGCGCCGTTAACCCCCTACCGCCTTATTACGTGGTCTGCCCGCGGGTCCCGCTAAGTACGCCTGGTAAAACCAGGTGTTCTTAGCGGGTCCTGCGAGCAGACTAGGATGCTAACAATGGGCCAGTCATGAACAGGCCCGTTGTTAGCAACCTCCCCATTCCCATTGACCCCTATGGGGGCTCAAATGGGAATGGGGATGTACCAGGTCCGGGTTCCGTGAATGGGAGATACCTGGCCCTCCAAGGTCGGAATGGCCTGGTATTTCCCCATTCAAGGAAATTAAGGGCATGGCTACCTCCAAACTCGTAATGAGGTCCATTGTTTCTCAATCATAAGACTAGCTTCCTCGGACAGCTCTGACATTGAAATTGAGTTAAGATCGTGCACGATTTCATTCTGGGTAGCACCATCACCTGATTTATATAGCTGTGAGTAAAACTGGTCAAAAGTGTTGTTAATGTCTGTGTGTGTATGTACTACAGTACCACCCTCAGTTGTGATGTATGGTATAGTATTTTTCCCAAATTAAGCTCTAGCCAGTCGTACCAGTAATCAGCCCAGCCTATCTGCTTCTCCATAACGCCTGGCCATAGCAGGCTTATCAAATAAGTGTGTTTCCCGCTGTGCAGCCTTACGAAAAATATCTAGTTCAGCTTTTATTTCAACTGCAAAGCTGGAGTAGGTGTCAGTGCATACCAGGGCTCCAGCTCTTTGAGTTTATATCTCTCTCCCGGTTGTTTTCGCAATATGCCAGATTTGGTGGCGATGGCAGTTCCACATATGTCTACTTGGAATGCCTACCAGAGAGTGGAAACTAAACTGTTTGGACAGATCCAGAATTTGTTTTGAGGAAATGTGTGATCTGATTGTGCATATTAATAGCAAAGACTGGATGCAGTAATTCTGTCTGTATACATTTCCCTTAGGGTCTTTGACACTTATCAGATGTCAGGTGTAATGCTAGTTTCACCCTCTTCACATAAGGCCAGACACAGCAGCATGAATTATTTTCATGTATGTTGTATTATAAGACCAAATGCAATATCTGTAACAACAGTATGATGTCTTGTTGTATTCATAATGTGTCAACAATCGCTACCATGCCTGTATCATGTTACAAAGTTATTGCAAGTAACAGCGCCTCAATGCCCCTGGGCTGCTTGCGCGCTATATAAATAAATAAATAAATAAATAAATAAGGATGATCAGAGAGGGTTCTGGGGAGTATATCACAACTAGATACCGCGTTAAGTAGTTGGGAAGATAAGAGTCACACATCACTTCTAGAGTGCATGTCGCGCACTGGCGATTAGAACCAGTACTCCCTGTCGTCATCATGCAAGACTCTCCAGACATCTTGCAACTCGTACTCCTACATGCCACTGAGAAGCACAACGGCCACATTCCACAGGGTCCTGCTTGACCTTCCTGTATAAGCCTTTGTTACATCTAGTATAGTGTTTACATCGCCCCCTCCCATACCCCCATATCACAATGGCTGTTGGGACCCAGCACAAGTTAAAATATCTCCTAAAACTCGGGATCATCTATATTGGGTCCCTGGAGGTTTAGCCGCAGGACCTGCGTTTGATTAAGCTTACCGTGCACAATTTCATAATGTCCCAATGCATCGGTTATAGTAGCTAGTTCTGTAAAATATTGCAAACCATGTATCAGGGTCATCCCGGCCTGGGCCCCCATTGAACAATATGTAAAGAAATTATAGTAACCACAATTCCATGCAAAGGCGCTGGCCTGGGTTTCCATTGCCTTTATTTGGGCTTCACAGCACTCTCTCATTCCAGCTGATAAATGGGGTGCATCCTGTGTCCTTAGGGGCCTGGGCCATGGAACACGGTTCGGTATTTAACAAGCTGCTAACCAGTTATTTGTGTTTGTAGCCATACCACATTATTATTTAACCATCGATTGCTATTTTCAATTGTAAGCCACACAATTAACTCTCTGCCCTCTCCCTCCGTCACTGCGACCCAAACAATAGCAGTTGGAACCCCCCGCCCCCAAAGAGACTGACCCCAAACCAAACACATGCATTTGCATATGTTTTACCTATTAGTGTGCTTGGCAACATCGAACCAGATAACACAAACGACAGGATAATCAGTGTGGTGACACCACGGCCATATTCAATTGAAAATACAATTAACCATACAAGGCTAAATACATGTCTATCTGTACTCATGACCCACTTGAATAAGCAAAGGATATGAAAGACGATTACTGGCTTCAATACATGAGATTGCTGCATCAAACACTGCGAGGAAGTACGTTTTATTCTCAAATTGGAGTCCACGGTTTGTGGGAAAAAGCACTTGGTAGGGTATCTTCCTCTTCCAGAGAGGAATGAACGTCTGCCCCGTTGAACAGCGGTGGCGAAGACTGGCTAGAGGTGGGTGGAATGATCTTCAAACTCAAGATGTTTTTCTTCTCTGGCGTATTTCAGAGGCAGGTCCCTGTCTCTGTAGTTCAGTATTCGTGCTGTCATTGGGCATGGCGAGTCCCCAGGTTTAGGTTTAGGGATCAATGCATGCCCTTTCCACATTAAAGTGCAGTGGGAGAGCCAGATCTCCCAAGATTTTCCAGAGAAGGTCTTCCACTGCCTGTTCGAAGTTGCCTCATAGTGCATCTCCAGGACCACCAATAATACACATAATAATTCCTGCTGGAGCACGATTTAAGGTCATCACGTCTTGCTTTGACTAACTTCAGATCCTTCGCCAATGTATTTAGGGTGCTTGGGGTGGTATGTGTGGTGCTGTCTGCGGTCTGATCCGCCCTCCTCCTCGTTGATCTTCTAGGTTTTGCCTTGCAGTTGGACGCAAATGGAGGTAACATCAATCATTATATCGCCCAGTTTACTGTATATAGAGTCAGAAACCTTCTGCTTTGAGGTCAGTACTTGCTGTGATTCCGGTGGGCCACATTGGGCGCACTGTGTTGAGTGGTCTAACTGGACACTTCTTGTGACAGGGTGCCTCCACCTCTAAGGATGGATGTGGTGCAGTGGTCGATGCCACTCTACTTCCTGCCTGCAACCTAGGTCATACTCACTCCCTGTACACCTCAGATGGTCCCTGGTGGGGACACAATGTAGGCTGGGTATGTCTTACATGTGATAGCACATGTCATGTAAGCAGGGGGTTGGGTGAAAACTGCTGCAACAGTAATGTCTGCTGGTTCAGCCCATCCAGAACAAGTCTGGCTCAAGCTGCAACAGGTTCTCCTTGGGCTGGTGACACCAACCAAACGCTGCTGATACGTTTCTGCTGTAATGGCAGCACAACGGGCGTCTCTATATAGCATGATCCATTCCACTCGGTGGTGGGAATATGGATAGTCGTTGATAGTCGGGGAATTCAGCACCTCCTTCACAATGTCGGGCTGGAGGACCGAATCGCCAATCCCCTCCCAGCGCCAGTACTCGAAAGCTCTGACACCTCCAACTGTGCCACGCGAAAGATCCGGAAACGCTTGCCCAGCCAAGAAGGAACACCTTCAGGCCTGATGGAACACCAAGAACCCATCCCCCGCCACCAGACTGCCCCTGCTCGATCCCAGTGGACTCTGACGGAGGGAGCACTACCTAAGAATCGCATCACAAGTCATACCGCATTAACCAAGGCTCTGTGCTACCGCAGCAGGCGATACTTGGTCCACACCCTTCTCAATAGGTGCCAATGTCACTGTGAACGATCTATAGTTCTGATCTTCCACCTATAGTTCAAACACTTTCACCTTTCACACCTATACATCCCTGCCTCTTCCAGCTTTAGGGTAGATCAGATCTCTGGATGTCGAATGGAATGCAGGACTTAAGTCAAACTTCAGGGGCCAAAACACAGAGACAGCAATTCAAGTCACTTTGACAAGTTAAGGGTATGATCTAAACCTAATTCATAGCAGAAAGAGTTCATCTTCATTATTCATGTGTAAAGGATGACAAGAATATTCAGATTTCCATGTTCATGCATTTTTTTATTATAATACAAGTCTCCATTGTGAAAGATCAACTCTTTCTCCTATTCAATTACTGTCGGGCAAACACAACAGTGTATTTTTGTTACAAGCGACAAGGAAACCAATCTAAAACTCGTCTAGAAAGGGAGTGAATGTTTGCAACTTTATTCTAAATTAAAACAAATTGATATGCACATCTCTGTGATGTCTGAACTGAAAACTTCACGCCATTGATGATCGAAGGGAGGCGAGTGATCGCTCTAACAGCAGCCAATATTCCGGCACCCAAACACAGCCTCACCACCAACACCGTTCCTGCAAATTCAGTAATGAGTTGCCCGATCCCAGCTGGCCTCGGGAGCCTCCTCTACGCAATCTCCAATTTTTCAGCGTTGAGGCCCCTGGAAGAGATTGTCTGCTTTCTCCCGCTGGGATATCCTCATCAGTACACAAACCATATCAGGCATGCCTTCCCCGGCAGAGCAATAAGAGCTGCCTTTGAACACCTTAGCCTCCTAAATCCTGAGGGGGTTTGGAAACGCTTTGTGAAATGGCGCAGCTTTCTGCCTGCGCTCCGGCAGCACGCCTGGGGATTCAGGCAAAAGGTCTAACTCTTTGCTGCCTGGAATGGCTGCAATCGCTCCCAATGCACCCAGGTACCCCCATGGGTTACTATCACGCATAGCAAGACTTGTTGGCTTCGATCCCATTAAGCCAGGTATAGCTAAAACCTCGACCATGAAACACTCAAGTGTATGGTACATTATTGATCAAAGTACGCAAGTTCATTCAAGCCATTAACACTCCATGAGCATGTGTGCAGATCTACCATGAGTGGTTATATCGCAGTGGTGAATCCACTGATTAATGGAGTTTAAGTGGAGTCCTTATGCTGAGGTACAGACTCCACTATTTCTTCAAGGTCAGAATTGGGAAGTGTCCTAAAACCTGTGGTAATTATGTTACCGGCAACAAAATAATGGTGATCATGCAATTGCTCCCAACAATGTACTGCACTGCGCAGCTCGCAATAAGACTATGTATTTATTTATTTATTTATTTGTTTGTTTATTTATTTATTTATTTACTATTATAAGCATTTTTCACTGGATTGTATTGTAAGGCATAAAACAATCACTTGCAAGTTTTGACACAGATAATGTGGGAATTATATTCATGAATAATGGTTATTTTTCTTTGACTCATTATAGCAGAGGTCTTCAAACTGTGCCCCACCCCCCCCCCCATCCACTAGGTGGGTGAAGCCGCATCCCCAGGTGGGTGCGAGAGCCCAACATGAAATGTAAAACATTTTTTAAAAGAAACCTTTTTTTCTTTTTTTTTTAGTTTAAATGGGCTGGGGCGGCTTTCATGGTCAGAATGGAGTATAAAACTGTCTCAGGCACCAATGGAAAAAGTGGCCCATAGTTGCAAATGGATATTCATTCCTTTAGTCACAGACTGTTTGAATAGTACACAAGGGGGTGTTGTTTCTTAAAATGTAAGCAAATTGTGATATTTAAAGAATATGTATTCAGCAACAATGGTCAAAACTACTAGCTGCATAGAGAAGTAACTCATTAAACTTGCCCACACTAGCATTTTGCAGTTTTGGTATGGGAATTTCCCTAATGCTCTGTAGGCCAGTCCAAGCCGGGCAGCTCATCCATAATGGGTGATGGGGCATCCACTGAGTGGCCCTGTCACCCATTATGGAGGAGCCGAGGAGCCAGCATAGTAAACATTGAGCACTCCCTCATCTGCTTTTTCCAGGTGAGAGAATGCTCCTGGGCTGGTTGAACTGTCAAAGGGAAACACTATTTCCCTTTGACAGTTCAGTTCCTCAGCAGCACATGCTCACTGAGCCATGCAAGGCTAGGGGTATTTTGCTTTGCCACCCTTGCATAGCTCATTGGAAATGCTGGCTGGGGCACTGCATTTCTGTATCTGTGAGGGGGAGCTCCTGCGCCTCCTCGCACATACGGAAATAGCAGCCTGGAGCAGGGCGTTTCAGCACACACATGCAGGCCCCTGCAGAAGGTATTTTTATGGTCATTTATTTTGTATTTAAATATGTGTATGGATGCGTATATGCTTGTGTTATGAGTGACTGTATGGTGATGGGTGCGCGTGTTAACGATAAGTGAATGCTGTGTGAATGTGTGTGTGCTTCTTTTGGTCAGTTGAGCTGATTTTGGCGAGTGGGGAGTAGAAGGGGGAAGGAGGATTGTACAACAAGGGCATTTTAAAATGCCTTTGTTGCACAATCCCCCTACCCACCTGCCAAAATCAGCTCTCCTTCTGAGACGTTGGGGAGCCCAGGGAACAGGGATGGTATTTTTTTTACTGGACATCTAACATAGACGTCCAGTCAAAAATACCATGCTTTCCCCCTTGGCCCCCCAGTACCTTGTATACACAAGGAATCATGTTGATTGTATTAGGCACTATGGGGCCCAGTGGACAGGGATGGTATCTTTTTACTGGACATCTATTAGAGATGTCCAGTAAAATAAAAGCATGCCTCCCCCCTCAGCCCCCCCCCCCCAGTGCTAATTGCAAAATGTTGGGATTTGTATACATTTTCTTTTTATTATGCACTAAAATGCAACATTTTAACCCATTATTTTAAAACAATTCATGGTGTGTGAACACTTCAATCCCCTCTTGATTGGTTCCGGGTTACCTGCTGCACCCGGTCCCTATGGCATATTTGCTGGAAATATTTATGCCCATCCACTGAAAAAGTTAGCCAGCCATCACTGGCCCTGGAACTGTGCTGAGAGCAGGATGGGGAGCATAGGGTCTGTGGTGGGGTGGGGTGCGGAGAGCACAGGGCTCTGGGCTAGGAGTGGGATGCGGGAGGCTAGAGACTGTGATGACAGCAGGTGTGGGAGTCCAGGGACTATACAGGGACTAGGTTTCAGTGACGGCACATGATAGTTCATAGCCATTTGGACTTACTGTCCATTTGGAATTCTTGGGGGGGGGGCAGCCTGCCCACATTTTGCTCAGAAGGGGCCCAGTCCTAAAACGTTTGAAGACCACTGCATTATAGTGAATGTTTGGAAATGACTATGCTGTCTCAAGCTGTCAAGATTCAATGCGAAGAAAACCGCTGGTGCAGAGATCGGAATCCGAACTCCAGATCATGTGATTGAATCCCAGCATTTCAACAGGGCAACATTGGGAGCTTGGAGCCAATGTAGTACCTCTTCTTTCCCTATGAGTCTGGTTTCCTCTGTAATTTTTGACCTTGTGATTGAACGTTCAACAAATTTGGCAAGCTACTGAACTGGTCAGACGCGAACACTCATGCCAAATGGACGTACTCACATAGAAAACCAAAAAAATAGGCAATTATCGCTTTGGGTTTTCATTAACATAATTCAATGGAGGTCATTATAACTTTGCCGGTGTGGTAATAACATACCAGTAATTCCAATCACTGGCTCGTTACCGCGCCGGCGAAGTACACGTTTACCAGTGGTGGACCTGATTTACTTCCAGTTAAGAGCTGGAGGTAAGTCAGGTACCTTACGGCAGAAATCACTGGTATGACCGCAGCGGTATGATTGGTGCCGGTAATACTTACAATTCCCCTCATGAAGTCCAATGGGACTCCGTGGATGATTTACAACTGTAGCCAGCACTCGTAATCCGCCGGTAATACTGCCGGACAGAGTGCCGGTAATGGTAATACAGTTTGGTGGTATCTGGGCGGATTTACCACCCAGATACCACCAAACTCGTAATGAGGCCTATACCCTTTTGTCCACTTTGAGTTTCCAGATTTCCAGTGCACGCCTATCTCTTACCCCGAACTGGTACATGCTACAGTTATTTAAAAAATGAGATTGCGTGCACCTGAGATATTTTACAAAGAAAAATCATCCATATGTTGGGCCGCGCAGTAGCTTCAGAATTAAATCTATTGGTGGGAACGTCAGCAAAACATGCACCATTCGGTGTCATCTATGGGCCACGAGAGAGAGAGAGAGAGAGTGCGAGAGAGCGAGAGTGCGAGAGAGAGAGAGAGAGAGAGAGAGAGAGAGAGAAGAGGAGCAGGCAAGAAGTCAGAGAATGATGAGCAGAGAGGGGAACAAGAAGACAGCCAGATAGATAGATAAATATGTACATAGCATAAATGGATGCACAGAAAGATAGAGAGCTGTATTGCTAAAGATAAAAAGATAGATAGATAGATAGATAGATAGATAGATAGATAGATAGATAGATAGATAGATAGATAGATAGATAGATAGATTGATAGATAGCTAGTTTATGTAGAGTGGGCGAAAGATAGATAGATAGATAGATAGATAGATAGATAGATAGATAGATAGATAGATAGATAGATAGATAGATAGATAGATAGATAGATAGATAGATAGATAGATAGATTGATAGCTAGTTTATGTAGAGTGGGCGATAGATAGATAGATAGATAGATAGATAGATAGATAGATAGATAGATAGATAGATAGATAGATAGATAGATAGATAGATAGATAGATAGATAGATAGATAGATAGATAGATAGGTAGATAGATCAGGAGACAGATGGCTAGATAGATAGATAGATAGATAGACAGATAGTTATGGAGATAAATAGATCAGGAGACAGATGGCTAGATAGATAGATAGATAGATAGATAGATAGATAGATAGACAGATAGACAGATAGTTATGGAGATAAATAGATCAGGAGACAGATAGCTAGATAAATGGATAGATAGATAGATAGATAGATAGATAGATAGATAGATAGATAGATAGATAGATAGATAGATAGATAGATAGATAGATAGATAGATAGATAGATAGATAGATAGAACGATAGGGATCTATGTGATTATTGCGACGGACGAAAACGCAGACTTTTTTTTTTAACCCTTTACACCACATATATATGCAGGGGGAGACCCCGCAGTCCCCCCCATATTATTATTATACTCTAAACCCTCCCACATATATATGTTGTGTAAGGGGGGGGTTAAAAGAAAATGACATTTTCGGCCGCCGCAATTCCCAGGTCGACATTTTTGTACGATTCCGAACGATAGTGTACAGTGGGAGATAGCTAGATAGATAGATAGGTAGATAGATAGATAGATAGATAGATAGACAGATAGATAGATAGATAGATACTGGCCGTGCCCAGTGAAAAGACTAAATGGGTAATGGCCTTCTGCCATGCTTAGTCTGCTGCACGAGTCCCCACATACCCAGAGGCCATTTTCTGCAGGCCTGCCCAGTGGGAATTTTGCCCAAGTGATGTCCTTCGGCCATGCTCTGGGCATGTCCAAGTTGCTCAATACAGCCATTGGGTGTGACCTGTAACCCCTGCCCAGTGGGCACCTGGTCCTAATCATAGCCCTCATCCATTCTCCGTGCATCTCTATGACACCCAATGTTCTTTCTATTCACGTCCCAGAGCCATGTATGATTGGTACCTTTCCCAGAGCAATGACTTTGACAATGACACAAGTGTCTCTAAAACACAAGCATTCCTGAGTAGGTGTAACCTTCTGCCATAGCAAATTCACACTTCGCTAGTGTTATGCCCATTGGCCATTCCCCAAGCACTTCCACTGCCCCCGCTTTGCCCACTTTGCATGCTGTTGAGGTGACCCTTTGCATGCGGCATGACTTTCTTGCATGCCATAGGCTTCTCCACGACCCCATTTTTTTGACTGGGTGTAGCTTGGGACAAGAGCCAGTCCACAGTCTGTTCTCGACAACGTGTCAATTCCATGTCTAGGCCACCCCATGATGACCAATGCACTCGATGGGATTGACCTAGTGGACACTAGGTTTGGGACATGGCTTTCCCGGTGCCTCCCCATTCTGGCATACCATTACCTGAACGTGCAGGTGCAGTAATATAGAAAGAGACAGAGGGATACAATATTGGGGTCGTACTTGGAAGAGAGAGTGGAGACCAATGCGTTGGAGGCAGGGGACACAGGCAGTGGAGGGGATGCTCGCCAAGTCGTATGAATGTGTTGGCGGATCCTAAAATGTGCTGTGTTCCGCTGGTCTAATGCTGCAAGGGAAGTCATATTCCAGGAACTTTCATGAGGTCTGTCAGTCCGAACCTCTCGGTTGAGCCCACAGGTCTGCATCAACAATTCCCTCCCCGGTCCTCTTCTGCTAGAAGGTAAGAAACAAGATGAGTTTGTTTTTCTCACCGCAGGAGACCCCAAAAGCAGAGAATCATTAAGTAACTCCTCCCACCTTTTTCTATGCCAATGTTCACCAGTTTCAGAAAGGAGTTCTGAATTAAATGTTTCTCATGCTGGGATGTGATGTCACTTTTGATCATGGCCAGCTACGTGCATCTCCAAAATAGGTTAGTTCAACGAGTAAACATCCACTAGACTAAAAAACACGGCTCACACGGATATGGGACTGGACGGCATAATATATATAGGTGCCGGGTTCTGATGCTGAATTGCTAAATAGCAGCAGGCCAGGGCTAGGGGTTACAGCTCAGCATCGAAGCAAGGAGGCCAATGAAGGTGTTGCAGAGGTGAGGGGCATCTACAGGAGGCCTGGGGATGGAGTGTTGACACACCGGACCTTGGCAGTGTTAAATATGTCTGTGGTGGCAGATATTCATTCCTGTCAAACCCCTGCGCGTGCTGCTATGCTCTACGGTCATGGGAGTCCGCCAGTATGGAGGTGACACCCACTAATATCGTTGGGTGTCATCCCCAGAGAAAGTGCCCTGGAATCCATAGTCAAGATAGGGAGGCAGCCCATAACTTGGGACTGAATCCCACTGGGCCTCCTATTCCTTTATTGGGCAATTCTCCTGGTCCATAAGTGCATGTAACATTGCTCCTTGAACTCGCTACACAACGAGATGTGCTGTGCATTGCAAGCCAATCAGTGACTGGAATGTATATGATACACCACATATGATCACAACATACCAGGCGTATTTGTAAAGCGCACAAATAATAACTGCTGGGATTCGAACCTGTGACCATGAGGTCAAACACAGGTCCCTGTAGCGGGTGCATTAGTCCACTGAGCCACAGACCCGGCTTGAGATCGTCTTAATCTGATTGCAAATTGAAGAAGCAAAGATTGTTTAAAGTGTTCAATGATGTCCGTTCAAGGTCTCCTGCACAAATTGCCAAGCACCCTTAAACGTAACCTGACCAGTCGAAGACATAATACCACATCATTTTCAAGACATGTGCTGATGATGGCAAGGAGGACTTATTCACAGAACCACAGGAAAAACAATGTGATGATAATTCCTTTGTACAGAGGCACATTTGAAGTAAGCCAAGGACCATACAGAAAAAATGAGTTCCCTACACAAGTTAGAAGCCAATTCATGTGGTCCCTGAGACCTGGGGCTAACCTGAGGGGAATGACTTACTTCCTTGAGCTTTAGGATTGTGGGTGTCTTTTATTTTAAAAAAGTGCGTGTGTCTGTGTATTATTCCACCCTTCAGTAGTGCGCGCGTGCGCACATACACACACACACACTGCATTCATTCTACGTTCAAAAGTTTCCTGGCTCCATGAGATGGGAAATGTCAGGTCGCTCTTTGTTCATCTCAAGCTTACAGAGATTAATTGTAAATGTAGTCATGCGGAACCTGAGACAAATAATGAGAATAACAGGGGAGAAGGTGAGCTGTCATCAGCCAACGTGTCACTGTCATTCACACTCAAGGCAAAAAGGCTGGTGTGATTATAATATAATCATAATCGGTTATTTATAACGCACTTAACAACCAGCGGTTTCTAAGCACGAACGCGGGGATTGAACCTGCATTGCTCCACATCGTCTTGCTTCCAAGGTGAGCACGTTGCCCCTGAGCTATCCTCCCGGCTTTTTGCACTGTAGCACTGCTGAGTGCCTGCCCTTACTATGTATTTCACTGCCACTACCAAGTAAATGTGAAACCTATAGCATTGATTGGAACGTCTTCAGGTCGATTTCCCACAAGCACAGGGATTTACCCTCTCCAACCCTCATGAACCAACACTCAACGAGTTGAGCTTTTGTGCTAGACACTTGCAACCTGCAGGACACATGTTCAAAATCTCAGCAAGGCTGACTCCGCATCTTCACACTCCCAAAGGTGACCACTTCAATAACTCTGAATTAGGTCATGATGGCCCCTGTTTTTGTCCAGGGTGATATGTCATGAGTTAGGAAGTTGCCTCAGACATGGGGCACGGTGCACTTCAGAAGTTTGAATCTTGGCAGGCGTTCTCATCCTTTGTTAGAGGCAATGCCCTTGTCCTCATGAAACACACATTGTATCATACAAAATGTACACACATCCATTTGTGAAGGTAAACAGGCCACACGTTAATACAGAAAATCTTCAGAGATCATGACGGGGACCGCATGTGTTTTAAATCAACCATAATCAATTTCCATGACCTTGACTCTGGCAGCCCTGCCGAACCGCCAGCTGCCTGTTGGGCCGACTAGCTGTCTGAGCTGCTCCACGATTAATTGCAGAAACCAAATGTGTGTCCGGATTCCAACGCCCAAGCCTGGGCTATATTTCCACCCTTTGGGCAACCCGAGGGGCCATCGCCACCCTCCCCACCGGCCTGGCTTACTGGACCCGAGTGGGCCCCTCACCCCACAACCCGGGTAGTAAAATCATAGTTTATCAAGTTCATGTCATGGTCCGAACATTTCCATAATCCATTGTGTAGGTCCAGTACGTTTACACACACAGATCTTCAGAATATCATTTTAACAGGAAGGAAACCCCTGTTTATGGCTAAATCAACACTGATACCATAAGGGGTTGAGTTTATGGGCAAGCTTATTGCGTGCGCAGTAGACGGGTCAAGAGTAAAGAGGAAGAAGCCGCTTAGGCCCCTTTTATGCAGAGATAACACGGATCTCTTAAATGCTGATGACATTGTCCTTTTTGATTACATACCCCCTATGCTACAGAGGTCGCTGACACCGGTGTATACTTATCTGAAAAATGTGGACCTCGAATGGAATATTTCTAAGACAAACATTCTAATAGTGAATCCTCCAAGGAGGACTTTAAAGAAAAAGACCTTCAATTGGATGTTACGGTAAAGAAATTGGAAGTAATATCGAGCTTCACACATTTAGTTCTATTGATCTTTGAGAAAGGTTCAAAAAAATATTGGAAGGAGTTACATAAAACTGCTGCCACGTCCTGTGCGGTGCAATTATAAAATTTGCGCCAGGCTACCTGCGGGTTTGGTTTTGTTCTATATCAAATAAACAAACAAACAAACAAAACAAACAATTATGTTTTCTTGATAGGAGATTTGGGCGCTTTTTGCTAAATTCTGTAATCAATTTATATAATGAAAAGATTTTACCAAACTTATTTCTTGGTGCTGAGGTAACTGATCTAGGGGTAGCTTGAAGAATGTGTTAGGAGTTCCGTAGGGTACCTCATTGCCTACAATCAGACACAAACCGAGCCTGCTATCACTACAAGCAATGCCTTGATTGGATACACCTTAAATTGTTTAGAGGTTTGGTTTCACAGCCCACTGGTATTGTGTGTATATCATTGAGTGAGGTATAGTCAAGTGGCCCCTTTAAAATACTGGCTGTGTGAGCAGACTTATGGCTTTCCGTGTTAACGACTATAGGGTCAAACAAATAAGAATTGACCTTTTCTCCCCATAAAGAAAGCAAGAAGATCAAGGAATTGGACTGGATCTGCAATAGGGAGATACTGTCTAAATATAAGTTATCTGAACATTTCAGATGGGACATAACATTGATCAATACAATTCCCTCCTGCCTGCGTAAGCATCCCTCAACACGGTATGGGGGAGCAATTCTGCAAATAAAACTCAATCTGGACCCAACAAGAGAGAGAGTGGGGCTAGAGCAAAAGTTGCTAAAGTGGCAAGGCTGTGTCGCTTTTGTGATTTATAAGTTGAAACCCTAGAACACCGGATTGTGAATTGTGGCGCTCTTGAGTTTCTACAAATGCACCACCTTGGGCACTATATGTTTAAGAATGGTCTGTCCTCTTGGGAACTGCTGTGGTACTGTTTGCTAGTTAACCCTGATGACACCCTGTGTATTGCTTCAATGAGTTATATGAGTTGTACTATTGAAAATGATTAATGATCATGGAATACGGTTTTTGTGAATGTGTGATTGTACTGGGAGTATCTCCGGTGATGACTAACTGTGCTTGTGTGATATGTGATGAATGTTGCTATGTTTTATGGGATGTTTGTATTGTTGGTGTACATTTGATGAATTGCAATGATGATTTGGATTTTTAAATGTGTATCACAGAGAAATTAAGGAATTATGCAGAATGGTGAAACCTTGTCATGTGTAACCGTTTTTTTCTTGTTATTGGTCTTGAGTGTGAAAAGTTTATTTTAAACTATTAGACACAGTAATAATAAAAAATAAAAAAAAGCAATACACCCACTCTTTGCTCGGTTTTATAACGCTACTCATCATATATCCATCTGGCATGCTTTTCAAGATAGCAGGTAACACACCTACTGTTTACACTTCCAACGCAAGACCAGGCAACATTCCGTTTTCATAAAGACTAAGGACACATCATCCAACCCCCACAGCAGACGATGAGTTCTGCGCTCAAAGGTCAATACACATATTGGAAGAAGAGGTAGCACATACATTCTCTGACTACTGATAGAACACTTATCCAGTCTGGCCATCAGTCTCCACACTACTGCGTGTAGTCATCACTCTCATCGCTCTGCTGCCCTCTGCTTCAGTTTCCACCCTCCTCTGGCTGCACTTCTCTGCCACACCCTCCCTCCACTTCCCAGCACTTCAATCTCTGCTCTCCTTTATCACCGGATCCCCACACTGCTTTGTTTTCCATCACATCAATGCTTCTCTGCTCACCTAGCCTACTCCAACCTGTAGACCTAGCTCAGCTGCCTACATTATCGGTCTGCACTGTACTATAGGCCCTCTGCCACCATGTGGCGTGAATGTCTGTGCCCTCCCCCTTTACCAAAGCCCTCCTGCCCACCTACGCTCCAGCACGTTCCATGGAAGATGGGGAATTTATGCAGCATAGTAGTATTTGTTTAATGATGATTGATTGACTGTAAACCAAGTCGCTTTGCAGCGAGAGGAGAAAGGGTGCAGAGAAGTTCTAATCATTCACAGCCTTGGAACATTCCAGATCATTAAAATTCAAGGGAAGGGAGCAGTCATTATTTAACATCTGCGACCCCGCCACACAATTTGATCCTGCCTTCCTAGGTAAATTATGAGTCAGGGGCAGTTAAATGTGCCCCTGTTACACCTGTATTGAAATCATTGAACCGGCTCCCGCTCCGGTTACGCCTTTCTTTAAGAATGCGCTGCTAAACCTTGAAGGCATTTTGTTGAGGCGACCCATCTTATCTTGCAGAAACACTTCATATCCGTGGAGGAAATGAGAACTACAGAAGCAGAGACAACCTTGTGTTAATTATCCCTAAAGTGAAAAAGCCAAAACTCAAAAACAAGCATTCTCTACAGCTGCTCTGACTTTCTAGAACAGTTTAGGCTCAGATCAATGTTGGTCAACCGTATTCTCTCCCCACTCATTGGTGATTGTGGTTGCGACCTTGGATGTCTGGGACTGTGTTCTTAAATGTGCAGCTCCGCAGAAATGGGTGACTGGAACATGTAGTAGTCATTTGCAATACTTTCCTTTGCTATTTTTTTTTTTTCTTCTTTTCTTCTTATTTTAAATATTGTTTTGGTTGTAATATAAAAATATTGTTTTAAACTTTGCTATCTATTTGTAATATGTATTCAAAAGCTAGGATGTTAGCCAAAAGCATTCAATAAAAAATAAAAAAATGGTTTACTTATTTTTATTCACACAGCAGAATCTGTGTTCCAATTTAGGAAATTACTGACAACCCATTTTTTTCCTTCAGGCATATTTTCGATTTCATAAAGTGCTAGGATATGTTTCCTTCAAGTCTTTTGGTTTTTAACTGTTTGGTTCCAATGTATTTTATTTGTTGTCCGCTTCTTGATGTTAGTATTTGTTTCTATATATTATTTGTTTTAATAAGGTTTGTGCTCTATAAATGTAATAAAAACAAAAAATTAAAAAAAAACAATACGCCATGGGGAGGGTGGGAAGTTGAAAAGGAAAAGAAAAAGACCATTCAACAAAAAGGGGGCGGTTATGGGTGTGTACCCAGATGAAACAAAGATAGGGGTAACGGAACGTGAGTGGATGAGGAGGGAAAAGTGTTAACCTGTGTATCCCCCACCCCTCTCCAAGTGTGCCAAATGGTTTGGTCCACAATGTTGTTGAAGAAAAAAAAAAAAGGACGAACATATAAATAAAAGGGGCAACACTGGGGGGCTTAGAGGTGTGTTGGGAGGGATGGAGAGGGAACTTGCACAGAAAGAGAAAAGGATGTGTGGGGAGAGCAGCATGGATGAGAAAACATGAAGAGGGGGGAGAGGAGCAGAGGCCTACAGCTCTACGCTAAGGTGATCCCGATCCCAAGAGATGGGTGAAGAGGGAAGGAATAAAATACAACAGGCAAGTAAATGCAACACAGCGTACTAACCACTATTAGAACTATGAGCTATAGGTGCAATTGTGCTCAAAGATGGCGTCACTGCAAATGCAATTTCAATTAGGAAATCAGGTAATGCGCCTGCCTGCCCCCCCCCCACCCCTATCCACATCATATTGAATGTAATGATAGCATACATCTATAAACCTATCAGAACATACACCCACGTCTAAAACCTGCACAACAACATCAGAACATGCTTCTGCATGTCAGTCTCCTCTGGAAATATCATATGCTGGGCATACCACTACGTGAGTAAAGGTGCATGACGCCGTACCTGCAGAGGTGCACATAAATGCACGCACCTGCCTAGCACACACAGTCAATGCACTATCCTCACTCGCTTCTGTAAACACATCTGGGAATGGGCCGGTTTATCCTTGCCAATGGAAACACTTCTTCCGTAAAGTAGGCCGGATTTAGGAACAAGCATTCTTGATACTCGAGTTTGTCTTGTATTCTGGGGAGCATATGGAGAGATTGCAACACATGAGTATTTCAAAATCGCTTTCTGATGTATATGGTTTCCACTGTTAAAGTGAGTAAGACAGCTCAGCATGTGAAGCACTCACAGCTGAAATCTCTGTGAGCTGCAGGCCACAGGTTTGAATCTGGTAAGGTTCATCTCTGCCTTAATCTTCCATGGGCTTTATTTGAGTAGCCGCCTCGGCTGGGTAGTACTAATTGTACACCTTTTTTATTTTTTTTTAAAGAATGTAGAATACCATACAAATGGCAAATTATTATTAACAGCCAATACAGAATTTTGGAATCCTGACAGCCAATCTGGATCCACCGCTTCTGGGCTATACCCTCCCGTGTGGCCATGGATCCGGACAAATGTCAAGATTCCAATGTTCGCCTGGGGGCTTCCCGCTTGTCCACTTTTTACTTTTTTTGATGTTGGCCCCTCCTGCCTCCCCTCAGTGCTATGGTGAGTCCACATTCTCCCTGACTGCCCCCGCGGCTCTGCTTCCAACCAATAGAAATAAAGAGCAGACTTAATTTTCTTGGTGGCCGAGGCAGTGAAGTCTGTACTTCCTTTTCATTGCTTGGAGACAGAACTGCAGGGAGCCCATCAGGGTTTAACTGTGTCCACCTTCCTTCCGCATCCAGGCTACCAGTAGCGTTATGGCAAGTGGCAATAGTACGCGGTTCCAGACCCATTCATATTATTGCCCACACCAGCAGGCAAAACAGCTTTTTGTGTGATCCTCATCCCTCCTAATGTGACCAGCAGCTCTTTAAGTGGGCCGGGGCCGCTGGGGCTGTGCCCCGGCAGTCTTCAAAAAGTATGGCTGAGCCAGGGCCCCCCGGGTTCCACCACAACACGGCGGGGCACATTATCCTGCCACAGCCCCAACAGGAGATGCACTGGCCATTGAGTCAGGCAAAGCTGACAGAAGTGCCAGCCAGCCACAGCCTGGCTGTGGCTGGCTGGCACTTCTGTCAGTCTCTGTAACTTCCTCTGGTGACCCGTTGCGCGAGGTGTCACCAGAGAAAGTTACTGTCCTTTTGTTTCTCCTTACGCGGTCACTAAGGCATCTTTAACCCTTGGCGAACCTGGGGCTGCGTGACATATTTCGAGGTTTATAAAAGATGGCTTGAAAAGTGCACACACCATAGTAAGGCATGCAAACAAATATATAAATGTAAGCATTTATACATGTATGTGTGCACCTTACTACGGTTTGTCTACTTTGCACGCCATCTTTTAGAAAAATAGAAATATGCAATATATTTCTATATTTATAAAAGATGGCTCGCAAAATACACAAACCATAGTAAGGTATGCAAACAAATACACAAATGCTTACACGCATTTATATATTTGTTTGCTTACTATGGTTTGTGTACTTTTCAGGCCACGCCCATCATGCAAGACACCCCCCCAAATGAGCCCCCCACCCTCAATTTATTTCACCACTTAAAGCCCTGGTGACCAGGCTTCACTCTGGCCCAGAGGCATACACGAGGCCATAGTGCCCGCTCGAGAGGGCCATAATGGTTCATTATTAATGGTGTTTTTTCTCTTCCAAACATAGCAACAGACGTTTTTTCTAAAAGTGCCTTTCTAAAATGCATGTTGGCTTCAGTCAAACTAACCTTTATCTTCAACTATAGAAGATGAGAAGGCTGTACAAAAAAAAAAAAAAAAATGTGCAACATGTCCTATAATTGGGTTCTAAATATTTGTTCCGCAACTTCTTGTGATGTCATCAACAGCTGCGATTGTCAACATCGCTACCCCCTCTGGATTTTTGTGAACTTGTGTCTATGGGAAAGGCACGCGTCTTGACCCATTTCTTCAGCACTTGCCTCTAATAAATTGAACAGTTTTCCATAATGTTGTCAATTTGTATGGACCCAGTTTCTCCAGTGTTTTAAGACCCATTTTCAGGTTTTGGAAACTCTCAAAGTCACATAGCGAGAGATCATGAAAAATGGGCTAACAACTTAGCGCTTCCATCTTTCCTAGTTAATTATTGACACGCCGCGCTCCGTTTCAGACACTGGCAGCCAAGAAGAGATGGGAGCGATCGCCTGTCCTGTCCATATAATCCATTAGGAGAAAAAATATTCCATTCATGCGCCGCGGACTGGGTAAAATCTGCTTCCAATGACAGCCCCCAAAAATGGATGAATTTGGCTGTGGCGAAGACGGATAATGGCCTCAGACAGATCTGAAGGTGACAGACTCGGGAAGAGGCCCCGGCGGAACGTCTTGAGGAATGACCCGTCGCTGCCAACACAGAGCTATTTTCCTAGAGACAAGATTCTGAAAAGTCTGAATAAAAATGATGCCCCCTGGCCAGACAGATTGCAGACTTTTTTTTTTCTGAAATCAAATTTAAAGCTGTCTTATGTTCTAATAGTTTTACCCAGCTGTTGCTCAAGGTGACCAAGGGGTGCCGAGGAAGAACATATTTAACACTCTTCACGGCTATAAGCCACGCAAATCCTCCATTCTAACACTGGAGAGTTGGGCAGGCATTGTGAAGGACGGGTCAGCAGCAGAGGGCTTAACCAGTGATATAAAGCTTCATGATTCGATCCTAACAATTCTGCTTCATTGCTCTGTGTCTCTGTAATCCAACATCCCACCTGGGCAAAGCTCAAGGCAAGGTTCTCGGGCGCTTTCAACTGGTTTGGTTTCTTTAAAGCCGTTTTAACCTGTTTGCTTGTGATTTTGAAATTGTATAAAGGTTATATTCTATTACAGCCGTGGGAGAGAGGGCTGTGACATGTGTTATCTTCTTTTACGCTTGTCATGTGCCCATCATTTTTGTCATGGGGTTATAAATCGGAAGTGGGCCAATAACGCCTGTTACTGCCCTCTACACCAGGCCTATAATATCTGGTGGAAATGGCTGTAATGGGTGATATTTCTTCGGTTTGTCTGGGCAAGTATGTATTTATGGTGCCATTAAGATGGATCTGCTTAACGTGGCACGTACAGACTATGGCAATGTGTTTCAGCAACGACTACCAGAGGAAGTGACTGTCCAATCCAGGGGGCGAGCTTGCATAACCTCTTTCTCAGACATGCACACTGGATTCCAGTTCAGTCAACAGCAATCTCGTCACCAGTGCACTCAAATCCATCAATGCCAGTGGCTTGAACCAAACTCTGAGCTCTAAATTCAACCAAACCTCCAACACTCAGGCTGACCTTGAACTGCATAGTGTCCCCAGGTCCTCCAATTTAAGCCATCCCGGGCCTAAAACCAAGCACCTGGACCAGAATTCATGAAGGGTATGTAACCAAGTCATTTCAAATAATCTATGGTCCTCCTGGATAAGATGCACTGCACAATAGGGGTATGGACCAGTAGATCGAGGATGACCAGAAAATTGGTGTTAATTCTTCACAAAAATGATTTGATTTCATTATATAGTTTTAAAATGCACAATGATTTTAGTACATGCATAGACCAACCAAGCCGCCATACTCACTGGCTGACACAAGGCTCCCCTTTTCCCACAGTATCTGCCTGGTCCCATTTCCACGAAATCTGCCAGTTCCAAAAACGTTTGCTCATTTGTATACTATTTTAACAAAATCATGGCAGAGCATAAAATAACATAGCATAATGTAATGTAGCATAGAATAACATGAAGTCATGTACCAAGACATTATGTAACAGAATCCAGGTTACTGTAACCGCTGTGGAGGGTGAAACCGCCTGCCAGAAACAACTAAATGTCAAGTAAATGACCAAGATTGAAAAAAAAGCTAACAGAAATAACAACCACAAGTTGCTTTGGTTGGTGTGTCTTATATTCCCAAGAAATCCAGGCAACAGTGATGGAAAAGGGTAGGGAAACACTACATGCCGACCCCAATAAACTGGCAACAGCTTACTGGGATGTACACGTGTGTCACGTTAAGCAGACATGCTAGGCCCAGGCATATCCCGTACTATAAGTATTGTATTGGCCATTTTAGCGTCAGCCAAAATCCAGAATGTCCTCTTTGCGAATGTGTTTTTACTTCAACTAAATAAAACAATAGACATAGTAAAAATACATCTGATAGCTTCTAGCAGAGAGAGAGAAAGGATAGCTTCTAGCAGAGAGAGAGAAAGAGCGTCTGTGTGTGCACAAGCACCACATTTTGCAGATTTATAAAAGTCAAAGTATGTCGGACCTGTTTTGTATTTATATTTTATGTTTACCATTAAAAGATAAGCACTTTGAAGAGAAATATTGTAGATGGGAAAGGAATAGTGATTTCCACAATCCATTCACCAGTGATAGATGGCTGGGGCGGAGGGAGTATGGAGGGGGGGGCAGCATCATGGACTTGGGGCAGCTGTGACAAACAACGTACAATGTGTACAGTGCTTTAACCCTTCTAGCTACTACTCCCTCCCCCTTACTGTACTGTCCCCTATTACTCGGCAATGTGCTCCATTGCTTTCCAACAACATGTTCCTGTTCAATACATACCCAAATAATAATAATAATAATAATAATAATAATAATAATAATAATAATAATAATAATAATAAATACAGTGCAGACTAGTCATACCTCTTGATTTGTTTGTTTGTTTGTTTTATTATTTATAATGCGCGAGGGTACCCAGGGGCATCAGGGCGCAGCCTGTACAGGAATATTCGAAGCTTGGTTGCAAGAATATACATAATACATAATACAAGAATAAAAGTACAGCAGTGTTATATACAAATCAGAGGTAGGCCAATAGGCCATTATATACAGGTAAGTTCCATCAATGCCATCTATAAGACCTGCAATAGACATACGTATCCTTAGAAGCAAACACACCATATACAAAATTCATGATAAAGCCACACTGTGAAACACAAAATACCGGTTACAGTGCGCGAGAAGAAGCCATCTCTGCACGGTAACAGCTGGTGAATGATAATGTCGCAACACAATGCAAACTAACGGGTCATCAAAAAGCATAAGAAATGGAAAGGCTGATCCATGTTGTCCATGTATTTATTTATTTATTTATTTATTTATTTTATTTGCTTATAAAAAATGCCGGAAACTCACAGGTATCAGTGCGCACATAGAGACTCAGGACAGAACATCAAAGACAGGACAACAAGGAAGGGAAGAACAAGCTAGTATGCAAGTGACCTATTCAAAGAAGATTTTCTAACGCCTCCAATATGGAATCAAGTTACTTTCCGGCCGAATATTCAATGGCAGGGAGTTCTAAGGCCTAGGTGCCAGGGTCGAAGACCTGCCGTTGCCCTTGGCCCTTTTTATGCTTGAGCATGAGAGCAACCAAGCACCCGTGGACCTTTGCAACACTTTTAGGCTCGTGTTGGCCAACGTATCCTTGGGGTAGTCAGGGCCATCGTCGTGAACACAGTAGTGGTTCAGAGTGAGTATTTTGAACTGCACTCGTGCCACCACTGGAAGCCAGTGTAGCTCATTTCTTATTTCTGATATATGAGATTTCCGGGGAAGATTTTTAGCAATGCGGGTGGCATCATTTTGAATGGCTTGTAGTTTATGAATAGAACTCTTATTTGTGCCGCCCAACAGAGCATTGCAGCAATCAATTCTGGGGAGAATTGTGGAACATGCAAGAGAAATACAATTTTGTTTCAAAAGGAAATGTTTTATCTATCTAAGGAGCTTAAGGTAATAGGATAGGTTTTTGAAGATGTAATTCACATGTGATTCTGCACGCAGTGTATGGAACAATTCTCGATAGTGAAGCTTGAGTAGCTGGGAGAAAGTTTTGTCCTGGATTGAGAGGACCCGAATATCAAGAGCTCAGTTTAGTCACTGTCGAGGCACATCCAGTGGGACAAATTAAAAAGGCGGGTCCTGGGAGTCCCTTTGCCAGAGATTAGTCCTAGTTAGGAGAGGCCTACCCAGTGGGAGGACATCCAATGCTTGATATTTTGGTAGATAAAAAGCAGACTATCACCATCTGTCTTGCATGTCCCATCCAACTCGAACAATTGTGTGTCGTCGGCGGAGTTAGTGACCTGAGCACCAATGTTAGCAAGAATGTCACAGAGTGATTTAATGTAGATGTAAAACAACGCTGGCGAAAAACATGCACCCTGAGGATCCATGGGATATCAGGGCTAAAAGTGGATGTTACGTCGCCCCAATGTACCGAGAACCTCCTGTTGCATAAAAACGACTGAACCCAGTGGATAGCATTTTCTGAACAGTTTCCCACTGTAGCGGGAGTGGTTAAAAGGCAGTCATGTTCGAAGAGGCCAAAAGCTGCAGAGATGCCAAGAAAGACCAACATCCCTAATTTCTCACTGTCCAGAATGTTCAACATGTCAGATCAGACTATCAGTCCCACAAGGCGCTATCAGTGCCGTAGTGCAGGCAAAAGCCAGATTGCTTAGAATGTAAGATGGCAGCAGCTCCCAGATATGCTTGAAGTTGCATACTGGTTTATTTTCAATCACTATAAGTAAACAGTGTGAATTAGTGATTGTCTGAGGTTAGTAGTGTCTCTTGGGTTCAGCCATGTTTTCTTCACTAATGGAGTCACTATGGCCTCCTTAATGACATCAGGTACTCTGTTGCATGCAAGGGATGACTTAACAAATCATGTGAGGAACGCAGCAAACATTTTGATGTTTTCTAGAATCAGTTTCCCCGGAACAACGTCTACAAAGCAAGAAGTGGGACCTCAGTTTCTCAAGACATCTTCCCTACCAGTCATTGTGATAGAATAGATTGTGAATTCTAAGTAACTAGATGTATGATGTACTTCCTGGGAAGTACTACTCAGGTCAGCAGACTGTCCTTATTTGTAGCCGAGCTGGCAACCAAATCCTTCTTGATTGTTTTTCGTGCATTTGTGATTTTGTCAGCTAAAGCCTTTTGTGCCCGTATGCACTCAGTATTAGAGGGGAAATATAGATGGACTAGGGCCTTAGGCTTTTCTAATGATTTTAAAATATCTAAAAGTGTTTTTTTTAAATAAATATCTCTATCCTTTGACTGAGCATTACATTTATATTTTGGGCTTCGTAAATGGTTAACTTATAAGTACTAGCACAACCTTTCCAAATTATTTTATTAACTTCAGTTTTTTGATTTTTGCAAGACCTGTTCGGCCTGTCGGTTTTCCTATTTGAGAACTCCTACGTCTGGAGTAAAGCAGATGTCATGACAGGGGCCATTGCTAATGGATTTCCACCTCACAGGGGATGTTGGTCAGAGTCGCTCTGTATGAAGTAGCAAGAGCGCGTGGGGAATCTGAATCCATAGTCGATTCCATAACTTCATTAACGCATCCCGCAAGCTCGTATGCTTTGATTGTCTTCAGGTTCCTACTAAAAATCCTTTTAGTAGTGTTCAGTTTCCTCTCCAACTTGTCTGGGAGCTGAATATAAAATTCCACAGATAAGTTGTCCGGCAAGATACATGATCTAGTATTGGTTATAATAGTAGTGAGGTTAGAAAATAAAATCCAGTCCTATATTGTACCTTAATTACTACACAGCAATTGTTAAACGCAATCTGATTGGCCCTCACCAGGGCTTTCCCTGACGCAGAATCCCTCGAATGTACATATCCCCGACAAGAGGTTTTGGCGGTCCACTCAGCCAATGAGGAGGCTCAGAGCGGGGTAATCCCCGCTCCGAGCCACCACACGGCTGGAGGCTGCCATCCTCCACTGCCGGGGATTCAGATAAGTGTTTTCTCCCTCCCCGTCCAAACAATCCCCTCCTCGCCCTACCAACCCCACTTACCTTCTTTTTGCTCCTTATTCGAGAGCAAACGCAATGGGAACACTTCTGTCCTCAGTGGGTCTGCTCTCGTTGGCTGCCATGGAAAGGGAAAACAGACTTTTTTTTAATGTTATTTTTTCTGTCCGAAACGTGGTAGCATTTCAGAACAGAAAACCAATGCTATTAGGGCCTCGGTTTTGCAGGCCAGGGTACTAATAGCAATAAGCCCCTCGCCACAGGGCATTACCGAGTATTTAGCTATGGGCCGCGGGGCGTTATCTGACTCTGTAAAGCCCCCGCGGCTCGGGGCTTATTGTTTAGTTATTGGTTGATTCATTATTGTGAATCGTAAATGTAATGATGTTTAGACTCCGTTCTAGCGATAGGGCTTGCCTATCTTCGATGTCTCCTCACCACCGGTTTAAGTCACCTGTCATAAAACAGTTAAACAGTTAGGCTTGTTTATTTATTTATTTATTTGTTTAATTAATTATGTATGTATAGAACGTTACAACAGAATAGTGTTGCCAGGCGCCACAAGACAAAATGGGGAGGGATCAGGGGAGTAAATAACAGTGGCAAACAGTACAAATACTATTGTGGTCCTACTAGGCCTTGTGACATTCGGACATGCAAGTGCAGTGAAGAGAAGTGCAGGAGGTAGGGAACGGAGGGGGGAGTCAGGTATGGATAAGTGCTTGTCGGAGCCTGGGAAGGAAGTTCAAGGGGAGCCAGGAAGGAGGCCACTCGCTAAGTGATAAGACAGAGGAATCCCAAGGGTGCGATACACAGTGCCAGGAAGGCAGCCTGCACAGGCACTACTGAGGGGGGTGTGCTGGTGTTGACTGGGTAGAGGGCCTGGTAAGCTGTGAGATTCATGAAGGACCAAGCCGCCAGTCTCAGCAGCAGTGGGATCATTAATAGGGAAGGTAAAGATGTAAAGATATATAGAAAAGCAAGGTTTTGTGAAGTTGTTGAAATCTAAGGTAGGTTGCTCCAAAGAGAGACACCAGCCGAAGAGAGAGATCTGCCCCACACTCTTTACCTGGAAAAGCATTTGACAAACAGTGAGTTGGAGTTAGTGGTGGAGAGGGTTCTAGCAGGGACACGTTTAGGGAGGGAAAGTTGGATATAGCGTGGTCCCAGGCACCAGAAAGCCTTGTGGATGATCCAGAGGGTCTTGAATTCGATCATCACAGTCACTGGGAGAGGTTTTAGAGACAGAGAGATATGGTCCCAGGGCTTGAGGCAAAGGATATGTCTTGCAGCCCTATTAGCCTATTATTGTGGATTATCTGTAGTGGCATAGGAAGGAAATCAGGAGATTGAGGAAGAGGCTGATGCAGTAGTCCAGCCTAGAGAGGATCAGAGCTCTGGAGACATTGAGCTTCTGGGGAAAGGTGATGAAAGGGAGAATACCTCTAAGGAGGTGAAGTTGGAAGTGGGCCTTTTTGGCAAGGTCCAAGATGTGAGGGGTGAAGGAGAGAGCGGAGTTGAAGATGATCCCAAGCTGTTTGGCCTCACAGCATGGTGAGGTTAGAGGGCCCAAGGGGGGAAGCCTGAGGGTAGGAGGGAAACAGGAAGCTGGTGTCCTAATGAAAAGTATCTCCATCTTATTGGTATTAAGAAAGAGGTTGTTAGTCAAGCACCATGCCTGATGTCGGTCAGACTATCCGGGATGAGAGAGGAGGATGAGGAGGAAGTAGAGGAAAGTTTGAAGGAAAGCTGTGTGTTGTCAGCATAACACTGGAACTGAGGAGAGAAGGAAGAGATCAGGTGAGCAAGAGAGGCGATATATAGATATTGAAGAGCCATGGTGATAGGATAGAGCCCTTGGGGGACACAGCAGGTAGAGAGTGAGGCAGAGGAGGAGAAAGGGCCCAGTTGCTACTGGGAAAGGCAGTTAGTGAGGAAAAAGGCAGCAATCCATTGCCCAGTCTGTGATGCCGTTTCATGAGGATAGAATGGTTGACTGTGTCAAAGGCAGAGGATAGGTCAAGGAGAATGAGAATAACAGGAGAGTTAGAGTCGAGATTTGCAAGCATCTCTTCATGGGTGCATCAGGAGGATCGTATGACATCAAGATGTCCTTAGATCCATCTGTAACAGTGTGGCTTGTAGTATGATTCACTGCTGGAAGGCCAATAGCATCCATTGGTTCTATAGGTTGACCAATGTCAGCAGCAAAGTGGTTATCACACTCATTGTTGTGAGGAAAATGGTGAGTGAAAGAGAAATTATGTTTTAAAACAGTTTCAACATCCACGGGACTATTAACGCAACAAAGGTCTTTTTGCCCAGGCAAAAAGATGGAACGTGAAGACCACAAGTCATCGGCAGTACTGTGTCCATCGTATGTACTACATGGGATGATAGGTCAGCAGCCAATGGCTGGGAATCAATTTCGGCCAGACCCCTGTTTCATAAAGTCTGCATCAGCTATGGCTGACGAACTTTCAATAGTTGCAACTGGAAAAGCCCAGATGGGTCACCCTGACATATTTATTTACAATTGCTTCCTGTGTTTTTTTTTTTTAATGCTGTCAGGAGTAAACTAAGTCTGACATGGCGGCCCATGATAAATCAGGGTAGTTCAACATGTAACTTATGAATTGGGGAAAGACAATGGGCATTTGCATGCAGAAATTGTACTCACTAGAAAAACATGATCAAACTATCTTGTCCAGGCGAACTGGCGAGTAGTGAACTAAGTCACCACCCGACACGCCCCTGCACGAACCGGCAATAACCTGCATGGACACGCCAGCGCTGACGTGCCAGAAGTGATCCTTAAAACCACCCCGGGGGAAATGAGAGTTGAAGTTCTGTGTGTGGTGAAAGAGTTTACATGTAAGCACAATTAGAAATTGGGCAAGGATGAGAATCCCCTCATCTGAATGAAAACAATGATAGCACACAAGTACAGTAGTAACTTCAATTTGAATCAAAATATTTTGGCAATAAAGGTTCTAGGGCCAGCTTCATGGCATTCTTTGTATACTGTAAAGTGACTTTTCACTGCTGCAAAGTGACTTTGCACTGCCAACAAACACCCTGATTTGTGGAACAGTGCAAAATTACTTTTCACTGGTGCAAAGTGACTTTGCATTGCAAATATACACTGTGCCCTGCTCCATGAATCAGAGTGCAGCGGTGCAAAGTATATGTTTGCAGTGCAATGTGACTTTGCATGGCAGAAGACTTTTTGAACTATTTCATGAATCAGGGTGTTTGTTGGCAGTGCAAAGTCACTTTGCACCAGTGAAAAGTCACTTTGCATCGTGCAAAGAAATCCATGCATGAGGCCCTAAGTTTGCTTAAAATATTACATCAAACAATTCTAGCCACCACCACCCATAACTTAGCTGCTGTCCACAAAAGGAAGTGCTGCTAAATAGCTACCCATCAGCACAAACCAGCTTGGACACACTGGCGCTGACACACCAGAAGTGATCTTCAAAACCACCAGGGGGCAGATGGGAGTTGAAAGAGTTTACACATAAGCACAATAATAAATTAGGCGAGGATAAATCGCCTTTTTAAACTGAGAATAATGATAGCCCACAAGTACAATGAGAACTTCAATTTGAATTAAAATAATTTAGCAAAAAGGATTAAGTATGCATTCAATATTAGATGAAACTATTCTAGTCACCACCACCCACAACTTAGCCCTTTGAAGCTCATTTTCGAGTTCTGTTGAAATTTTGTGGCAGGGACCTGTACATTTACACTTTTGTGTAAACGGGTACCCATTACTGAATTTTCGAGCCTGTAATGGGAATTTATGGGGTTAAAGCATTGCATTAAGCTTTTATCCCACTAGATTCCCATCACGGCTCAATTTCATGTATTTGTATGGCGGAGAGGAAGGGTGAAGCTTACCTCATGCCTAGCCCAACCTCTATGATGGGAGGGCATATATGGAGACAAACTGGGGAAGACAATGAGTTGATCTTCAAAATGGGTTCTCTTGAAGGTCCAGACCATGGCCTTTGGCTTGGTGCATTTTATTTTTTTTGATTGTTTTACTGGATATACAACCATAGCCTGGGCATATCTGATCTGGATTGTTTTAGTTGTTTTTTTTATTTGTATGAGGCAGTCACAACATATTTTAGCAAATGTTGTGCCCGGATAAGGGAATTCTGAAACCAAAGTAAACATGCATCCTTGGATTGAGAGAGTTTTGGGGTAAATCTCTATACTCATAGGGCAATAGCATCACATTGGACTGTGTTGTATTGAGGCTATATGCCCTGATGTGGCACTGTGACACTGTAGGTAATGGCCCACCACCCAAGTTAAGAGCCCAAGCACAGTGAGGGTCCCTTAATGAGGGTTGCACTCTGTTACCAAAATGGGTGGCACGGCACCTCAGGGTATATCGTCATTAGCAACTGTTTAGTTTCCTAGACGGGTGTTAATAGTGTACCTTTCTTGCATACCCCGACACCGTGCAATGATGCTGTCAGTAAGTCCCTTTTCCATGTTGATGACTGTGATGTCAAAATGAAAATGGACTTCCTGACACTGCGCATCACCGGGCCACGCAAGAAAGGTAAGTGTATTTTTTTTTCTTTTTTAACAAAAAAAAAGATAAAATTGGCACCCGTGTAGGAAACTACAAAGATGCTAATTGGTGAAGGGGGAGTGGGGAAGGGAAGGGAAGGGTACAGTGGCCTCCCATGCAGCTTGAAACTCGGGATTGTACCACACAGTACAGCCTGCATTACGAGTCTCCTGATTGGACAGTCGCCCACCCAGGATGCTAATGCCCCAGGCCCCGGGCTGCACGAAGTGCGGCACGATGGAGGGCCTGGGGGGTTAGGCGCAGGGTGGGGGAGCACAACAAGCAGGAAAGAAAAAGGGAGGGGCAGCCAGGCGGCGCCCCCACCCACGGCGCGCAAAGAGACACACAAACAGATAGAGGCAAGGTGAGAAAAGCAACAAAGGGGTGTGGGGAGGACAGGAAGGAGCACCAACGGCCCGCAATCAGCACAACAAAAGGTGGAAGGGGTACAAATACCCCAGAGAAGCAGGACCAAGTCACAACCAGGTTGGGAGCTCACCTCACTCGGGTAAGCTCCCAGGGCCTGGATAAGGCGGTAAAGGATTCGTTTGCTTGTTCGCTTTCGCCTCTGCGGGCTTAAGCGGCGTGGTAGCGGTTCCTCCTCTTGGTTTTGCCTCTACGGGCTTAATTGGGAAACCGCCGGTGGAGCAGAAGGAAGGAAGACTCACCTCGTCGGGTCGGAGAACGGGACCACGAAGCAAGAAGACCAGGAATCCAGGGCAGCGGAGGCGGCGGTCTGAAGCAGGAGAAGCAGCGAGAAGCGGTCACGCCATCGCCGGCTAGGAGAGACTGCAGCGGAGGCGGCGGTCGGAAGCAGGAGAAGCCGGGAGAAGCTGGCCCGCCATCGACGGCTCAGAGAGACTGCAGCGGAGGCGGCGGTCGGGAGCAGGAGAAGCCGGGAGAAGCGGTCCCGCCATCGACGGCTAGGAGAGACAGGAAAGAGGAAGTAGGTGCCCGCGGAAGAGCCGAGGAGCAGGAGAAGCCGGGAAAGCGCATCGCGGAACAGGAGCGGAAGGTGCGGAGGACGACGTCACGGCCTTAAAGGGGCAGCACACCACCAAGCGCCGAAGGAGCAACGAGGGGCAGGTGGCACAGGGAGAAAAGGCTCGAGTCGCACATCCCGGAAGAGCCTGCAGGCACAGGTTCGAAGCCCGGCAGGGGCAATCTCAGCCCGCCACCCTCCCGGATACATCTGAGGCGGGTATAAAGGCATACAGGAGGGGGCCTTAAAGGGGCAGCACACCACCAAGCGCCGAAAGAGCAACAAGGGGCAGGTGGCACCGGGAGCGAGGCTCGAGTCGCACATCTCGGCAGAGCCTGCAAACACAGGTTCGAAGCCCGGCAGGGGCAATCTCAGCCCGCCACCCTTCAGGAAAAACACCCCTCAAGCAACGACATTTTTATTTGTTTTGGCCAAGCCAGTTGCTGCGACACGGGCAGTAAGTGGCAGGATTGGCCCTGAAAGTAAATCCTATAGCTCCAAAAAAGATTAAAAAATGTTCACCAGAAGCCAGAAAAGGAGAGGAATGGAGGAAAAGCTAAGAAGAGCGCAGGAGTTCAGCGCATGGGCCAAAAAGGCAGAGAAAGACTATGGAGCTAAATGGGTCTTGGATGTGATGCAAAAGGAGGAAAGGGCTAGGGCAATGTCGCCCCTGCTGCTGGAGGATTCCACAGACAGCGATGAGGAAGCAGCGGTACCCCAAGGCCAAAAGAGGGCAAGAGGAACAGCGGAAGAGCTGCACGAACAGGAGAGGCCCAAGAAGAAGGAGAAAAACAAGGGGTATCGTCTGCAGTCACGGTAGCACAGCTGAGAGACCCGTGGGGCAAGTCATTCTCGGTTGGTGCCGATTGCACATGGAGCAGAACACAGAGTCCTGTGAATAGCCGGTTGAGCTCAGGTTCGAATCCCGGCAGGGCCAAACTCAACATATATCGAAGAGACCCAAAGGCAATAATCTAGAAGGAAAAGCAAAAGGCGGAAACGAAAAATGGCAGAGGAAAGGAGCAGTAAGGTCGGAAGAAAGGGCTAAGGCAATGTCGCCTCGGCTGCTTGAGGAATCCGCTGGCAGCGACGAAGAAGCTGCAGTACCACAAGGTCAAAAGAGGTGAAGAGAGATCTCAAGGGAGCGACATGAAGAAAGAGCAAGAAGAGCACAGGAATTCAGTGCATGGGCCAAAAAAGCTGAGAAGGAATATGGAGCGCAGTGGGTAATGAATGTGGTACAGTCGGAAGAAAGGGCTAGGGCAATGTCGCCTCTGCTGCTTGGGGAATCCGCTGGCAGCGACGAAGAAGCTGCAGTACCACAAGGCCAAAAGAGGTTAAGAGAGATCGCAAGGGAGCCACAAGACCCCGAGCATAAAACGGAAGAAAGGAACCACGAAAGGTATCGTAAAATTGAATAACAATATTAACAAAAATGATGAAAGTGTTAAATGCAGGTATCACGGCTCAGGATAAGTCGCCCAGAGCCAACAAGGGGAGAAGGAAGGAGTACAAAAATATGGCATCTGAGGCAAATAGTAGCGAAGATGAAGAGAGTGATCACCTGCAGGCATGGGGGAAAACAAAAGGGGTAATAAGTAAAGAAAAACAGAAAGCGGATAAGGCAGGGGTAGGTCAAGGGGCAGGAGGTCAAGGGCCAACAGACAGCGGGGATCCAATACCACAAGGGCTTCCACAAAAAACGGGTCCCCAGGGGCCACCTACCAATGAAGCAGTAACTACGACAGAGCCGCCCGTAGTGAAATAACAGAGCCTACCTCAGTTATGGCTAGGTAAGCCAACGATAGGCAAGGATGCACAGGGTCGGTCCTTAAAGGCACAAAGCATGGTATAGCTATTATAGGAAACAAAATGTTCAGAATGATTATGGTAACGAGTATAGGTACAACAGGAGATACGAGACTCCATATGACAGATCAAGGGAGCAGAATTCTCGGAGTAGAGAGGGCGGCAGAGCAACATATCCCCGACGGCACAAGGGGGTGGTAAAGGGAGTAACGGGACAGCGAGGTCGGAGCCAGCACCAGGGGGTGAACCCCAGCTTACCAGTGGCACCCGCAGGGTTCACCCATGTACCAACACAAGGGACAGTCATAGTCCCAGCAGGGCCACTCACTGGCACAGCAGGAAAGGAGGGTGACCCAGTATGGTGGGCCCACGGTTGGGAAGGACATCCAAGGCCAGTCCAGGAAGGCACAGTCATGGCAAATTAGGGAGAAGGTAAAGGAGAAAATAGGGAGAAAAGTGTTTATAGATATTTCTTTGAAGGGCCCGGATAGCTCAGTCGGTAGAACATCAGTCTTGCCCTGCTAGAATGCCAAAAGAGAGGACAGAATGCATCAATAGGGGGAGGATGAGAAAAGCTTATTAAGGTACCAAAGAGTTTTTTAAAATAGCTGGCGGTTTTTCAGATAATGTCCACTATTATACTGCAAAAATACCCAGAGGACGGGGTACCATTGGTGAAATACCTCAGAGAGTATTGAAGGTACAAAGCATTTAGGGGGGGAAGCATGGAAAAATAGGACCACGAATTTAAGAAAGAAATGGTTTGCTTCCCAGATTTAGGTTGGAATGAGGAAAACTGCAACATGCACATGGCCCCAACACTTCAGGGGGCACCAATAGTGCCAAACTCAGGAGGGGTACCGCAAGATACCAATCCACAGCCAATAGGACCCATAGGAGCAACAGCAGTACCAGTGGCAGGAAGGGGTACTGAGGAGGGCAACAGTCGTAAAGAGCTTCGACAGCTGGATGACTGCCTTCCAGACAAAGGCCCACCATTATATTACATATCAGCAGTGGGCGTTAAAAGTATACAAGGCATGCGGGGGGGATGCATGGAATGAAGCAGGAGCACGAGTTTAGAGGAGAAATTGAGTGCTTTCCGGATATGGGATAGGACTTTTTTGAACCTGACATATTTAACGGAGTAAAAGAAGAGTTGATCAGGAAAAAGGAAGCACAGAAATGGCTAGGTATGCAAGAGGAGGAGGAATATTTCAGGGACATATGTCTACATATGGGGCGTGCCAGCCCATGTCATATGGATAGAGGGGAGGTTCAGTCCGGCAAGGGGCAGTCTGCTAAAAGGGAGGAACAATGCCACCGTGACAGAACGGCAAGCATTAGCTGAAAAGCTAAAATACGGCGGGAATGGTTCACTAGCTGGGTAGCATTACGTGCAGCGGGAGGGGTGCTGAATAAAAAAGAAATAGCGGTGCAGTCGGATAACATGGCAGTGGGGCACGGGTCGAGTAAAGGGGGTGCACCACCATGCCCAGCGGTAGGAAGACTGTAGCTGTCACCTTGGCGCAGTTTCAGTGGCGAGAGGTGCAGGGAGCTAAGGCCGGGCACCAGAAAGGAGAAAACGCCCACGCCAAAGAAGGCATGGGTCCCATCAAAAACTCTGAAAAGGGAAGAACGGTTGACCATAAAGGTTAACTCAAAAGAGTGCGAAGGCTTGGTAAGGGCATTGGCCAAAAGGAAAAGGAAAAGTGGAAATGTCCACGAAAAGCTCTGGAAATAAGTGCAGAGAAAGTGTGTGAAGGTTTGGATGAGGCATTGGCCAAAAGGAAAAAGAAAAAGTCCATTAAAAACCTGGAAAGGAAAGTACGGTTGACTACAAAGGTTAACTCAAAAAGGGAAAGAGGATACAGGACGGGTCATAAACAAGCGAGCAAGGAACGCCCTAATGTACAAAACAGGTAAGCAGTACGAGAAGCAGGTAATAAATGCAGTGGCGAAAACAGGAGCACAGGATGTGGGCGTAATTTCGGCAAAAAGGGGTGAATGTTGGGAAGAGGCATTGGCCAAAGGGAGAAAGAAAAGCTGGGCCGAGTCATACCATGGGGTTTTTTCAGGGCAGGGGAACTAATGGCCCGTAACACGATAGATGGGGAGAGCCAGGCAAAAAAGCAAGGTTAGGATACCAATAGGGGCGGGCTGACGCGCAGCATATGCGAGTCATTAAGGGCAACAGCCCAATGTCGGTGGAATACCGATATTTTCAGGTCCGAAATAATTACCCACAGAACTTGGGATGGGGCACGCTGACGGCAGGCCATTGAGACGGCACGGAAAAAGCTAAAACAAAGCAGTAGGGAAATATTGTAGGAGCACGGGGTTACACTTCATAAAACATGGGCTCTCGCAAAATGACCCCGAGTGGTTCCATCAGGACGGGGTGCACTTATCCAACAAAGGGTTGGGCAGATCAAGGCTGGGGCAGATTTGGCAGACAACATTTTTTCAGCGCTAGCGGCACAGGGTTACAAATAGGTAGGGCAGCAGGGTCACTGTTTTGGGGGGACCTGAGCGGTTTAGCCAAGCAACCCCTCAGGTGTGGCGGCACGTGTCCAGGAGAGGATGCCACAGGACAACGAAAGGGAGGCCAAAGGAAGGGGGGCATCCCAACCCCTGGACACGAGGGCCCAAAAAGTGTTTAGCTACTGTACAGTTGTCATAACCAGTGTACAGTGCCATTATTGTATGTAAATAAAAAGGCCTACGGCCACTAATTTTTCCACGCAAACAGAGCTGTGCACGCATCATCATTCTGGGTCAGGGCACAGTACAACAGGGTCAAGAGCTGGGGGGGAACCCACACTACTCAGCCTATGCCCCAGGCCCCGGGCTGCACGAAGTGCGGCACGATGGAGGGCCTGGGGGGTTAGGCGCAGGGTGGGGGAGCACAACAAGCAGGAAAGAAAAAGGGAGGGGCAGCCAGGCGGCGCCCCCACCCACGGCGCGCAAAGAGACACACAAACAGATAGAGGCAAGGTGAGAAAAGCAACAAAGGGGTGTGGGGAGGACAGGAAGGAGCACCAACGGCCCGCAATCAGCACAACAAAAGGTGGAAGGGGTACAAATACCCCAGAGAAGCAGGACCAAGTCACAACCAGGTTGGGAGCTCACCTCACTCGGGTAAGCTCCCAGGGCCTGGATAAGGCGGTAAAGGATTCGTTTTCCACCCAACCCGCCCTGCAAGAAAGAAAAGAGAAAGTCGGAGCAGGAACGCCGAGTACTTTTTCACGGTACACGGTAGAAGAAAAAATCGTACCTGCAAGAAAGAAAAGGGAAAGTCGGAGCAGGAACGCCGAGTACTTTTTCACGGTACACGGTAGAAGAAAAAATCGTACCTGCAAGTAAGAAAAGGGAAAGTCGGAGCAGGAACGCCGAGTACTTTTTCACAGTACACGGTAGAAGAAAAAGTCGTAGGCGGCGGCACGTGTCCAGGAGAGGATGCCACAGGACAACGAAAGGGAGGCCAAAGGAAGGGGGGCATCCCAACCCCTGGACACAAGGGCCCAAAAAGTGTTTAGCTACTGTACAGTTGTCATAACCAGTGTACAGTGCCATTATTGTATGTAAATAAAAAGGCCTACGGCCACTAATTTTTCCACGCAAACAGAGCTGTGCACGCATCATCATTCTGGGTCAGGGCACAGTACAACAGGGTCAAGAGCTGGGGGGGAACCCACACTACTCAGCCTATGATTATTAGCGCCCTGCAAACCCAGCATAGTCAATTGACTTCCTCCCAATGCTGGCCTTGTATGCCGGTGCCCTCCTGCATTCAGGTGCTCCCCAAACTTGCACCCCAACTCCTGCTTCTCTGACAAAGCATCACACCTGTTTCAAGTGGCGTCACTAGGGTTGGGATGGGTGGGGGCACGGGTCACTCTTCTGAAATCCTGTGCCCCCCATTTTGGCCCCCATACCCTGGCGACTCTCTCTCTGCAGTGTTGCCTGCAATGTTGCCAAGTGTGCTTAATATAATTAACTTTCGGCTTGTTGTTTTTTCTCAGTCGCTCATAATATGTTGAGGTCTCCTGTCGCAGTTTTTGTCCGCTTGTTTGATCAAAAAAATGGGCGTGTAATTGGGCTTGTTGTCAAAGCAGCAAAGCCCATTTGACACGGCCCCAGAGCGTCCTGGAAGGGGCTGCTGGCAGCCCTTCACTACCTGCCACTATTGCAGGTTGCCATAAAGCTGCCTGCAGCGCAATTACTCCTTTGTTCCCAGTGCCAATCTGAGTGCTCTCTTCTTTTTGCATATGTCTAATCATTTAGAACTAATGGGACCTTTACATATGAAATACCCCTCACACATGTGTACCTGTCCAAAAGGGGTCCCATCAGTGTCAAATGCTCAAACATGTGCAAAAGAAGTGAAAACCCCCATTTAAAGTTACCTTGTCTGTGATTGGCATGCAAAAAGGATTGCCTTACATAGATGGCAAATGTTCCTAACACTAACAGCAAGCTGGGAGTTTGTCACAAAGGTGATATGTATGCAAATGACATTAACAGTCCTTGTTTTGGGTGTGATTCTCAAAGTATTTGAAGAAGAATAGCAGTGGTGTTAAAAAACGATTTTTCAGGCTTGCATTATTTTGCGACTTCCAGCTTTCCATTCAGGTTATTTATACCACACTTACTACCCAGAGGTTTCTAAGCACAGACCCGTTGAATGAACCCGTGTTGCTCCATGTCGTCTTGCTTCCAAGGCGAGCACGTTGTCGCTGAGCTATCCTCCCAAGACAAAGTAAACTCTCAGAGCTGTCTAATTTCGTGTGGCCATGCGTGATATCACCCAGTCCTGTTTTTTCACTTTGGATTCTGGAACTTGTAGTTTTCCTAAATTTGAAATGGATAAAAAAAAAACGGAAAGTATAAGAATGGCAAGCAAAAACAGGACTGGATAGCTTTCTCATGCATGGCCATGGGAAACTTTGGAGCGCTGTTCTACAAGACCTTCACTGCACAGCACACACACACACAGGGCTGCAATACACTGGGCCGCAATGCTGCCACCGGGGCTGGCTACAGGCACAGCAAATGCAGTGAAGAATGCACCATGAAGGCACACACAGAAGAGCGGCAGAGGGGTGAGTGTCAGCAGTCAGGGTCCAGGGCTTGCCATCTCTACTGCATGCATTCGCACACATGTGCGGCCAAGTGAAAATGCATGCCCTGTGTGTGCGTGCTGTGCAGAACCTGAGGGAGTGAGAGCGCAGTGAAAAAAGACCCTGGCTGCCTATTGTTGAGATTCAAATTGGGGTCTTGCCGGGTAGCTCGCCCCTGACAAGGTGTTCCTGGCCAAGCCCCCAGCTTTACTGTGAGAAGCACGGGGCTCAGTGATCCAATCTGCTCTCCTCCTTTCCCCAGCCATCACTAACCCGTTTGCAGGCATTTTGCTCAGCCTATTTTTTTTCTTCTCGCCTGAAAGTGACACACTGCCCTCGAGACATCAGAGCGGCTCCATCTCTGCAGAAGACACTGTTTTAAAGGATCATATCTTGTCACTGGTTGACCGCTGTTATAGGGCGCCCACTGGCACACACTGTGCTCCTCTAGTTCACGTGCTCGCTCTGGATATTTTCTGTGCTCTTGCTACATTTGCACTATAAAATGTCCACACAAAGACACTGCTGAGAAAGGAACCCACAGCCCCAATTGCGACCTGCACAGACCTTCCAGAAAAGCACCCACAGCCAGATGTGAGTTGCACAAAAAGGCATTGCAAACCGTGGGTGTTAATGGCACAATTGTAAAAGGCACCTACAACAGATGCTATTGGCACACAACATGGACACTGTATCATTTCAAAGCTCATAAAATGGCAGGTGTCCGTTACCAGCCAATGATAACAGGAAACATCTGAACAAATTGCCCATGAAGGCCCGAAACCAGGAGTGAACTTAACTGGTGCAATGTGTGTGCTTTTAGTATACAAATGTCCCTTTGCATTTTTGAACACAGAAACATTAAGAACATCTTGTCCAAAAGAAGGGTCTCTTAAATGGGCCATCACTGGTAAATCACTCCCACTTTAAATGTTCTGCCAGAAGAAAGAATGTGATAAGCAGTCATTAAGGGCTCCCTCCCATTCCCCCAGCAGTGTCTTCGGCTGGGGGTAGGGGGTAGTTATCTTTAGAGAGTCAGGGGTAGCTCTGCGTGATAGATCTAGTTTTGGAGATATCATATATATTTTCAATATTGATATAGGATGAGACAATATTGGTAACATTACACAGCCTGCGTTAGTGGCCATGTAGTTATGGTTAATTTGCTCAACCCATAGGAAGAGCACTTTTTTGGAGGCTTATAACTTTGCCCCCCGTGGACAATCCTCACAAAACTTTGCAGAGAAAGATTGGTTCTGTGAAATTTGGTGAGGTTTTGTGGAGGAGGGCAAAGTTATAGAGGGTTCACAGATTCGTGGTTTTTCCCATGGACACAATGGAAAATAAATGTTGCTCACACCGACAGCCCAAACCACTGGTCGGATTGTCACCAGTGTTGCGGCAGGAGCGGAGGATTGGTCCCAAAAACATGCTTTTGTAAAGTTGGTGTAAACCCGTTCTGTCGTTTTTTTTAAAAGAGCCAAAAAGTAGGTTAAACATGTTTTGTGATATCTGGGTTCGGTCTGAGGACTCACTTCCCTGTTCGGTCCGCGGGTGGGCCTCCGATTCATCCAGCAGCGGAGGGGCGTGATGTCTGCAGACATTGGACATGCTGGCTGATTGGACGGTGAAAAACACGAGGAGCATCAGACTTTTGGAAACGCCCGCCATATTGGATACGTGGACAGAGCCCGTTGTCTGTGAACATCGCAGTGAAAACATATTGAAAAACACAATATTGCACTTGTCAAACAAATTAAACAATCTCTGGGGTGGTTAGGGGGGATGAGGATGGAATGGGACATGGCCGTAAAAAGCCCCAAAAAAATAGTGTTTTTTCATCTTCCGAAGTCCGCAAACAGTCTGGATGTCCGGGGCATTCCTGTGTTGTTCGCGAACATGTGAGATGTTCGGGGGCATCTATGCCTATTTCTGCATTACAGGGTTGGTGAGAAGCTGTTTGTGGATGGCTTATAACTTTGGTGCCACTCAATGAAACTGCATGTAATTCTGGAATTTAATTCTAGCCCTGACTCTGAATGGTTCTGCAAAGTACAGTCCTGTTTTGCCAAGAGTGAACAAAACTAGAGGGGGAGGGGGTGTCCCAAAATACTTTAAAGGCTAATAAATGTGCTTGGCCAAAGCGGTAGGTGTGAATGTGAAAAAAATATTCTGCTTGCGGTTACAGCCTGAAGTCGTGGACTAGATTACAAACCACTTGCACGACGAGCATTAGCAAGGACCTGAAAGCATGTTTTTGGAAATACATCTTGTGTTATATATTTCCAAAGTGTAAGAATGTACATAGAATGTAAGTGCAGGCAAAACCAGCGAATGCCCTGAGTTAAAACCTAGGGCTTTACACCATTTTCAGCTACTCGAGCTGATATTACTTTTCCTGGACCCTCAGCCACAGCATTATTTGAAATCTAATCTCCCTGCATCTAATCGCTCCAGAGAGAGCTGAACGTGTGGGCATCCCGCATTTTACTACTATATTGCCCCTGTAAACCACGAGAGTTAACCTGATCGCATAATGATATTTCCACATTCACCGTGATCTGACCCTCCTCATTGCAGCGGATTGGCTGCCTACAGTACTACCCCCTAGTGAGGTCACCGGCAGGCGCAAGCCGGCACAGCGAAGGCAGACTACAAAGGCTCCTGTCCCGAGCCTGTCAGAGCCAGGAGGGACGGTAATCCATTGAACCCTTCTAAGTGACTCTTTGTTTACAGAAACTCTAACATCCCTGCAGCGCACTGTCTATAGAAATGATTAAACACAAGGTTATTCGGCCGTGATCATTGCTCACACAGCCACATTTAGATGTGACGGCTAATAATCTAGTCACCAATGCACACAATATCCATTGGTGTTATACGGTCTGTCTCATGCCAGCCTCCATGCTCCACATAGCCGCTTTGCATTGCTGTAACACTACTGTGATATCAAGTATCCTGAGTGAAAACAGGTTATGCACGCCAAGCTAATTCCCAATCGCCATTACTATGCACTAAGACCACACCATTACTGGTGCAAGCCCAAATAAAAAAGAAATAAATGTGTTACTACCTCCGCACCTCTGTCTACATGTTCTGAGGCTTCCTTCTTAATGTTTCACTGTTTTACTGCCTCTTAATGTACTGCCTAATGATAGCGCTCAGTGGTTTGTGCCAATAATGTTGCCAAAAAATGATTGCACAGTCACCTATCACCTCCCTCATATTTAATACGAGCCTCAGCAAATAAAATCAGCCCCCTGTCACACCTGTTAGTTTGCAGCCATATACCATCTCTTCCTCGGCACGAGCGTTGGGGATGACCAGCCAGCCTTATATTCTGCCCACTCAGTTACTACTCCAACTCGACTCGGAGTCATACACGTCCTGCGCCACCCATTGCCAATACGTACCCATTCTGAATGATAGATAACGCTATACCCTGCTCAGGTGGTATGTTCATCCTAAAAAACAAATCCCGGCCACTCCACCACCACCGCCCCACAAAACCACAATGCTATCTAAAATCACGTCGGAACATCATACCCTGCTTATGTCTCGACAGCCTCAGCTCACAGCACCCTCACATCCCACCTCTCCACAGGTTTCTTTTAATCATTTCTGAGAGGTGTTCACATTCATCTCCCGAATGCAGCCCATAAACTGGCATCAATGGTTTGACTCTGGAAATACGAACTCTCCATATTTTGTGGAAAGTTTTTGGTAAATGGTAGGCTCAAGGGGTTCTGTCTCCATCCACTCCCACATGGTAGAGGTTTGGGAGTAAGAGTTGGAGTTCCAATGGTCCTGGGGTATACCTTGCTTATGGGGAATTGGAAGTTCCTGCAATAGAGTGGAGAAAGCAGGGAAGTCCCTTCCCACAATGTCCTCCTTGGGAAGCCCAGGAATGATGGCTGATGATACTAAATATTACTCTCCCCTGAGGTTAATGTACACGGGTATTTTGGGGTATATTTTGTTATCCCCGTGTACACATATAGCTCTAACTACGTTGCATTCTCAAGGTCAGTTGTTGCAACCTGAGTTGATTAATGCCTTTACTTCTTTTCCATTTACCATTAACTTTTCTTATGTAAAGTCATCGGAAGATTGACAAACATATACTAAAGGTTTTCAGATCTTCTTCGGGTTCTTCCCAATCTTCCCCTCTTAGACAGCCTATTTCCATGTGTTTTTCCTTTAGATTTTTATGACAGTTTCTAGACAAATGGCCAGTTTCTCTACATGAAAAGCAGATAGGAGGAGAGGGTTTGATTCCTTTAGGGTCTTCTCTTTTACTTCTCCACCTGTTGGGTGAGTTCTTTTTACTTCCATTCTTCGTTATCCATCCCTTGGACTTATAGGATCCTCCCCCTCTATCTATTATCTGGGTTTTGGAGTGATGAGTAAGCTTGTGATCCTTCTGTTCCTTACTTCGATGTATCGCGTGGAAGTGTGTGACTGCATCCAAGTGGTTTTGGGCAATCTCAATACCTGTGACAACACAACAAACATTAAAGTTCCTTTCTTCTTAGGATTTCACACATACAACTTTCCGAGTTGTTTACTTTTCACCCTGGGTTCCCTTCCACCGGGCTCAGACCCATTTTAACACAAAATATTCAATTGGTCTCCCTTCGCTGGGCTTGGACGAACTTGATCTACTTCATCAATATCAAAGACTTTCTACTGTGCGCTGGATTTTGCTATACCCGTCGCAGGACCACTTTGATTCACAATTACTCGGTCTCTTCTCTATGTAGCCTTTTCTTAAGTTCACGTTGCCAATTCTCAGCTGGATACCTTACAGAGACTTTTGACTGAGCACCCACGGGGTTCCAGACCACTCTGTGAAAGGTATTGTATCTTGCTTTAAAGTTCCATTACTCATCAGCAGTTCAACTTTACTTGCGTTTCTTATCAAACGCCTTTCAACAATGTTCGTTCCAGCACTCGTCATACAATGTTGCTGCTTGCAACCTTGGTTTCAGCACAGACTGTTCTTTTATCGATCTCCCCAACTCACCGGCTGTGTTGATTTCACTGATGCTGCTTTGTTCTTGGAGCCAAGGAAAGTACCACAGGGACTGTTTCTTCTCCCCGCCTTGATTATTGATGCAGGATGTCCCCGGGTATCTCTATCACACAATGCAGGATTATTTAGCCGGGTTCCTGGTCTTACGCTTTCGATTTTTTGAGGTTTGGGGGAAAGTAACAGTTCCTTCTCAAAAAAGTCAAGGGAACCTCCCTCCTTGTGATCCTCTTCTGTTTGGCTGTCTTTCTTCTCTCAAACAGCTGCTGTTTTGAAACTGCTGTTTCCTTGTGTGCTTTGCCTCACTCAGAGTGTGCTCTCATGCTCTGCCTTTAATGTATGTGGGAGTCTTAATGAGAGCCAGGTGAGTGTGATGGTAAGTAATTGCTTGACCTCACCTGACCATTGTATTGGGACACTTCAGGTATACTGCTTGGGTGTTAGTCTGTTTTCTCACATAGTGGGCGGTCAGTGAAAAAGTGTTTGTGTAGTAAAAGGGGGAGGAGTAGAATTCTTAAATATCCTACCTGGTAGGATGGGGTAAAGGTGTTATAGGCAAGGGGATACTGCGTCTCACCATCCAGTGTCAGACTCCAACTCCCCGAAGACCCCTCACCCTGGTTTCTCACACAATGCATGGAGGTGGTCCTGTGTGAGTAATGTCCAGGTAGTCTGAAACTGAGTACAACATTGCACTCAGTGCATTTCACTTTGGTAGCTTTAGCCTTTGGTACATTACCAAAAGTGGTAAAAAAACTGCCACACCCATGATTCATTATGGTTGGTAGAGGTAGGTACTTCCTCTACCTCATATTCTTGGTCCTCTTCATTGTCTTTTAAAGTGCTTTTTGTTGTGAAGGTCCTCCAGCTGCTGGTAATGCTGGTGGCATTCGGAGAGGAGCCATGGCGATTGCTGATGCCATTTTTAAGATAAATAGCAATTTTGCTAATATTCTTCCCAGTATCTTCTGTGTGCTAGACTGTTAATGGATAATGAGTAAGAATAGGTATAGGATCTTTGCAAGGGGACATTTTGAGCTTCAAAGTTCCTAGATCAGCTGAAAATGCAGTTCTGAACTGTTCGCAAAGTAAGGACCCATTCACAAAGTGCAGACGTGTTCCCGAACACATCGGGCCTCATTACGACCCTTGCGGAAATCGAAAAACGATGGCGGAAATGTAATACCGCCATCGAATACCGCTCGTTGCGATTGTTGCGATTGTGATTGAAAGTACGATGCCATTAGCGACACCGCAGTGAACGGCAACGCTAACTGCACCAAGTACGCGCATGAGCGCCCTGCAAAACCGGAATTACCGCCATGGCGCAACGGTACGCGAATTCTGACCCTAGCGGAACATGTACTGAACGGCATCGAGCATGGCGGAAAGTACCATTCCGCCATGGTGAGAAATACGGCATCTTGAACCAACCGTAAATGGCCCTACTGAGTGCCTGTACTCCACTCCCTGCCCACATTGCACAACTCCCCGCAGGCGCAATGAAGCCACACCATGCAACCAATGAAATGTACAAGTCACCCATGCATGCCAACGTAGAAATGCATGCAGGGGCTCCAAGTGCCTTGTGAGTGGCCATCCATATTCGGCATGTCACCATTGCCGTACTGATGCAGCACAGGCATGTGAAGGTACAAGTACAGCAAAATGAACATTAAGATTACAAGACACAAAACAACAGTAGTCCCCCATCGCTTGCCACCAGCGTAAGGCAACATCCAAAGCAGTATCCTGAGGGAGATTGCACCAGCCCTGTACTCTTGCCAGTAAACAAACCAACCATCAGCATAAGCATGTACCACACAAGTTGGCAGAGTGACTGAGCAGCCAGGCCATCTCAAGAGGGGCCGATGGGAGCTGCAGGGCACAGATGGCACGAATACAGAAGCCATTCCAATGGACATGACCCCAGTCTCCCTCCAACAAACGCACGCAAACACAGGCACCTGTGACCTGCCATATACTGATAATCCCATCATTCCACCAATCGACCTGGCTGACAGGCACCAGTTGGGCAAAAGCTAATCCCCCGCCCCTGAGCAGCACATCATGAAAACAGTCACAATGGCAGCCCCTTTCCGTGACCATACTGTGCTACGTAGGCAAACGCGGCCAGTACAGTACCACGCAACTCAACTCAGAAGCCAGAACACAATGCAGATCATCTCACAATACATAGCGCCACAAATCGGAAATTGCTACATCACCTGCAAAGAATAACGCAACACGGCAAATATCGGAATACAATTTTAATGCACATGCAAATAACAAAGGCCATACAGCAATTTGCACATTAACACCAAAACATCAATCATCACCGAGGGCTGCATCCGCAATAATTGACCAGCTTCCACTTGTGTGACGCCCTGTTCCTTCATGGTACACATGGCCTACATTAACGTTCCAAAAGGCAACATGGAAGCACCTAGAACCGCAGGGCCGTCCCATGAGGTAGGCACTAGTCCAGCAGAAAGGCTGAAATGTTGCACCTAGCCACCAGTACTGCGTAAGGGCATGTGGCCCATTGGCGATCATCCCATAAGATCGTAATGGTGCTCCACTGATTAACCCGAAGCTGCAGGTGTCGAGAGTAAAACCCATCTGGAGGAGTGGCGTACAGATGGCAGCTGCAAAAGGGCAGGAGATACCTGTCACCCAAATGAAACACTAAATAACCGTATGGCCTTCAGGACTTCTGATGCATTACACACTTCATTCAACACACCAAATCCACAACCATATGCATGCTAGCCCACTCCAAAGGAATATATACACCCCGAAATCAGTAGCGAATCATAACGAAATTAATCGAGGTGAATACACCATTACTAACGTTTGTTTCTGTGCATGCGTCCGTCAAGACAGAACCCATAACATGGGATTAGTAACGTGCATAGACACAAGTGTATGAAGGCGCGTCGAGACAGGGAGGATCCAACAAGGGCAGATAGACGTTGGTCCCACTATGGCAGCTTTGCATCACATAGCGCAGGGGAAGGGGATCGAATCAAAAAACCCATGTACATGGCAGACTCTAGATCAAATCATCTGTCCATGCATCCATTCATCATTCCCTCATCCCGCCATGAAAACGCATGAAGATTCACTCACATAATATTTGAAACTTCCATTGCGTCTGTGCGTAATGCAGTCTGCAAAAACCACTGTGCTCCTGGCCGGATCTGTAGTGTTGTGAAGTAACATGGATTTGGGAACGTCCTGCCTTATCGTCCACTACGCTATTGCGCATCCCATTCAATTCATATCATTCATTGCCTGCTCGTTATGGGCCCTGTCCCAAGGACATTCAACAATAGAACGTTATATTTCCAGGCAGACCTGTGGGCGTCTCCTCGCCGCTAGTTCAAAACCAAAAGCGCTGTCCTTCGAATTCCTCATTTGCAACATTACGTCGAAAAGGCTTCTGTGAACGCTTGCATTCACAATTACATCTATGTAGTGCGGCTGTGTGTGATAATGCTAACTGGCTACAATCACAAATGGGACGCCACGGCCGTCGGTGAAGTACGTTACTGTGCTGCATGAGGGTCCGCCGTCGATCGAGTCCTACATTCCACTGATCCTTCCCAAGGTTGTTCGCCACTACAAATATAGTATGTGCAACAATGGGAGCATAGCATAATATTCATTCAAAGTACATTTCACTGCCATCGGGATTTGATACATGATTGCAATTGCAAGATGCCATGCGGCCAAATGCTGCGTTTCGTGCGGGACGTGCTCGCCCAAAAGGGATTGCAGCTGCCACAGGTTCAATTAATCAGCACAGGTGGAGCCCATACAGCCTGACAGCACATAAATTGCACACCCAACCCCCTCCCACAACCACACCCACTCCAAAATGCTACCGGCAGGACTAGCGATGTTGGCCCTGGGGGACAGATAGCACTGCAAGTACTACAACTACAAGAAGATGACGAACAACAACTGCTACAACAACCGGCCGCACAGAGGAGACGCAGGAGAAGAAGGGCAGGGCAGGGTCAGCAAGGCCCACAAGCACTGCCACTACCACCACGCAGGCAGCCCGCAATCCCACGCCTCCGAGCTAATCCGTTCAACCTCACTGCTGAGCAGATCCACACCCTCTACCGTTTGGACCGGGACACCATAATCGCCATTGTGGACATGACACACGCTGACCTTGTCAACTTGATAGATAGCCCAACCGCCATCCCACCCCTACTGAAGGTGGTGTCTGTACTCCACTTCCTGGCCACTGGCACCTACCAGCACACAGTCGGACAGTTGCATGGCATTTCACAGCCACTGTTCTCACGGACACTCTTCCAAGTGCTCGATGCCCTCCTGAAGCACGCTGACGACCACATCACACTACCACGCACGGACCAGGAGATTACCAACGCAAAAGTGGGATTCCATGCACTTGGCGGCATCCCGGGTTGCATTGGTGCCATCGACTGCACCCATGTTGAATTGGTTGTCCCACATGCCATGGAGGTCCAGTACCGCAACCGGAAACAATATCATTCAATCAATGTGCAAATGGTGTGTGACTCCAACAGGATCTTTACACATTGTTGTGCCCGATTTCTAGGATCTACCCATGATTCTATGGTCCTGAGGAACTCTAGAATACCACGCTACATGGAGCGACACGTAGGGCACAGATCCTGGCTACTCGGTGAGTCTCATTCCATGCATGACATCGTGGCCCATGTGATGCGTCAATGACCTTGCAGGAAGGGGGGGGCGTACATAGCACTCTCATTCCACTAACACCCTTTATTTGCCACATACAGGTGATGCCGGGTATCCACTGAAGAGATGGCTCCTTACACCACTCCGGAACCCACAGAACCAGCATGAGGAGGAGTACAACCATGCCCACTCACGTACCCGTGTAGTTATAGAACAGGCATTCGGCCTACTGAAGGCTCGTTTCCGCTGCCTCAGCAGGTCTGGCGGGGCACTCATGTACAGCCATGAGAAGGTTTCAAAGATGGTCATGGCATGTGTCATGCTGCACAACATGTGCGTACGTAGAAATGTGCCCATGCCCCCTGACGCTGAACTGCATGCACCTGAAGATGGTCATGATGAGGATGGGGATGTGGCGGCACCTCAAGGAGTCCGTGAGGCACAGGATGCACGTGAAATCCGACAGAGCATCATAGATGCATGCTTCTAGCAACCACGCATGGTGCCTATTACATGTAAAGGGGACTTGTCGCACTGTGTGTGTGTGTAGTACAAGCACATTGTGGACTGTACGCCTATGAAGGCCTCGTACGCAAAGATCAATGTCCACACATCTCATTGGATGATTATGATGAACTGTATTGCTAATGTGAATTGATTTATACACCCTATGGACCCGCCACCCAGAATAGCCCAACACACCCCCTCCACCCTCCTACCTCTCCCCCGAACACCAGTGTCCAAATATGCATATTGTCCGTGGGTAGACGCTATTGCAAGCCCCCTCTCTGGGTATCAGGGGCACCCCTGCCTGTGGAGCGCAGGTTCCTGCCAGATCTACGTTGGGGGCTGCCCTGGACGGAACTTGCAACGGATGATGTCTCTGCCTGCTCGCGTCCATGCATGTCCCTGAGGGTTTGTGAGAGCTCCGTGAGCACACGGCGCACAGCGGAAAGTTCACCACATACGTCTTTGGACGTCGCATGCAGTTCCACCCTCAGGCTCTCGGTGCTTTTCTCCATTTGTGCTCTCAGGATCTCGGTGCTTCTCTCCATTTCTCCCCTCAGGCTCTCACTACTTTGCTCTATTTGTGCCCTGAGTGTCTCTGTACTTTGCTCCATTTGTGCCCTAAGTGTCTCAGTGGATGTATCAATGGCTGCCCTAGAACCCCCACAATCATCTGCATGCTCCTTGAGGAGCGTGGCCACTTGCTGCTGTTGCTCGATCAGCTGGTCGAGGGACTGTTGCCTCTGCTGGACCATGGACATTTGCGGTGGTGTGACAGAGGGGCTGCTCGACACATGTTGCCTTGCCACAGGGCTTGTGGGGGTTGGCCAGTCGTCGTCTTGTGTGTGCCCCTGCGTGGTTTCCTCATGGTGTAGGGGATGAAACATACAGGGGGATTGGGACAGGTCATGGATGGGTCCCACGTCGCCAGCACTGTTTTCTGTGTCGGAGCATGCTGGCATGACAGCTGTGTCACCTATGGTGCTGCTACCACCAGAAGCAGTGCCATCTGATACATTCTTTGGGGGGACCTGTGGTGCTGGTGTTGTGGACATGCTGCCTGCTGGGGTGCCTGTTGCAGTCCCCTCCAGTGTGCTGCCACTTGATTCCTGCTGCTGCCGTGTCTTGATCCGTGCACCTGAGGTGGAGGGTCTTTGGCCGTTGGTCTTGGCCCTCTTTGCAGGTGTGCTGGTAGGGGTGTCCTGCAGCTCGTCGTTTGAATCGGACCCTGTGGTGGAGTAAAGGAGGGCGAGCGTTAGTTATGGGTCTGTGGATATTGGAATGGCAATGTATCACATGCATTGGGGTGGTACATGAGGGTGATTTGGGACTGGCCCTTGGAGGTGGTCTCATTTTTGTGTGCATTGATGATGCTTTTATTTGGCAGCCTGCAGTTGGGGGTGCATGCTGCACATGTAGGGGGTGGTTGTAGGATTTTAAATAATGTATTTATTTATTCTGACTTTTAGAGGGTGCTATCAGGCCAAAGTATGTATTGCACTATGGGCACACATGGTACTGCACATGTTTGTACTTTGTGGATTTGGCATTGTTTCATTTGGCCAACCTACCTGATTCTCCGGATGTCGGCACTCCTTTCTCCATCCCTCCGACTCCCTCTATGCTCTCCATTCCGATGGTGGAGGCACAGATTTCCTCCCAGGTGGTCAACTTGATGGGCGAATCTGATCCTCCCCCGGTAGCTGTGGCAATGTTTCTGTTAGCTGAAAGTATGCTCCGGACGCGTATCCGCAGGTCGTCCCATCGCTTTCGACATTGCTGTGGGTTGAGGGGTGCGGTCCCCACCGCACTTACACGCTGTGCCACCAGGGCCCATATGGTCTTCTTGTTGGCAAGGGCCGTCCTGGTCATTTGAGTGGAGAAGACGACAGCGGCATTCTCCTGGAGGGTCTCTGTGAGCACGGTCAGTTCCTCATGGGAGAAGTGGACCTGCCGCTTGCGATCACACGCTTTCTTAGCTACTTTTCCCATATTTATGTTTTTAACAGGAGTTGCTAACGGGTTGGGATGTGTCTCAGGGTCGGATTTTTAATGGTTGTGTTGGTATTCTCATTTTATAGTTGTGCGGCGTGCTGTTTCCCGTTCCGGCTACATGTTTTTACTTCCGTTTCCGTATATTTACGGTGGCCGTAATTTGCAGTGCCCGCTCATTACGGTGACCGCTAAAATGGGTGGCGGAATTGCACCTAGTGCGGCGTACGACGGCGGTAAGGGGCGTTTTGGGGTCATTTCCGCCATCGCAGCCTTTCCGATTCCGCCATGTGTAATGCTCGTGCCCGATGGGTCGGAATTAGCCGCACTTTGCTCCATCGTGCAATGGCGGAAACGCTATTTACGCTATGGCGGTCAGGTGTGTTGATTTCCGCAAGGGTCGTAATGAGGCCCATCATCAAGTTTGCAATGACGTCAGACGTTTGCGAATTTCAACAAACACAGAAACAGTGGAAAAAGTTGCAAAAAGTGTATAGAAGTATTAAAAATGATGCTAGGAGATGGGAAATGGCAGAGTTTTAAGGAGAAACTTTGTATATTGGACAATAATGTTGCTATATTGCGGTAAGTATGATATTAGTAAGTTGGAGATTAGCGTGAAACGGTAAAACACCCATTAATAATTAAATTTCACTGAAAAACCTTTGTTAAAGGGATGTTACAGTTACGTTGCACTAATAAAAACCTATGAAATTCAATGAAAAATCTTTGTTAAAGGGACGTTATGGTTACAAGTAAAACAGGAAAAAAACAGAAATTTGCCAGTAATGGTAGGCTAAGCAACCATAACTGGCACCACCATCGTGCACTGCTAAGACTAACACCCAGGACATCAAAGATAACATCACAAATGTTTAGGGAGGACATTTTGAGAGACAAAATGGTGTGTGACCATGACAAAAGAATACACACAATTTCATCTCTCAAAAACATATTGAAATTTACCAATTTTGAAAACTGGCTCGATTTAAACATTTCGAATTTTAATTTTCAATTATCTCTTTCAGTTTATTTTGTAGTTATAAGTGAGCAACGCACTTGTTTTGCTGACCAAAGCCCATTATCAAAACCTAGAATAACCATACAGATTATTTTTTGATGGATGGTTATCATTCAAAGATGGGCAGTCTGCTCGATTGCTATTGCACTCTTTCAAAATACTCTAACAGGATATTAAAACGAGATACATAACACCAGCAATCATTCATAGCTGTTTAGCATAATATCAAAGAGCATTTTGGGTACACAAATATGATTACACATCTTTATATTAATGGACTATTCTGTGATAACAGGGTTGCATGCTTGTATCATTAAGTGTGTAGTGCACAGTGTGCTTGTTGGTGCTCTTTTCTTTCTTTACAACACAAACCCTAACAGTAAAGTGTTTGAAGCATGAACCACATTTAGAGACAGCCTCAGGATTGTGATGTGAGGTTGAAGTGGAAGTTACCTTTGGGAGCCCTGCAGTGTTGCGTGTTTAAGTAGTAAACGTCTCCATTCCTTATGAACAAATCCAGCAGAATTTAAGATGAAGAATGAATGGGTGCCCATGCACAAACACCTTTAGAGAAATATATATTTATATGTATAATAATACATTAATGCAATATTGATATATAATTTTACATTAGTGGTATGATCTGTTACTGTGCATGAACTATTTCCTTTCCAAAAATGACGGAAATGGAAACACATTTATTTTTTTATTTTTCTTTAAATAATGCATGTGAATTTTCAGAAATAAATACTACATATATTTCTGGAAATATTTAACCACTTCCATTTCAGTGGATTTCCCATAATGAGGAGGGCCCTAGTATTGCATGTGGCAAGAGACGTTACCACATGCGGTTATTCTTCAGAGAAATCCCATTCACAAGGAAGGCCATAGTGAAAGGATGTTTGTTGATTGTGTCTAGCTGAGCTAGCAGTCCTGCCTGTGCTTGCTTGCAGCAGCAACCAACCTCTGTCATGTGTTCTTGTGACCCCCTCTCTTCGCTTTTAATATATCAGTTCCTCTGAGGAGGACATGGTGCTGAGGCAGCAGCCAACCCCAGTAGATTTATCTCCAGCCAGGAGCCTTCATTGCACACGTGCACGTCGGCACATGCGGTGGCGAGGATGCTCCAGAGCTGGTAATTCCTTTCCGGGGAAATACAACTTCAGCCATTTTAGCTGAAGAGTTAGGGCGAGCAGATGCGTGGATAAATCATAGGCCATCATTAACAAATACAGAAAAGCAGCAGAACAAAGAAAAATGTTTGTCCTGACATTCTAACGAGTCAGAGAAAGTGAGAGCGCTTTGAAACACTTGCCTGTGTATAAGCGCTTTATAACTAAACCATACCATACCAGGATGGTGAATTGTTTGGGAACGTTGTTTGGAGCACAATGGCCAGATGCCACAGAACCAATAACACAATTCCCCTTGTTTGGCCTGTTGAAGTGGCATTGCACCCTCGATGTTCTAGTGACATGCTGGGGAAGTGTCAATACACATGTGTATTAAGAGTAATGCACTTTATTGATTATTGTGATGTTTTATCCTTTTTTGCCAGTGTTTGTTCATTGTGGCATCGATTCGGTCCAAGGAACCTTGGGCCTCGTTACATGTTTGGTGGTATTTGGGTGGTAAATCTGCCCAGATACCACCAAACTGAATTACTGTTACCGCCACTTGGTCCGGTTGAATTACCTCCCGATTACAAGTGGCTGTGGCGGTGTAAACCCTATGGACTCTCTGGGGCTTTTTAGCGGAATTACCCGAGAGGTAATTCCGGTGCAGGAATTCTGCCGATTTTTCCCGTTTTTCATTAGAGAGTTGGAGTATTCACCTCTAGCATTTTCCAACCAGTAAATTCTCAACTCCAGGACCATACCTGTAAAAGGGAGGAGCAGGAAAAGTCTTGGTCATTCTGTTACAGCCAATTTTGTGATGAGGACACTTGTTAATGCTAGGTCATTGGGAACCGTTGGTTGTTGAAGATTAATCCTCTTACATTTTATGAACGTTTATGCGTTATCTTTTCACTGCCGACGGGCGAGATCTAAAGGTAGGGTGACCAGATTTTGAAAATAAAAACCAGGACAGGCCACCCACATAAACATAGAACAAGCACCACCCTCCCAATTCATCCCCCCTCCCACTGCCCCAATAGCCCCACTGGGTAGGATAGCACCTTACAACTTCTGTACTTCCATATAAACTGCAGATTCGGCTGTGACACTAAGCATGTTAAAAACAAAAAAAGGTTGTTTGCTAGCTTGTTGTTACAGGTTGTGCAATGAGTCTTTCGTATCCAATCTCAATGTTGGGGGTTCGAGCCTACCCTATGGTGGAGAGATGCATGTGACAAATGCAAAAGCTGAAAGCCAGATAACTGTTTATTATCAATAAATGTCACCTTGATTTATTGCATCTATGCAGTGGTCAATAAACCATTTCCTAAAGCCGGAATAGGGTTTTTAAATTTAAAAATAAAAAATAAAAAACTCTAGGGGGCATGGGGGAAGGTCTGGGCAAAACCAGGACATCTGCTCACGCTATCTAAAGGGCACAACGCAGTGAACATGGTTGTACCAGGCAGCTTGGAGGGGAGGCGTAACCATGTCTACCTCGCTCTGCACCTTGTCTTGTCAGACTGTTCACTCTACTTAAGGCAACACTTTAAGGCATCGATCCATGCATGCAATGATGGAGGCAAGGGAGGAGCCAAGCGCTGCCGTAACGGATACAGGGCGATCCAGTTAAGCTGCTGCCACGTCCAAGGTTCACGGTTGCTTGCGCAGTAACGGACAGACCCTGCTTCTGAGTAAAGCACCTTAACGCCATACCACATAGGCCCTGTGATCTAAGTGATTAGCAACAAATAACTTTATGGCACAGGTAACCACGACTAGTGAGCACGTGTCAGGTTGGGCTAGGGTGTAGGGCAGAAATAATATAAGGAACTTGCAGTGCCAAACCTTATTGCCAGTGCTGGATAAAACAAAACAAGAAGTGGACAAACAACAAGGAAATAAAGAAAACAAAGAAGCCACTGGTTATGATCTGAATATGATCTGGTTTCTGATTCGCCCTGAAATTGTGTGGTCATGCCACCAACTATGCAAACCTCTCCTCCTAGTTTCTTACCTGGGTGAACCACCAGTGCCATGAGAGCAACACATAGGCATGTGACAAGTCTATCTTAGAGCTGGGGGTGGTGCAGTGTTCCCTAAGAATCAGAAAGAGGTGTCCCGGTTAAACTGTATCAGGACGGAGGGTCTATGAGTGCAGAGCAGGCCTTTCTGAAGATGAACCACGTGCATGTGATATACGGTGATGGACAGGTAATGTCTAGGCTTTGGAGTGCGTCTATGGGTTCCTCCACCACATCACTGGAAGTATAGTGCTTGCCCTCCAAAAGGAAGCAACCGAAGATCCGAACGCTAATATCACCTACAATGTTTTTGATAATTGAAAAATATGTAGTTAGTGTACAACAAGGTTTATAGTCATTTTTTCGAATACAAAAATGTCGAAAGTCATTTTTGCGAAAAAATAATATCGGAAAAAAAAGTCTCATTTTTTTAAATTATGTTTTTTATTCGAAATGGGGGGGGGTTCCCACGGGGGATCCCACCCAACCCCCCTTTTTAAAAAATGTTTTGTTTTACCCATTTTTTTTTATTCCCGGACCCCAAAATAAATATATAATTTAACAAAAAAAGAATTTGACTTTTTTTTTCGATATTATTTTTTCGACATTTTTGTCTTCAGAATTTTTTTTTCGAAATTATGACCGACCACCGTTCAACAAGATACTTATCTACTGTACTCTACTGTATGTTTTAATATTTTCCTGGGGAAAATATCCTCAAAGATTTCTGGCTGAAGGGATCTGTCCACGTGCTTGGGTACTTCAGGTGGTCAGTGCCAGGACAAATGAATCTTTCCCTATTGTAATTCAGTACCCCAAGGTTAACAATGATTGTCTATATATTTTGTATTCTGATTTTCAGTCTACAAACAGTAGAGCCCATGGATGATTGACCAGTAAAACCGGTTAAGGAACTAGTTTATTCACTGACTGAAGTCAGTGCTATTGGCAAACAAAAAAGCACTTATCTATACAAAAGGGTCCATTTACAGGGAAGCACTAAAATGGGTTCAGAAGACAAGACACACCATGAATAATCTCCCACTATTAACAACACGATATGTGATGAACTCTCTCTGGCATCTGTGGTGTGATGGAGTAAGGAGGCTGATGAGGCATTATCATTTTGACTATAGACTTTTATTAAAGTAAAGCAAATTAACTGTCTCTCCCTATTCCTAAAGGAGGTTTCCCTACCTCAACTCAGAGTGGCTCATGTACTTGTCAGGATGTAAGTAAAAAAAACAAATACTGTCCTCTGTCCAAACCAGCTATTCTATCCCTACCACTAAGAAATAAATCAGAAAGGATTCAATTAACATGTTATCAAAATTAGTAGGAAAATAGCTCCCTTCTGCTAGTGAAACAATCCAGTCTTAGGCTGACTTAACACCAGTCTCTTGCAACAGTATCTGATTGCCAAATACACTTGGACCAGGAGAATGACGCCATTCTACTGGTCTATCGGGAAGAGTTCTGGAGACTATTCCTTGATAGTCCTTTAAAAGTCTCTTCATTTTCTCCCAAGGATTTTCAAAGAACAGAGGTTTTATCCGCTTGTCTTCTTGTTTCCTGCACTTTATCAGGACTTTGTACATCTTGAATATTAGGGGTGTTGCTCCCTGACACTTCTTTGGTCTTTAGATATCTTTCTCATATGTTGCTTTTCCCACTGTGATGAGGGAGTTTACTCTTGAGATTAATGGCTTTTTGTATCACCACTGTGATGATGGAATTCAATCCTGTGGCTTTTTTTGTGTGTCGCTACTGTGACAAGGGAGATTATTCCTGAGGAATGCTTGACTCTTGGTTCTCTGGATATCACTACTGTAACGAAGGAGTTCACTCCTGAAGGATACTTGACGCTTATTTCTCTGGGTATAATACTGTGACGAGAGAGTTCATTTCAGAGGAATACTTGACGCTTGGTTCTCTGTGTATCACTTCTGTGGGGAGAGAGTTCACTCCCGAGGGATACTTGACTCTTGGTTCTCTGGGTATCACTACTGTGATGAGGGAGTTCACTTCCAAGGAACACTTCACTCTTCGGGCTCCCTGGACCTCACCAGGCTTTACCACAACTCCAGTTTTCTGTATATTGACTGGGGAGTGCGACTGGGGTCTCAGGTCTCTGTTGGTTCTGCCGCATTCAGCGTGTGTTCCTGCTTTCCTCCTCCTTCATCTATGTAGCTCCACAGAGTCATTGATATTGCAGTCTCTGCGTCTTTTATGGACCACATGGTCTACCTCGTTGAGGCTACGCCACCGCTGGATTCGTCCTCCTTCTACATCGAGTCGGGTTTACCCTGGCTCGTGTGATTCCTTTTGGTTTCTCCTTCCGAGGCCAACTGTCTCTCGATGTTTTAGGCAGCATGGGGTTTGGAATTCCCTGGCACTGCAGGATGGATGTCAGCTTCCCTCACTGCTCTGCCTGGTCTCGAGCACACCTAGTACTTCCTCAGTCTTTACTTTATATAGCTGGGACCATCCCAGAGTAGCTTCAATGTTTGTCATCAATGCCTCTGAAGTTATCTCCATGCCTCCTAGTGGCCACCTTGTCACAGTTGATTGGTAATCCCTTCCACTGTTGTTCTGTATTTGTCTTTGGTTCTTCTTCATCTCAGCCTTGTCTGACCCTACTGATGGAATAGGAGAGACTTCACAATAACACACAGTAGTAGTTTCATGGTTTGGAAGGACAAGGAGTTAATAAGGTCATGTCTTCTGGGAACAAGAGTTTAGGGTAGTGTTTCACCGGACAGGAGTCCTTATACCCATATTGGGAGTCTCTCCCTATGATGCCCTGCCACTTTTTACCACAACTAGGGGGACTATTGGGTAGTGGCCTCACCTCCCTAGCCTCATAGAGAAGGGCTACTGTAGTGATTTAGGTTTCCATGTTGTCTTTGCAGAATGAGTAGAATGCTGAGTGAGTGATATGGAATCTTGCTGGTGATAATGTTGTTGTATGGTTGAGAGTTCTGAGTGAGAGAGTTGGTGAGATGTAGCTTACTTTGTAGGATGCCGGTGCATGTTTGCCTAGAGCTCTGAATAACCTGACATAAGAAACATAAATGATGTACTGGACCTTCATTAAAGGAAAAACTAGAACATCAAGAGATGTCAGAGTTATCAATGGGAACCCAGAGCTTTACAGCTACCCTATGGGGAGAAGTGTTGCGGCACCATGAATCATCAGACCTCCCTCTGCTGCGCTTTCATAGTGGCATGCCAGTCCTTATGCGTGATACATGGATCTGTGCATTTGTTGTCTCATGGCTTGGTGTCTCTGTGTAACGCTCACCTGATTCCCACAGAGGCGCTGACCCGTTCTGGACTGCTACCAATTCTTCTACAGTAAAGCGCAGGGCCCGGAAGATGGACTGGACTGGCCCTCCCCCGAATCTCGTCTGTCTGGCTCGTAGGATAATTTTTCTGTAGGTGGGAAAGAGGGAGTTAATATCTGCTGGAAAGAGTATCTGCTCCCCCTTATGTCCCCCTTCTAAATCCCCTTGTCGCTAGTTTGGTTTTTGTGGGCTCTCACCTTATTTTCTGTAAGGATGAGCCCTCCATCCTGCTTCTGGTGCAGGGGCGCGTTGATTCCAGTTACTTCACTGGGGTATTTAGTGGGCTCGATTCCTCTGGCTGTTCGATCCCACTTCGGGATTGCCGTAAGTATGTAGTCTTTAGATTATATTAAATGTCTTTTCCCCTTTGGGGCCGGGGTCTAGAAAAGGCAGAAAGGCCCTTCTGACCCGAATGGAGGATTGAGTTCAACCAAAATCTGGTAAGTCCTTAAGTGAGTATTCCCTCCTGTATCAAGTCCGATGCTCACCTTCTCCCCTTTTGCAGGAGCCGATTAGCTGCCAGCGTTGAAACCGCTGTTGTTCGTGGTAAGGCCTCGTAAAGGTAAGTGGAATAGGTGTGGCACCGGGTGAAGCGGAGCGCTTCTAATCGTGTCTTTCCCCTTGGTGCCGAGGTGCTGCAAGCTTTGTAGCCCTTTCTGCACGTGGCGCGGCCACGATAAGGTAAGAGAAAGTGGCGCTGCGGTGAGCGTTGTGGTGCGCTGCTAACCTTGTGCTTTTCTTTTGCAGGATTGTCGGAAGAAGGTTTCCCGAGTGCAGGATTCCGGTGAGTAAAGCTTTGGATGCTTGTCTTTTCTCTCCTTTTGTCTTTCAGGTGTTCCAGGAGCTGCGGGCGTGTCAGGAGCCAGGAGCCAGGATGCAGGAGCCGACTCGGTGAGCGTCCTGCTGCTGATGCAGAATAACGCGAAGCACGTGAATTCCTTCGGGCGTGGTTTAAATAGCAGAGGAGTGCTTCAGGTGAATATTCTTCCTCCGGCCCCACCCAGGAAGAAAAAAGAGTTCCTGAAGAGGAAAAATAGTTCCTCCCAGCCTAAATGGCTGGAGACCTCAGCCAGACTGGATTGCTCTGGGTGAGTAAGCAGCATGGTGTGCCTCAGGTAAGTCCACCCAAGCATTATGACATGTTTTGACCAAATGAGCCTGGCGCCTATGGCGCCAGGACTGAAACCTTTTATGAGCCTGGCGCCAAAGGCGCCGCCAGGACGTGGTCCAAAGGGCCCCAGTAGCGGTCTGCTGGATCCGGTGATGTGGGTGATAGGTCTGCTTCTGGGGACGCTGGGCCTGGCCTGGCTCCCCGGGAGCAGCCATCATGACAATCGTTCATGTATGCTATTCTAATAATGACTCAGGGCCACGGCGGATATGGGGTAATGTGTTAACATCTTACAAAGATAATAAATAACATAGATATCTCTGTCAGCATGAGTGTAATTTGAGGTCCATATATGCAGGTCTTTCTGATAGTACACATGTGTGGTGGAAAGAAATATATTGTATTGTTAGTGAAACCATTATTCAACAATTTAAATTATACAATCACAAAGTGCTTGTACAAATTCCACAGAAAAACACCAGTTTACACCACACGTATCACAATCAATGATACATCTGAAGACCAGAACCACCAGTTCAAATATAACCTGATTACAAGGTGAGAAAACGTTTGTATTCATTCTTTATACAAACCTTATTGCAACCAATGATGCATGTGTTTATAAAGAAAGGTCAAGGCAAAATGGCATGTCTACATTCCTTGAGGTTGTGACAAGACTATGCCATGCAAGACCAGGCAATGTTTGGTCTGAATCTGAAATTGTAAAAGGGATTAACAATCAACAAATGTTTTTGAAACCTACCCTCAAAATGAATTCAAATTCAATTAACTTTTTAGATATAACATTATATTTAGATCATGGTGTGTTTTTAAGCATCTATGACGTACAGGTGATCAAGTATCTTCCTTGTGGACAGTTCTTAAGACTAATAAGAAACAGCAGAATGAAAGAAGATTACAAAACCGAGGCTTGTTACTCAAGGGATAAACTTGAACCCACAGAATAACCCAAAATAATTTGAAAAGCACAGCACACAGAGCTTTGCATTTATATAAAGAGCTTTCTTGGAACCAAGATTAAAAAAAAAGACACAAGAGGACAGATTAGTGTGTGTTAATACATAAACAAATCTATATTGTTTAAAAATGCAGATATAATAAACACATATTGGATAATTTTTCACAAACCTAATGTGAAATAAGAACACCCCATTTTGCATTCAAAGAAAACAATGTATAGGAGATATGGTGATATGAAACAAATCCAAATAAAAAATCGTGAAGCAAGTATGTTTGGCTGAAACCTAGGGTTTACCACTGATAGTTGGGAGCTACCATGTGGGAAGCGTGGAGTGTGTAATCTAACATGTAAATCCAACAATATTGACATTGGTTTGCAAGGAAAACGGGCATAGAAGAAATTCACACATTGCGACTTGAAAAATATCATTTGTATGATTGTCGGACTGCGTGCTAATATATACTTGGGCAAAACACGGAGCAAAGTTCAAACACATATTATGGAACACAGATGTTCACTGAAGAAAGGGACAGAACATGCTCCTCTGGTGAAACATTTTGCATTGATGAGTTATGAATTGGATAAGTTAAATGAATTGTGGTTAAACATTTTGAGGAACCTAACACTACATTTGTACAACAGATGTTCCTAAATGGAGAACACAAACTGATCTTTTTACCTCATAGTGGGATGACAGGGTTGACTGAATAAGTGGAATTGCATAATATTCACATAAACTCTATGAAAAAAGGGCTAACAGACTGTTGTGAAAAAGGCATCTCGAACCTCATTGTTTCATATTTCTCATTGCATACATTTATTTAGCTGTAGCATTTGTTAACTATTGGCAACAGTGTCAGTTCAGGAGATGGCTTAAAGTGATGTACTTCCTTCCACTTCCTTCCACTGGTAAAAAAAATGTGTTCCTTTGAACTACACATAACAATGTCTATTCTAAAACAGTGGTCAAATGATGCACTGTATCCAGTGGAAGAAACGTGCTCCTTGTATGTACGTTGTTTGAGTGTGAGATATGGACAAGACAACTGGATGTGACCTGTTTAAAAAAAAAACATGTTTTGTTTTGCTTTTTGTCCGATACACCATAATAGAGACGATTGAGACACATATTGCTATGAGAGTCGTGTTAGAACTTCTAGTCCTGTACACATGTTTGTAGGTAGCCATTGCAATTGGAAAATCTCGCCAACTACGTTTTTTCTAAAAAAAGGTTTGATGTGATGCATTTAACTCGAATGGTAGTAATTATTTGCATACTTGCCATGTGAGAGTTAGGTGCATAAGGTTTATGAACTACATGTGAGGTCATCTGTCTTTGAATCCATGGTAATAATTTACCATTCCAATATGTTGCTGCCGTGTGTGAACAACTCTGGAAATAACAGACGCCATTTTAACTTTGATCACACGCCTCGAAACATTATTTAAATAGAACGATATTCAATATGCCACCTCTGGATGCGATGAACGCAGAAGTGAATAATATCTGGACCCATAGAACAATCATCTGTGCCTTTTTAAGGAAAACCTCTGTTAAGATGTTGTGTAGTCTAACCCACTGTTTACAGTAGTGCTCGAAATAATATGATATAATTTCCTTTACGTGATGCAGGCGCTGCAAGGACATCATATAGCCAACATTAAATGCTAGTTTGGCAATGCTGAAGGATTTCTTTATGGTAAGCTCTTCACCTTAAAAACTAGCATTTCTGGTCCATTGAGCACAGTAAGTTCAAATTACAATTTAAGAAGGCTCTTTGTGGTAATTGTGCCGGCACTACAAGGACGTTGTATAACATATTCACAATGAAACCTTGCCAGCATTGAAGGACCACGTTGTGTTAAACTGTTCACCTTCTGAAGGAGAAGTTTAATATGTTTTGGTCCCTGTATATCATCTAGAGTAGAGAACTTGTTTAACAATCTTCCCTGTGTAAGTTTAGTTTTCACTGGTAAATGAGAGCCCATGCAATGTTTTGTTCGTATGGGGTCTTGGAAACGATATTGCTGCCTGTGAAATAACTTAAAAAGCCAAGTAGTAATTACCAATCACTATTTTTTTTAATGTATTGTATTATTAAGAGTTGTGTGTGGTTCATTCTCACACCATTGGAGTTAAGGGCCTCTGCATATTGGAAATCAAGAAGATAGTTGAATGTTCATACAAAAATATGCAGGAACAGAAACAAGCAGAACAGGTTAGAATCATTTGCGTTTATGTAAATAATGGAAATGATTGTTGTACTTTGTTGTCTAGTTGCTCATGCTGAGGTAGGATCCACTAGAACATCTATCAATGAGTTGTACTATTGATGAGATGGTTTGATCATTATGAGGATGCTATGTCCTTTTTTATAATTCATTATTGGGTGTGATGATGTTCTCCTCCTCCCCCTTTTGGCCCTTTCTTCTTCTCCTTCTTCTCTCCCATTCTCTAACCTTATTTCTTCTCCTTCATCTTCTCTCGTGCTGCCTTTCTTTCTATCACCTCCTGCTGCCTCAGATAGTTTTGCATCTCACCCACCTTCTGCTCTGTACCTCTTTTCAAACATATTGCTCTCTCAGTTCTCTCTACGCATATACCACCAACCACCACCTTCAGCTAAATCCACACCTCACCCTCACCCTCACAGGTTCTCAAATCGTTCTCTACCCTTCTCTACCTCCTGTACCTTCAGTTCTCTCCAAACCAACTCCACCCCCTGTGCTCTCTACACTCTCACCATGTCCTTCTCCTCTTATTCTCTCAGCTCACTGTTACCTTAACCCATCTCATGCACTTTGGGAGCCCAGTTCCCCATCTCTTGTCCTGCCCATTCAGCTTTCTCTGCAGCTCCCTTCATATACCGTCCACCCTTCCCCTTGTCACTCTACCATTCCAAATATCCAGACTCACTGCTGTCTTTCCTTGCTTTTAAAGTTCCTTATAGTATCACACAAAACAGGACTAGGCAGAGGGTCATGGTTAAGACTGGGATTTAGGTAAGAAAGAGACTTTCATTGTGTTCCCTATCTGTCCCTGGCCGGAGAAGAACGCCCTGACTCTACAAGGTGGTCTTGCATTAGGTGGCAATGGTGCAACCAATATCTAAGAGAGATAGAGGAGAGACAGCTGTCCCTATTCCTACAATGTATAATGATTAATCAACAGCTATTCTACCCAGGAACCAGTCCCTGAGACATTCTTTCTAAAAGAGAACCTGTGTAACGAGATGGAGCAGTTCACAGGGGAGTATTTCCCATAGTTTATTCACCCTCCGTGAAGTGTGTTCCACTCACCCATAAAAGAATACAGAGGGAAATCTCTATATTATATCTATTGTGTGAAATGCACACTGTCTTGATAAACACACTGTTTTGAATTCCTTAATTATCAGAAATGTTCCTTTTCTTCCTCTACAGAGCAGAAGGCAGATCTGAATTAATCAAGAGTATTTGGGGATGAAGTTTAAGGGAGGCAACATAAGTTATAAAAGGTGCCAAATATGAGTCAAGTAGAGTCTTGGCATTAAATAATAATTATTTTTCAGCATGTTTCTTGAATAAATTAGAGACATCTATGATAGATTGGGGTCGACCGGTTTCGATGATCCTTGTATTTTGATCATCTTCATCAGGACCAATTCCTTTTCAAAATAGAACATCAATCGTCCATCCGTCAAAAATGGCGGCCCTCCATGTGCAACCTTAGATCCGGACCATGCATCCTAGATGTTCAAAGGATGACGTGGTGCTGTATTATTGCCTGCATGGCGATATTCCTGGACTGGGCTGCAGAGCAACAATTTGTTTGTGCTCACAGTAGGCTTCTGCCTCACCTGATTGGGGGTTACTGGCTGCAAGGCTTTGTGCGGAATCTCACCTGTAACTCAGGTTTGAGGAACCCAGTCCGGGAATATCTTTGGCCATGACTCAGATAATCTGGCCGCTGCCCATGGCCACAGGTCATGACTCGGACAATCTGTCCACTGCCCAGAGCCACCGGCTATACCACAGTCACCAAAGGTATATCACCATTTTTTGTACTTATATTATGACATATTTCAACAACAAAAAACACAGACACATTTGCAAAACTGTGCTTAGAAGTCCTTGCTAATGTTCCTTGCACAAAGTTCCTTCAAATCCAACGATGTTTTATTTTTTGAAAAGTGTAAAAATGTAAGTACATAAAATAGTCATATAGCTTAGCTCCCAGTTGACAAAATCCATTCAGACTTTCAAGAAAAATGCAAGGTTTGGTCTATAATCTTTCTAAAATGTTTTGTGCACATTCGTGAAAAGGCAACAAAGTTATAACCAATGTTCCCTCTAAGCTGTGCGCATGTGCGCTTGCCCAGGTTCCTTCTGGGTGCCGCTCTGAAGAATTTTAGCAGCGCACACAGACAATTCCCACCTATTCAAATAAGATTTAATAAGGCACAAGCCACAGCAGGTACCTAATATTTGCTTTCTCGCAAAATGAAGCTAAATCATACTAATTATTCTTAATATTCTGGTGTAACCTATTGACATTGCCATACTATGCAAGCTTGGCATTAAAAACCTAAACACTCTAAAAATAGAATACACCCAAAAGAAGTTAAAAATTAATATGAAAAAGTGGCTCCATGAACAGAAGATATAGCTAAGATATTCCTGCACACATTAACTAAATTATCTTCCCTCCCCACCCAGGATCCTATTCTTGACTCTACCACACTTATACTGCATGACTCAAACTCTGCCCCAGGCCACATTCAGATATTACCAGACAACCTTGACTCTACCTACCATAGCTCAGCAAAAGGTTACCAGACTTAGATACAAGTCTTGGTTTATGTTATAATAGGAATGGCGTTCAAGCACAAGAATTTCTGTTAATCATGGTGCCTTAATAAAAGCATTACCCACATTATGTAACCCGAGTGTCAGCTCAAATATCAGGTACTGACTGTAAGTAAGCAGGCTACTAGGATATTTAAACTCATCCCATGCTTCCTACTCTTTGTACGTATGTCACAAAACCACTTTGAAGAGCCCCCACTTGCAAGTTAACACATTAGAAAACCCAAATATGAATTTGCCCTCTAAGAATTTTGAGTAGGCAAATGTCATGCTCAGCCTGTCCTACTTTAGCATTGCTAATATTACCCTATAAATGGAGAGCAACATTGCAATATGATTTGCTTGGCCTGTAAGGGATAATTGGTATGGACTCTGCCTGGCATTATTCATATATAAAATCAGGGCAACAATATTCTGATAACTAGAATGCTTTTCACACAATCTGCAACCTTTCAAAATGTTCAACGCTCCATGGGGGCAGACCTTAACAAATTATGTTAACTCGCTCCTATACCAACATGGATTCACTGAGGACTTGTCGAAGCCTAATCAACCATTGAGAGGTGGGGTATGTTGCAAACAATCTTGTATGCACTTCATAGTAATTGTGCACATGCAGATGTATGACATTTTCTTAAACTGCACATAATATCATCATGAGGCATTCAATTGGATTTGCTTGCAAGTATTGTGGGTATGCAAATATCCCCGTTACAGTTTTACTTCTACAATCCCTCACTTTTTACAGAGCCCTTTCAACTAATATTGGAGGCTAGCACAGGAGCCCGTGAGGGGATCGGGTGGAAGGGACCAGGAGAACACTTCTTCGGGGTGAAGAACAAATCAGCAACTTTCAAAAAACACATTGGATGTTTTGACAGTACAGTACAGGGAAGGAAATGTTTGTTTGCTAAAGGATAGGAAACTATTGTAATAGCCTAGGAAACTGCACCTTCTGTTTCTTTCTATGCTCAGCTGCTGAGGACTTTAAAATATATTCATGGGTTTGCATTTATTGCTTCTAGCATCCCCATGCATCTTGTTCAACTGATAACAGTGAATTTCAGAAGAGGGGTCGCTAGTTAAAGAAGAAGGAACTCAATATGTTGTGACTGTGAGCATAGCTGCTATTGACTTAAAGGCCAAATATATGTGATTCTCTTCAACTCGGCGCCAGAAGAAACCTTGTTGATTTTTGTTAGGCTGTGGTGTTCAAGGGTGGGAAAAACTATAGGCTGTATTATGTGCCCTGTAATTTCACTTCCTATGTCAGGGATACAATTGGGGCTCCAATACGATTTTACTCCATAATTGGAATCAAATGGTTTTTCAGGGAGTAAGAAGGTAATTGGCTTTGCCAGTAGGGATATTTAATGGTTATAAAAATGTTTTTTCCCCTTATAATTCCTCTTCAGATCGGGCAGTAATATAATTTGAGTTCCTACTAATGACAGTGCTCTGCTGGTCACTGATTCGAAAAGAGATCAGTGGAACTTTGTGGGTAGAAGCAGGGGGTAGATTCCTATATGTTCATGGTTTCCTGTTTTGTTTGGTAAATTGCCCTATTTTTAGTAAAATAGTATATGCCTCCTAGCTGTAAGGCTAGTTTTGAGTAGATGTCACAACGTACAGAACAACATAATGTGGGTAGTAAGCAGAGGCCGAGGAATTCAGATCATGTTCTGTGGTGCAGTTATTCTGATGCAATTATTATCCTTACATAAATTATGAGAGGAATTTGCTCATGGCCCTTGAATTACTCCATTAAAGTGGCACATTAACTCCTATTGGCATGTTTTCTGACACATTCCTTTCATTTTCAATTATTCCATTTGCAAAAATTGCATAGTGTCTGAATTTTTTGACTACCACATCAGTGAGTTTTTTCCCAAAGGTATTATACAGTTTCTCAAGCATGGGGTCTGGCATGGATTCACATGCTCATGAATATTCCCCGTCGTCAGGCTGGGAATCCTCGGTAAAGAAAAAATCAGAATCAGTTTCGTTTCTGATCTGTCTTTCTTAGTAGTAACCAATCACTGATCTCTGGGTCATACTGCCCCCAGCCAATGACTGCCCTCTCCCTAAGCCCCTCCCCTGGCAGCCATCATCAGATTTTTACCGCACGTTCAAGTGTTGGGAGTCCTCGTGCTTTAGCTCTCAAGCTTTTACTGTGTTTTTGCGCTTTTTCAGGAGATTTTCTGATTTTTTGGGTTTAATCGAGCCTCAAGCTCCACCGTTTCTACTTCTCATAACGGGGACCCGTATCGGAATTCTTCTACGCCCCTCAAGGGTGAAGTTTTTCGTCGAGTTACGCTTCTTGGAGGATTCCAGAAGATCTGTGGCCTACCTCAACGGACATGGCTCAGGACAATGGAAGCTCGACGCCCGGATCCAAGCTGTTCAGGAGCTGCCTGGGATGCAGATTGCAAAATGTTTTCAAGGAGGACGAGCATTTGAGATGTCTCAACTGCCTTCATGAGGACAAGACGCACGTGGAGAAGGACTGTGCGTTCTGCAAGAATCTGTCGCAACGGACCAAGCAAGATCGTCGTTCCTGCCTCGCCGCCTGGCTGGAGAAGGGCACAGCAGGTGAGAAGGGGAAGAAAAAGTCTGAGCGGTCTTCTAAGTCCTGTGAGGGCGCCCCGGCGACGGGGGTCCAACAGAAGGCCAAGCACCGCGAGTCCGCGGGCACCAAGAGCGCCGAAAGGTCGGGCTCTTCGGCTGCCAGGCAGGGCGCGACTTTCCCGGCATGATAAACCACGAGCCAGCGCTCTGGTTTGGGGAAGAGGAAGTCAGAGAACCCGGGTAAGCTTCTGGAGAGGCCCCGGTCGATCACGAAGGGAGCCAAGGGGGAGCGAGGTGATGACCCTCCCCCCAAAGTGAAGGCCCAGGACGCACATAAGGTGGTGAGGTCCTTGATCCACCTGGCAAAGGCCTCTATCGAGGTTGTCGCTGCGGCCCTGGCAAAGCCGGCAGAGGCTACGCCAGAGGAGGCATCCTCGGGGCCCAGAGTTTCCCTGCCACCACGGAGGGAATCCTCTTTCCAGACCATCGTTAAGACCCCCGTGAAGACCCTGGTGGAAAAAGAGGGGGGGCGGTGGCCATACGGACTCAGATTCAGCCTCTGAGGAGGATCCGGTGTAAACCGTGAAAGGCCTCAACGAGATGTTCGAAGGCCTCAACAAGCGGTTTGAGAAGGTTCGATCCCAGGGGAAGGTTCCTGCTGATGTCATCAAAGATAGCGATGATGGCGACGACGAGGACCCAGTGGAGCAGCCATCCCGCCCGTCGCAGCCATTGCCCGAGCCCCAGGATAGCTCAGCAGCCATTTTGTTGGTGATCCAATCCTTATGTACTGAGATAAGGATGAGGTTACCATGGACCCCGACGGAGGACCTAGAACCAGGACCGTCGGGAAGCCCTCTGAACAAGCGGATGAGAGTCCACCCCGCACCGCCCTTCGTGCCCACAAGGCCTGTGGACGCATCATCCCCCTCGCCAGAGCCTCGGGATGATACGGCGACAGATACAGCGACGGGGACGGATGACGACGGCGGCGATGATACAACGGACATTCCGTCATCACCCCCCCAGGCCTCTCCGCCCGACGAAATTGGCTCTTTCCACGCCATGATATCCAGGGCATCCGAGCTCTTCCAGCTCTGCCCTGAGGAACAGAAAAAGGAAGGTTTTCTTTACCAACAACGAGAGGCCAAGAGAAAGATGGTCCTCGCGGTACCGTTGCTCGACGACATCTGGGATGAGGGGCTGGCAATCCTGAAGAACCCTTCCATGACGCTCGCCAAAAGGAACAGATACGAGAAGAAGTACCGGGTTCCTGATGCCGCCCCCTTGTGCCTCAGGGCCCAGCCCACGCCGGACTCGGTCGTCTTGGCAGCGGCCAAGAAGAAAGCGGCGGGTGTGGCGGCTTCAACTTCCACTTCCCCGCTGGACAGCGAGGGCAAGAAGTTGGACGACGAGTCATCTCATCAGCGGCGACGACGATTAAGGTGGCCAATGCCTTAGCGATTGTGGCCCATTACGACAGGGAGCTTTGGTTCAAGATAGCTCCCCTGCTAGACTTCCTACCGGATGACAAGAGGGCGGAGGCCCTACAGATTCTGCAGGAAGGTGAGGTGGCGTTGGATCACGCCATAACGGTTGCAACGGACATTGCCGATACCGGATTTCGCCAGCTGGGCAACAGGGTTTGCCTCCGACGACGATGATGGCTCAAGGCGACGGACTTTCGCCAGGTCGTCCAGACCAGAGTGTTGGAAATGGCGTTCAACGGCAACAACCTGTTTGGGAAGACGGTGGATGAGTCCCTCCGGGCCATCAAGACCGACACGGAAACAGCCCGAGCCCTAGGAGTCCTTCAGCAACGGCAGCCCTTTTGGAGCTACGGAGGCAGACAGGGAGCCTCCAAGGCATCCATCAGTGGCTCTTCTACTTACTGCCAGGCGGCCCACTCCTCGTCCCAGGAGGCCGACAGAGGCCACGGCAAGCAAGGAGGGTCTCGCCGCCATCGTCGAGGAGGCCAAGTCTTCTTCCAAGCAGGACGGAACTGGCCGTAGCATCGGGCCGCCACCGAAGCACCCCGGTGGGAGGCCGGCTGACAAAGTTTGTCAGCGTGTGGAAGTCCATCTCCACCAACCGTTGGCTGCTGGACACCCTGGCCTGCGGACACTCGCTAGAATTTCAAAAGAAGTGTCCTCGCATTCCTCCTGTGGCCAGGAAGGAGAATGACGTCCCTCAACTGCTGTTGGAGGTAAGGTCGATGCTCAAGAAAGGTGCCATTGAGTTCGTCCCCAAGAGGCTCCGGGGCTCCGGAGTATACTCAAGGTACTTCCTCGTCAGAAAGAAGACAGGCAGTTGGCGCCGCATCCTGCACCTGCATCGGTTGAACAGGTACATCAAGGCATAGAAATTCATGATGGTCACCCTCCAGCACGTGCTGGGACAGCTGGAGGAGGGCGACTTCCTATCGTCATTGGACCTCGAGGATGCTTACATCCACATCCCCATTCTAAAAGGACACAGAAAGTTCCTCAGATTCGTAGTCCAGGGGCGTCACTACCAATTCAGAGCCCTGCCGTTCGGATTGAAGTCGGCACCTGGGTGTTCACCAAGTGCCTCGCACCAGTGGCGGCGCGGCTGCGCCTGCAGGGGATCCACGTCTACCCCTACCTGGATGACTGGCTAATCCGTGCAATATCAAGAGAATTCGCCGTCAAACACATGGCGAGGACCATCCTCCTGCTCTCGGAACTGGGATTCGCTATCAACTACCCCAAATCGCACCTGGTCCCTTCGCAGATGGCACTGTTTTGGGAGCGCAGCTTGATACAGTGGAGCGATTGGCATCTCCGTCGGAAGAAAGGACGAAGGCCATTTTGGGCAAGGTGCAGCGCCTGTTAGCCACGGACGTGGCCAGGGTGAGGTCCATCAAGTCCCTCCTCAGGATGATGTCCTCATGCATCTACCTTGTGCCCCTTTGCAGACTTCGGATGCGTCCGCTACAAGAGTTCCTCGACGCCCGCTGGATTCAAGCGGCGGGCAGCTTTGAAGGCAGGATCCCGCTCGACGAGGAGTTCCGTTGAGCGATTCTATGGTGGGATACCCGTGCGCACCTCACGGCAGGCATGGACTTCCAGACCCCGGCATATCAGGAGATGGTGACGACGGACGCCTCCCTGGAGGGATGGGGGGCCCACACCGGAGATCTCCACGCAAGAGGCCTCTGGCTCCCGGAGGAGAGGTCTCTCTACATCAACATCCTGGAGCTACGAGCCGCGTTCTGGGTGCTCAAATCATTCCTTCCGTCCCTCAAGGACAAAGTGGTGAGGATCTTCACTGACAACACCACCACGATGTTCTACATCCGGAAGCAGGGAGGCACCCGATCCCCAGCCCTATCCAAGGAGGCCCAGGATCTGTGGCACTGGGCCATCGCCCAGGGCATGTTTCTGGTTCCCTTCCACCTGGCAGGAATAAAAAACACCATCGCCGACTCACTCAGCAGGGAGCTGCGCTCGTGTCACGAGTGGGAACTATGCCAGGAACAGGTGGATCAGCTCTTTCAATGATGGGGCAAACCCGAGATCGACCTGTTTGCGATGAACTCCAAGTGCCAGAAGTTCGCCAGCAGGTTCACACAGCCGAGGAGCATGGGTGATGCTTTCTCATTCCCTTGGGACGGCCTGTTCCTGTACGCATTCCCTCCGTTGCCGTTGCTGCTCCGTCTCATCAACCAGCTCAAGAGGTCCAGGTGCAGGATGATCCGCATCGCACCGGCGTGGCCGAGACAGATCTGGTTCCCGGACCTTCTGGACTTGTCAACGTCCCCACCTATCAAGCTGGCGACGGACGCAGATCTTCTCTCCAGAGGAGGAGGTGCCATTCTTCATCACGACCCGGAGTCGCTGAACTTGCAGGCTTGGCTCCTGCAGCACTAGAGTTTGGAGGATACTATATCTCGGCTGAATGCAGAGAGGTTCTTGCAAAAGCCAGGGCGTCCTCAACCCTCAAGTGCTATGGACATAAGTGGAAGAGGTTCTCTGTCTGGTGCCGTGCACAGAAGATTAACCCTCTGCGGATTACGGCCCCTCAAGTATTGCCGTACCTACTGTCGCTGGCCAAAGCTGGACTGGCTCACACCTCCATCAAGATACATCTGGCTGCCATCTCCCGATACACCAGAACTACAGGACGGGCGTCCTTGTGGTCTCATCGCCTGGTGAAGGAATTTATGAAGGGACTATTCCGATCGATTCCGCCGGTGAAGGCCCCTGCCCCGGCATGGGAGCTCAACTTGGTGCTGACCAGGCTCATGGGGGCCCCTTTTGAGCCTATGCATTCGGCGCCGTTGAAGTTCCTGTCGTGGAAGACAGCATTTCTCGTGGCCATCACCTCCGCACGACGAGTGGGAGAGATCCAGGCCCTATCTTGCAAGCCTCCTTACTTGACTTTTCACGACACAAAGGTGGTGCTGAGGACGCACCTCTCCTTTATGCCCAAGGTGCCGTCGGACTTCCACCTCAACGAGCCCTTGGTGTTGCCAGTTTTCTTCCCGTCGCCTTCGTCTCCGGCCGAGAGGACTTTGCACTCGCTGGATGTGGCTAGAGCGCTGAAGTTCTACGTGGACCGCACAAAGAGTTTTCGGAAGACATCACAGCTGTTTGTGAACTTTGGACCTGTGAATCAAGGGAAGGCTCTCTCGAAGGCTTCCATTTCCAGATGGCTCTACGGCTGCATCATGCACTGTCACCGGTTGGCAAACCGACCGCTGCCCGGTCGTCCGAGAGCCCATTCGACCAGAGCGATCGCTGCTACCACAGCGTTCCTGTCTGGTGTGCCCCTGCTGGACATCTGCAGGGCTGCTACATGGTGGTCGACGCACACCTTCACAAGATTCTACTGCGTCGATCGGGACTCGAGGGAGGATTCCAGGGTCGGCCAAGCAGTGCTGCGCAACATGTTCGCTTAAGGTGAGCCTGCTGAGGAGGTAAGAGATGCTTAATGTTGAGTTGTTGTATTGCTTAATGTTGAGCCTGTTGCCACCTCCCGTGGTTGTGCATGTTTATACTGCTATGTATTCTTATATTCATGAGCATGTGAATCCATGCCAGACCCCATGCTGGAGAAGGAACAAGTTACTTACCTGTAACTGTTGTTCTCCAGCATGGGTCTGGCATGGATTCACATGCAAACCCTCCCTCCTTCCCCTCTGCGGCTCTTCACTTGGTCATACTGCCACTTTCCGTGCTACCAAATCTGAGGATGGCTTCCAGAGGACGGGCTTAGGGAGAGGGTTGTCATTGGCTGGGGGCAGTATGAACCAGAGATCAGTGATTGGTTACTACCTAGAAAGACAAATTAGAAATGAAACTGAAACTGATTTTTTCTTTACCGAGGATTCCGAGCCTGACGACGGGGAATATTCATGAGCATGTGAATCCATGCCAGACCCATGCTGGAGAACAACAGTTACAGGTAAGTAACTTGTTCCTTCTGTATTTTCTCTGTGCAGTGTTGACAAATGAATAGCCACAGATAAACATATTAGTTATCCTGAGCATGCAAAGCTTTTCTGTGCATACACGTTTTTCTCTCTGTGCAGGAGCACTTTTGGTAGGTACTATGGCATATCTTGAAGTTGTGTACTGGTTGATGAGCACTCCTTATAATCACATATAAAATATTTTATTTTTTTAGCCTATATGTTTGGAAAAAGAGTTGTAAAATGCTCCTTTTTACACTGATTTGTAAAGAACTGCGGTGGTTGGGAAGGGGACATTTTCTTCCAAACTCTTCGGAGATGGTATCTCACTAACTACGCATGCTCACAAAGTGGCTTACATCATTACTCAGTTGCGCACATGGAAAATAAGGTGCGCACGAAAGCTAATCATTTCCCCACTTACAAAATAATAATTAGAGGGAACATTGGTTATAACCCATCTAAACATGTTGAAACCCAAATCTAATTTTCCCCCTCTTCACACAATCCTAACAGACTGCAAAAAACATTAAAATCTGGGTCTTAAATCTTTTTGCAAACCTTTGTGCAGATTCGTGGAACGGCACCAAAATTATAAGTATTTCAAATATTTTGTAACCCCCCTCTAATTTTTTTTCTCTCTTGGCAAGGCAGGACCAAACTGAGTAGAACAAATCAAGGTCACTTCTACAATGATATCACAAAATGTCACATAGTTTCACCGAGTGGCGCCAAAGTTATACACCATCCAGAAACTGCTTTTCACCAACCCTGTAATGCAAAAATATGCAGGGATACCCATGAACATTTGAGACGTACACGAACATCACAGGACTGTGCCTGAACTAATTGTGAACATCAAAGATGAAAAGCATTTGTTTGTTGGCCTTTTATGGCCATATCCCAACCCATACTCATCACCCTTCACCTCCCCAGAGATTGTTTCATTAGTTTGACAAGTACAATTTTGTGATTTTTAATATGTTTTTACCTTGATGTTCACGGCCAACAACCACTGTCCTTGAATCCAACATCTCAGGCATTTTCCGAACATATGATGCACCTCACGCTTTTCACCACTCAATCAGCAGGTGCGTCTGATGTCCGCAAACTTCACGCCAGCGCCTGGACCAATCGGAGGTCCGTCCATGGATAAAAACAGGGAAGTTAGTCCACGGACCGCATCCAGATATCAAACATTTTTTTACCAACTTTTTGGCGTGCTTTTGGGACCAAGAAGCCATTCCAGGTGCAAAATACATCCTGCGGTTTGGGCTGTAGGCGTGAGCATACATTTCTTTCCATTGTAACTATGGGAAAAATCACACAATTTGGATCCCCCGGCCCCCATATCTTTGTGCCCCCTGGAATAAACCTCACCAATCTTCAGAGAATCAATCTAAAAGGGCTATATACTTTTTTTACAACGTTTTGTGAGAATTCATCCGTGTCATGGGGGCTGATGTTATAAGCCGCCCAAAAAGTGCTCTTCTATTTGGGTTGAACAACTTAATCATAACTTCAGGGCTGCTACCGCAGGCCCTGTAATATATATATAAGTATGGCCATATCCATTAAAGAAGGTAACGAAGACCCTGGATATAAGAAGGTGGAATAACATTTGTATGATTATGTCAATGTAAAGTATTGTGCTAAGGACATGGAATTTGCTGTTGCATTCTCATGAATCATTTAAAAACTGTTTTTTTTTTCTCCATTTTTAAAGTAGCAAAATATGCCATGTGATTCATTGTATTTGGAAAACAACAAGCCATGGTGAATAGCATAATATGAGGTCATTGCAAGAAGAAATCTGGGGGCATATTTGTATGATTATGTCAATGTAAAGTATTTAATATGTGTTATGGTTTAGTAAAGGAACAGAGAAATATTGTGATTAATAGTGATAGGCAAACATTGTATGCATATATGTCACACTTACCTGCACTTCAATAGGACAAGCGATTATTTTCAGTGTAAAGCATAGGCATATTAGAGTAGGCGAGGCAACAATAAGTGTTAATTAAAGCTCACCAGGATAAACACAGTAAAGAACAAAGAGGAATGGTTCTACGCCATCAGAAGAAGGAGTACGAAAAGGAAAAACACAGGGAAGATTTTTATCAAAATAAAGAAATCTAAAAGCAGGCCTGCCATCGTGTTTATACAAAAAGGGTAAATCACAGTGCACCAGCAACTCTACTCTAAAAATATGATATTGCGGTCTGCCTGGACATGTACAAACAGAGATGAGCCCGGCACCATTCTGGAAACAAATAACACAGTGACATGGCCAATGACCTACATGCGAGAAGGACTTTTTTACTTAAAGGAAAGGAAAGTTTAATTTATTAGTATATAATTATTTTGTCTTCATTTGATCTCCACAGGAAGTGAATGATATTTACTTATAGATGCGCCAAGAAGAAAGAAAAAGTGCAGTGAAAAGGAAAAAAAAAACAATTGTTCTTTTGCTGTTATTTGTTGTTTCTAGCTTTGTGTATTTTTTGTCTTTTATTATTTTGGTTATAAAAGGAAGGTGGCAGTTTAACCCCAGTAGTATTAAAGATGCAACAGTTCACAATGAGTTATATCAAAAGATAGCATACATTTGTTCTTTTACAATGAAGAGAAGCACTTTGGGATGACATTGGAGCTAGGAACAGCACTGAGAAGGACAACATAGGGTATGACTGTATAAAAAGGGTAAGGCAAGAGAGGGCAGCATGATACATGTGTGTGTTATTTTGTCCCATGTCACAGGCACACCCATGTACAGCATAGATGATCTAACGCGATGCTTAAAAAGGCATAAAAGGAGGAGGAGCAGCAATTGGATCGCATTAAAAGAAGAAGAAATGTTTAGGAGGTAATGTTATTTCAAAGAAACTAAAGTATTGAAGTAGGATTGTTTAGGTTTTAGGAAGCTGTCATAATAAGGGTTTAGGGGACACAACCATATGACCAATTGCCAGCCAACTAAAGAAAGAAACAACAATCCTCTTATGGACCCCCCATTCATGTGTCCCCAATTGCCACAATGTCACCTTGACTGATTATTATGTTCAAGGAGATAAAGCATGGCCCTTGTATGAACTAAGGGGCCCCTGAACTCGCTGCAAAGCAGCCAAAGAAATGAAAGACTAATAAAAGGTCCTCGGACTCGATATGGAGAAGAACAAAGAATCTGAATAATCTGATGTAAGATGTGCATATGGACAATCAGCCAGTTGATGCCAGATAAGTCAAAGAAGAACAGCTGGAGAATGGGACAGGGACAGGGAAACATTGTGGATCGAAGAAGGAAAATGTGTGTGTATTTTTGATGAACTAATAAAATGAGTGAACGTAAAAGAAATGGCCTGGTGGGTTCCCTCAAAGAATATATAAATGCTGCCTAATGATACATCCCAATTCTCATGGTGGCAGGGTCACACTTTGTGCATGTTAATTAACATTGAAGTTGGTTACACTGGTGGGAACAAGATGGGAGTAAACAATGACACTTTCTGGGGATACGTATATACACACGAATAATAAATGTGGGCACAATATGCCATGCCTTTTATTAAAAAGAAGATACATATTCACTAAATCAGAAGAATACAACATGATTGGAGACACTATTGGTCCTTTAAGAGTGTTCTCCACAACACCTCCCATATTTAGATAATGCAATAAACTTAGGACGATGACTGAGATAGGGACATAAAAACATATCCTATGTGGGGGAGGGTAAGCAATGTGTGTTTGGTTGATATTTTTACCAGCGGGAGGAAATGAAGAGTAGCCCTCCCTCTGGTGATGGACAGGTGAACATGCTACACAGGGTACATGTCCCGCCTTCCGCCCTCCTGTCTATCATTGTAAAAATCTGTTAGAAGCAGTTTCCATTGAGCAGCCATACTGCTCTAATTGCAGGCAGCTGAATTAGGGAATGATAGCATATAGGTTAGAGGTGGTGATAATAGTTGAAAAGAGTACACAGGTACACATTTATTTAAGAGGTTTGGAGAATATTACATTGCACAGATTCATTTAGGAAAACATAAACATAAACAAAACGCATACATCACATACAGCATGGATAACATAGCATGTAGATCTGTGACATAAAAAATATTATAGCAAAAGGTAGCCATATTTCCCAAAATGGACACTATAACATGCCTTAAGCCTCAGAAAAATGAAAATTGCTTAAAACACAAAAATATAGAGCTGTGTGTAGCTCAGACAAATAGCAACCCATGCTAAGGTTATTGAGGAAAGAGAGGGCCTGGACAGAAACCAGGTGCAGTGATTTAGCAGTTTATTGGTAGGACAATATAATGATTTGGCATAAAGCGCTATATAAACAAATAAATACAAATACAACTAGTGGTCCCATGGCAGAAAGTGAGTTTTAGACTAGAAGTTGGCAGAAAGTAAGGAATAGATAAAAGATAAAGGGAAGAAATGAGAATGCAAAAGCAAATTCCATGTCCTTAGCAGAGTGTGCGAAGTACATGGAATTTGCTGTTGCGTTCTCATGAATCACTTAAAAACTAACTGTTTTTTTCTCTCCATTTTTAAAGTTGCAAAATATGCCATGTGATTCATTGTATTTGGAAAAGAACAAGCCATGCTGATTAGCATAATATGAGGTCATTGCAAGAAGAAATCTGGGGGCATTTATGTCCAATGAAAACAGACAATGCACTTTGCTTAAAGAAATCTCGCCTATTGTATTGTAAGGTTCATTTCAGAACATAACTCTTGTCCTATGCCTTTCTTGCTATAAAGGTCTGCTAGAAATGGAAAGACTTTGAGACTTTCTTTAGTCAGCTGTGCAATGGTTGATTAAGTAAACACCCCCTTGTGAAGCTGTAAGGAAGACACATGATGTCTCCCTTTTTTTCACAGTGTGTGCTTCTATCCAAGGATGGCTGGTTGCATGGGGGTAGTCTGAGGAATTAAATGACCCTCCCAATGCAAGATTGTTAATAGTTAAGCATTAAACTGAGCTCTTGTTAATCTGGGTCTCTCTACAAACATCATTAAATCAAAAATATTGAATTAAATAGGAAATGAATGGAACATATTTAAATGGACCTTGAATGGTCAACACTTGGAGGTCATAAATTGGTTTAAATATCTGGGTACTTTTATCTATGCAACTAGGAGGATATCTTGGCCTGCTAGAAATCTAAAAGGAAACATTTTGTCAGCAGCTTGTCAGCAGACTCAATTTGATTTTAAATTTGGTAGATTCTCGGCTTTTCCATTAATGAAACTGTACGGAGAAACACTTCTCCCCAAGTTGATTTTTCTGACACAGAGCTATGATGAAGGTGTCCCTTGGGCAAAGCTGGAAGCAATAATGTGGAGGAAGTTGTTGCACCTCCGTAAATGGGTCTCATTGGTGGTTATCTTGTATGAACTGGGTCAAATACCACTACAGATGTTTATCGACTAGTGGGCTTTACAAACATATGTCAACATAGTTTCTCCTCCACCTGCATCCTGCGTTGTGTATTTGTATTCAATGATAGATAAAGGGACTTGTAGGGTCCTTGATAATAGGGTTCGATTTTGTACAGAGCTGCTTGTAAAAATTGATTCTTCAACCTGTAAACATTGATTCTTCAACCTGTAAACATTGATTCTTCAACCTAGAATTTGTGTAGTAATACCAACAAGGTAAAACTAAAGTTGTCTATATATGTATGGATCCAGTTTAGGTCAGATCTTTTAGCGTATTGTTCTTTAAATGACCATTTTAATCAGTCAATACAAATGTTGAACATGTTGGCTCCACCTCTAAGGAAACACCCCTCAAGAATGTTTGATTCATAATTTTGAGACTGAAGTTAAATATGTTCCCGTTCATGGAGGTGGTGGGGATTAGGAGGAATTTTCCAAGGGGCATGAGATTATGTCGATATTGCTCTCAGGATGATGAATCCTGAAAACATCTATGTATATCTTGCATGGGAATCGAGTTCCCTTTGGAAGGAAAAACCTGCAACTATTGTTAGTGCTTCGGATGCGGACCTCTGGATTAGGATTTTAAATGCTAATGACATTTCGGTTTTATTAAAGTTTTTTTAGAATTTTTGAAAGTGGTTTTAGATATTTAAAATGTGTTGGGATAGGATCGTTGTATTATTTTTGTGTTAAATGTGTGTATGAAGATATATGTCAAAAGAGCTCAGGGAAGAACATGGCTCCACCTCACTGATGGATGAGGTTGAAACATGTGTCTGGGGTTGCTTTTGGTACTCTTGTTCAAAGGAGGATTGACAGAGCATTTTGGTGATGGACTACTCAAGTGGGCGGGACAAAGACTGATATGCAAATTGAAATTTCTCCTTTGTAAAAGGTGCAGTGAGCTTAAACATGAGGCTGTGGCTCTGAGTGGGTACATTCCCACATAACAGGTTATCATGCCGTGTCCTTCCTGCAGAGGGGCGCCATTACCTCTTTTTGTATGAAGCTATATTTGGCAGTATGTCATGTGTGAAAAGGTCAGTTTATATTTAGTTTACAGGTGAATTGTTTATGTTTGTAATTCTTGATCTATGCCAAATCCATCTTTCTTGGGCACACTGCTGTGATTTTCTGTATCAAATTATCCCTTGCCTGTACACATTCAGAACGTGTTCCTATATCTTCAATGAGCTAACCACTTTGTTGAGTTAAACATTGGCATGTCTTAGTAGGCATTGTGACCCCCTCATGAGCTGATTCACATCAGCCCATTAAGGGTTACAGAGTTGACTGATGGATCCCAGCTCATCAATTCCTTTCTGCATTTTTTCTCTGATATTTGGAAAGCTTTAGACAACATTTTACAATCCCATGGTGTCTAGCAGCATGCACAATTACCACATTAAAAGTATAAGTTGCACCAAGGCCTGTCAATCTCTGCAAGTGTGCACCTGTTGCACTGTACACTTTGCGTGTATGAGTGTATGAGAGTGTTATTATGAACGTAGGCATGCTGCTTGCTTGATGAGAGTCTGAGAAAAAATGATATATAGGTTGTTATTGATGCCACACCATGCATAGAAGACCAGCAAAAAACAATTGTGGGCAGATTTCTTTTTACTTTGGAACCATAAAAGTGGTTGCCTGTATTTTATTTAGTCCACACAAACCATTCCTTCTCCAGCTTGTATGCCCTATTGTGTTATGCATGTCTGGAGAGGATTTATAAAGCACTAACCTAGCTGGGAAGCTGTGGAGCTCTGTACGAAGGGGGCACGCCCAGAGTTACAAATAGAGTCCAGCATAGGAGCTGGGCTGCATATGGAGTGCAGGGAAGAGTGGGAACTGCAGAGGGGCAACATTGGGTTTAAATTGAGAGATCAGTGATTGTTCAGATGTTCTTTGAAGAGTAGGATGGGGCTATCTTATTTGATAACAGACTACATGTAGCATGTTTTGCTACGTCCACGCATCTGTGCCTATAAGAACTGAGGCACGTTCCCTCTGGAGCAAAGCCCTTTCAGGACAATGTTGCAGTGTTGAGCAATGCAGGTGCTCAAGAGACACTGCCTGACGACACGTAGCATGCTTCGCTACGTCCACGCTTCCACGCCTATCAGAACTTAGGCAGAACAAGGCCACAGTGTTGAGCAAAGCAGGTGTTTGGCAATCAAGGGGATTCCGCGTAGACAGTGAATTTGGACGACTCACCCTCCTGTCTGCGGCCACCAGGTAAGAAGTTGCAGGGAGAGGTTAGCTTGCTTTACTCAATGCAACCCCCTGACCTGATACCCCTTCTCACTCTTGCACTTGTATTCTTGTTTCCCCTGTGACTTATCTCTGCCCCACGTCCCCCTGCTCTCTATGCTCCCTCACAATCCCTGATCTCGTGCGCTCACTCGCACCCTAGGCCATGCATGCTCCCTCTCATCTCGGGCGTGTGCGTTCCCTTTCAATCCCCAATCACGTGCACTCAGTCGAACCCTAGGTCACGCGGGCTCCCTCTCATTTTAGGCCGCATGCATTTCATTGCAAACCCTGATCGCCTGTGCTCATTCGCACCCTAGGCCGTGTGTGCTCCCTCTCTTCTTAGTCAGCATGCGTTCCCTTGAAATCCTTGATTGCGAGCGCTCCCTCGCAGTCTATGCTGTGTGTACACCCTCGCATTCCTTGAGTGCGTGTGTGATCACTCACATGCTAGGTCGTATGTGCACCCTTAAATCCTTGATTGTGTGCTCTCCCTCATAACTCTAGGCCTTCTTCTCCACTCAGCTGCGCGCCCTCTACATCCCCTGCGGGCCCTCTCCTTCCCCTTTTCCAAACCCCCTTTCCCTGACCTATTGTGTACTTCTGTGTTTTTGTTCTCCATGGCTGTTGCATTCTTTTTCATCTAGGTTCCTTTGCTAGACTGTTCTGCCTCTCTGGAATTGTTACTATCCGTGGTTGCTTGCTTACATCATACTGCCTGCTTCATTGCTGTTCATCCTTTCTTCTTGGTTCCCTGGTCGATTGTTCTGTTTTTGCATTTCTGTTTCACCTGGCTGTTTGCTTACATTTTATTGCCAGCATCCCTGCTGTGTCCATTCTTTACTTCTAGGTTCCATCAGGAACTGACTTGTCTATATATTGCATCTGAGTTTCGGTCACTGTTCTGTCCATTGTATTGTCCCTCCTCCTTCTGTGCCCCACCGTACTATTGTTTCCCCCCACCTGCCTGCCCCTTAGCTCACCCCCTTCCACTGCCTCTCTCCACCCACTCTGCCCTCCCCACCCTCTATGGTGCTCTGTGTCTCTCCTATCTTCTCTAACTGCGTTTCTATTGACTAGTCTATCCTTCTCACTAGGTCTGGTAGGAAGATGTTCAAAAGGGATATCCTGGTTTCTAACCCAGGCCTCCTTATCACTGATACCTACACCAGTGCTTCCTCCATACAGACCCTTAATGACATCCTCTTTTTCGTTCCCTCTCCAGGCTTATAGACTGCCGATATGGTCTCTGTTCTATCTCCTTTTTCCTCTTCACCAATTAATGGTGGCACCCGATGGAAGTTCCTCCTGGCTCCCTTCCACTCCACCAAGACCATCATTAATGTTTACCTAAACTGCACCATCTTGGTCCAAGGCCATCAAGCCAACCTCCTCCTTTTTGATAGTTGCTTCCTGCACCTTATCAACTTCCTTTCTTCTCCTTCTGTCTCTTCTTTCTCCTCTGTTACTCCTCTTCCTCCTCCATCCTCTGCCACCTCTAAGGCTGCCTCTGCTGTTTCTCCAGCCAGTGTGCTGTCTCCTTCTTCTGCAACCACCTGGCAAGCACCTCCTCCTCCTTGGCTATTGTGCCCTCTCTTCCTTCGTATTCTGCCCATCCTAGGGCGCCTTCAACACTGCCTCAGGGCGTACATCTGACCTGTACCCTCCATGGGAGTCCTTCAAAGGGGGCAAACTACTCCACATTGCCACTCTCAACTCTCGCTCATCTGTCAAACACTCCTCTCGCTGACATCTGCCGTCTCCTAAGAGTACTTGATTTGAATGTTCTCGGTCTGACCGAGACATGGTTCACGGTCCACTCTGTCACAACTTTTTAACACTCTCCTTCCTGATGGCTACAAGATGGTCTCTATGCCCAGAAGCAACTGTCCCGGTGGGGGTGCAGCCTTGATCTTCCCGGAGTGGATCCCTGCTTCTATCATTCCTATGCAGCACTGCTCCTCCTTTAAATGCCTGGTCTGCAGGTTCTCTTTCTCCTGGCCTTTCTCTCACTGTGGCCACTATCTACTGACCACCAGGGTAGCTATCCTCCTCCCTCTCTCAGTGAGTGGATCTCTCCTCCTCCCTCCTTGCCTCTACCTCTCAACTTCTCCACCTCAGAGACCTTAACATACACTTGGATGATACCTGTCCTTCTGCAGTACTCTTTTGCAAGCTTTCTGGCTCCCTCTCTCTCTCTCTCTCTCTTTCTATTTTTCCCTTTGGCCCGACTCACTCTGCAGGGCACACCCTGGATGTTCTGATCTCCTCAGACCTCCCTCTCTCCAACCCTCTTACCACTCCTCTCTCCTGGAGTGACCACTTTCTCCTTTCCACCCATCTCTCTCTCTCTCTCTCTCTACCCCTCAGGCAAAGCTGTCTCCAGAACTGCCACCTACCTTCTTGGTCATTCGGCCCATGAAGTGTGTGTCAGTGGAGGCTTTCACTGCTACTTTCTCTCCACCTTCTGCACCTTTGTCTGACTCACACCCTGACACAGCCCTTTCCAACCTACATCTTTCTATCTCTGACACTATTGATGTACTTGCCCCTGTCATGAGGATCCGCTTGAAGCCCACATCAAAGTGCAACTCCTGGTACGGCTCCGACCTGATCACCCTTAATTGCAAATGCACGGTGGCAGAGAAGAAGTGTAGGGCAACAGGTGCCGCCTCTGAAAAACTGGCCTGCCGACTTGCTCCAAAGGCTGTACAGTCTCTCTGTTCTCACCAAGAAGAGAGCTCACATCCAAGCCTTCATTCCTGCGGCATCTAACAACTCAGCCAAACTCTTCAAAATGTGCAAGGAGCTAATCCTGCTGCAGTCTGTACCTCTCCTGTTCACTCCCAGGCCCTCTGTACAGTCTTGGCTTCTCATCTAATCAGTAAGACTCAGGACATCCTGCCCACACACTCTCCCTCTTCTTCCTCCTCCTCCACTTCTGGCCTTCTTAAGGCCGCCGCTCCTTCTCCCTTCTCTGCCTTTCCACTGTTCACCCTTGACATTTCTAGAGAAGTGAAAGTCTCATCAAAACAGGTACTTCCTGGTTCTTCCAGAACCATCAAGGACCACATTGAGACCCTTGCTCCAGCGTTGGCCGATTTCTACAACCACTCTTTTGCCACTGGAACATTCCCCTCCTCCCTGAAGCACTCCCTTGTGCAACCCCTCTTACAGAAGCCCTCTGCCAATCCTTCCTCACTGGATGGCTATCGCCCGATCTCTATCACTCCTTTCCTGGGCAAACTCCTGGAAAAGCTGGCCCTACACTTCACCCGTCCCCGAGGTTTTGGTCTAGTTCTGTCCCTGTGTACAAATGACGGTGTGATGCATTGACTAATAGCAGGGGTCAAGTCCTAAAAAATAAGTGTGGGGACTCACCAACATACCAATTGAATGTGGTGTCCGAAGAAATTAGCATATGAAGGGGCCCTCTGAAAAAAGTGGGGGGACTTCTGAAAAAGTGTCAGGACTCTGTCCACACACGTGTAGCCTCGACTTGAGTGCTGACTACTATTCTTGGGCTTTCCCCCGTCCATTCTTGCCCACATTGCGTATTTGAGGAGGTAGTGGTCTGTTGCCAGTTCATTAAGTTGATTAGATACCTGGGGGGGCTCTCCTTAGGGGTTGTACCTTACTTAGGCCATGCCCCCTAAGGAGAGCCCCCCATTGCCTACGTTTGGGGGTTGCACCCAGACTCTCCTTTTAAACCAAAGAAGGGGCTGGGCGCACCAAAGGTGTGACACCAGGGTGCCCCAGCTCACACACAGCAGGCAGTCCTTCCAGGAACCTGTGGTAGGCAACACTTCAACCACCGGCTCCTTGGATAAAAAGTCACCCTGCTGCAGATTACTATTTTTTCGGAAACAAAACGAGAGCTGGGTAGTGCAGCCCTCCTCCTGTTTCTGAGTACAGAGACATCAAGCAACCCGTGTAGCCAAAGCGCTGCACGGTTACACAGGCTGCTTGCAGGTGGCAGTACTTCCGAAGTGTTGACACCTGCAGGCAGCCTGTGTAACTTCAGCACTTCAGCTACACAGGCAGCCTGACAGGGGTGTTGGCATGACTGGGGCTAGCCTGGGGTGAGCTCCGGCAGGGACCTGTCACAAGAGCCGTTTTTGAAGACTGCTGGGGCCCGGACCCAGCTAGCCCCGGCCCACTTAAAGCCATGTACGTTGCCTTGCTTTTAGAGGCCTACTAAATCACATCCGTTCTTCCTCCTCTTGACTCTCCTGCCTTCCCCTCTCTCTCCAATTCATGACTGCCTTTGATGGCGCAAATCCCTGGTCTCACAGGTAGCTGTCAACTCTGGACGTGAGGAGACCCCAGCTCCAGTGGAAAGAGACGCTCCACTGGGCAAATTGGCCTTTAACAGAGTGCGTTCGACAGCCTTTATTAAGAGACACCAGCTTTCAGCAGAAATAGAAAGAGGGCATAGCAAAGGCTGATAGACAAATGAGGGGTTAACAGCCAGCTCAAGGTGGGCTCAGAGGGTGCAGCCACACAGTGGCACCCACAGGGCACAGTAAATAAGGGTGTATTGCCTCCAGCTCAGTGTCATGTAAATAGTGCCTATTAAATAATCGTGGGGTGATTCTTTACTAGGCTCTTAAACACACCTTACAAAAACAGCAGAGGCTCGGTTCTGTGAACAACAGAGCTGTGCCCTCTGCTGTTTTGTATTAGTGGTGGGAGGGGCGGGGGGGGGGGGACACAGATTTCGCACAGGGCGTCGGCAGATCTGGGGCCGGCACTGGCGGGGACGACGAGAGCACCCAGGGAGAGCCTGTTTGTCAAGACTGCGCCTGCTGTTTTCCGCCGAGAGGGATAAAGCGTGATTTTTCCGCAGTGGCAATTAGTGTGTGCAACTTAACATGCAAATGAACCTGGCGGAGAGGGAGTCTGTGTGGATTTTAGGCCATTTTAGGCTGTTAACTACTCACTTAGCAGGGACGTGCTTCATTGTGCGGCAAATGAGAGCTTGGAAAGCGTTTTTTACTTGCCTCGCCGTCCTCATCCTACATGTCCAGGGTGCACTCAAATACCCCGGCGCAGTTGAACACACTACCACAGTGGGGCAATTTGACACCGCGGAACAAGCATTCCTCACACAAGTGCATACACAGAAAAAGATAGACCAAAAAATAAAGCCTGCAGCAGATTTTCAGAATGCACAGGGCTTTCCTGTCCAAGTGCCCTGGGGTGCCGAGCACCCCCTTCTCTCCCCGGAAACTGCAGCAGTGTTGCCCCTCACACATTCCGGGCAGACCGCCAGTTAAAGCATCATTGGCAGTATTGCAAGAATATTACAGAGTATTAGCACATGTGCTCACAGCCTTATAGACAGGGCTATAATTGGGCCGGGGCTAGCCAGGACAGAGCCCTGTCAATTGTGTCTGAGGCTCCTCAATGTCTCCTGCTAACCCCAGCCTACTAGAAGACAAGTTTTGTTTTTCTTTTTCTAAAGCCTGAAGCTCTCACATATAGGCAAGAGCTTAAGGCTTTAGAAAAAAAAAGCCTTTCCGTCCTTTTCATTGCGGCACCGACGCCCTGCAAGGCACCCCTTTCATTAGAAATGGAAGGATCATCACTGTCGCACCCCAGTTGTGAGGATGTTGATTGATGTAAAGTGGTGCCTGGCAGGGGGTTGGTACCACAGTTAGGCCGCAACACTTACCTGAGTTGAATGCCTCCTGTTAGGCCACGCCCCTTTTGCACAATTGAGCTGGAGCTCTTACGGGGGCAGGGACTAACAGGCGCCATTTGGCTGAAGCAAGGGTTGCCTCTTATTTTTGGAGCCGGCTCCCTGCCAGCGCACACCAATTTTCAGCCACGCCCCTCTAAGTGCCCCGGCTCGATTTGGCAGGCCAATTAAACCACTGCATATAGTCCAAGGGGAGGGATCATTATCACTTGGGATAACGACCCATGACCAATTTAAGGCCCAATGGACATGTCTCGGGCCATAACTTGTGGGTGACTCACTATCCGGCGATAAAGACCCCTCCCTCAGTCTATGCACCTTTTTTGTTTGCACCGGTGCAAGTAGGGTTAGCATGAGGGCAATGTTTCTGTAATACAGCTCGAGAGTCATCTCTTCTAAACCCAAATTTCTGTTGTAAATGTGGGCTATTAGGTGGTTCTTGCGCCACCTATATGCCAGAATTAATGCATTGAACCACAGATAGGGAGAAATGGGATATGAGGAGGGACACGCAGGTTGCATATGTTGTTTGCCTATTTCTATTTCATATATTTATAGAGCGCCAAAGCCCATATGCATTGAGGCGCTACATAGAACAGAGACAAAAGGACAAGTCGAGACAGGCTACAGCAAAGGATGGTCAGGGCCTTGCATAGGCGAACAATCTAGTTTTCAAGATCTTTCTGAAGACAAGATGATTTCCTTCCTTCCTTAGAGACTCAGGGAGCTCATTCCAGGCCTGTGCCATCAGGGTGGGAAAAGAACGGTCATTCCCCCAGGTTCTCTTGAACCGGTAGATCCTTAGACTTCAGGCATGGTATGATCGCAGGCTTCTGCCTGGTTTGTAAAACTCCAGTTTCTCCATTAGATAATTTGGAGCAGCCCTGGATAGGCACTCATGACCCTGCGTCAGTATCTTAAATTGAACTCTGGCTGCCACGGGGAGCCAATGAAGCTCCCTGCGTGCCTTAGATACCGGGTCTTTATGTGCAATATTGCATATTTACGTATTTGTTTATTTATTTATTTCCTTTGTATAGCGCGTAAAAACATCCCTTGGGCATTGTGGTGCTGTTACTTGAAGGGAAACTTAGTTACAGGGATGGTACAAGTGGGTTATGAATTTACATGTCTGTACATTGATACATATGTGCACAAAATATGAATACATGTTATGCGCACTGCATCATTTTGAAGCTTCTGAATCTTATTCATGCATTCCTTGCTTGCTCCCCCTAGCAAGGAGTTACAATAGTCGAGCCGCAGCAGAATAATTGTTCGAACAGACTTTTCACCAACTTTTCACGGTTTTTCTTCGAGGTCATCATGCAGGTCTGTCTCTGGAGTCTTAAATAATAGAGTTCTTGACTATGTAGTTCACATGGGCGTCTGCGTTGAGCGTGGCATACATAAAGGTGCCAAGAGTTTTAACCTTACTGGCCATGGGAACAAGGCCTCCATCAATACGGAAGTTCACGTATTCCCATCCCAGGCCATCATGGGTATGCTTTGACCCATACAGCATGAGCTTTGTTTTACTGGCATTTAAACACAACCAGTTAGAAGACATCCAACGTGTGATGAGTGTATAGACTTTGTTTAGCTTTCCTTGATCTGCATAATCTCCACTGAGTTCCATGGAGAGCTGAAAATCATCTGCATAATTGGTGAAGAATAGCCCCAATCTCTCTATTTCCTCACCCATTGGTTGAATTTAGACATTGAAGAGAGATGGGGATCAGCATGCCCCTTGCGCGACACCAAACAGAATGTGTTCCGAGTCAGAGGAGGCATCTCCCAATGGATCCTAGAATTTCGACCACAAAGAAATGATTCCATCCATGTCGGAGCTCCTCTTGAGAAGTCCCCAATCTCAAAAGTAGACAGAGAAGAGACGTAGTGATAAGTCAAGGGGCACTACCATGTCCCTAATATCAGTCAGCCTGTAAAACAGTCTTCTGGGGTCTAGGAGGTCGAAAGCTGCTGATAGGTCTAGGAGAATCAGCAGTCCGGAGCCACTCTGTTCTAGGGCCAAAAGCATATGGGCTTGAGGATCTAAGAGCGCAATTTCATGGCCCATGGGAGCGCCGAAAGCCAGACTGTTTCTGATGAAGAAGTCCTGAAACGTCCACATGCGATTGCATTTGCATAGTGACCACTTTATCAATTATCAATTATAAGTATTCGTTATATTCGTCATAGGCCTCAGATTAGAAGGGTCCTTCCGATCCAGCACTTGTTTCTTTAAAAGAGGGGTGACCACATCTTTAAAGTTGTAGGAACAAAACAATGTGCGAAGGAGGCATTAACAAATGGTGCAAACATTTCATGATGTTCTAAGATAAATTTAGAAGGTAACGGGTCTCCAGGACAGCTGTTGGGGTGCATATCCCTCATGTATCAACAGTCTCTGTATCTGTAACTGCCGAGAAATTAAACTGGGGTAGGAGGTCTGTAGCTTTTTGCTCTCTTCTTCCCATGGTATCTGGGATATCAGGATAGTTCAATTGGTCCGGATCCTTACGTATTCTGACCCGTACTGATTCAACTTCATCTGCAAATGCCTTTTGAACCCTAATATAATCGTCTTTATCCGGTTTGCTGCTGTGATTCAGGGTCTTTCCCAAGTCTTGAATAGTTTATAAAGCTCTTTAGTTTCATTATTTGCTTCAGTAAATAATGCCCAACCTTTGATTGTCCGTGACCATGCTAATCCCTATGGCCATTCCCACCCAGTTCTTGCCCCTCCCCGCACCGAACACCGCCTATTTTATGGAGCTCGCTTTAATGAAGTCTTACCATCAAACTTTGGTCCTGAAGTGCCTGCCAGTGTTTTCTGAAAGCAGTCTTCTGAGAGTTAATTACTTATTAGGATCTGTTAATTAGCTAATGGTGTAATAGAATCATCTTAACCAAGTCTGCCTTCAGGAACTCTATATATAGGCACTATGTGTGTCCTTCACTGAAGTCCTGTTAAAAACAAGCATTGGCAAAGTCAACAGTTTGGGCATGTGTATAAAGATCAGGCATTTGTCTGGCTCTGCTAATAGAGGCACAGATACTTTTGTTTATTTATGTTTTATTTATTTATTTATTTATACCGTGCGAACAGCCTGCAGGCATCAGGTCGCCACAAAAACACTCAAAGACAACAACAAGACGGGACAAATGCAAGAGTTCACTAACTCCTCATTGGGAATTTGTGGTCAGGGGCACAGGAGACCATAGCATTATCTGAACAGATACATTTTCAATGCTTTTTTGAATGACCGTAAATTGGGGAAAGATTGAATGGCAACCGGTAGGTAATGTGTTCCAGAACAAAGTTGAAATGACTGGGGAGGACCTACCAAGACCCCTGGATCTTGGGAACCTCACTCCTTACTTGTGCTTACCATTTTTGGAGCTGCTACCATCAATAGCCAGTTCATTTCACTGGTGCATTACCTGGCAAGTTCCTTTCCCACACCTACACAAAACCCTAAACTGATGACATTGCCAATGCGTGTTTCAAAGTGGGATGGGCAATTGAGGGGAAACCCATATTGTGCAGACCAGAGAAGTGGCTGAATCAATTGAAGGAGCATTAGTAACTAAGGGACCTTTAAAGGGGTGTGGCTTTTTTAACTAAAGCTGTGGACAAGCAACCACTACGTAGATTCTCGAAGTACCAAATATACATGAAACGCAAGTGAGAACAATCAAAACAAGGTTTTATTTAAAATAAATCAGTGGTCGATAAAAATATCAAAAAAAGAAATATAAAAATAAACATCAGAGATGTGATTGCAGGGTACAAGATAGCTCATGACGTTAAAGCACATGCCACAGATGTATGCATCTCACAGATCACAGTTTCCCATGTGAGCAAACTCAAGGGGTAAAAGTTGTGTTAATATGTCACTCAGGGTGTAGCCTGCAGGGCAGAGCTGTTCCCGCCAGAAAGAGCTCTGGTCCCATTTTAAATAATGAAGACAAACTGACGAGTATGCTCGTCCTTTTTGCATTGATTTACATAATAGCCTGGCACTTGAGGGGTTAAAAAAATGAAATAGCACTTTCCTTTCATCAGGACTCTGCGCTCAAGGCGAGGTTCGGTGCATGGAATGGGCGCTGTTTGTGTGTCCATGGCTCTGGGCTTTCGAGGTTAAGCCCTGGCAAGACAAAGGCAGCGTGTCAGGAGAAAAGCGGGTGCCCAGCTCATGGTGAGAGGCCCCCAGCAAAAGGGAGGAATATAAAACAATGCCAAGGGTCCTGGCTCGCACTGCTACAGCCAACGCATCAACAAGATAACACAGTGACATATGGGGAAACTTTACACGAGAGGCGAAACACAGCTTAATTACGGGATATTAAGTTTAATCCTCTGACAGCATCTGTAGGATAATGTGGTGTTATTGCCAAAACGCTTTACATGGAACATATTTACATCCAGGCCAGGCCCGAACCAAAAACACAAACTGATGGCCTGGCCCAGTTTTTCTGGTCAAAGTTGGCCACTTTCTTGGCAAGTTTTGGCCAGTTAGATAATTCCCTCTGCGGCTAGTAGTGTTGACCAGTGTTGCTGAATAAATATACTTTAAAATTCACAATTTGTATCACACTTTATCCAAAAAAAACTCCCCCTTTGTTAATATTGCAACATTATCACAAAAATAACTAATAGCCATTTGCAACTGTGGGTCCCTTTTTCATTGTTGCCCAAGACAATGGTATGGCCCAGTCCGACCCTGATACCCCCCAACCAAAGTATGGACCTCTGAACAATGAATGGCTGAGTTGGCATTGCTAAGCTACGAACCAGCAACCTACAGATCACACACACATTGCCATCAGTGACTAACTTGCTGAGCTACCTCACGCGCTATATCACTCTGGCTTAATAAATACGAGGACGATTCTATCTGAAAGATTGTGTTTCTTTCCCCACCTTCCTTAGTTGTGTTCTTCTCTCTCAACCTGTTCAGGGAAGAGCGCCGCCCCACCGTACCCACGTTAGCAGTGCTGTAATGCAGTGTATTTGTGTTCGTATGCTTAGTTTGCTTCAATAAATATCATACATGCAATTGGCATTGAGGACCGCCCCCAACATGTCCCATCGTCGTGTATCTCATATGGGTGGGGGAAGGGGGCCGCTCAATCATTTTTTAGGTCATAAGGTGAATATCGATTTGAACAGAATAGGAATTTGGCTCCACCCACAACCAGCTCGGCACAAAATACCAGGCAAATCACTGGGCAGGAGTGTGAACAGCAACCCCCGCCTCGTGCCTCTGCCTCGCTGGTGGTCCTTGCTGAGGAGCAGCTGCTTCTCTTGGCACAGCGAGGGGGTGGGGGGCACATCTGGCTTCCCCTACACGAGTGTCAAGTTGATTACATCATATTTTGGGGATCAGGACTTTCATTCTGGTAGAAGGAATGCATGCAAAACGGGCTCAAGGGCTCCAGAGGGAGCAGTACACAGGCTCAGCATAGTTGCCAACATGACCCGTTCCAATCAGTAAGTGCGTCAAGTCCTGTTTTGTTTCTATGCATTCTGGGACTTGTGGTCTGAGTTTTATAATGCGTAAAGTGGGACCACGGCTGCACCGTGAAGAAACATGTCAGCGGCAAATGCTTTTCTGTGTGGCCTGCATGTTAGCATCCACTGTGTGGAAGTGTGGGCCAGGGACAAGACATTCGTTTTGAGGGATGCAGCTGTTACAAGCACGTACGTAGGATCGCGTGCACAGCGCAGAGTGCACACTCGCCTCTTGGAGCTAGACACTAATGACAGACTAAAGGCACCATTTCAGGACGAGGCGTGAACAGTAATTGTTGGGCTTTAAAGTGGTGGTAAAACATTGCATCATTTAACACCCCAAACTACCAAGTCACACTTGCCAACATGACCCGTTCCAATCTGTAGGTGCTTATCCAGTCCTGCTTTTTTTCTTTGCATTCTGGGACTTGGAATAGTTCATGTCGGCAAGTATGCAGGCTCAGAAAGGGGGCAGCACAGTGACTTTAAAGGAGGCGGTACCCTAACGTAAAAAGTGAACGTCGCCCAGGCTCAAGAGTGTGACATCCCATGAGCTCAGTAAGTGGACTACTTACAGTCTGGATGGTGAGGAGCTAGCACTTACATTTCGGAAGCAGGCACAGGGTTAAACCTTGACACTGACACATTAAACGCAGGACCATACACCAGACCTGCCTACATTCGAAATTCTTTTTGTTGAAATGTTTTGTTTATTTGTGTTTTTCAGTTTAACAAAATAAACTTTTACAGCGGTATAATCAAGGTAACACATGTCAGATATACAAAAGTTGCTCTGTAGTTAAAAATCTTATAAAGAACAAAGATTAAAAAAAATATAGCAAAAAGAGGAAACCAGTAATATACAAGCACAAGATTCTCACGTTCGCTACTAGTAGCAGTCTCCTTGCTCAACGCCCTCATCTGAAGTAGGCAGAATCGACGAAAAGCCGCGCCTTCCATTCCCTAAGTTACTAACTCATCCTGGCGGTGGCTTGCACCGACGAGGACACCGTCCTCCACACATTTTTCTCCTTCTTGTACAATCTCACATTATTCTGCGAATATTTTTTCCAGGAATTTCCTAAGAGCCTAAAAGTATGCTCTCATTAGATGGATACTCTAGCCTCCACCTTAGAGAGTGGCTCACAGACTGCGTTATAGAGTGGCGTACGGTGCCAGGTAGCTCATTCTCAAATTCTAAAAATGTGGCCAATCCGGCGTTAGATGGTAGAGGGATTCCAAAGATATCTGCCCACATGCACGACACCCACATATTTCCTTAGGAATTTCAAGTTTGGGTCCGATCAGTGCCATTGTCGGAAGAGCATTCAAACAGCATTCTTCCCGAAAATCCCCATACTTTAAACAGGGATTTTCGGTCAGAAAGGCCCGCAAATGTGCATTTTACACGCAAATAATTCCCTGAATCAGGCTGAGAGATCTCTGTATTTTGATGAAGGGAGTTTTAGCACATAGGATCTTGGGAAAACCCCAGGCGAACTCTCAGGTAGAATGTGTTTAAATAGTTTTAATCTTTTCAGATCGTCAGTATTCATGGCTATGTCCCATTACCTCATCTTCTATTTTTTGACATAATCAGAGTCCAACTCCCAATTAGTTCTTGGAAGTTGTTTCACCGTTTCTGAAATTTTGGTAGGAATGAGATTGGGGCAGCTCTATTTTGCAAGTGATCACAAAGATAGGATCCCAAAGTCATAGGGCCTCATTACACGAATGGCAGTAAGGATTTACCGCTACCGGTAAAATAACGGTACCGGTAAATCCTTACCGCCTTACTACGAGGTCCGTTTGCGGGTTCGGGGATTTAACGCCTGCTTTTTGCAGGCGTTAAAAACCAACCCGCAAAGGGACCCAGGGAGCTAATTGCGGTACCGCAATTTGCGGTACCGTAATTAGCGCCTTCCCCATTCCCATTGAGCCCCATGGGGCAAAAATGAGAATGGGGAAGGGCAATGGTGGAAGGGGGAATTACCGCCCCGCCAACCTTGGAATGGGGCGGTAATTCCCCTTTCCGCCAAGGCGGTGCCGGTATTTTACCGGCATGAACCATGGCACTAGTAGCGCCATGGTTCTCCGCCATCCGTGTAATGAGGCCTATAGTTTCCGATTTGAAATTCGAAAACCCTGAGATGTCTGCTGCGTGAGGTGCCCCCACTCCTTGCAGCACAGATACGTCGCTCCCTCGTCATACCCTCCAATTTCTTTCCACATGGATACAATAAAGTATTCCTGTTTTGTTAGTTAAAAACAATGGCACAAATGTGTTCTATTTAAATATTCATTTATACGGGGCAAGAACAGGATTTACACATTTTCAGTAAAATCTGTAGCTAAGGCACAGTGAGAAAACCTGAGTTGCCCAGGATCAAACACTCGGGCACGTGATTTGGGGGTCGCCAGGGGTCGCAGTTGTGACCCCTGCGGTCTCCCATGGTACCCCTAGAAAAAATATATACATTTAAAAAAAATCTTTTTGTTGTTTAACTTTTTTTTTCCTTTTTTTTAAATGTAAACTCCTGGGCTGTGGCCAGTGTCATGTGGCTCTTTATTTTTGGAGTGGCTGGCTTTCTTGATCAGGCCTCTAAAAAAAACGGGGTTCCACAAGTGTATCACTTTGAGCAGTGACTCTAAATAAGAAAGAATAGGAATAAGACAATGTTTTCTTTCTGGAATTCTAGCCAATAATTGGCAGACTCATAAAGGTTTATTTCCAGGCACACTTCAGGTGGTGAGTCATTGATTTAGCCTGTTTGTAAACACTTCAACTCAGCCTTTCACCCTTCTGAGGTCGATACATGAGAACCAACACAGTTTGGGTAAGATTGTATGTATAAGCGCTTAAGCGTAAATGCTATATAATAACACATTATCATTTGGCCTTGAACGTATGCTTGCCTTTACAGTAATATGGTCCTATACACAAAGATATTAACGATACATATGGTGATCTATTCTTCTATGAAATGTATGTAACATTATAGTGATATTGCAACCATATTTGTCCTAGTGTACTTAGTAACAATATGTGATGTCCCTGTTTTGTCAAGGGGTGAAAGGTCTTGTTCCATCGCTTCTTGTGATGTGACTTTGAGGTGTGTGGGGGGGGTATGTGATGTCAAAGGTCAAAGGTCATTCATGTGATGTCACTTCCGCTACCCCTGGCATTTTCGGTGAAATGATGTCCCTGCAAAAACTTCAGCAAAGTGATGACAGGATTTGAGAGCCGTCTGCAGTTTGAGCACATCACCGCTTATCTTCTCAAATGCATCTGGTAGAAATGTGTGCTAATGTTTGGCTTTTAAGAAGTGTATGTTTTATACAAATTACTAGCAGAATACAAATCATAATAAAACAGCAATGCAAATAGAAATCTTTATAGACATATGTTTAACCAAAACAGTATCATTGTATCCTCCCTGCCCCAAAGAGGTATACAAGTTTCAGAATGCAAACTAATGCAAACATAAAAAAATGACGTTTACGTTTTGGATATTTGCTCTCAACACTCAAAGCCCCCAACCAAGGATACTGTGATAGGTTTGCCTGCTAATATGTTAACCCAGGCATCCTTATTTGTGTATGTTGTGAGGAAAATGTTAAATTCTGCATAAATGCAAACCCTCCTTTGTGTGTCAGAGTAACAAGGCATAAAGGGAATGACAGGTTGCATGTGTTTGCCTTCCAGTAAAGCCCAGACTTGGGTATTTATGTGCAAATGACCTTGCCGTTCTGATGCACAATAGCAACGGCCACCTCAGTTCGTATCACTGGCCATTGAGACAGAGGCGGTCATTGTTTCCGTGTCCGCAGTGGGAGGCCTGGGGACTTTCCCAGCCTTGTATAGCCTGTCGAAGGAAGCCACTGCACATTTGATTTCAGCACTGCCATCCGGAGGTCTCATGCTCTTCTCTGGGACCCGGAGAAGATCATGAAAACCCAGAGTCTCCAGGAAAACCCCGCAGCATAGGCAGGTCCGGCATTGAAGGTGCTCGGGAACGCCAGCTGCAGACGCAGTGTTCGGCGGAAAGTCTAGCATTCACACAGGTTTGCAAATAGCATAATAGCGTGAGAACGAGCTCTGGGCTTTTCAGACAGGGCCAGAACCAAGATGGCAAGGGTGCCTTTGGAAGGGGGGGGGGGCATATTGAGTTTTCTACTCCCCCTACACCCCTCCGTGCAGCACCTGATTCTCGTGCCTTGCATTCAATCTACCTCTCTTGCCACTAGTGTGCTTAGGGCAGGGGTGGACGTGGAAAAAAAAGAACTAGTGGTACTGTGGCTGCATCCAATGAGAAGGGAGTGGGTTTGGGAGGGGGAGGCTGGGATGTGCTGAACACAAATATTATCTTATAGAGTTTACTTACAAAAAATACAAATTGCATAATAAACCCACATGACAGTATGTAAATGCTTATAACAACATGTTAAACCAAAAGAATATAATTGTGGCTTTAATTGTCACATTCTGAATGGTAAACTATAAGTCCCAGAATGCCCGATTATGCCAACCTGAAAAATCTTGCTAACCCCACAGTACTTTAAGTTATTTACGGCATATGATAAAAGACGTTGGGGGTCATTACGAGTACGGCGATAAGGGGTTAACAGCGCTGGTAAGGATGCCGGTGCTGTTAACCCCTTACTGCCGCATTACGAGGTTCCCTCGCGGGACCCACTCACATCGTCGGGTCAGACCAGACGTCCTTTGCGGGTCCCGTAAGGGGACCAGGGAGCTAATAACAGACCGTTCTTAGTTCCCTCCCCATTCCCATTGAGCCCTATGGGGGCTCGAATGGGAATGGGGATGGGTATTTTGAATGGGGACTTACCCGGTCCTCCAAGGTTGGAATGACCCATTAAGTCCCCATTCAAAGAACACAGACCCAGACACGAGTTTGGAGGCAGCCATGGCGCTAGTAGCACGATGGCTACCTCCAAACTCGCAATGACTTTCATTGTGTAATAAACAGATGGGCAGATTCGCTGTCACAAACTTCCCGAACATTCATGATGTTGAAAACATTTGATTAGTGACTTACAATTTGTTTGCATGTCAAGATAGTATACATCATGGATATAAACACATCTTTAAATGGCCACTTTGTGGTGCTCTCTTTAGCTATCACAAATTCGTAATGTAACTGGTGCTTTGCTGGCTCTTTGAGTTAGAAATGTTCTGTCATGCATATAAAAATCTCTGCCACTGATGAAAGAAATATGTTTGCAACCTGAGCATCATAATAACATGTAGAGCCACAGAGAGAGAGAGAGAGAAAGAGAGAGAAAGAGAGAGAGAGAGAGAGAGAGAGAGAGAGAGAGAGAGTGTGTGTGTGTGTTTGTGTGCGTGTGTGTGTGTGTGTGTGTGTGTGCGCGCGTGCGCGCGTGTGCGTGTCTGCCTCGCTGTGGCTTGGGAAAATGGCAGTGCTTGGATGTCCAGCCTGAGCTGATTCTTTGACCAGCTCGGGAGAAAATCAAAACATCAAGGACTGCTCCTTGAGCCTTTGAGCTAAAGGTACGCTCTGTAATAATTAAACAAACTGGTACGCAGCAATGATGTATATTAGACCTCCATCTCTGGCTTAGGGCCTACATAGAGCATCTTGTATGGCCGTACAACTTCTGTGCCAAGAGCGTCTTGGGTGCTGATGTGATCCAAGCCCTTTCCAGCCACTGCATCCTCTTGCAACTCTCCTTTGGCGTGCACAGCTCCTCACCCCTAATTTATTTTTCTCCAACAACATCCTAAGAAATGCTCCAACAACAAAATACGTGGGGGCAGTCAACAAAACCCAGGTGGAACCAGGGAAGGGGGATCCAGCAACAAAGTCGTAGCATGAATTTGTTGGGGAATTGTTATGAAGTCAGTGCTGCAAAAGAACAATGAGATAGAGGAGACATGCCAAGGAAAGGATGACCACACCATATGTAATTCCAGGAAGGACAACAGTGCAGGCTCCCACTGCTCCTCCACTTAGACCATTGTCTGGGACAAGCTGCCTAGATAACAGCACAATGCAGGGTTAATTAGACCTGGATATTAGCATGGGGCGATTTGGGGTGGACATGGAGATGGACCCCAGGTCTATGGAGTACATGCAGATGGGTGAAGCATCTATCCTCGCTCTTGTCCCGTTCTCTAGCACTCTAGGGGGCAAAAGCACTGTGGCAATAAGCAATAGTGCATCATATATTCAGACCACAGATCTGGGCCATAAGCTTCCTGTAAATGGCTGACATAGCCGGTGAGGATGTGCTGGGCACAGCTGGATCAGAATCCTCAGGTGTGCTACCCATCGACTCACAGATCTGGGCTATTAGCGCCATGGTTGACGCCGGTATTTTAATGATTGCGCCATGGTGGATGGCAGAATTACCGCCCCATTCCAAGGTTGGTGGGGCGGTAATTCCCCATTCACCATTGGCCCTTCCCTATTCCCATTTTTGCCCCCATAGAGCTCAATGGGAATGGGGAAAGGCAATAATTACGGTACCGCAAATTGCGGTACCGTAATTACCTCCAAGGTCCCTTTGCGGGTCCAATCCTTAACAGCTGGTGAAGACCAGCCGTTAAGGTAGGGACCCGCAAAGGGACCTCGTAATTAGGCGGTAAGGGGTTAACGGCACCACAACCTTTTACGGCGACATTAACCCCTTACCGCCTGGGTCGTAATGAGGCCCATTATTTGGTATTCCTATTCTTTCTTATTTAGGGTCAGTGCTGAAAGTGTTAGACTTGTGGCACTCCTGTTCTTATTTTTCTTCCTTTTTCTAAAGGGACCTGTACAAGAAAGCGAGCCACTCCAGAAGTAAAGAGCCACATGGTGCTGGCCTGCTGGCCACAGCTCAGGATTGCATTACAAAAAAAAAAAAAAAAAACTTTTTTTTTACGATAGAGGTCGCAAGGGAGACCACAGAGGTCGCAAGTTGAACTCAGAGGTCGCACTTGCGACCTCTGGCGACACCTAAATGACGTCCCTGGCAGAAACGTCAGGAACCCTCCAGCCAGACCGCAGGATACATTGGATTAAAGCACCCACTGCACACCTCCATTCAGCCTGCTCGACCCCTTTGAAAGTAATTAACTCTTATGCCCCATGTGCAAAATATCTCTGCAAGGCCACAGACTCGACAGACTCCAGTGCCCTGACTCTAGATGGCGGTCTTCTCCTCACCTCCCTTACCATGCCTGCATGCAACCAACCCTGCCCCGACACGCAATCACCATTGCCCGCATGCACCTCGCCACGGTATGTTCAGCGGGTGTGGTAAGCATAGGTAAATAGTGGAAGAGGTGCCGCCACGGAAGCCGGGTCCTCACTCCTCTCATGCTTCCCCACTTTGAAGCAAGCCGTCCACCCAGATACAGTTATTATTATTATTATTATTATTATTATTATAATATTTATTGAGCGTGACCTAGTGCTCAGAAGCAACGGATCACTTTACAGAGGTGTACAACAGTGCGGATGCATAATGGAGCGCTTTTCAGAGGTAACAACAGAACAGATGCAGATATAGTCAATCCCCAAGTGACCCAGATTAAGATATAAGTAGATATTGGCCTCTGGTGTGGTACGGAGAACTAAAACAGGATGGGACTGACTCCTGATTGGCCCCCATCCCATAGAACAAGTCATTTGGCTTCTGTTTGTTTTAAGTACTGGATCATGGTGATGGCTATTAGAAACTGCCTTTATTTTAAAATGGAAACCTTTTATAGAATTTTTAACCACTGTCACCTCTGATTAACAAACATCCATTTAGTCCCATCTTTGTGCATTATTTGTATCCATCCTTTCCCTCCTTGGTATCTCGGCGGGATAGCTCAAGGGCAACATGCTCACCTTGAAAGCAAAACGGTACAGTGCACCACAGGTTCGATCCCTGGGTCCGCGCTTAGAAACCTCTGGGTATTAAGCGCGTTATAAATTACCTATCATATCATTATCCCACCCATTCTTTTGTATATGTTTGTTATGTCCTGTCTTGTTTGTGATGTATCTTTTAATCCCCTCCTCCCCACATATCAAAATGCTTCGGGTTTATTACCCCCTGTTAGTCCCATAGCCATGCACATTTCCTACTTATCTCAACTGATAATTTTAGATTTTTTCATTGTTAACTCATATGTTCTAATCAGTTGCTGTACTGTATTATTATTCTGTTTTATGCTTTGTATGGTTTTTGTTAACAATAAAAAAACTTCTTAAACAAAAAAAAGAACCTGCCTTTCTTGGTTAGCAGATAGTCGCAATGCTCTGCTGTAGAAGAGACACAGCAACTGCACTACGTCCGGTCTAGACATCTTCCCCCAGCCGGCTTTTCTCCCCTTCCGGCTTCTTCTTTGTACGGCGCCCCTTGGCTTCTCAGCAGAGGCGATGCTAGTGGGGGTTGAGGGGGCTATGGCCCCGGATCTATTAGTTGTAGCCCCGGATAGAAGCTGAGATGCTGCAATCAAAATGCTACCTAGCCCTGAGTCCCGCCAGTCCCGACATTTGGTTAGCCCCTGATCTTTCCCAGACCTAGCACCACCCCTGCTTCCCAGTTAGGGTTGCACTTAGGAATCCTCCGCGTGCAGACATGCACAGAGGCGTGTGCTGTTGTGGAATCAGAAAATACAATATTAAGGCTTTTACACCATGCAAAGAGAAATACACCAACACGGGCTTATAATGATTCCCAAAATCTTTATTGCAATACTAAACAGTTTTCAAAACAAAGTACACAAATAGCTATTTGGCCGTCAGTACATCACAGAGACCACCAGCAGGTTCAATGTGAGCAGTGAACAGGAATTGCTAGCTGGACATCAGCATATTTATACAGTTTCTTCGTAAAGATGTCCTGTCTCCTACAAGTTAATCATGTACTGGGCTAGGGTTCGCACCAGGTTCATTCCTAATTTACATATCTCGTGCATGTGGTTTACTTCTTAATACATTTACTAACAAATACTATTATTCTCTGGGTTCAACTTTACACTCTTTACACATTTGCTTCAAAGCAGGTCAAACAGATGTTTTGCATGTCATGTTTAAATAGCATTATTGTTCTTGTATACTTGTAGGTTAACATCGCCGATTCAAATAATCCCCTGATCCCGAGGTCAACAAAGGACAAGGTCTACATGACCCTAACATTTAGCCTGCTGGCAGGTTGGACATTAACTCGCAGAGGTTGAAGAGGTTAAAGTAAGAACAAGAGCACACAGGTCGGCCATTTTAGGCCACAGGGTGACTTTGCACGATAAGCCAAAATGGCGGCTTTAACCTAAAATGGAGGCTTGATTAACTTAAGGTCAAGACCTTGCGATGCGGATTTCCTCACAAAGCGACTAACAGGGAAGGCCGCAACCCACTTGCTAAATGCACAAATGACGACCAACACGTATTTAAGGATGTTGCAACGTTCCATTTCAATAAAATCAAAGTGGATGACCTCAAACGGAACAGAAGGTGGAGCGATACTTCCTCTGGGAGTGAGGTACCTTTACCTATATTGTGCTGTAAGCAGACCATGCACCCTTGGACAAAGCGCTCCGCAATTTTGAACATTTTCTTATTGGCCCATACACTGTGTAACATTTTAGTCAATTTGCGCGCACAGACATGGGTCGGACCATGAGACATAATGTTAAATAGTTAATTTCACATCCTTACTGTTCATGGCCTGTAAGAATGTGGTTGTATTTTCCCTTGTTCTCTCCCTTGCCTTGAAGCGCTTTGAAACACATCGTGTATAGGTGCTATATAAATAAACCATCATATCATAAACTATCATATCAATGACCATCATTGTAATATAGGTGTCAGGGAGTAACAATTTTCCTTCAACGTTGTCCACCCAACACCCATCCTCATCCAATCTCCCTGCACCCTCGACCCATTTCTTGGTCTCCTCTATAGTAGCATCTGCTTGAATGTCGTTTACAGAATCAATACTTTCACCAAAACTGCAAACATTTACAGTTTCCCTTACAGCATACATTTCTGAACTAAAATCAGTGGCAGTTTGTTTAGCTCTCCGATCAGCGAAAGTATTCCCTTTTCCTATATCATCTGTAACCTTCTGATGTGCTGTACATTTTACAATGGCTAACTGAACAGAGAGTGCGAGCGCTGAAAGTAATCGCACTATTAAAGTGCCGTGCTGTATTTTTGTGCCATGTGAGGTCAAGAAACCTCGTTCTTTCCAAAGTCTACCGAAGTTGTGAACTACCCCAAAGGCATACTGACTGTCGGTATATATATTTACTGTAAGCCCTTCAGAAAGTTCACAAGCTCGAGTTAATGCTATAATTTCTGCGGCCTGCGCGGAATTATGCATGATTCTTTTGGTTTCCACAATCGTGCTCAAGGTAGTGACGGCATAAGCAGCCGTGGATGTGCCATTCAGAAGTTTGAAACAGGAGCCATCACAAAATAGCTCTCATTGTGGGTTATTCAAAGGCGTATCTTTCAAATCGATTCTACCTTTAGTCTCTTGTTCTGTAGTGTAAAGGCAATCGTGTGACGTTTCGTCACCATCAACAGTATCTTGCGGGACAGGTAAAAGTTCAGCCGGATTTAATACACAACACCTCTGAATTTGAATGTGGGGAGCAAACAAGATCAATTTGTATCTTGTCAATCGTGCGGAAGTAAGGTGTTGCGTTTGAGTTCTATTTAATAGAACATCTACAGAGTGAGGTACCATTAGGGTTAACGCATGACCCAGGACCATTCCCTCGCTCTGTTTTACAGACGCAGCAGCAGCAGCGACAGCTCTCAAACATCTCGGCAAAGCGCATGCAACAGGATCACGGACGGATGAGAAATAGCCGTACGGCCTATTCTTCCCTCCATGTTCCTGCGTTAACACAGCCAAAGCACATCCATCACTTTCATGCACATACAACACAAAGGCCTTTTCATAATTTGGAGTAAAACCAGTGCCGAACACAGCGCGGTTTTGAGTAAATCAAATGCTGTCTGGTGTTCCAAAGTCCATGGCAATGGCAAAGAAATGCCCTTCTTTGTCAAAGCCAGCATTGGTTTAATCATTAACGAAAAATTAGGGATCCACAATCTACATTAAGAAGCCATACCTATCAGGGCTCTAACTTCCTTCTGCGTATTTGGGACAGACATGCCAGAAATAGTTTTTATTCGTTCAGGTGTCAACCTTCTCCCCTCCTTTGACAGGGGATAGCCTAAATAGGTGACCTCCTGACAACAATATTGGAATCTTTTGGGTGAAGCTTTATGACCATGTTTTGCTAGATGACAAAGCAACAACATGGTGCCTTCTTTACAGGCACTTTCAGAATCAGCAGCCAAGAGGAGATCATCTACATACTGTAGTAATGTGCAAGTAGTAGGCAACTCGAGAGTATCGAGTTGCTCTTTCAATGCTCTACTATAAATACTTGGACTCTCAGTGTACCCTTGTGGTGCACGAGTGAATGTGAACGAGCGTCCACCTAGGGTAAACGTGAACAAATACCTACTATCCTTGTGTATAGGAATACTGAAAAACGCATTTTTGAGGCCAACAACGCTAAAGTGAGTGGCAGAAGCCAGAATTGTAGTTACATCAGGTACAATGGGAAATTGAGGAGCCACAATTTTGTTAATAGCACGCAAATCAATTATAAACCGAAAAGGAATCGCATTATCACCTTTTTTGTACACCGGCAAAATCGGGCTGTTACACAAACTACCTGTAATTTCCTCAATTACTCCACAATGTACTAAATCAGAAACTATACGTTTCAAAGCCTGTTCGCCTTCAACTGAAATCTTATATTGTGGAATGCGAGGCAGTTTTACTCCATGTTTCAGAATAATTTTAACAGGTTCAATTTGAAGAATGCCCACATCATTATCATCAATTGCCCATAAGCATTCCGGAATATTACTGAATTCTGGCGGTAAAGGTCGAGTCAAAAACTGAGAGGCGAGTGATTGCTGAGGTGAAATTGTTAACCGAACTCCGTCCGGGGAGCAATGTATCACTGCATTCAATTCCTTCAACAAATTTAACCCCAGCAAATTCTCTCCACAGTTTGTAGTAAGTAGAAATGGACACTGCTCCGTGAAGGGACCCACTGTTATCGGTACCGGCAAAGAGACTGGTTCCAAATCCTGCTTCGGGCAATCCTAACGAAACAGAATGTCATCAAAAGGAAGTTCTTCAGAGAGGTACATGGCAGAAGGATGATCAAAAATGTTTCTATTATCCATACTCGATACTTGTTTATCCTGTGAAAAAGGTTGCTGTGATTCTGGCATAAACTGACCTCTACCAGGGCCCCCTACACTTGGGCGACCTCTGGATCGTCTACCCATGTTCCCAAATTACCTTTGCTGCAAGGTCGGACATTGTGCGCGCCAGTGGCCTTCCTGTCGACAATAGGCACACTGGTTAATGGTTACCGGAGCCAGGGGCATACTTCCCTGTGGAACGTATTCACCTCTAAATTGCGTATTACCCCCTCTAGGGCTTCTAACAATCTGTTGTAATAGTACTTTTGTTTTCAGGTCACCCTTTCTTTTCTCAAGTTTTTCCTTTTCATTATTCACACGATTTTCAAAGTACTGAACCATGTGCAGTACTTCTGATTGAGACTTTGCCTGCCAAGCGCTTTCGGAGGACATAATCTGTAACTGGATGTCAGGCAGCAATCCACGTACAAATTTGTCGACAAACGGCCTTTTCCCTGATTCTGTGCCTAAATCTTGTCCACTGAAATCTGAAAATACCTGTTCGAAATGATTGAAGAACTCGGTAGCACCCTCAGACTTTCCTTGGACACAGGCCGTAAGCTTGTCCCAAATAATTCTTTTTTCAGGAACTATGGTTTTTAATTTTACAATAATCCTATCAGGCAAAGTTAATATCACTTGAGGCGGTCTCTCGCCAGCTGGTCTTTCTCTGTCGAGCCTAACCATATTATCCCATGTATCTCCTAGCCCAGGTACAGGGCTTTCCTTTGTGGAAACAGTCCTAATCTGTTTCCACAAATCAACTGGCAGGAGTACGGGAAATAATAAATCAATATCACTTAAGGTGAATACCGATGAATGTAAGGCCAACTCTATTTCTTTATAGAACCCCGTCGGATTCTTTCTTATATCAGCATTAGATTGCTTTATGGTGTTAACTTCCTGTCTCAAGAACGGGACGTGAACAAACTGCGATACATAATGTGCAGGAATATCCACAGCAACTATACCTCGTGCAGCATCAGCCGCAATCTCACCTTTTGGGACAAATGTCGGAGGGACCTCTCTCATAGGCAACTGAGAAGTAGGTGGCTCCGAACGCTTACTAATCAACAGAGCCAAATCAAGCACTAAGGCAGTCGAAGAGGTATCAATCGAAAAGGCTCTCTTATAAACACCCAACAATTCTGCGGGACAACAAATATTTCTTTTTACACACTCATCCTGCAGGTATTCTACCATAACCTGTATCACTTTCTTTTGCATTTCTAACGTATACTGACTATACGTGTCATATACTTCATCTGGAGTTATCGACATATCCAAAATCAATCTTATCGCATCCTTTGTACAAATTTGCGCTTCCTCACCTATCAATTCACGGCGAGGAGAAAAACGTTTCTGTAAGAATATAGCGCCTAAACTATCACCATCTGCTTCTTCATTCTGTAACTCTTCCAACTCCTTCCTATACACAAAAATCCTCCTGACATCCTCATATACTTTCTCCGCAGTATCTCTAGACAACGCTAAGGTGTTCAAATCCCGTAACCCTTGTGGGAGATCTACATCGTTTAATCTATTCCACATTATGCTCAAATGAATCCCTAACCCTTCAATAAAAACATTTTTCTCAGGAAAACTTATTAGATTTTCGAGTGTGGAAAAAACATCAGCTTGTTCACCCTTCTCCATACAATGTTTACCCAAGTAACCAATTCATTCTTTTTATCTGGTGACACAGTATTACGAGTCACAACCCTTGATCCCACTCCCTGGTCTACTACAAGCGATGCAGAATCACTTGGAAGAGAAAGAGTAGGCACATTCTGAATGTCAATAGGTGGAGGGAAGGGGCAGGCAAAGGAGCGACGACTGTAGGAACAACAGGAAGAACAATAGGAAGGACCGGGGGGGACTATAGGAGGAGGAATAATGACAGGAAGGGGCAAAGCACCAGGAGGAGGAACGTACGGGAGTGGCGCAGATGCATCGGGCCTTCGTTCATGCAAACGTTTGTTAATCAATTCATCGGACGTATGAAAATCTTTCGAAGGGTACATTTTCTGAATGCCTAATTGAAACGCTCTGTCCGTGTTCCTAACTGATTCCAATTGTTTATTTTGATCATATAACATTGCCTTTTCGGCATTCGTCATATGTCGACGCATATGTTTCTCTCTACTCTTTTGTTGCTGCAAAGCTTCTGTTTTCCAACTGTGCAATGCGTCAAATGCTGCAGGTCTGGCCTGTTTCTTTATCAATACAGACTCTGAATATTCATACCGAGGGATTTCAAAACTACCATTGGTTGGCCATCGAAGAGAGGGTTATGTCTGGTCTGTCTGTGCCAAATATCATTAAATGCTATACTACCAAAGCCTTTCTTACAGTACATAGTACATGCTGGCGACCCCTCCTGTGGTGCGGGACGGCTAACTTCCAAAGATTGTCTGTCGCTGCGGAATAATGCCCTAAAGCAGGCAGACAATTTCCCAGGCATATCAAAATTATGGTGTTACCTGGTCAAATAATTGTGCTCGCGAGTACAATGCGCCAAATTCGAATTGTCAGGGTTAAATTAAGAATCGGGTCACGATTCACCTGACCCAAGGACTGGGAGGCCCGATCGGGTTACTAAGGACAATCTAAGGACCCACGTGTCTGGTGATTTCAGCAAATTTACCCACCTCGATATATGGACCCTCGTCAAGACGTCGTCTCGGGCTACAGCTCACAGTTCAGGGATCGGATCGTGCTGTTCTGTCGAGGAATTCGCTTCTCGTCCAGAGGGGCCGTTTTGTTGGCACTGTACGATCCCGGTCCGATAGCTGAGCCAACCTTAAACGAGACAAAGTCAATCTTGAGGGTCCCCATTCGGGCGTCATCTGTGGAATCAGAAAATACAATATTAAGGCTTTTACACCATGCAAAGAGAAATACACCAACACTGGCTTGTAAAGATTCCCAGAATCTTTATTGCAATACTGAACAGTTTACAAAACAAAGTACACAAATAGCTATTTGGCCGTCAGTACATCACAGAGACCACCAGCAGGTTCAATGTGAGCAGTGAACAGGAATTGCTAGCTGGACATCAGCATATTTATACAGTTTCTTCGTAAAGATGTCCTGCCTCCTACAAGTTAATCATGTACTGGGCTAGGGTTCGCACCAGGTTCATTCCTAATTTACATATCTCGTGCATGTGGTTTACTTCTTAATACATTTACTAACAAATACTATTATTCTCTGGGTTCAACTTTACACTCTTTACACATTTGCTTCAATGCAGGTCAAACAGATGTTTTGCATGTCATGTTTAAATAGCATTATTGTTCTTGTATACTTGTAGGTTAACATCGCCGATTCAAATAATCCCCTGATCCCGAGGTCAACAAAGGACAAGGTCTACATGACCCTAACATGTAGCCTGCAGGCAGGTTGGATATTAACTCGCCTACAGAGGTTGAAGAGGTTAAAGTAAGAACAAGAGAACACAGGCCGGCCATTTTAGGCCACAGGGTGACTTTGCACGACAAGCCAAAATGGCAGCTTTAACCTAAAATGGAGGCTTGATTAACTTAAGGTCACAACCTTGCGATGCAGATTTCCTCGTAAAGCGACTGGGCATAGGCCAACATATACAATGAGGACAAAACAATATTATATCAGTTTCAACACTGTGATTCCATGTTGCTTTGGGATAACATTGTCTCATGAAATCTGTTACGCTCCACGCATGGCATTTCTTGAGTGTCACACACGGTCACACAGTGTGTCACGGCTACTTTTGTGATCTTAGGGGCTTGATCAACCCGCAAATAAAGGTCACTAGGAGATCTGTTCATCCATGAGGATGTCCATTTTTTCTATGTACTTTCATGATAGTGAACAAATCAAGCAACGTGTTCCACTGAGTGTGGTTTCTGACTGGGAAAATGCACCCATGTCTGCCTGCAGTTAATACACATTGAAAAAAAAACTAGGAACGACAAAAGAACCACTATGCCTCCATCCAACCACCACAGTGCCACAAGACCGAACTCCTGCATGACATGCATAGACAAGTATGGCATCCAGATGTCAGGTAAAATTCCCCCGCCCACTGTGTATCCTTCTACCTCCCTTTTGCTACAGTAGACTGCCTTATAATCCACTGGACATTCCCATCAACAGCACGCAGAGATGATGCCCATATCACACCCTCCACCAAAACCCTTCACCACCCTGACACCAACTTTTAGTAGGCGATTACTCACACCTCCTCCCCTTAATAACAACACTTGCAGGATTCTCTGGCCTTGACAACTCTGTTCAGGTTCCAAATCTGTCCACTCTCTATTTGCACTGCTCCTTTCATCACCTTCTGAAGCCTGACTGGATCAATGAGCATCAACTCACCGTTCCTCCTCACAACAACTTATACTTATCCTTACCAAGTCACCCATCTTCACGTCAAGGCCTCTCACTCCATTTTTGCAGTCTCGTTCTGCCCTCACCTTTGCCTTCGCCTTCACCCCCTCAATGTCCACAGCCACGCACACTGCTCGCTGCGACTCCAGTGGACATACCTTGGTGTGCCCCCTTTTGCCCACTCATCAACTCCAAGGGTATGGCTTCCATGGTTGCATATGGAGACCAAAGACGGGTCCTCACTCGCTCCATGACCGCCTCCTTCTTCCCCTTGCCACACGTGTCTGCCATCCTGATTGCTTCTATCAGGATTCTATTCAGATGCTCCACTACTCTGTTCAGTTTGGGATGATACAAGGTCATATTTTTATGCCTTATTCCATGTTTCTACTAACACTCCTCGATAAGCTTCCCACCAAACTAGGAACCGTTTTCGGTCAATACACTCTCAAGATACCCTTCTCAAATACCGCCTCCATAAATCCTCTCACTGTAATCTAACTAGTCTTGCATACCTTAATCCAATAGAAAAACAAGTTAGCCAAGACTATTGTAAACCATCCTACAGCTCCTCCAATAGCCACAGGACAGAACATACCCATCGCTATATCCTCCCATAATCCATTTAGTGTATTCGTTATCACCATGGGTACATCAGCTAGCCAGAGCTTTCCCAGACTTTTCACACTCTACACAACTCTTCAACCCCTCTTCAACCTTCCTATGCAAATTCGGCCACAAATAGTCCGACTTCAACACCGATTTTTTTTTGCGGAAAATGCATATGTATCCAAAGTGTGCAATATCAATCAATTTCTCTCTAAAACACTGTGTAACCACCTCACAACCCGAGTAGCACAACAACTCCCCTCCATGCTCAGCTTCTCTATAACTCCCCCAAAACTCCTCTGCTCCCCCTTGAGTACACCTTTAGCTGGCCACTGATTTTCTACATAACTCATGATCGCCATCATATCCCCATCCCTTCTCAAAGCTTCCAACCACTCACTGAATCTGATTATCCCATCACGAGTTACACAATGGAGTCCTGTCGAAGACTTCAACTCACATGACACCTTTACAGACAGGCACAATAAACAATCCTTCTTGCACCAACTTGCACCCCTTCGATGCTAACATTATGACACTGTAACTGTACTACCCAACTTCCCAACCTACGAGAAACGTTGCCCAGACATTTGGACTCCAAAATAGATTGCAATGGATTGTTCTCAGTTCATAAAACAATATCATTCTCCGATACACAAGTGTGAAACTTTGCCACTGCCCAATAACACCCCAATACCTCCTTTTCAATCACTGAATACCGCACTTCCGGGCTCTTGAGTAGTCATGGAGTGTGTGCAGTGGCTATCACATCTGCAGATCATTTATTCTGAGAAAACACTGCACCCATCCAACATCGTTGGCATCTGAGGGGATATTTGTCAAACTGATTAGTGGAATTGATAGATCCTTCTCCACCTTTATCCCTTCAAATTCCTGACTACACTGGTCACTGTACTCAAATGATACTCCTTTGCACACCAAGAATGTCCTACTTTAGATCTTCCCTGCAAAGTTCTGCTCGAACTTCAGGTAGAATTCAATCATCCTCCAAATTACCCTCAGCTCTGCTTCAGTCTGAGGTTGTTCTACACGTCACAACCCTTCCACCAGATCTCTTTTGGGGTGAACCACTTTGGTTGATACGTCCTGCCTATAATATTCCACAATCTCTTTTCAAAATGTGCATTTCTCTCACTGCCAATATCCAAAGAACCCGGTTAAATGTTCTTCATGCTCTTCCATAGTCTCCTCACACAACAATATAAAAACACAGCAGTTCAGTCAGCCCCAGTCCCTGTGTGAAATTGTTCATTCGAAATTTGACATCGCCCCCGCGAGTAGAAGCAGCCGGCAACCGTGGTTTTGTTGCCGGGCATTTCCAGCTGAAAAGTAAAACGGGAATCGACACTGAGGCAGTACCTTTAATTGTAAAGCCTACAAAGAGAGTGAGAGAAGACATTGAGCCCTCTGACGAATCAAGTGCTGACTCCTCGATAGACTTGTGTAACCTTTCAACTTACTCTATAGAGGATAAAGAAGTTTCAGTGGTGGCAGATGGCAATTGCACGGCCAAGTTCACAACCCCTCAAGTATATTCTCCTAAAATTGACAACAGAAAGTCCACACGACGAGGCGACTGCCTTGATGGGTACCCAAAAACCAATGCAAAATCAGAAGTCCGAGGTACCTCTGAGTCGTCCAGAGGTCAAAGTCATGAAAAAAGAAATGCAACTCTGAAAGTTGATAACATTGTTTCTAAATTAAAGGGAAACAAACATCAGCGCAACAACAAAAACTGACACATCGAGGATTTGCAGAAGGAAAGTCCCAGCCGGTGTCTTCTAAATCCGGTATGTGGAAAGTAGAATTGGAAAATATTCTGGAGGACAAGAACGAGGTAAATTTGATCCGGTCAAATGTTATGAAGTTATGCATTGTATTCCGGCATTCCGTAACACCAGATCTGATGATATAGCAATAGTCGAATATAAATCTGAATCAAGAACAGATTGGGTCATCGTACATATGAAATCAAAGTTCCTTGCCAAGCCGCTAATTGATGCTAAAGATGAGCTACTATTTTTTGGCTTTGACTTGATCCTTTATGATGACTTGACAACACATCAGGTCCCTGCCGAGAAGAACCAACATGTTGTATCTGCCAACGAACATAAAAGAGACAAACTGTGGAAATAATTTAAACAACACGCAATATTGCATGTTGGAAGTAAGCAAAACAAAACTGTCCAAAGTGGTACGAGTCTCAATGTCCACCAGGAAGAAAACAGCAACTAGCATAAAAATGGGTCAAGTGGCTGGTACAAGCTGCTAACTTCTTGGAACACAAGAGGCTTTGTCCATTTGTTTCAAGATGCTTGGCCAGTCGAGGTTATGAATCCTATAATTTGCCTGCAAGAAACCTGGGTGGGAGAGAGTCAAAATTGTGACGGTTATTCAATAAACTTAAATACAGCAGGAAAAAACTTATTTGGTCGTCCTTTCTCAGGATTAATAACAATGATTAAGAACTCTTGTGGTTGGGAAGTGATCAGCGTCTCGAACCCGAACATATTTGTACAAGTAATAATTCTGCAAAGCAACGACAACCCCTCCGATAAGAAAAAACAATTTATGATTATAAATACATATTGGAACCGAGCAATTATCAATTAGGCTATTTAAATTAAGTCAATAACTGCACAAATTGACACTTGCATTTCATCCTTTGATGAACCATTTATTCTTGTGTGCGGTGACTTGAACTATTCATGGTTTGACAGCTTGAAAGCGCGACTGGTGTTGAAAGAGCATAACATTCCCACCCAATGGTCGCATCGAGGCTGCAAATGGGAATATGAATTAGCATTGAGAAATTGTGAAATGCTCAATGGCTTCACCAGGGGACATATTCCTGCTGTGGATACCTGGCATCGTGGGCCATCAAAAAAGACGCTGGATTACATATGGGTCTCGAAAAACCTCCAGCTTTATATCACCAAGTTAACAATGTGGAAGACGTTAAAAAGTGATCACAACGCTTTAGTGTTATCTTAGAATTGGGTCCACGAAAAAGTCCCTTCAAGATACAATACAGCACTAAGTATAAACAGTGGTTTTAACAGGCTGTGGATCAACAGTAGACATATAAACAATCTGATCAACAGTAGACATATAAACAATCTGACCGCAGATTTCATCCGACAGGACGCTGAGAAAAATCTGTCCAAGTATGTGCCCTTGTTAACGCAGTTTAGAACGAGACCTCACAGAGATAAAATTGAAGTAGTCAAATATAAACATCAATTCAGCTCTGAAGTAAACGAGGCAAATAAATCACTACAAAAAGACTTACGCGCTTTAAAAAAAATCAAAAGGGTCAACAAAAATGATCTGATAAATAAGCACCGCCAACACTGCCGCAATTGGGTAAGTTCATTCAATGCAATTCGCGAACAAGAACAAGCTGAATTGATGCTACGCTTGATCATCCAAAAAGCCAGTAGAAATATATGGGAAATAATAAACACTGGACATCTAAAGCAAGTATTTGCTTTGTCAAATGGGGTGAACACCGCAAATTGGGTGAAGCGCAATGCAGCCGTCTTTGACTCTCAAAGAGACAAAGAAAATCTTGAATCAATGGCTGGGTTCACTAATTGGAACGTCTGTGAGTCCGGTGAAGACATCGAACAAGCCATCCAAGGTCTAAAGAACTCGAGGGCTGCCGGCCCAGTCGGAATATCAAACGTGATGTTAAAAGCTAACAAAGCAAATTGGGCCACTTTTATCAATGTTTTATTCGACCGGATAGCCACCACAAAAGTGATCCCAGAGTCTTGGAGAAGCGCTGTGGTGGTTGCAGTGTTCAAAAAGGGAAACCGGGAGGACCCGGCAAATCATCACCCCATAGCGCTCCTCAATATGATGGGAAAGATTTTTGCTTCCTTTCTTCAAAAAAAAACTCCCAACGTGGACTGACAGTGTAAATTTAATCGACGTGAGGCAAACTGGCTTTACGAAGGGAGACAGAGTGAGTGGAGCTGAATTTGATCATTCTCAATCTGGCAAAACTGGATGCCCTAAAACGCAAGAAACGTTTATTTCTTTCATTTGTTGATCTAAAACAGGCTTTTGACAGTATTGAACGGCAGCTCTTATGGAACAAACTGAAAGCCTGGGGCTGTCCTGACAATCTGATGCTTCCTCCGATGGATCTATACTCGAACACCACGATTCATGTACGGCTGAACACTCAAGGCGAGGTAACTGATGAAATAAAAACTAAAAAAGGGGTAAAACAGGGCTGCCCCTTGGGAGCGCTGTTGTTCAAACTTTTTGTTTCCAACCTGCCAGCAGCTCTACTAAAAGCAAAGACTATCCCCCCAAAGGTCAGCCCCTAAATTGGGTAATTCATGCAGACGATGTTGTTTTGCTCGATTCCACTGAAATAGGGCTCAAAGATTATTGACATCTGTACAAAGTTATCTGGATTCAAATCATCTAGAGATAAATGTGAAAAAATAAAAAATAATCTCTATGGGACCAAAAAAAGTCTACAAAATAAAAAGATCTTTAAGTGGAGGGTGAACAACGAAGTTCTGACACCGACCGAGAGTATTTGATATTTGGGAGTAATATGCAACAGCTCAATAAGAGAGTGGAGCTGGATGAATGATGTTTCCTCTCGAATGAGGATGTTTGCACTGCAAGGGGCTAAACTACACCCAAGATATGGCAAATTTACACTGTTGCCGGTAATAACATTTTACCTGCAAAAGTGATACGTGCGGTATCCTTTGGAGGGTGAAGCTGGTGGGAATATTGAGGCTGAGTTCTGGAGTCATATTGAGGGGAAATTGTGGCGAAAAGTTCTCAAACTTCTGCTAAATGTTTCAGTTGTTGCCATTTGACAGGAACTATGCTTGGATTCCCTGTATACCACAGTCCTTTGGAAATCTATTTCCGCACTACGCAAAATGCACCTTACCCCTACAGCGAAACCCTACTTGATCTTAAACAAAAGGAGTAAAGATTCATCTGCCAACCTACTTAACAGCTGCGAAGAAAAACTGTTATTGAAATTAAGAGAGACAGACGTGACAATGATGCAAATGATACAAATGCTACAAGTTGTAAAAAAAAAGGTTCCGTCAATGGAACTGGATTGTAAACATCGAAAAGCGAAGGAAGTTGGCTTCTGCAATAAACTTGGGAACCTCGATGCATAAAATGAGTGAACTCCCAAAATATGTTTCCAAATTTCCCTCGCGTTATCATCGCAATCAGTTTATAAGACTCTGTTTACACCTGTACAACACCAAAGAGATATTGAAGAGGAGAAACGACCCATCAACAAAGACTAATCATTGTTGGTTCTGTACGATTGCAGTAGAATCCATAAAACATTTAGTGATTGAGTGTACCGAAATTGCTGCACAGCTCTCCTTACACCTAAAACAGTTTGCACCAAAAAATGGCAACATGACAGAATGGTGTAGTTATCTCATTTCTGGATCTAATGCACAATTAATTTGTGGTACCCTTAACTTCATGGACACAATTTTGTTAAATCCACAATAGTAATTGTTTTAAGACTGTTTTCTTCTTTTTCTTAGGGAACATTGATTGAAACAGATGGACAAATGAAATGACAAAAAGTTTGTTTTCTTTTTCTAAACTAATGTCAATAAATTTTTTTTTTTAAAAAACAGCACATTTTACACCCACTCAAATAATTTAATCATTGCCTTTAGAAAAACAGAGTTTGCTGACTTAAGGCTGAAGTAATCTGACATTCTCCCTTGTGGGAAATAAAAGCAGTGAGGTGCAGGGACTCATTTCTATCTGTAATCATGATCTTCCCGCTGGAGAATAACATTTAATTAATATTTAGAAAATGGGTGCTCTACCACTATGCACCGATCAGTAGCCGCAAATAAACACATAAGCGGATATCCCCATGTTGTTTTTGCACAACCACCAAAGGAGATACCCAATGCACCGTCCCCACACTCTCAATTATTCAACAGTTACACAACTTGTTCAACTCATCTATCGCCTCTTCATCCAAGGCCTTGGGCAACAGTCTCACTTTTGATGCAACTGGGACCCTTTCTCACTACTATTTGGTGCACAGCCCCTCTCGGCCTTCCAACTACTTTAGAAAATACTGTGGGATAACCTTTGATGTCTACAACTCCCTCCACACCCCTCACATGAAAAACCGGATCCTATGCATTTGGTTCAGGCCTAATGTGGAATATGTATGCTCTCTCCAAACCAGGAGTGATGCTCTTTCTTGGTCAATTAGATCTTGCCAGGATCCTTTCTCCCAATAAATTCCAAATTTGCTAAACATAATCCCAAAATGTATATCTTATCCAGTTTAAAACCCTGGGTTTTCCATCAAGATGTATCAAGCCGTTCACATCAACACCAACCATTTTGTGAAACACTTGTGTATAACACCTCATAAATGGCACATCATGTCATATTATATCATAACACTTACCTCGACATGAGGGTAATCTTTTTTCCCAAATCAAGCATCATCTGTACTAGTCTCCCATTTATTGATTTTCTTGCCATCCACCTCATTGCTCTTGCCTCCAATTATATTAATCAACAATACATAGGGCACTTCCTCCCCAGACGTCAATGAGCTCATATGACCGGCCTCAATAAGTTTCACTCCTTTGCATGGCAATGGACCACTTCAGAGGTTTCTGTGATAGTTAACAACGTGGGCTGACCTCTGAGACTTGCTATATACCACCTTCCTCCCTGGGCACACATTGGACACATTTGCTCCCACACCTACAATATAGTATGTCCCCACATGCAGCACTTTAGTTCATAGGCTCCTTTCTTGGGGTCAGCACATCCATTTGCTCCCCAAGGCTTTCCAGACTTTCCCTTTCTCACCGGTTGGTTTTCCACACTCAACATGTGTTTTCATGTTTCTTTATCCCAGCCTTTGTAGAGGAGAGCCACAAACACCATTGAATTCTCCAACCATTTGGCAAAATGAAGTGCTTCCACAAGGGACGGATCATCCCTTAACCGCAACTGATCTTTGACTGTACTATTGCTTCAATACATCAATTATTGGTTCATTATGGGCTCATCAAGTGAGCTACCAAAGTTTCATGACAATGCCATATGTCTGCGATCTGTTAGATAGCCCTACACTGCATACTCCTGTATCTATATTCATATGGAAAAGTCATATTTGTTTTCAAGATAGCACTTATTTAGTATTAAATTGTTAGGCACGCTTCCTCAAGTCAGTTTCTAATGTATTCAAGCCTTCAGAAACCAGGTCCCCGCCAGGGAGATCTGGTAGAGTTTCTTAGATCTGTTAACTTTCATAAGCAAGTGCGTCAGCATTGACACTTTCCGATCCAACCAAAACGAACCCCACAGGTCGACCTGACATAGTGCAAAAACCTTTTTCCACAGGACCCACTTGACTTTAACAGAATCCGAGGATGGCAAGAATACCAATGGCCCTAGCACATTTTGCACAGCCATATGTAAGAAGACTAAGTTACTAGCAATCGGATACACAAATATACTTTTTTTGCCCTAGCAACACTGTTTGTCCAGGTGTTTCCAAGGTAAATATATTTCTAACAAAGTAAAGACACTTGAGCAATTAGTCTAAAGTTGCACCTCATGAACAATAACTTCACGCATAAAAAAGAAAATCTAAGATGCGAGTGCTACCCTGTGATATGGTATGACCCTTGAGTGGGAGGGGCTTAAGGTTGCCGCTTTGGTATATATTTCAAAACAAAATGGTGGCCGCGTTTCTTGTCAGGAATGCGGCCACGCAGAGAATGAAGCTCCATGAAATTTGGCGAGTCAATGGGAAATAGACTTTTTCTACTGTGGCAAAATTATTTGAATCGGCTGCTTTTTCCCCCATAGGATAACACTGGGGGGGTTTAGATAACTTAATAACTATTTGGGATTTGCACGCAACACTTACCTTTTTTAAATTTGTGGTGGGGTGGCTACACTATTAGTACAGTTTCAGATGTGCAGTGGTATTTAAGAGGGCATCCTTTGATAAAAATAATTTAGCACCAGGCATATCAATTTAAACAAAAACAATATTTTGAGGAATGCATACATGTTTCATAAACTATGATAGTATTCTCGCTCTAAAAAATGTGTTGAGTATTGGGAGAAGGAGCTCCATGCACAATATATTCAATATGATTAATCTTTCGGCTAATGCATAACCAGGACATATTAATGTCTATCATTGAAATAAGTCAGATATAACAGCCAATACTGGCAAGAAAGATATTATAAAGTTCATTACCTAATGTTTACATTGTAGAAAAAGGGATTATCCAGGAAATCCAGTCACATTTGTGAGTAAATTCAGAAATGACAAGAAATAATCTCATGAGCCATTGGGGTGAGTACAATCTCTAGAGTATAAACACAGGAGCCACCAACTTGGTGGGAAATTTCATAACAACAATCAGAATTGGTTTGAATCTGATGTGTAATGTATCAATATTTTTGAAACAATATGCTTGTTTACCATTTTGTATTTCTATTTCTTTCTTTTTCTTCATCATCCAATAATCCTAATCTTCTTCAACCCCTCTTTCTCTGTCATCACACACATTTGCTGCATTCTATACAATGATTTAGTTTATGTCTGAGAAAGACCAGGGGCCGAAACACGTGTAAACCTTAGGACATAATTTTCAATAAAATGTCCTGCCGCAATTTGTGAAGTGGCAATCGATTTTCACTAATGCTAAACAAACACTATGAAACATCACTGAGAATAGTATTAGAGGGATATTTTGGCAAGAGAAAACAACTACTGAGTCAATCAATTGAGCAAAATATCACTGACCTGAGAGGTTTAGCTGCCATATGTGAATTTGCGATTAAACTGAGTGAGACTCCTTGAACAGTTCATGTTTGAGTGCACTGATAGCAAAATTCGAGAGGCCTTTTGGTCAAAAAGTAATCCTTCTCCCAAGCAGAAACTAACAAAGAATTTGACAGAAGGACAAATCCTGACCTCAAGACAGTAGAAGAAGTCATAGTGATGGAAGTATTGGCCATACAGGTAAAACGTTAGATACGAAGTAACCGATAGTCAACAAGAAAGGAACTGGAATATTGGAGAATAAGGATGATGAAGACAGCAAAAGATGTTTCTGTTGTGATAGCCTGTATCATTTTGCTGATGGTGATACATGCCCGGGTGTCAAAACATTATGCAAAAAAATGCAACAAGTGGGGCCATTTTACAAATTGCTGCAGGACAAAGAAAGAGAATGTGGAGTTTGTAGATGGATTATGTGATGAACTAGAAGAGTGTACATATGTTGTAGGTGAAGAATTGCTAAACAGCATTCCTGATGAGGATGCCGATGTGGAGAAACCAATTTCTACCATTAAAATACAAGGTATATACCTTGAAATGGTCATACATTGTGGTGTAAAGTACTCTCGAATGACAAAGAAAATCTTTCATACTAGTTCACATACGAAATTCACTCTTAATGAAGTAGATATCATGCCAGTGGCATATGGTGGGAAAAACATTGAATTACTGGGTTGGCTTTGGAAAACAATGCAGTCTAAGGATATAATTGCCAAAGGGAGAGTCTATGTTTCAGATAAAGGGAGCATCCCTCTACTGAGCTGGTCTCATCAAAATAGATTAAAAATAACACTAGATCCCAATGCGGAAGAGACAGTGAATGCTGTAGATGATATGAATGGAAGTTTATCATCTGTTGGTGGAAGTCATGAACTTTTTAGAGAGTTAGCTTGTTTAACAGATACATGCACAAAATAAGGATGAAGTCAGATTGTGTTCCTGTGGTGCAGAACGCAAGGCCTGTGCCCATAAACCTCAGACTCACTGTGAAAAAAGAACTTGAACAAATGGAAGGAAATTGAGTAATTGAATGGACACATTATTCTGAACGGGTCTCTCCCCTTGTGATTGTTTGCAAACAGAATGGGAAATTAAGACTTTGTATTGATTTGTAGTCAGTAAATCGTTCTGTCATACCAGATAGACATCCCTTAATAAACATTATGGACATGTTGGGCACCATAAAGTGTGCCAAGATTATAAGTACAAAAGACTTAAGGTTTGCATGCCATCAAATAGTGTTGCAACCAACCATCCAGGAACATCACTATGTTTATTACACCTGAGGGCTTATTTCAATGTAACCATATGCCATTTGGTCCAATGTCTGTTGTAGCAGTTTTCCAATGGGTTATGTATGATTTATTCCATGAAGTTCAAGGAGTATTATGTTTTCAAGATGATGTACTGGTATACACAGAAACTATGGAAGAACATATTAGATTGAATAAAGTCTTAGGTATTGTTCTGACATATGGGTCAACACTTAGTAAGGAGAAGTGTACATTTCATGGAACTGTAATTCAATATCTAGGACATGAGATTTCCAAGCGAGAAAGGTATCAGACCAAAATAGGAGCATGTAAAACGCATTTTTAATATTCTTAGTCCTTCTGATAAAGCACAAGTAGTTTCCTTTTTTGATGATGGCTGAGTACTTTTTCAAGTTCATCCCAGGTTTAGCTACAAATTCAGTGAACACTTGCAAAGAAGGGTGTTCAATTCCAGTCGGACAGTATGTGTGTGGCAGATGTTTATAATATCAACATTGCTATACGAAAAAGCTCAGACTTTGAATAGTTATGATTCAATTAACAAAACTATAGTAACCACTGATGCCAGTGATCATGGTTTGAGTGTAGTTGTATACAACATGAGTGAAGGGAAGGAATACATCACAATGTTTGGCTCCAGAGTATTGAGCAAAGCAGAAAAGAATTACTCAAATATTGATAAGTAGTTATTAGAAGTAAAAGAGACAATAGATGAATTCAATTCCTTTAGTGGGGTGTGAAGTTTATCATTTGGTCAGACCACAAACCATTAAAAGAGAGTTTGACTACCAAAGGTTTAGACAAAGTATTTTCCAGGATTAGAAAGTGGGTGGCCAGCCTTCAGGATAATGTATGGGATGTTGCATATGTACCAGGAGTGGAAAATAATGCAGTGGTTTGCTTGTCTAGATTGATAAATGTGATTGAAGAACAGGAGCTGAATGATGATGACAGGGAAGATCAAGCATTAGAAATAGGGATGATTCAGGATGTGGTATCAAACGAAGAATGGCAGGATGACATGTTGAAGGATAATGTGTTGAGAGACACCAAATAATGCATTGAATGTGGGGTGAAAAGTCATCAAATAAGTAGAGGATTTATCCCAGATGCAGTATGTTTAGTTTTAGACGGGTTACAATGTAAATGTTGCATGCTGATTAGGAGACAAGTTGGTTCGTCCTGAAGACGTAAGCAAACATTTTCTGGGCCAGGATTCATGAGGGTCATCAAGGTATGTCGAAAACAAAACATTTCTTATGGCAAGATTTCTGGTCGCCAGGAATGGATTTACAAGTTGAGAGGTCGGTCAGGGAATGTCAGGTTTGTGAAGTATCTGGCAAAGGGTATGTCACTAGAGTGGAACCTATGATGCTCATGTCTATTCCTGTGATTCCATGGGAACGTGTGGGATTAGACAGTGTTGGACCAGTATGTTGTCAATGACATGTAAGGCATTGTATTGTTTTGGTTGACATGTTATCCCATTGGGGTGAAACTTCATGGATAGAACAAGTTCATTATCATCGGAGACAAATGGCAAAGTGCAAAGATTTATTTAGGTTAGTATCAGAGGTGCTATTGCTGAAGGCAAGGACTGGAGGAAGGCCTCCGATGAGGTGGTGGTCAAATATAGATTTACCACTCATTCTACAACCAGAATTCCACTGTTTGAGATTCTCAGAGCAAGGCAGCCCAACACTAGAGTTTGCTGTCCCTGGTTTGGTATGGCAGGTATGAGAAAAATAGATTTTCAGAGTATTAGAGATAACATCAGTAAGAAACAAATAACAATATGGAATGTTTTGATATCAGGAAAGATACACATGAAAGGATGTTTGAAGTAGGAGATATAGTGCATGTCAATCTTCCTCAAGGTAGGAAGGAAGGAGTTTTGAATTGGTCAGAACCAGTTAAAGTGATCAGAAGATTACATAGGTCTGTCAAATCCTCAGATGGTACAATCTGGAACAGCAATAGAGTTTGTCACAGTCTGACCAAGAGTTATACCGTAGAGAAGTCAAAGGCATGCAGTGAGACAATCAATACTGACAATTGTGGTCGTCCAAAGAGGGATTGTTGCATATCCTCATACTTGAGGGTGTATGTAGACTCATTATTTAACAGGTTATTTCAAATTTGATGTATGAACAATGTAGAGCTTTCACATGGGAACAAGACTGCTCAAATGTTATTAACAAATGCATGTTTCAAGTTAAAGAAAATGTTTGAATTCTCAATGTTTTATGTTTATTCTTTTATGTTCAGTTTTTTGTATTTTATAATGTTGTTTTGGAAAATGGGTAAAGAAGGGAGATGTGTAGTATTCTTCATACTGAGGAATGAGACTGCAGAACACTGAATGTAGAACTACATGGATGTGCAACTTCCATTGGAATGTGCATCTTTAGAAATATAGAGTAACAGACAGGAAGCTGATCTCAGAGAAGCCATAGGGGTGAACCTTAGCGCCTAAATAAAAAAGAAGAAATTCACTGACCTTGTATGTGTCTCGCGAAGATAGCTCAGGGGCAACATGCTCACCTTGGAAGCAAGACGACGAGGAGTAACAGAGGTTCGTTCCTGGGCCCGGCTTGAAACCTATGGGTATTAAGCGTGTTATAAATAACCTATCATATCATATCATTATGCTGCATCATTTACCTTATCTTATTTACACTGGCTTTTGCTCTGCCTGAGTATGCCAACATTGCCTCGCAATGTGGCACAAGAGTACTTATAATCACTGCAGGTCAGTTACAGTCAATGCTATTTGTGTATTTTTGAGTGCATATCGGCCCTGTTTCTGTCCTCTCACAGAGCGGGGTCTGGCCAAACCTGGTCGAAGTTCACAAACCCACTCTCCACGTGGGCCTTGGTGCTGTTACACCACTACAGCGTCATTGTACTGGCACAGTAAAAAATAAATAATAACACATCATTAATGCAAGTCCATATACCCTGGACCGCATTTGCTGCTTCTTCTGCTCTCTAAGATATTGTGCAGGATATGAGACTGAACATTGCAATGATTATGCTAGTTATTGCTTTCTTAAATCATCATAAGTAAGGCATGTATCTAGTGTACCGCGTACACTCGATAAGTACATTTCAGGAATTGGAGGTTGGAGGGTGTTTAATTAATTTCGGCTGACAATGAACATTGTTAAGAATGCGAATGATCTGTGTCTGAATGGAGTGCAGAATTGAAGACATTGCAAAGATGCCCCGCCTCCTACTCTGGACTGAGCGCTGAACCCTGCAAGAGGACACTGACTGAGCTGCACAGTGCATCTTCAGAACATGAATGATTTGGGCGCATTCCTGCACATTGAAACTCGATTTGGACATGTACGCCCAAAGCATACTGATCTCCATCTCTACCCTCCCCCCCCCCACCAGCAATACAGCAGAAGGATAATATTGCTCTCAACCCTGCATCAGGGGGTGGACACGCCAGTAATGACCCACCAGCCTTTGCCTACGTAGGCCCGAGTGAAGCAAGGGCCTCAGTGAAGACTGGGGCCGTTATCAGACATGTACACCCCCCACCACGAGGGTGAAAGCCATTCCCACATTGGGGTTTCTTACGGGGGGAAAAAGGATTCTTTATTGTCTCATAAAATTGGCTGCACCTGTTGCACAGTGCCAAACTTCCGAGAAAAGTAATAAAAAAAAAAAAAAAGATAGCCACCATCATAGGGAATAGAGACTAAGTCCCATTGCAATTTCTTTGGCAGCCAGGAGTGGGAGGTACACAACTCTGGCCTAGCAGGTAAATTGGGGAAGGGGCGTGGGGAAGGGATTGGTTTGTTTTCAGGCAGTGGGGAGGTAACAGGGAGAGGCTTCCTATTGCCTCCCTACATACCCCGGCCCCCATTTATGAAGGCTATTTCAGCCATCTGATTGGCTGAGCACCCTCTTCCGGATGCAAATGGCCATTAGTCACTGCAGGAAATCCCCCATCGAGCCTGCAGTATCAAAGCTTACAGAGCTGGTCCCTTGCTGGTTTATGGCTGACTCTCTGTATGTGATGACCACCCTCATCCATTCCATGAATCCATGATAGGCCTCAATAGAGGCACCCATAAAAAACTGAAGTGTCCACTGTGACTCTTGCCTTCTTTATTCCTGGCCAGCCTCTGAACCTGAAGGCGCTGTCTCCCAAAATGTCCTCCGTGTCAGTTTTTCTAGATAGCTTTCAGTCAGGGCTTGCATCTAGGTTGGGTCTCCTTATTGTATTGGGTGATATCATTAGTACTTTTGATGGTGGGAGATCTACCCAGCTGTGCTTGTTGGACTTTCCACCCTATTTTGACATGGTGGACCATGGAGTTTTCAAGAGAGATTGGACTCTGAGGCCCACCTGTTCTGGTCGTACTTTCTATCATTGAGATCCCAGGAGATCCAGCTTGGCTGCTTCAGGTCCCCATCTCGCCCCTCTCCTGCAGGATCCAACAGAGGTCCCTGCCTCTCTATATTTTGTTTAGTATTTATATTTAAGCAATAAGCCCTGAGCTGGTCAGTGGTGGGGGGGCATTACTGCATCAGGTACTCCCCCAGGGCTCATATTTACAAGCCTGAGAGAAGTGACCACCTTAATGACAGCCCCCGGGGCATTTCCTGATGTGGCAATTCTCCCCCAGCGAGAAATGTATTGCTAGTAGTACTCTGGCCCATTGGAACAGGGTACTAATAGTGTCTTTATTCTGTTGCGAGATGATCCAGCATTCAGCAACCGAAAAAAGAAAAAAATGGCTGCCATGGAACGGGATACAAAGTCCCTTCTCCATTTCCATGGCAGTCATTGACAAGAATAAAAAAAAAAGTAAACAAGGGATATGGCCACCATGGTGGCATTAAAAAAATTGCAAAACAAAGAAAATGAGCGCCTTGTAATGGGAGAAGGGACTTCTCCTTTTCCATGGCGGCCACTCGTGGAAGGAGCACAGAGGGAATCGATGGCAACCGGAGTTTGTTGGGCTGGTAAGGACCCAGCAAGGGCCAGTCAGATCATTTGAAACTTTCTGATTGTCCCTAGCCGCTTACTAATTCATATTATTCAACATTTCAATATTTGGAGTCATTCCTATGTCGATGATAAACAGTTGTCGATCCATAGCTCCACCTATTTCCTGGAAGACTCTACACCGTGGAGCCAGTGCCTGGATGCTGTCCATGATTGGAAAGCATAAAGCTGGGTACAGCGTAATAAGGGAAACAGAGAGTGTATCATCCTATACCCTACCTGATGCATACAAATCCTTGAATCATTCCAGCCCATTGAAGCCTAGGACCACTTCATAATCTTGGACATGCTTGAATTCTGTCACTTCCTTTAGTAGCCCGATTTTGGAAGCCAAACAGGTGTGTGGGAGCGAGGGGCCAGCAGGCCTCTCGCATCCTTTACTTCTCAGTACAAAACTCGGACCAAGTGTCTCCAGTAATGGATTTGCCCCTTGCCCTTATGTGATGTCGACTTTGGTTAACATTCGCGTAGATGGAACCACTGAGCAGGAAACAGGGCATCCATTTTTGTACCCCCTTTCGACTCCATCTTGGTGACTAGGCCTCACTGCGATAGTACAAAACACTTTGCTTCCCTTTCTCGCAGCGGCCGGATGATCAGGGCACATGGCCCCCACCAACTTTCCCACTCTGACTGAAAAACTCTGCAGCTCCATTCTCACGATGAAGCCGGACGTACTTGCAACACATAATAGATGTAACACATCACTCTTCCACTGAGATCACTGTCCTGCATGTGAACCAGCATGAGCTAAGCACATAGCTCGTTCATCTCCACAGACGTGTCCTTGCCCCCGCACCCTCGCCACTAGAAACTTACTGTCATTGTGACCCTGTGCCCCTGCAAGGTATTCCTTTCATGTGCCAGACCGCTAACCACACCATGATGCCCACCCAACAGAACCCCCACTTACATTAGACCCCTGCTGCAGTATATCGTTGTCTACCACTAAGAAATGTCACATACCAGAGATTCTTATGAACACAGACCCTCACTTCAACCGGTGTATTATGGTGGTCAAGGCCCTTAACCTAAGGCCTTTATAATCCGGTGTAACTGATAGTATAGATGCACGTGTGATGTTTATAGAGACATTGTGAAAACAGAAAAATAATATGAGTCCGGGAAACCCAAAGGAAACACGACAAACACCGGTTACAAAGGAACATACAAAGTACTTTATTTTAAGGTCAAGCAGTGACAAAGTCAATGACAGATCGGATAGCTATCGGCCCTCAGTACAACACAACAAACTTCAACAGGGTTCGATGTATTCAGTGAGAGAGTGTACATTGGGACAATCAGGCTTATATACATTTCTCCAGCCTTTTGTCCAACCCCTTCGCGGGTTAACCATTCCATGAATGTATTACTGGTCTAGGGTCTCTGCCAGGTCAACTTTTAATATATACATCAGTATGCGCATAGATCACTTCCGTCGATACAGGTAATCCATTTACACACAGGTCAACAGAAGGACAAGTTCTCAGTTCGCGACCCTAACAAGTGGCCTGCAGGCAAATTATACATTAGCTGCATTGAGGTCATGATGACCAGATTTTGTTCGGAATGGCATCGTCCACCATTTTGATGTACAGGGTGACTTTTACACAGCAAAAGAACCTAACATGGCGGCTTGATTCAAGATGGCGGCTTACATCAATTTCTAAGGTCAAGACCTTGCCGTAGAGAGTTATTCACGTACAGTTTTAAGCGACTTGGCGCAGGCCAATATACATACAATCGTTACAATAGGAGGCATAATTTAATATTCAGTTTGACAAACCCTCCTTCTGGCCTATGCCAAGTGCTAAGACTACTTCTGATCTCCTTGCAAGTAACTCCATACATCATCGTCCATACACCCTGAATCGCTGTCAGAGATATCTATGGCCATCAGGTCGTTCACTAAGATCTCTTTTAACACATACTCCTTGGAAGTTTTATCCGGGGCATATACTTTATGTCCTATCGTACCTATCGCCTGAGCACAACATCCCCCTAGCATCGAACATATACTAGGCAGACATTGGATACAACAACAAAGAAATAGCAGAATTCCCAAAATGATCAGCAAGACTGAAAGCACCTTCCAACCCCAAGATCGCAAGAAATCCTAAAACCAAGCTCTAAAATTCCAGTTCCCCTCGGGAACATGCACTTCTGAGCTAAGGACGTGCAGATTCTGAATTGCTTTAAAAATGGGGAGGAGTCTGGTACGAAAACACAGCAAGCGGACCCCACTAATTTACATACTCCACCACGTTCAGCCAGAATGACATCTAATGCCATCCGGTTCTGGAGTGCTACTAATCTTATTGCTTTCTGCTCTAATGTCATGTTATAGAGTATATCTGTGGTCCGGTTGATGGTTCTCTCCAGTACTCTCGCTAGTCTCCTGATGTCTTCAGAATTTGCTATCTGCTCCCAGAATGGCACAACTGATTTTGCTATATCTCCCAGGACTTGTGCGGGGGTATCATCATTCTCGACCCGCCGTGGACGAGCCTTTGAAACTTCCAAAGTGCTTGCTATGAACACCCTGGGTACCAGGATCCCTCAATAACAGGTTCCCTGCCAATCCCTGGGCAACCATGGAAATGCTACATTACCGCAAACGAAATAGACCGGATCGCCTACATACAAAGGTCTGTTTTCCACAGTTACATTTGCAATGTTGGCACAGTTTTTAAAATCTCCCATTGACCGGGTGCCATTCTTCTGTATGCAGAAAGAAACTGAATCGGGGCTATGGTTAACAGAGTAAGAAGGAGGCACGGCATCCTTATTGCCTATCGGAGCCATTTTAAAGGAAACCAAAGATTGGAAAGGACGAGATAGTCTATCAGAAGGCCTAATTGAAGCAACGTTGAGTTTACTCCTATTTGCGAAAAGCGAGCATCCCAGGAGAGTCAGAACACGTTTTTCAAAACTATTCAAATTAGTTCCATCAAAATTCCCCGAGATGCTATCATTCCATCGGCCAAAGAACAGTGCTCTAAGAGAGGCATAACAAGCAGTCGTCAAAGGTAAGGGATGAATATACCAACCTAGCCCCTTTTCCCCATGTTGTGGTAAATGCGAGCAGACCCAACAATTGGTTTTATTAAAAATGGCATGTGTCAAATTCATAATCAACATCAAAGTATTGTTGTGATACTTCTGTCTATGCTGAGAGTCCCTAGGTGACAGAGTATGCAAATGTACAAAAGGAGTAAAAACAGTAGGTAGAATTTCAGTGGGCAAAAGAGGCTCTAGAGGATAAATCTCCTTGATGTACCAAAATCCTAAAGCAGTTACTATAAAAACCCCAATTATTATCATCAAAACACAGCAATACGTTTTAGGGGCCCAGGCACATTGTTCATTGTCCAAGTTGGTCACCCCCTTAATTACAAGTCCAATACGAGCAGTAGCGGTGGCAGGCATCGTAGTCTTCAGATGGAAACCCCAATGTTCGTTGCTGGTGACCCCCCGGTCGCGCGGCTTCTTAGTCCTTCCCCAACTCTAGCCAACAGAATCCCCTTTCTCAAATTTGGGCAAAAGCAAGCCCTCGATGATCCTTTCCTTCTTTAAATGCACAGTCGAACCGTGCCGTAGGTCTATTTTTCTCCGCCGAAGATTGTATCTGGTGGTTCCCGGTACAGTTTGATCCGGAAATAAGGTAACGTCACTTCCTGAGGGAAGCAACGTATCAGGGGCAACGGAAGTTGAAAAAGTCGGAGCAATGGTTTCCAGAAATGGCTTTTCCAAAGAGTGTGGAGACAAAATGGACAGTTCCCCAAGCCCCACAGGCACAGAGAGATTCTCCGACTCACTCACAGTGCTATTTGCTGCTTCAGGATCATCGATTGCGGCGTTAGCGAGGGGTTCTGCTTCTTCTGTAACGTGCGGCGTTGGGTGAGGAAGTTTCTTGACATGCGTCACGTGTATCCAATTCTTTTTTCCAGCCACTCGCACTGCCGTTTGGGTGACCAACAAAACCTGGAATGGTCCCCGCCAGTGAGGTGCGAGGCAAGAGGACCGCTCGTATGCTCTCACCAGGACCCAGCTTCCAGGTTGGATGTTGTGACCTGGGCCCTTGTAGCGTACATGTAAAGCTGATCATACCTGATGATAAATGAAATACAGATTTTTAGTCAACTGGTTACAGTAGTCTGAAAGCAATACATTCTCAACACTTCTCAGTGCTTTAGGTTTCGGGAGACCCCAAATATTGGCAGGCCTCCCCATCACCACCTCAAATGGAGAGAACCAGTCTTAGTTTGAGGGGTAGTGCGCATGGCTAGTAACACGACTGGTAAGGCGTCCGGCCATTTTAGTTTGGTACTGGCACACGTCTTAGCAAGCTTGTTCTTTAGGATACCGTTATGTCTCTCTACCAACCCGGCACTTTGAGGATGTCTAGCCGAATGAAATTGCTTATCAATAGGTAGTGCCGTACATATCTGCAAAATTACAGCAGCAACAAAATGTAGACCATTGTCCGACCAAATGATTCTTGGCAACCCAAACCGCGGAAAATACTCCTTTATCATAATTTTCGCAGTGGTCATGGCTGTAGCATCCTTGGCAGGGAAAGCCTCAACCCATTTACCAAAGGCACAAATGACCACAAGGACATATTCTAAGCTATTGCACCACTCCATCTCAATAAAATCAAAATGAAACACTTCAAACGGGACAGAAGGAGGCCCAAAGCTACCCCTTGGAGTTACTGTCCCCTTCCCCACATTGTGCTGAAGGCAAATCATGCAATTTTGGACATAATGCTGAGCAATTTTTGAAATCTTATCATTTACCCAAATTTTCTCTAACATTTTCGTGATCTGTTGAGCACACACATGTGTGGGACCGTGTGCCATAGTAACCATCATGACTATGTAGGCATTAGGAAGTAACCATTTCCCTTTAACTATGTCCACCCAACACCCATCATCATCTAATTTCCCCAGGCCTTCAGCCCATTTCTTAGATTCTTCCATTGTGGCATCAGCTTGGATATCCCGCACAGACCCAATATCCTCGTCCATTACATAGACATCCCTAGTTTCTCTTAGAGCATACATTTCTGTGCGAAGATCTGTGGCAGTTTGTCTGGCTATCTGATCAGCGAAAGCATTCCCTTTTCCTACGTCATCTGTGATCTTGCGGTACGCTGCGCATTTCATAATCGCTAACTGACTAGGGAGCGCGAGCACCGAGAGCAATTGTACTGTCAGGGGACCATGCTGAATCTTGGTCCCATGTGAAGTTAGAAACCCTCTCTCTGACCAAAGTCTCCCAAAGTTGTGAGCCACCCCAAAAGCATACTGACTGTCAGTATATATATTCACCGTTAGCCCTTCGGAAAGCTCACAAGCTCGGGTTAGTGCTATAATCACTGCGGCCTACGCAGAGTTATGCGTAACTCGCTTGGTCTCTACAACCGTACTTAATGTAGTGACTGCATAAGCAGCTGTGCCATCACAAAACAGCTCCCCTTGTGCATTATCCAAAGGAGTGTCCTTAAGATCAATCCTACCCTTTGTTTCGTGTTCAGTAGTATACAGGCAGTCATGTGACTCATCATCACCGCAAACAGTATTTTTCAAGAAAGGTAGGAGTTCAGCCGGATTAAGAACACGACACCTCCTAATTTGGATGTGGGGAGCAAACAAGATCAATTCATATCTTGTCAATCGTGCGGAAGTGAGGTGTTGCGTTTGGGTTTTGTTCAATAGAACATCTACAGAGTGAGGTACCATCAGGGTTAGATCATGGCCTAGGACCATTCCCTCACTCTGCTGTACAGACGCGGCAGCAGCAGCGACAGCTCGCAAACACCTTGGCAAAGCGCATGCGACAGGATCAAGGGCGGAAGAGTAGTAACCGCACGGCCTATTTTTCCCTCCATGTTCCTGTGTTAATACAGCCAAAGCACATCCATCACATTCATGCACAAACAACACAAAGGCCTTGTTGTAATTTGGTGTACCCAAAACCGGTGCAGAGCATAATGCAGTCTTGAGAAGCTCAAATGATTGTTGATGTTCCGATTTCCATGGCAGTGGCAAAGAAATGCCCTTCTTTGTCAAGGCCAACATCGGTTTTATCACTAGTGAAAAGTTCGGGATCCATAACCTACAGTAAGAAGCCATACCTATTAAGGCTCTGACTTCCTTCTGTGTATTTGGGACAGACACGCCAGAAATGTGTTTTATTCTTTCAGGTGTCAATCTTCTTCCCTCCTTTGACAGGAGGTAGCATAAATAGGCAACCTCCTGGCAACAATATTGAAACTTTTTAAGCAAAGCTTTGTGACCATGCTTAGCTAGATGGATGAGCAACAATACATTGCCCTCTTTACAAGAGCTCTCAGAATCTGCTGCTAAAAGCAAGTCGTCAACATACTGAAGCAGCGTACAAGTAGGAGGTAATTCAAGAGTATCAAGCTGTTCTTTCAAGGCCCTCCTATAAATGCTAGGACTCTCGGTGTAACCTTGAGGTGCACGAGTAAATGTGAACGAGCGTCCCCCTAAGATGAACGCGAACAAATATCTACTGTCCTTGTGTATAGAAATACTGAAGAAAGCATTCTTCAGGTCCACAACACTAAATTAAGTAGCCGTAGCTGGAATCATAGTTAATATCTTCGTCACATCAGGCACAATTGGAAATTGCGGTGCGACAACTCTATTGATGGCACGCAAATCAATTATAAAACAAAACGGAATGGCATTATCGCCTTTTTTGTACACGCGTAAAATCGGGCTATTGCAAAAACTTCCTGTAATCTTCTCAATCACCCCACGATGCACAAAATCGGAAAAAATGCTCGTCAAAGCTCGCTCACCTTCAACCGAGATCTTATACTGCGGGATGCGTGGCATCTTAATACCATGTTTCAAACCTATTTTAACAGGCTCAATCTGTAGAACACCGACATCATTGTCATCAATTGCCCATAAACACTCTGGGACATTACTGAATTACCGCATTTAATTCCTTAAACAGATTCAACCTCAACAAATTTTCTCCACAATTCGAAGTCAAAAGAAATGGACAGTGGTCCGTAAAGGGACCCAAAGAAATAGGTACCGGCGAAGAAACCGGACAAACGACTGGTGTGTCAGAAAACCCTACGGAGACATTGGTTTGCCCTGACAGTGGAATGTTTGGAACCCGAGAATGATCAATGGAGCACTTCTGTGCTCCAGTGTCTATCAAGGACTGATGTTTCCTATTTCCCACTACCATTTTCAACATAGGGATCTTTCTGACTAACGGGAATAGGTGTAGGTTCCAAACCCTGCTTCGGGCAATCCTAACGAAACAGAATATCGTCAAGAGGAAGCTCCTCAGAGAGGTAAGCAGCAGAAAGGTGATGGAACATGTTTCTAGTATCCACACTCGAAGTCTGATTGTCCTGTGAAAAAGGTTGCTGAGGATCCTGCGAAAACTGACCTCTACCAGGGCCCCCCACCTCAGGGCAACCCTGGGTCATCTACCCATACTCCCAAATGTGTTATTCGACCTCTGTCGAAGGAAGGGGCATTGTGCACGCCAATGACCCTCTTGGCGACAATAGGCACACTGGTTAATGTTCACAGGACCCAAGGGCACGTTCCCTTGTGGAACATATTGACCTCTAATCTGCGAACTACCCCATCTGGGGCCTCTAACAATTTGTTGTAACAATACTTTAGTCTTTAAGTCTCCCTTTCTCTTCTCGACTCTATCTTTTCCATTATTGACACGGTTCTCATAGTACTGAGCCATGTGCAGTACTTCTGATTGGGATTTCGCCTGCCAAGTGTTCTCGGAAGACATAATCTGTGACTGGATGTCAGGCAGTAATCCGCGCATACATTTGTCCACAAATAACCTTTTCCAGACTCTGTGCCTAAATCCTGTCCACTGAAGTCCGAGAATACTTGTTCGAACCGATTAAAGAACTCGGTGGCACCCTCAGATTTTCCTTGGACACAGGCCATAAGCTTGTCCCAAATATTTCTTTTTTCGGGAATTATAGTTTTTAATTTTGCAATGATTCTGTCAGGCAAAGTGAGTATCACCTGAGGCAGTCTCACACCAGCTGGCCTTTTCCCGTCAAGCCTAGTTATATTAGTCCACGTGTCTCCCAACCCAGGTGCATCATCTATTGTTCTAACCTGCTTCCACAAATCTACGGGTAGGAGTACAGGGACTAGCAAGTCAATATCGCCTAGGATGAACACTGAGGATTGCAAGACGGACTCTATCTCTTTATAGAATCCTGTCAGATTTTTCCTAATGTCGGGAATAGATCGCCAAATAGTGTTCACTTCCTGTCGCGAAAACGGGACGTGAATAAACTGCGCTACATAATGTGCGGGAATGTCCACAGCAGCTGTACCCGCTGCAACATTAGCGGGAATCTCAACTTTTGGGACAAATGTTGGAGGTACCTCTCTCATAGGCAACTGAGATAAAGGCAACTCCGAATGCTTACTAAGCAACAGAGCTAAGTCGAGCGCTAAAGTAGTCGAAGAAGTGTCAAGTGAAAAATCTCTCTTATAAATACCCAGTAACTCTGTGGGACAACTAACCTTCTTCCTCACTCATTCATCCTGCAGGTACTCTACCATTACCTGAATCACCTTCCTCTGCATTTCTAGCGTATATTGACTGTATGTGTCATATACCTCAACTGGAGTTATCGATAAATCCGAAATCCATCTAATCGCATCTTTTGTACAAATTTGCGCTTCCTCAGATGCCCATTTACGACACGGAAGAAATTGTTTCTGTACATACATACTCTCTTCTTCGTCATCCTCATTCCGTAACTTTTGCAAATCTCTCCTATACTCAAATAACCTCATGTACTTTCTCCACAGTGTCTCTTGAAAGTGCTAAAGTATTCACATCCCTCAGCCCTTGTGGGAGATCCGCATTATTTAATTTACCCAACATTACACATAAATGAATCCCTAAACCTTCAATGAAAACATTTTTCTGAGGAAAATTATCCATATTAGACAGTGTGGCGAAAACATAAACTCGATCTTCTCTCTCAATACAATGCTTAGCCCATGCAAACAAATCCTGATTCTTATCTACAGGGACAGTATTACGAGTAACAACCTTCGACCCCGCACCCCGATCAACTATAGTTGGTTCGGAACCACTTGGGAGTGGAGGTGCAGGCAGATTCAATGGAGGTGTTATTACTGGTGCAATGGGAAGAGGTGGTAGAGCAGGCGGAGGAACAACAGCCGGAAGAATAGGAACAGCAGGTTGAGCAGGGAGAGCAGAAATAACAGCAGGAAGAGGCAAAGCAACAGGAAGAGGATCATACGGAGGTGGTGCAGAGGCACCAGGCCTTCGCTAGTTTAACAATTTGTCGAGAAACTCGTCAGAATCATGAAGGTCTTTAGAAGGATAGATTTTCTGAATACCGAGTGAGAAAGCCCTATCCATATCCGTAGCTGACTCAAACTGTTTGTCATCATATAACAACGCCTTTTCAGCGTTCGTTTTATGACGGCGCACATGTTTTTCCCTACTCTTAAGCTGCTGCAACGCTTTTTTTTTCCAATTCTGCAGAACATCAAATGCTGCGCGTCTGGCCTTTTTCTTTATCAAGACCGACTCTAAGTATTCAATACGAGGGATCTCAAAACTACCATTGATTGGCCACTGAAGTTCGGAGGCATGTCTGGTTTGTCTGTGCCAAATATCATTAAATACTACACTTCCAATGCCATGCTTACAATACATAGTAAACGCCGGCGACCCCTCCTGTGGTGCCAGGCGGCTAAATTCCAAAGATTGTCGCTGCGGAATAATGTCCTAAAGCAGCTAGACAATTTCCCAGGCATTTCTCAAATACTTGGTGTTACCTGGTCAATAATTGTGTGTGCAGATACAATGCGCCAAATTCAAATTGTCAGGGTTAAATTAAGAGTCGGGTCACGACTCACCTGACCAAACCTAAGGAGGACCGTACGGTTTCTCAAAGAACTTACCTAACTAATTTTACCTTGTGTTTGGTGATTTCGGCAAATCTGCCCGCCTCAAAAGTGGACCCTCATCAAGATGCCGTCTCAGACCACACGGCTATCATCCAAGGATCGGATCATGCAGCGCTGTAGAGGTGTCGCGTCACGTTCAGTCGGGCCCGTAGTGTCACACCGTCCGATCCCAGTCCGATAGCATGCGTTAACCTTCAATGGTCCGGCATCAATCTTGAGGGTCCCTATTCGGGCGACAACTGTGAAAACAGAAAAATAATATGAGGCCGGGAAGCCCAAAGGAAACACGCCAAACACCGGTTACAAAGGAACATACAAAGTACTTTATTTTAAGGTCAAGCAGTGACAAAGTCAATGACAGATCGGATAGCTATCGGCCCTCAGTACAACACAACGAACTTCAACGGGGTTCGATGTATTCAGTGAGAGAGTGTACATTGGGACAATCAGGCTTATATACATTTCTCTAGCCTTTTGTCCAACCCCTTCGCGGGTTAACCATTCCATGAATGTATTACTGGTCTAGGGTCTCTTCCAGGTCAACTTTTAATATATACATCAGTATGCGCATAGATCAGTTCCGTCGATACAGGTAATCCATTTACACACAAGTCAACAGAAGGACAAGGTCTCAGTTCGCGACCCTAACAAGTGGCCTGCAGGCAAGTTATACATTAGCTGCACTGTGGTCATGATGACCAGATTCTGTTTGGAATGGCATCGTCCACCATTTTGATGTACAGGGTGACTTTTACACAGCAAGAGAATCTAAAATGGCGGCTTGATTCAAGATGGCGGCTTACATCAATTTCTAAGGTCAAGACCTTGCCGTAGAGAGTTATTCACGTACAGTTTTAAGCGACTTGGCGTAGGCCAATATACATATAATCGTTACAATAGGAGGCATAATTTAATATCCAGTTTGACAACATGATTAGTTATTCAAAGACTTCAAACAATTATTAATTAGTTCATGTATTTTGAGAATATATTATGTTAGCTTAGCTAGTGACCACCCTGCTTCACAGCGACCTGACCTTCACCCATTCGGAGCACAGATGCCTGACGTCCATCCTCCCGCCAACCAAGCAGCCAACCCGGAGGAAGAGATGCCACCCACACCATGGGCACCATATGGACTGTCCAATCCGGGACCAACATAGTATCCTATGTTAGTTGTGTCATTTACCCTATAAAATGTATTGTAACATTAACTTTGGTCAGAGCGCTCTTAGAGGCAACAGAGATCTTTGAATGCCATTTACTTATATAAACCTTGCCTTGAACTCTTGCAGCCTGCTCTCTTTGCCTCATTCCCCGTCTGGGGTGTGTCAGTTTTATTCTTTTGCATGAGAAAGACGGGGAGGGCACAAACATTTGGTGACCCACTGCAACGTGATTTGGAAAGGTGCTTCGAGGCCCACACCGTGCGGCGAGATCCTGGACGCCCCCCAGCAAAACCATCACCTGCGCGGCCGACCAGCCTGTGCGCACTACAAGAAAGGATGAAGGTTTCCCGGTTGACGAATACCCAACTGAAAAAGCTGCTCACCGAGGCGGGCCACGGCTTGGTTGGGGTGCAGACCTGACTGGGGTCAGACCGTGAACGGTGACCCTCGAATTACCTGATCGAACACGTGAGCTCCGGTTGTGAAAGTTCCCAAGGAAAGGTAAGGGGGAAAATAAGGGAACAGGGGAAGAGGTGGTAGTGGGTTAAAGCCAAGAGTAGGTGCTGTGTGAGTGATGTTGAGGCTTTTCTGATCTATCCTTTATATGGCCATTAGGTTTTGTGAGAAGAAGAAGAGAAGAGGTATCCTAGCCCGAACGGGATAGAAGGCGGCGCCGCGTAGCATTGTCTCATCCAGTGCAGATAAATAAGTGAAGATAAAGAGAAAATAGTAGGGGTCTTGTATATTGAGTAGACTCGGAGTAGAAATTTAGAATATTCTTTTTCCGCGTGAGCAAGAACTCTTGGGAAAGAGTAAGAGGGTGTAAGAGGTGGGGGGTAAATGAGAAGAGTAGCCAGCGGGGGAGGATAAAAAAATTTCAGTAACGGGAACAAAGGGGAGATAAAAGCGTGCAGGCAGTGCATGCTATGTGTTATATGTCTTTTTTGTCCATTATTGTCACGTATGTCAAAATGTTGTAAGTGATTTGTTGGTAAGGGGTTATATATGCGAAAGTGAACTGTTGAAATTGGAAATGCAATGATTACAAAGGTAACGTTGAATATTGATGCACAATAACTGTCAGTAATTGAGAAACGCGTAATATATTGTTGACCTATAAAAGTGAACGGTAGTTGAAGGGTGTGATTAGAAGGAGGATCAAGTGCAAGCGCGCACACAAAGTGAGGGGAGAAACATTGTCATGGGGGAATGACACCATTAGCTCACATTTGCCAACATCTCCCACTATATAGTGACAGGATACAGAAATACCACGATCAATGGGTGACGGAGATAAAAGGGGACAGCGTGACACCAATTTGGCCAGAGGGAGGGTCGTTTCACAAAAGGGTGTGAGATTTAGTATCCACACATTTATTGGCAAAATATAAGGGAAATCAGTTGCAGAACAGAAGAGAGGTATTGGAGCTGTGGCGAATGTTCGAGGAAGTTACCCCTACAGCAGAGGTAAATATAGAAAAAACAATTGAAAAACAGAAAACACAGGAAGAGGTAAGCGGAACACCAAAGGGTCAATGCACAACAACCACAGCTGAGAATGATACAACCAAAATATACCCCTTAATGACAAGAACAGCAGTAGGATACAGTGAGCCTCTGTATATACCAGCGTGCCCCACCCGCTCTCCCTCAAATGGAGTGGTAGCCATGGTGCCACCACCATACGATAAAGGAGGCCTTTATGGCTCGACAAGTGCGCCCCCTGTACATTTAGCATGACTAACCGGAGAGTTAGACCGCCAGTTAGCGCATGCACAAATGGAAATAACACGGCTAAGAGCACTGTGTGGCAGGGGACAAATGCTACCGGGGGCTGGGGAAGTACCACCATTGTTTGTAGTAGATCTCACACCCCCGCTAAGTGCAACAGGGGAGTTAGCCCCAGCGACGCCAGAGCCAGCGCAGTCCATATTGTCTCAGGGAACACCCACATCACAGGGGCAAGAGAAAGAATGGCGAACGGGAGAATTCCTGTTACATCTGAATGATAAACCAATGAGAATCATACGCCCAGCCACCCCAGAAAGCCAGCGAGGGGAAGAACAAGAGGAGAATGGCGAGCAAGAAGAAGAAATAGAAGAGGTGTGGAGTGATCTAGACGAATACCAGGAAGGAGTGGCAGCTGTAGGATCCCCACTGCCACATCATTTTGTTGACTTAGATCCACGATCACCCCCACGCTGGCAGGGTAGATTAAGGCAGCGAGTAGGGAATATGCTGGAAGTAATACAAAGAAAGGGAAAGTAAGTAAAACAGGAAAGAAGCATAAGTTGCAGATGCCGTTGATACATAAGGGAGCAGGTAGGCCACACTATATTCTGTGGGCCCAGATGGACAAAAACAACCTGTTGAAACTCCTCCCCCCACTTGCGGGAGGAGCAGGGAAATGGATATATGCATTCTAGAAGAACACGGCAGGAGTACCATTAGCGATAGGTGATGTAAAAAGTTTTCTAGTGTCCGCCGTCGGTGATCAAGCAGATGCTGTGTGGGAAAAGGTGGGGTTCCCAGGAGTAACAATGAGTTGTGACCGCCACGATGGATCAACCTTCAACAATGTTTGAGCACAAGTATGGGACACATTGCGGCGCACATTTCCAGATATTTCAGATTTACATTTGGTAATGCAATGTACAATGGAGGAGAACGAGGATCCTACGCAATTCATACTGTGGGTGCAAGACTTGTGGAGAAGCGAAACTGGTATGGCTTGGAACCAATCCACCACCTTGTTCTATTTTATAATCAAGAAAGGGCTCTCGAAGGAGGTACAGAAGGCGTTGGACAAGATAGCTGGGATAGAAGCCAAGGGTTGGCCTGAAATTCAGAGCATAATTGTGCACCACTGTAGGAGGATCAAAGAGAGAGAAAAGGAGATAGCACAAAAAAGGCTGGCAGACGAAGCGAAACTGGTACAGAATAAATTAGTGACGGTCGCTGCCATAAACGCCAGCGTAACAACAGATAGAGAGAATGAGGGGGATGAAAGCGCGGAAAGCAGGCCAGTCGGAATAGCAGCGCTGTGGGCAGCAGGAGAACAAGGACCGTGGAACGGAGAGGAGCAACACAGAGGACCACAGTGGCAAGAAAGGGCGGCAAGAGGACGAGGTGGGTACCATGGCCAGAGAGGGGGGTTCGGAGGCATGGGGAATAGAACATTCGGTGGCCAAGGGATGAGAGGAGGACAGCAAGGGTCATGTTGGAACTGTGGGAGATGGGGACACTATTCAAGAGATTGCAGAATGCGGCCCTCCGGGTATTTCCAAGGGCAACCACCCGTGGACAATGCACAGGTATGGGGATGCCCACACCCAGGAAGCCCCTATGGATTACCAATGGGAGGGGGAAGACCACAGGACCAGTGTTATAACGAACCCCAAATGCCACAAAGACAACCACCCTCACAACCACATCACAGTGCATCACAGCCCATGACAAGACAAAACACTGAAGGAAACGCCAGCAGCAACAGTTTCGCGACAGCTGCACATGGTGCACCTGCACCGTTCCGTGGCACAACACTAGTTGGAGATTATGTTTTCTCAGTGCCCGGACAAGAAAGGTACGCAGATTAGGACAGCCCACAGGGAGCACTTGCGTGTCCAGTCCTATCCACCACCCTATGTGCAGAAGAGGAACCACTAGTGGGACAGAGATAGAAAATAAGCAGTTTATCTTTATGGTAGACTCAGCAGCTGAAAAATCATGTCTTATGGAAGGGTGGTTTCTGCTCTCAGGCAGGAATTTGGAAACACAGGAGTTCTCTGGGGCTATTTTAAAAGTTCCTTACACCAAAGATCTTGATATAACGGTGGGGGGAAAAACAGTGAGCCCACCCTTACTGTACCACGAAGACGCGCCAATCAACTTGCTGGGTTGAGATCTGCTAAGTAAATTGAACATGACCATTTTGTTTACCGAGCGGAGAATAGTGTGTTCCACCCCAGGAGTATGCCCAGTGCGAGCAATGTTAATGATTAGCACGATGATGAATGAAGTTGTGGTGCGAGGGATACCCATTGACATAGACATGTTTATCTATGGCATCAAAGTGTTAGCCCGAGTAGTACCTGAGATAACGAGAAAAGAATAGAGGACACCATCAGACTTTATATTCCGCCCAATTGCGAATACGGACGTCGTGCCAGGCACTATAATGTCCATAGACATCGAGGCAGTTCAGGTATCGAGTAAACATATTGTGGTCATAGGCTTGGACACGCATGGATGCGAGTGGAGAACTGTGTTATGCATATATCCAAACATAATGCTAAGAGATCTAACTGACGAAGGAATATTCACTGACAACGAAAATGATGGAGAGATAATAATGAAAATAAACATACCATGTGATATCATGATCCAGTACAGAGAGGTACACAACCCACTTATGGCTAGTGTTAATGCCCTACCAACAATATTTGAGGAAGACATGGCAAAAGTAGCACCGGAAATTTGGACTACAGGCCCCCATGATGTAGGGTTATTACATGAAGTAACACCAATAAAGATAAAACTCAAACCAGGTGCCGTACCGCCAAGAGTGAAACAATGCCTAATATCCAGAGAATCAGAGGAATGGATTAGGGAGACAATAAATGCACTCCTGAACCAAGGTATAATAGTGCCATCAAACTCCCTGTGTAACACAGCCATCTTTCTGATTAAAAAAGCAAAAGGAGGAGCATGGTAGATGATCCAAGATCTCCCGCCACTTAATGACCTAATTCAAAAAGAATTCCCGCTAGTGCCTAACCCAGCATCACTACTGTGTAGTATATCCAAAGAATCTACATGTTTTACTGTGGTTGACTTGAAGAATTCCTTCTTTTCCGTACCACTTGACCCAGGATCGCAGTACCTCAAAGCATTCACACTGGGAAATTACAGATATGAGCATCGCAGACTCCCACAGGGATATTGCGAAAGCCCAAGTATTTTTAACAGAGTATTACGAGAGGACATTGGAAATATAGATGTAGAGAGCACCATTATACAATACATAGGCGATTAACTCGTCTGTAGCAAAACAGAAGAAAAGTGTAGAGAAGACTCTATAACACTGTTAAACGTGTTAGCTACCAAAGGATACAAGGTTGATAAAGGGAAACCACAATATTGCCTTGCCGAAGTTGTATACCTCGGACAGTTAATATCCAAAGATGGAAAACGAATACTCCCTGACAGGGCAGCTGCTATACGTAACATAATAATACCAAAGACAGTGAAGGACATGCAAACATTTCTTGGCATATGTAACTATTGCCGAGCATGGATCCTTGATTATGCAGCATACACATGCCCATTATTGCAAGCATTAAAAGAAGCGCAAAAAAGTAGAGCCCCAATTAAATGGACACATGACATGATGGCTCAGTACTTCAGACTGAAAGACCTTATCGCTGAGGCTCCAGTCCTCGCAAACCCAGATTATGAGAGGGAATTTTTCTTGTTCTCACCCTGCAATGGAACACTGATGACGGCAGTGTTGACACAGAAAACATCATTAGGCCACAAGCCACTGGCTTACTACAGCGGAACACTGGATTCAGTGATGCAGGGCCACTTCGCGTGCAAACAGGCCCTCGCAGCCGCGGCCTTCGCCATTGAAAAAAGGGCCACAATTGTAATGGGATGTGCAGTAACATTGTATGCAGAGCATTCATTATTTGCGATTCTTGAGCAGTCAAAATCAACACTGACAACACAGAGGGCAACCGCATATGAGATCATAATTTCAAGCCCCAACGTGCATGTGGTCAGGTGTAAAAGAGTAAACCCAGCAACATTCATTACAGAGCCATGTACTATGAAGGATATGCAGGAACACGACTGTGCAACCTATGAGGGGGAGAGTGATGATATTCCCAAGGCGAGTGAAAACACCCTGGAGGAAGGAGAAATATACTTCATAGATGGTTCAGCATCAATAAACCCAGAAACAGGAGAGAAGCATATAGGGATGGCAGTAGTACGAATGGAGGAAGATAGCTATGAAACAATCGTCCAAAGGCGTCTCCCGTCCCATTACTCTGCACAAGCGGCTGCACTAACTGCATTAATTGAAGCATTACATACAGCCAAAGGATGCACAGTGACTATATACTCAGATTCAGCATATGAAACTACCACTGTCCATTCAGGACTATCACGCTGGCATAGAAGAGGGTTCAGACGAGCAGATGGCTCACAAGTACAGCACGCCACACTATTGAATGAATTAATAGAGGCGCTGGCAGAGACATTGGGAGTGGCAGTGTTGGAACGCCAAGCCCATGCCAACAACACAGATGCAATCTCATTGGGAAACGCGGCAGCCGACGCGGCAGCCGATGCAGCAGCGAAGCAGGCCTCGTATTTCAATATAACACCAGCAGTTGAGTGGATTGTTAAAGCCGCCACCGTAGAACCACTAGAAGAAGCCTATAGTAACACGCCCTTTACACAGCTAATAGAGTTACAGAGGAGAGCACCATTGGAGGAACAAGAATTATGGAGCAAGCGGGGATGTAAACAATTGGCCACAGACCTCATTTGGAGGCAGGAGACAACGGGGAAGGTAGTGATGCCGGTAGAATTACTAGAGCTAGCATTCCAACAGCTGCACTTTCCAGCCCATGTTGCGAAACAACACATCACCGCACACATTCAGGAACAATGGTTTGTCCCCAATTTACAGGAACATTTGTCAAAATTTATCATAGACTGTACAAAATGTCAAACATACAATTCAGGGATGACATTGACGACATTGTGAGGTACTTTGCCACGACTGGCAGGGCCCTTCAGAGAGCTTCACATAGATTAGGCAGATATGGGAGAGAGATGTAACGGGGCAAGATATCTAATTGTGGTAGTATGTCCTTTCTCAAGGTGGGTGGAGGCGGGTCCATGCCCCCACCCAGACGAGACGCGAAGTGCGCGGCGAAGCTTCTGGTGAGAGAAGTGTTTTCCCTGTGGGGAATATGTGATGTGATACGGTCCGACAATGGCACGCACTTTGGGAATGACCTCTTCAAAGAAGTAACGTCACTCTTAGGGGTGAAGCACAAACTGTGTTCCATTTATCATCCGATGGCTAATGGAGTGGTGGAAAAAATCAACGGTCTGCTCAAGAGTAAACTATCGAAATTGTGTAATACACTAAAGAAAGACTGGGTGTATTGCTTGCCCCTAGCACTGTTCCAACTCAGAACGCAACTATGCAAGGACCACCATTTGAGCCCCCATGAAATTGTGACTGGGAGGCGAATACACACACCACTCTCCCTGATTAGGAGAACATCAGATGCACACAGGGCTGCCACAGTGCTGGGGGAAGAATTTAAGGAATACTTGACTCAGCTGACACGCGCAGTGTGCAGCATAGCGCAACAAATAGCACCACTTTTTACTGAAAATGTGGCAACTGATACTACCATGCCAGCTACAGATAGCCCAACTGGGCCACTGATGCCAAAGCACAGGTGAGGAGTTTTGTCAGGAGATGGAATTCACCAAGGTTTCATGGCCCATATGAAGTGATTTACAGTACGCCCACTGCAGTGAAAGTAAAGGGACTGAAATATTGGGTGCACCTCTCAGATGTGAGGAGGGCACGCGATAGTACACTCCCTCAGAGCGAACAGGAATGTGCAAGTGGTACTACAAGTGAGGTTGGGAAGCAATGACAACCTGATCAAATGAAACAAGGATCTTGTAAGGACCAAAAACAATGATGTGCCTTCTGATTTGCCTTGCCCTACTTCTCTATCTTTTTCCCTTTCACTCTCTTTTCATCACTATATCTTCCTCCTGCTATAAAAATGCACAATAAAAAAGAGGATATAAGTGAAGCGAATAACAGAAAAATGTACATATTCTGATGATTTAACAAATTTGTATCGTCCCTCCAGGTGACAAAATGGCCCAAGGAAGTGCACTCGCAGAGAACCCGTTAATGTTAGATAGCAATAGGGATGCCATTAGGGCTAATAAGTTTAGCAATGTTGAATGTGTTTTGAAATGTGCTGCTGTTTTGCTTTCTGTGATGTTGTTCTTCATGGCTTGGTATTACACTCTTTTATCTCTGGTTAATGACATGCATAAAGGGGGGAGCGGGGCTAAGCTGATACGAGAAGGGTCAAGCCTAATATGGACTGGAGTAAAAACAATATGGGGAGAAACATATATTATTCGCATTAATGATACAAATGTAACACAAACTTCAGAGCACGCTCCTACTGATCCAACAATTGTCTCCTTGTCACATCCGGGCAAAAATATGAGTAATGATTATGAATCAAATTAATATGATGGCGACTATTATTGGCCGAGTAACTTAGCCAACACAAGTATGCATGCACACACAACCATAGAACCTACCTCATATTACGCTGCTGCTACTAACGAGTATACACATGCCATATTCAACAGCAATGATACTGCCTGGGCTGGAATGTTCCCAATACATTGTCAAAAAGTGAGAAGCTATAAGGAGGAAGGGAAAAGGAGAGAAAAAAGGGGGGCGGGAAGGAAAAGATACATTTATCATGACCTGGGGTTAGATGAAATAGAAGACCCCTGCCACCCGGATCAGTCTAACAAATGGTATTCAGACATGAGTGCTATGGCAAAGCAAGCAACAAATGAAAGCTGCTATGTCTGTTCACTCATACTGCATGCATCAGGGACACCCAAAATGTTGGTACCACAGGAAGTGCCCTTGTCAGAGGCTCAATGTTTGATTCACTTAGTTCTGTGTAGGATAAAAAGCACCTTCCAGGCACACACTGTCACTATAGAGAGGCTGGAAAATGAGAGAACATGCACGAGCCGGCGTCAAGAAGTAATTTGCATCAGACAGACATTTCTTGTCATAAAAGGAATGAGGTATGCAGAGAAAAAATGGCACGATGAAACCATTGAGTGCAAAGCAGAAGCACTCCGGGGACTATCTGAGGACACCTTCCAATGGATAAAGGAAGTGTGTGACCCTATTTGGTCGCAACATATCACTAAGCTAACATAGATCACAGCACTGGAAAAGCCTATAAAAATACAAAAAGAAGTACCGCACGAACTATGCTTTCATGGGGAAGGGAAAGTGAACATGGGGGAGGCAAGGAAATGCAACAAGACAGTAATAATACCGGATATGAAGAAAGGCACCGCAGCACTCATGGACATGTACTGGATTTGTGGCAAACAAGCCTACCTGCATCTACCTGCATCCTGGAAAGGTACTTGCGCCTTAGCCACCCTCCATATGGCCCTGATGGTAATACCCGAAAGCCATATCCAAGGAGCAGCTGGGGAATTGGCTGGCAGATCGGCAGCAGGAGAATCAGCTGTCAGATTGGCAGCAGGGCAATTGGCTGACCCATCGACAGCGCCCCAACAAGTAAAAACAGAACCTCCAGTTTATGAACTGTTGTCAGAACACGAGTTGAAAACAAAGTTATCACGAAGTAAAAGATCATCCAACTATATTTCGTCTGAATCATCAAAACTCCTTGCTGAGATCCCACAATGGTACAAGCTCTTCTCATCCACAGAGACATTTTTTGCATCGCTCCTAGTGCCAGGGCTCCAAGCACGAGCAAATGCCAAATGGTTACAAATAGTGCGCTGGGAGCTAATCCAACTGGCCAACGACACTGAAGAAGGATTCAACGTTATAAAAATAGAGCTCTGTGCCTTGCGCCTAATGACAATGCAAAACTGATATGTTCTAGATCTCCTCACGGCTATGGACGTGGTGCTTGCTGAAAAATCGGGGGGCGTGTTGCACATTCATGCCGTCTGAAGATGCAGATAACGGGACACTCTCACATGTGATAACAGCAGTTCACATCTTAGGAGAGAGGATGAGAACAGAGGGCGGAGCAGAAGAAAGCCGCCACCGTAGAACCACTAGAAGAAGCCTATAGTAACACACCCATTACACAGTTTGACAACATGTTCAGCTGGATACCATCATGGGTAAATGTGAAGATGAAAATACTTGTTCCTGTCATCGTCTTTGTGTTGCTATTCTTCTGCGTGTGCCAATTAGGACTCCGGTGTTGTGCAAAAAGTATGCCTACCTCAACTATGATGATGGTAACAATGGGCCGACCGACAACGGTAGCAACTATGATAGATGCACAAATACAAACAGGGGAACATAATACTCCAAAATACAGGATGACTGCCATCTATATGCAATATGGGGACAGGGGTGACAATTTATACCACACCACCATCAAGGAAACAAGAGAATTGCAATGCTATAAAGAGGAATGGGTAGACCTGGATGGGGATGGTGGGATATACCTAACATGCACTCCAGACCAATATGCAAGAAGAGGTAATAGCTTGAGAAGTGTATGCAGAGCATGGATGCCAATAAAAGGTACCCCAGCCTGGGAAGAAGCAGTTGCTGAAGCTGAGTACTACCGAAGGGAGAATGAAAGAAAACAAGTGTCATAATTTGTTACTTTAGATGTAACGGCTCGCATCCTTTACTTCTCAGTACAAAACTCGGACCAAATGCCTCCAGTAGTGGGTTCGCCCCTTGCCCTTATGCGATGTCGACTTTGGTTAACATTCGCGTAGATGGGACCACTGAGCAGGACACAGCGCATCCATTTTTGTGCCCCCTTTCGACTCCATCTTGGTGACTAGGCCTCACTGCGATAGTACAAAATGCTTTGCTTCCCTTTCTCTCAGCGGCCGGATGCGCAGGGCACATGGCCCCCACCAACTTTCCCACTCCGACTAAAAAACTCTGCAGCTCCATTCTCACGATGAAGCCGGAGGTACTTGCAACAAATAATAAATGTAACACATCACTCTTCCTCTGAGATCACTGTCCTGCATGTGAACCAGCATGAGCTAAGCACATAGCTCGTTCATCTCCACAAACGTGTCCTTGCCCCCGCACTATCTCCAGTGGAAACGTACTGCCATTGGGAACCCTGTGCCCCTTCAAGGTATTCCTTTCATGTGCCAGACCGCTGACCACGCCATGATGCCCACCCAACGGATCCCCAACTAACATTAGACCCCTGCTGCAGAATATCATTGTCTACCACTAACAAATGTCACATACCAGAGATTCTTATGAACACAGACCCTCACTTCAACCGGTGTATCATGGTGGTCAAGGCCCTTAACCTAAGGCCTTTACAATCCGATGTAACGGATAGTATAGATGCACGTGTGACGTTTATAGAGACATGATTAGTTATTTAAAGACTTCGAACGATTATTATTTAGTGCACGCATTATGAGAATATATTATGTTAGCTTAGCTAGTGACCACCCTGCTTCACAATGACCTGACCTTCATCCATTCAGAGCACAGATGCCTGACGTCCATCCTCCCGCCAACGAAGCAGCCAACCCGGAGGAAGAGATGCCACCCACACGATGGGCACCATATGGACTGTCCAATCCGGGACCAACGTAGTATCCTATGTTAGTTGCGTCATTTGCCCTATAAAATGTATTGTAACATTAATTTTGGTCAGAGCGCTCTCAGAGGCAACAGAGATCTTTGAATGCCATTTACTTATATACACCTTGCCTTGAACTCTCGCAGCATGCTCTCTTTGCCTCATTCCCCGTCTGGGGTGTGTCACTTTTATTCTTGTGCATGAGAAAGAAGGGGAGGGCACAAACACACGCCAGACTTTTTAACTTGAAACTTCCCTCCAACCATCTCATGGAGGAGATACCAAGCATGGTGGCCCTGGTGGTCAATTCCGAACTAATTATAAGAACTTGCTTCATATTTTCACTGATGGAGGGGCTTCAGCCAATCTGATGGCTTGGAGTGCCGCAATTACCTAATGGTTAATGCCTGCTGGGCACTTCTGGCACTTGTCTTGCACTGCTCGCAGGGATGGCGTCAGGGTCGTTCAACCTTTTGAAATGAAAGGGGCCTCGAGGCTCATGGGGGGGTGGCTCCAGAAACTGCTGCCATGTTGCCAGTCAACAGTCTTGCAAAACGGCAATGTGTTCTGGGGCTTAAAATGTGTTCTTTGCGGCACTCGCATTACAAGCTGTGTTGTCGTTTCACGGGACATACAGAAGTGTTATCCCCTCATTGTCTTCTAAAATTGGTTCCTCCACATTAGCCACTTGCTGACAAAGAACGGTTTATAGCTCTTCAGTGGTCATTTTGTGTTTAAGATTCGAGCTGACTGGCGGTCTCCTGATAATCAGTGGCTATTAACCTTATCTTTGTCGCCATTGTGATATATTCACCGCATGGGGTGCCTCAGAATGTTTTTTCTCTAAGCAGGGGGCCCCTAACCATCATGTTGAAATGAGCCCCCACACATCTTAAGCCGGGCCCGACTGCTCCCACCTCCAACAGTCTAATCCCTACCTCGCCCCCACTCTCCAAATTATAATTAGCATGCACTTAGCATACTGATGCCTGCTGCACCTCACCTGTATGGTCCTCTGCTCGCCGGCATCTGCTGGTCACCATTTTATGACGCCCATCTTGTTTGCAATGTTTTCTTTAAGAGCTAAAAGGTGTTGCACACTCTGCAGGCTCAAATCCAGGGACTATATGTTGATAAACAATCTCTTTGGAAGGCTGTAATGGACTGCTGTGGTCTTAAGCCCGGGGGTGGACTGGCGTTTAGGGAACTCTGAAGATTTTCCAGTAGGCCGCTGCACCCTGGACCTCTTTTGTGTGGTAACCTATTTTATTACAACATTTTCTCATAGGAAAATGGTTGGGGTTTCTGAAAATGTGTAAAATGGGGCCACTTTGAACATTATTTCCAGGACCTCTTTTGGTTCCCAGTCCACTCCTGCTCAAGCCACCGGCAATGGTGCTCGCATTTTTGGAACTATTAGCTCAGTTTGCCCCCCTTTACTCAAATCCCCAAACTGTGATTCTCCACTCACAAGGGCGTTACTTTGCAGTTTAGAGTATTCAATGAGTGAATGTTTTAGCGGTACATTAAAGCCCAACAATTACTGTTCCTGCCTTCTCCTGAAATGGTGCCTTTAGTCTGTCATTAGTGTCTAGCTCCAAGAGGCGTGTGTGCACTCTGCGCTGTGCACGCGATCCTACGTACTTGTTTGTAACAGCTGCATCCTTCAAAACGAATGTCTTGTCCCTGGCCAACACTTCCACACAGTGGGTGCTAACAAGCAGCCCACTCAGTAAAGCATTTGCAGCTGACATCTTTCTTCACACTGCAGGCCGCAGGTGCAAGGGCCAGTTCAGTTTTGGATCCTTCTGAGGGGAGGTTTTATTGAGTACCAGTATTGAGTATTGTGTACAGCTGTGCAATGATGAAACCGGTCAACTCTGGTAGCAAGCAACATTTAATGTACATATCGTATGTATGTATCACATTCCATGCTTATGGACGGTAGCCAAAGTCACGGCTACCCACCCTCACGCATCTGCTATCATACGCTACTTTAACACAGAGCGCACAACGCCTCTGCCATTAGAATGAAGCTATCTCCCACGACAAGAATTTGGTGTAGCTGGATACATAATGATTCTACCTGCATTTGCATACTCTCCAGACAACCTCACAGCACCCACCCACATGCCAGCTCGACATGGGTGGCTAGCAGGGGCTTGGCCACCCCTACCTACCTTTGTACTGGCTAAAATGCACACAGGCCTTCTAAACTGCTCTGTTATGCTGTCATACCTTTGACTTTGGTCTCCCGAGGGCATTCACCTACAGGGCTTTGAGGTCATACCATTGGGAAAAGGCGCTATGCAAATAACAATTACATTACATATGTATGGGATTTATACAGTTTAAGCCTACCTGAGAAGTAGCAGAGCACTGGGCAAAGGTTACACACACAGAGAGTATAAAGTAGGGTGTGGTGTAGTGGATGAGCTGGGATGCATAAGAGGAACAGAGGAGTCAGGGAATCCCCCCAAACCCCAGGAGGGAGGAAATAGGGTTGAGTGGAGTAGTCAGCAATTAGCGAGATGTTGTTTGAAGAGCATGATTTCCGGTCCTTGCAGAAGAATAAGATGGAGGGGCCCAGTCTTATATTAACTGGTAAATTGTCTCAGACACAGATGCATTGCAGGAAAAATGCATGTGCTCTGTGTTTGTCTTCCATTGCTTTGTTTCACATATTAACAAATAATCTAATAAACGTTCATTTATGTCCAATCCTGCACTGAATTTCCTCTTCAGATTCTGAACCAGTGCATTCAGAGAGAACAAGAATTTGTGCATACGTACACTGTGCACAGGGGCATTTAGAAGCACTCACAGTGGCAATTGTGATTGGGAAAATGGCACGAGTTTCCAACCTGGACTGCTGTGTCATGCTGCCAAGACTGCAGGTGACATCCAAGTGCACAAATGGCACCCCGCCAATATTAGCCAACCTCTGGACTGAGTGGCTGGCCGTCTCCCTCATCTGAATGACAGGTAGCACAGTCTGCCAGTGTGCCCTAATTGCTCGGGGGACTGTGCTGCCTGCCTTTAAACAGGGGTCATGTTCCCCTAGCAAATGATGTGTTGTTTGTAGTGGAGACCTTTTGGCAAAGCAACAAACGTTGTGCATAATAATGGGAGGCTCAGAAGACAGGCCCCACCACCTCCCATTATTGCACAATAAGTTAATTTCCAAGATATCTGTACTGGCGGAAAGAGAGAAGGGACCACATGAGAGACCTGCCCTCCGGTATGAATTTAGCTGAGTCACTGGACAGCCATTAGAGAGTCAGTGCATTAGCAAAGACAGAACTGGAGCAAAACGGCTTTTCTAATAGGCTATGTCACGGGTTTGGGATGTCAGAATACTTGGGGCTGCTGTTTCATATGTGGCAATGCTAGTTATGTCGAAGGGACTATATAATACAACTATTTGTACGTTCAACGTACAGCGCGATGCGCGCCAATCAGGTGTCGCAGCCTTGTAGCGCTTGGAGAGATTTCACCTGCCAGTTGCATTCTCTCTTGGAACGGACGCAGTGAACTGTTATTTCTGTTTCATTCCCAGAAAGACGCGGCGCTCCAAGCGTGATACAAGCTGTCAGTTCCGGTGCCACTTCCTCTCGGTACAATAGCATGGCAGGCCGCCATGCTTCAAGAGTGCATGGAGGCGGCTCTGCCTTCAGAGATGATCCAGGTCTGGCTGTGGGCGGAAGTGGGCCACATACTGCGAGACATGCTCTGTGAAGGCCACACGGGGCGCTCCAGGCAACCGGAAGCAGCAGGGCCCCGAGGTGCCTGCCTTGCCGGTCACAATGAGCAGTTCTAAAGTGTCTTTATTTTAGTGTAATTTGAGATGGTCAGCATGACGTTGTGGTGTATGGCGTCTCACGTTTATGTCTGTGTGTGTGGGTGCAAGAGTGTGTGAAGGTGTGTGTGGAATGCAGCTGTATGTGAAATGTCCCTACCCCGGGTATTCCATCAGTGACCGCTGGAATGAGTTATCTGGGCTGTGAGCACCGCAGGTGTTCTCACCTGTATAACACTATTCCCTAACATGTACAAAAACAGGGACTTACCTGAAGAACTTACCAGCGGCTCAAGTCATTCTTCATCAGCAGACTGGCAGCAAGTGGCTCTTCTGGAGATGTGCAGTGACATCCTTGCATTTTGAAGTGATGATGTGGTGGGGGGAACAGCCAGCTGTGGACCTACCATCCTCCAGTGAAGTCCCACCACCCAGGGAGGACTTCAAGAAGGAGTTAGGCCTTACTAAATGGCTGGTGCGCTCCCTAGTTTGCAGAGGTGCAGACGTGTATGTCACTGATAGGCTCTGCCCCGTCACCTCCGTCATACAGTATGCGCGACAGGAAGACACTGTGCATGACACCAGGTATCATCACAATACTGCATTGAACGTATGAAAGACGTTATGCGCTCAAGCAATCGTATCGAATGTACCCTCGTACTGAGGTGGTAGCAGGATAATTGCAGACACCATTGAATATCGAGAAGTTGTAAAGAACATCTGACTTGTGCAAAGTGATGTCATAAAGAGAAGATACGATAAGGCACTGACACGATATGAAAATAATTAAAGAATGAAAAAAACTGAAGAAAGAAGAGTAAACATTCAAACAAGTAGGAAGAAATCATATATATAAAGAAGATAAGTAACCAGAGGAGTAGCTAATGTATATACGGAGAAATGCAAGGTAGATGAGCCATATAGAAGCTTGCTGCAGTAGAAAATATAACACGGGTGAATCAGCCATTTTGGAAAGATGGACACTGGCTCTCAATGATAGTAAGCAAAGAGCTTGAAGGAGAGAGATGAGAGCTGCAGAAATGACAGAGGCTGGAAACACATTATCGTGCACGAACACAGAATAGCTGCTGGCCAGTGATCAAGGATGCCACAGTAATAAGCTATGGTAAAAGGGGAGTTATCGAGGGTAACCAACGTACGCAGGACATATTTCTCTTAGATTAAGCGAAGAAGTAAACATTTTCAAGTGCCAAGTATTGGACAATCATAGCTACAGTAAGATCTATACAGGGGAGGACTGGCACCTTTTGGCCTGGGGCGGATGCAAGTACAGTTTTCTGCCCAAGATTGCATAGCAGCATCCCCAACCTCCCGAACAACTAAGCTTAACACCAACCAGACGTCCATGTAATCATTGCCATTGCTTTCATGTCATGCAGCATATCTTTCAGTTTGTTATGTTTGTGTTTGCTTAGAGACCCAGGCCTCAGGGGACCAACCCGACATACCAACCCTAGAAAAAGTACTTCACCAGGATAATATCATTTGGTGAAATGGGAAACCTGGGATTTGCGCCCAGGTTTCTTGTGTCCCAGTTTGCAGTTGGACAACAGGCTTCATCTCCATTGGTAGAGCCAAGTCAGGAAGTCTTCCTTCAATCTAAGAATCAAACACGACTGGCACGGAAAGATATACACCTGGCTTCCTGCCCCTCCAGCACACAAGACAAAAGCCGTATCCTAGCACCCTGTTTACCAACCCCCAAAACACAAGAACCTCATATGGCATGCTGCCTCCCCACCAGGACGCATTATATAAATGGATAATATTTATGTACAGAATAACACTATAGATTATAAACCCATATTAATGCGAGTAAGACTCTCCCTACAGACTGTTAAGGAAAACATGGCACAGTGATGAAAAGTGATTTGTCGGGGTAACATAATGTGTCAATTGTGGTAGGTCGGGACTTTAAGCCATAGCTACCTGGTTCCACAGTTTTAATCTCAGACATTAGAGGAGATTTCTTCTCCGGTTTCATCTTCAATAATAGAACCACCAAAACACATTCTGCAAAGTCGTTTTTCAAGGGCTAAACTAGTAGACTGTTCAAGAAATCTGCTTTTCAAAGCATCAAGTCACATGACAAAGCAACCTGACGAAATATAAGAGAAGCCTTAATTGAAGCATGTGTTCATAAATCAAGTATGCATCACACTTTGTCATAAAAAAAGAAAGGAGTTGAGCCTGGCCCATAATCAGGTACATTGACATGCAGTGAATTCACAAATCTCAGGAACAGGCATTTAATCTTCTGACCTATCTTTCCAGATTACCTCTGTCTCATTTACCCTCTTTTTCTTTCCCATCAGCCTCCAATGTCCTTCCTTTGCACCACATCCTTGATGCCTCTTCAGCGTCTTCCACACAAGTAACTTTCATACTTCCTTTCCCCTTTTGCACCATCCCTTTACCCTTAACCCAATCCCATTCCCTTGCAGCCCCTTTGCATGCCCGCATTGCCCAGTAACTACCCCGTTCCATTGCCCTGGCTCACATGTAGACAATAGACAACCTTGATTTGCTAATCAGCCACTGCCAGGCATGACAAGAAGCTGTGGTCGGGGTCTTGCTGTAAATGTAGCTATGGAGTCTGCTCTCCGACAGTGCTGAGCAAAAGACTGTTGGGGAGAAGCTGGACCCCCACCAGGGCTGTGGGGGGCCAGCAGCCATACCCTCACCAGCTATGGGAGACCCCAACACCTCCCATATGGCCCACAGAAATGCAACAGAGTCCCAAGCAGGCAGCAGCATGTTCCAAACTGCGTTTATTCCTGGGCAGCAAAAAAGAAAAAAACACGCAGAGCATCGTGCACATCGAGAGTTCAGGCGCCGTCTTCCCCGGGGCTGGCTTGCAAGCCAGCTTTATAATCACACTGCAGGCTGACCTCACAGAATTGGATCAGTTCCCAGAAACCTATCTCCTCCTGCTATTGGCTGCTAAGTGATAGGTTACCTATGTAGCCCTTATAGAGAGCCTGACAATTGGATGTTAGCCTTTTGCGTCAGTGGGTTGGTTTAGCTGTGCCAGCCCCCATTACCTAATTCTAACTTGTTACATTATGACTTTGTTCCCATAACTTTTTAGCTGAAGCAAGTAGTTTGCACTTGAGCTCTGAGCGCTGATTGGCTGGGCTGAGCCATTCTTGTTACAATTATGTTTCAAATGTTGTGCGAGTCCTTGAGAAAATGTCTTTCTTTCCCAGAAAGAAAAAAAAAACACACTGGGTTGCCGTGGTTTATTCGCATTTGTGGAGAATTAAAAATGTTTGTCTGCAGAAAGCAATCTTATCTTGAATGTGCGACCTTGGCAGCTCGGGGGTTTTGCGAGGAACATTGCTGAAGGCTTCTGCAGCCAGTGTTCAGTGAGAGAAATGAACTTGGCTGTAATTTTCCTGAAACATGGCTTTACACTGTGCAATTAGACCATGTTAATTCATATAGGCATTTGCAAGCCTTTAAACAGGGATTTTTGTGTTTGTAGATTCTGATATTGCAGCATTGATTCTAATGTAGTTGCACTGTTGGTGAAGTGGGTGTGTTTCAGCATATTTGTCACCCATGGGTGCGCTGGGGCCTGGTTCAAATGATAAGTGCGCTCCTTGTTCTTCCTGCTGTTCTTCTGTATATGCGCCTGGGGTGAGGGGGCATGGGTTTGATCTCGATTTTCCCTCTTCAGTCCCCCCTCTGGTCGACTTTGTCGACCACACCACCACGCAACATTCACCTCCTTCCGGTCTGCATATCTTTGTCAATTCCTTGAAGTGTCCATAATTTTTTGCATTGTTGTTGATGAACAGTACATATAGGAGTGTTCTCCTTCTGTGTTCCACCACACTCACTTCCCTTCGTACTTCCTCTGATCACAGGGAGTGGCCACCTTTATTACTGCTGGAACCATGTTGCACACCGCTATCTTCTCCCTTAGTCCGGCTCTTCCTTTCACCATGTCTCTTATTTGCATTCCGATGACTTCTTCTGTTGTTCTCTTACATCTTGCAATGTATCTCTATCTTGCACAATGATGCTGTGCTCGGTACTAGTCCTTCCTTTATCACCTTCAATCAACCAGGCAGTCATGATGTCATCCATTACCATGCAAGCACTAGCTAGTTCTTTGCTTTCTCTTTTCAGATGCATTTTTTGCTGATCATTCTTTAGTATGCTGGTACTTCACCCAATCATTCTTCTGTCTCGCTCGAGAAGTAATTCCCCCCTCTTTTTACTCCTCTGTCTGGTTCTCTTCTTCCGTTGTTTTCCATCTTGGTGAATGTGTCATTCTTCACATCTTCCTTGGTCATCACCAACAAGGGCATGCTGATGCGCACCAATGAACACTCTCCTCCCCAATTCAGTGGTAGTTTCTCTTGATCTTTAGATGCATGTGCTCAATAGTAGTCCATAAGCAGTGATGTTCCTGCTCTCATCTCGCAACTTCTCTCAACCTTCTTGCATCCAGCATGATTGTCCACTTCTTGTCATTGTTGTGCTGGTAACATAACGCTGGTACCTTAACACTATACGTCCTTCTTCATTCTCCACCCAAGTGACTATCTTCGCTCTTTTGTCTCACTCCGTTAGGCACTTATCATATTTTTGTCTCTTTTATTTTATTTTTTCTTCTCTCTTTTTGTTTTTCTTTCTTCTTTTATTATTTATTTTTTCTTGTTTTTTTTTTTTTACTCTTGCAGCTTGCTCACTGGTGCATTTGCTCGTTGTTTCTTCTCTCTCTGGTCACTTTCCACATACAGTTGTTCTCCAATTAGCTGCTTTATGTAATCATCTTCCATAGGGGATTACCCCCCTTTTTTTTTTCTTTTTTTTTATCAATCTCAATGTTGCTGTCTTCCCTTGCAATCTTCTTCGCACCTTGGCATACATGGGCGTCGTGCTCTGCTGTAGTAATTTCTGTTGTAATCAATTCTCTTCCGGCATATGTTAAAGAACAGTCAGGACAGCTCTCTCCAGTGGTGTCCCTACCAATTTTGTACATGTGTGCATGTTGTTGGTCACTTCTACTATGTGTGTTATGTGTATGTTTTACTCCCTTTGTGTCTGCCCTTAACTCTCCTTACTTTAGCAGCAGCTTTTCCTCACCCACTGACGCTGTAACTCTTCCTGCTTAGGTTAGGGAATGTTAGCAGGGGATACAGCGGTAATGCTCACTATTACAAATAATTTTCAAATTACCACCCCCATTATTTCGTTCATCATTAATAGTCCCATCGTGAAGGTAAAAGTCCTTATTTGCTTGCCCATAACCACTTACGCTGCTGGGTCCGTGCAGTTGATGAGATGATAAAGTTGCCCGCCTGAAAATCGCAAGAAAGGCGTTAATACGTTAGTACTTGTTAGTAGCCTCAAGCTCCGCGAACTAAACAATCACTAAGGGCAAAAATCAAACCTCCCCCTGGACATTTCGTGTTTTCAAAATTTCTCAATATGGGTAGGGAGAATCTTGGGCTGTTTATTCAATGGAAGCAAGGAAATATACTTCAGGGAAACATGCTCTAAGGGGTCTGAGGTTCCTGATAGGGTGGGCAATTGAGTGGGGAATGCTTCACGATCCTTTAATTAGTAGTCCTCAGTGTTACTAATGGAAGATAACATTAAGGAAATTTCCTACACATTTCTAACAGCATACATACGCAACAACCTGCATGTGCGGGGAAAAGAGAAGGAACAAAACAGTGTTACAGCTGTAGGTGCACAAAATGTAATATGAAACTCAATTAAACTTTGGAAATGCATGTGTCAGTCCCTATTCTAGTTGCTAGTGTGCGTTGGACCATAGGATGGCCATGTTTCCCTAACTCGGGAGTGTTCGTGCTATTTTGCAGTTCATGAAAATCTCTTGCGTTGGCCCTGTTGATCGTTGCTCCCTAGTTGCCAGGGTGGCCACCGCTTTGTAGGGCTTGACGCCTCACACATCTAACAAAGTCTGTCAGGAGGGGAAAATGTCCCACTGTAGTCCATAGCCATTGGGTGTTGGTTGTCCGTTGTCTTCAGGCCTGCCCTGGGTCCTTTATATCTGACGAGAAATGAAATGGAAGCGCTTGAGACCTGAGAATTTACATATTCTTCAATTTCTTGACCTAACCTCTCTGCACTACTCTCACACTATTCAGTGTCCTAGTGGGAGGAGCCAATGGTACACCTATGCACCATCCTGTCACCACCTGGTGGCGTTCAATGGCGGTCTGACTGTAAATTGTTACACAATTCGAAATGTACCCAGAAAATGGGTAGGCACTTAATTTATGTGAAGATACTCATTACACACTTGGATCATATATACGCAATTTAGGTGCTAGTGTACAAATGGGCCTTTGGATCTTTATATTTACTGTGCTTTTATTGTAAGCTATTTATAGTGCGTGCCTTTGTCCCGTGGGGCATCAGGCACTGACAAGCTAAACAGGGAAACATCAGGGTGGTAAATTTGTCATATAGGGTGGCTGTGTTTCTAAATGAAGTGCACCATGTTACTTAGTTAAGATAATCGCAGGGTTTTTAAATCTTTTTTTTTTTTCTATTGCTCCTCTCTCAACTTCTCAGGGGTGTCTCACAGTGAACTGCAGCACTTTCAGCCGATGCTAATGAAAGTCACTACCAACTATTCGCTACCTGTCCCTCCCCCCTCTTTGCATTTTATTTATTAATTTATTTACTTCCTCTTTTCTTTCAAACCCAACCCTCACAATTTACTCCCATTCTCTCTATCCCACCCCATGTCCACTTTTTAAACCCTACCTACTCTGTTAGTTACTCATTTAGTCTAGTATTTTATTACTCCACTACTCTAATTACTGTTACATTTAAACAATATATTTATCCCCCCATTATCTGCTCTCAAATTTTAATACAACCATCATTCTCCAGTTCGTGCAGCAATGACCTCTTTCCCTATGTGTGTTGGCTAATGCATTTGTGCCAGTGCTATTTTCAAAAGCGCTAGTGGCATTACCACTTGCACTGTTATTTTGTCGCCAAATTAATTCTGTTGGGAACATGGATCATCCACCCTTTACCCCTATTTCTCTCCTCCTGTGGTGAACTGTCAATGAAAAGTAGGTCTCCCCCCTCAAGTGTACCTTCTTCCACCGTGTGTGTCTCATTTAATTGTTCTGTGTTATTCGTGTATTCATGAGCCCAGTCTCCTCGCTGAAAGATGTGTGCTCAAAATGTAGCTAAATGTACTCTCTTGTGATGCGCTATCATTATGCACCCCCCTCTGTACCGTGCACCCCCATTATGCTTAAACAATCTTCCTTACTTTCAACATGTGTATGCCTGGTGTTTAACAAGTTATGGATTTCTCTGTTAATAAGGTGGTCATATCCACATCGCTCATGATGTCACAAATGTCTCTTCCCTAATGCATGGCCTGGTCGCCCCACTGTCACCCAGAAAAGAAAATGTTTTGATACCTATCACCACCCCTTTGCAATTGTCCTCTGCATTATTGAGTGTGCGTGAGTGTGTGTGTCGGCGTGCGTCTCGCCCGCTCTGTCGGGGAGGTGGAGCATGAGTGTGTGTGGCAGAGTGAGTCAAATCAAGTTTGTCTTGGGCTGTCCTATTAAGGGTATAATGTCAATCTATGTCCTTTGAAAGGTTTGTTCCCCATCAGGAAGACCCCTCCCAGTCATGTAACCAGTACCATTGCTATTGTGTCAGTGTTCTGTATGTGTGCCGGCTGCTGTGCAGTGTCCCTGTGTTGTTATTCTTGTCAGTCCTGGGGTAGTGGTGCTGTCATTTGTTGTGTCTGTACATGTAGTGGTGACAGTGCCTGCGTTGGTGCTTGTGGTGTATGCTGAAATGATCCCGTCCTGCCCCATGTATCCTCCCCACATGGGCGGTGCATATTGTGGTGGTTGTTGACACTGCTATTGTGATTCTTGTGCGTGTGTGTTGAGGGTGTTTTTAACTGCCCCTCCCATTGCATACTTAAATCATTTATTTTGTGCCTACTTGTCCTCATCTGCCTTTCTCTGCCCCTGCCGTTTTATTTATTTATTAACCGTCTTCTCTTGCCACAATCTACAATGCACACAGTCAATGTCTAGCGCGTTATCCTTCCTTCCTCCCTTCCATGACCCCATGCATGCTGCACCACCCCTTACTGATCCTCTATCATGTTTGGCTGTGCTGTCTCAGTCAGTCCTTCTCTCCTCCTCCAATCCCTTTCTTCCCTTTCCAGTTCCCCCTCTCTGTTGCTATTGTTACTCCTTGCACCTCCCCCGTTATCTTCCCTTTACATTTAATTCCTCTGTACCTGTGCCTTCAAATCTGCTTCCATGCACTGCAGCCCTCCCTTGCTCACTCCTGTGCTGCTAGTGGGTTGTTCTGCACCTTCCTGTTTGTTCGCTTTAGTGTATTGTTATTGTGTGTGTGTGTGTGTGGTGTTTAAATGTTCTTCTGCTGTTTTCAGTTCTCTCATGCAATGCATTCCTTGCTTACCATCTGTGTCATCAAATATTACACTCACGGAGGTTCAGAAGGGTGAGTCCCCTCTTCCCTCTGCTCGTGCTGGTTCAGCATCAACTGACCCCTCGCATCTTCCCTTTCCTTCGTGCACACAGTTCAACTGTAGCCATGTGCCTTTAAAGCTATTCCCGTGTAAGTGCTGTGTATGTGTGTCCTTAGAGATTGCTGCACGCTTCTGGAGAAGCCGCCTATGAGCAGCCATGGTCTTTTTTAATTTACCTTCAGTACTTTTGAATCTCTGCACACTATGTTTTACTGACTTATTTCGGCATGGAAGCTGTGTGCTAAACAACAGGTGAAGGGGAGTCATTTCTGTATTGTGTGATACATTTTACCTCTATTCAATTTGAAAATTTCGATAGTCCGCTGTTCAGGGAGCAAAAGTTAGAAGATAATTGAAAATTTTTCAACTTCTGTGAGCCTTCTTGGCTCCGCACCTTAGCCAGTGCACTCCACGTGCAGCCCATCTTCACCAAACCATTGCCTTCTCCGGCACACACCCACAATCTTGCGCATGTGTCTTCCACACACCGCCTCTGGGTCACCTATTCTCCAAATCCAAAACCACACCACTATCTCCTCACCATCAAAACTCTGTGTCCTATGCATCAATCTGAAGGTGACGTCAACAAACTAAAAACACGGTGCAAATGAACAGACAAATGTGCATACACAGAACAATAACCCATTTCTCCCAACCCCACAAAAATCCCAAAATAAAACCCCACAATCCCCACAGCTGTCTTCCTGTCTCAACTGGAACAAGGTAAACTACAATAAACTACAATAAAAACTCTTATAATTGGACTGCACACGCTGCGTCGCCTCACGTGTGACACGCTCCTCACCAGGGGACCTTAACCAGCCAACTATCTTCCGCACTCGGGAACAATCTAGCTACCTCCTGCGGGGAAACATCATCCACTCACTGAACTAAAACGCTCAATTAGCAGGGAACCTCATCTACTCATTGATCTATAACGTCAATTCATAGGAAATCCAGACCCCCGTACATGAAATCGCCATCTAGACCAACCAGCGCGACACTCCTGTCCTATATGTGGGGAGTCACTACCCCACCCAATAGGCTCAAAAACACAAGAAGGGACCACTGCCACCGCCCCAGTCCCAACTACAATTCACGTGCCGATCACCACCAATTCGCTGAATTTTGCGACAATGTACAATCACCCACCACCCAATTTACAATGCCTCCCCAGTTTCTACCCAAACAAAAGAACTTAACATTTCTGCAACATACTCAACAACAATGCATCATAATACTTTAAACATTTCCCCCCCTCAAAGCCCATGTTGCTGGTTTCCTATGCTGCACTGGCACTTGATCTGCTGCTGGACACCCCCTCAAGGCGCTTCACCTGACCCCTTTTCCTGCAGGGCTCTCACCTGCCCTCAAGCGGGGTATTTCCACCGATGCCTTTAGCCGGTTACGCGTTTTCCGGTGGTCTTCAGGTGCAGGCGAGGGTCCCACAGCTTCCTTGAGTCGGCGGCAGGGAGTGCAGTTCAACGCAGGGCTTGCGCAGGCAGTGCTCATTCACCCATGTTACAATGAGCAATGAGCCTCACAGAGGGCACCAACTTGTTGGGGAGAAGCTGGACCCCCACCAGGGCTGTGGGGGGCCAGCAGCCATACCCTCACCAGCTATGGGAGACCCCAACACCTCCCATATGGCCCACAGAAATGCAACAGAGTCCCAAGCAGGCAGCAGCATGTTCCAAACTGCGTTTATTCCTGGGCAGCAAAAAAGAAAAAAACACGCAGAGCATCGTGCACATCGAGAGTTCAGGCGCCGTCTTCCCCGGGGCTGGCTTGCAAGCCAGCTTTATAATCACACTGCAGCCTGACCTCACAGAATTGGATCAGTTCCCAGAAACCTATCTCCTCCTGCTATTGGCTGCTAAGTGATAGGTTACCTATGTAGCCCTTATAGAGAGCCTGACAATTGGATGTTAGCCTTTTGCGTCAGTGGGTTGGTTTAGCTGTGCCAGCCCCCATTACCTAATTCTAACTTGTTACATTATGACTTTGTTCCCATAACTTTTTAGCTGAAGCAAGTAGTTTGCACTTGAGCTCTGAGCGCTGATTGGCTGGGCTGAGCCATTCTTGTTACAATTATGTTTCAAATGTTGTGCGAGTCCTTGAGAAAATGTCTTTCTTTCCCAGAAAGAAAAAAAAAAACACACTGGGTTGCCGTGGTTTATTCGCATTTGTGGAGAATTAAAAATGTTTGTCTGCAGAAAGCAATCTTATCTTGAATGTGCGACCTTGGCAGCTCGGGGGGTTTGCGAGGAACATTGCTGAGGGCTTCTGCAGCCAGTGTTCAGTGAGAGAAATGAACTTGGCTGTAATTTTCCTGAAACATGGCTTTACACTGTGCAATTAGACCATGTTAATTCATATAGGCATTTGCAAGCCTTTAAACAGGGATTTTTGTGTTTGTAGATTCTGATATTGCAGCATTGATTCTAATGTAGTTGCACTGTTGGTGAAGTGGGTGTGTTTCAGCATATTTGTCACCCATGGGTGCGCTGGGGCCTGGTTCAAATGATAAGTGCGATCCTTGTTCTTCCTGCTGTTCTTCTGTATATGCGCCTGGGGTGAGGGGGCATGGGTTTGATCTCGATTTTCCCTCTTCAAGACGCAGAGGGGACTTGGCTTTTTTTGTGCTCCCAAGATGTCGTTTGCATATCTTACTTCATGGGAACGGCAAGGGGAGTCCATCTGAGATTGGGTGATGGAGAATGAGTAAGATCGATATTAATTTGTGTTTTCAAGGAAGGTGGAGGGTGTTTGTGGAGGGTGTTTGCGTGTGTTAATGTTTGATTTGCATGCCTGTGATGATGTGGTTGAGTGTTTTAGCAATTGGGTAAAGCATATGTGGAAGAATGCACCTTTGGTCAAATGACTATAGATGTGTGTATATATAAATACATATGTATATCTATATATATATATATATATATATATTTATATATGGTATGTTGATCCAGAAGAAAACAAGTGGATACCTTGATTAGGCTAACAAAGTCATGAATTTTGCATTTTGTGAGCTTTCGTAGAGTGTCTCCACTTCCTCAGGCAGAGATGAAATACAACATTTGAAAAACATCACAGCATTACAGCCTACATCGCTCCTCCTGCAGATACCCCGTTATCTGTGCCTGTCTGTACCTGATTTGTAGTTTTGCACAGAAAGGCACGTGGATGTTCGACACCCCCACACATTGCAATCTTCAAGGCCTAAATGGTACACTGTGTTAAGTAGGTCAAGGGTCAGTGAAGTGGAGAGCAGGGAACAGCAAACAAAAAACAGCCCACCCTGTTAGTGCACTCTCATGAAGGCAGGAGGGGTTGGTTAGGTGTCAGTCATTGTATGTGCAGTACAGTTGAGGCTCGGTATGTTACGCCAGTCCCTTTTCAAGATCAGTGGTAGCACAATCATCAACATGTTGGGCTGTGGACAAACTCTAAGATATGGACTGTTACTTCCTTGGGACATAGGAGTCGTGATAAACTATTGCTGATTCTAACAGATCAATGGTATATAGCCCGCAGTGGTGCCGATTATATGATCCAGGGTCATAGAATGTTGTCATTTAAATGTGCTTGGTGATATGAACATGCCCCTGTGCCTAGGTTCTTCTCACTCTCACTTACCCACTTTGGATGGCCATGTGTAAGGACTACCCAGGCACATCTGCAATCAAGACAAGTGTTTCACTCTTTCTATACAGAAGCAGAGCAGGCATGGGAGCACTCACTTCATTCAAGACAGAATAGGTACTAGAGGATTGCGCATTTTCAATCATTTATTTTTTTACAAATTGAAGCCCTGGCCCAGGGAACAACAGCCCAGCCAGCCTGGAGAGCAATTGACGCCCTTCTCAGTCCACCCCTCAGTCTATGTGAGACGGAGAAACTAAGTCTCCAGAGGCCAAGAAGAGTAATGACACCAAGTTTAATTGAATTAAATAGCACTAAATAAGAGGTCAAAATAGACAATATCGTGGCCTCCTTACACGTGACTCAGACCTCGAAAGCAAGGCATGTTCATCAAGCTCCAGGCGAAGATACTGGTGTACCTATACTCCCCTAAAAGTCCCAGAGAAGAGAACAGTCTGCCAGGTTAACTACAAAGAAGAGGGTTTGGCTGAAGGCTTGGCTGATGAGAGATGGACAAACTAATGGGGCAAATGGGCAGTGGACTGACATTGTTCTACGCACCTGAGTTTCGTTTTGCCTACATGCTGCTGGTGAACCGAGTATCCAGGGTTGGGATTGGATGCCAACCTATCATGAGCGCCTATGCAAAGATGAGCATACAATGTTGCATGTACCAATCTGCTGCTGTTATACTGTTATAGTCTGTTTTATATGTAGTTATACGGAGGTTTGAGACTTGCCTATTAGAGAGGAGCAATTCAAAAAGTAACTAACACTTATAAACTCTATAAGTCGACATGTCCCATAACCAACTCCCAAGTCTGATAGGTTTTATTAGTTGCCATATATGATGACGTCACAGTTGACACACTTTGAGGTATACAGCCTTTGTGTAACTAATCTGCAGTGTGAGTCAGTGGACTATGAACTGTTGTTCGCCAGATGGCCTACGTTATTGAATTGATAATAAAGTAGTACTTTGGGATATTCTTTGAGTCTGTCCGGTTATTTGTGTCCAAGATTATTTTTTATAGTAATTCAATTCTGTACTTAAATATGCCCAAAATGTGCTAGCGCATAAGTTCTATGATGCGTGACCCAGGCTAATGTGCTAAAGTGGAGGCTAAACCCTCCCAGTAAAGCCCTGGGCAGGGGGAGGTAAGCATTATGTTCAGGCTGCTTGGGGTGTGTTCCTACTGTGGCAGAAATTGGGGCACTCATTTGGTGCTTTGAGAAGTTCCCAAAGTATTACACCTTGCAGGTGAGCTTCGGTGCATCCCTACAGTGGCGTGGATTAGTTCCAGAGGACGGTTTGCTACAGTCACCGGAGGATACCATTGCCTGGTGGCATCATTGAGCAGTGAGCCAATGGGTGCACAGGAGATTTGCTCTCACCAGAGCCCAGAAAGTTAGCCACTGCAAGCAACACTGGAGCTGAAGGAGGCCTGCTTCCCCACTGGGGCAGCGCTAAGGACTCTGTGAGCCCTGCACACTGCAGGAGAGTGCAGCAAGGAGAGTTTACAACAGGAACAGTGGCCCTCAAACAGAGGAATGCAGTGAAAAAGGTATATGAGGTCTAAGTGGAAAAAGTCAGTGTGGAAATCAAGAGAGGCAATGCGGCTCTCTCCAGAAGCCATTGAGGACATATACCCTTTCCACAAGGACTTGAGTTAGGCTACAATTTCTGTAAGATGGTAATTAGTTTTCATAAGTAGGTTAGATCGCAGTTCTCACCTCTATGCAAACATTATCAGTAGCATGACCTGTGAGTTATAGTGTGTAGTCAGGCGTCTGCAACCTTTGGCTCTCCAGATGTTATGGACTACTACTATATAAGACCATAGTCAATGATGAGGAAACAAGGGAGTCATAGTCCACATGTTGTAGTCCACAGGTGTAGAGTACATGTTTCACAGTTCCCATACCAGTATGTAATGTATGCATGCAACAGTCTTGGTTTGGAATGATTATATTTTTATGTATACGCAATATCACAATGTGTTGTTCGAACACTGCTGCAGGTTTACTGTAGCAGCTGTTAACAGTAGTCACTTGCTGGTCTATCTACTTATGAAAAGGCCAGTAGGCGATCCAGGTGTGTTTCTTATGGCTCTTGTTGTTTATTTATCTAATTATTTATTGTATTTGTTGGTAGCGCCTATGCCCGGAGCTATCACGTCACTAAAGGCAGTACATACAGTTTTACAGGAGGTTAGAAACAACGGTACAACATCCTTTCATCCTGGGATGTTTTGTTTTGCGGGTTTTTTTTACCGTGACTTTTTTGCTGGAACAAACTCATGGAATTTCTTTGGGGGGGATAGAAAAATATATAAATTGGGTGCGGGTGTTCGAGAATATATAAAAAATTAAAGGGAAAGGGAGTTTCGGCGGCAAACCCCCAAATATTAAAAAAAATACAAAATTTGATGAGTTTTTTCGTTAAAAAGTCTGCAGTAAAAAACCCTGCAAAAAACATCCTGCGATGAAATGAAATGGAACCGAAACAATGGAGTTACATTACATCAAGACAATCATATCCAAAAGATGAGCAGTGGAATTACACATATTTGTTAAACAGTAAGGTTTTTACTTGTTTTCAAAAGAGTGTGGAAAATGGTTTGTTTTGGATATGCTGAAGGGGGTATTGCTTTATTGTTCTGACGTGGATTTCAAGAAATGCGGTATAAGCAGTTCACTACCCAAACCACCGAAGGGTTGGTGTAATGGTGTTCATATGTATGGCTGCAACAAATGTTGCTGCATACCATGCCAACTGACTGCACCGTAACAGGTATACTTGTAGGATTACGTATGCGTCAAAGATGGAGGCGATGCTATTGTAGGAGAGACGTATCCGGCATGAGGCAGGACTGGATGCTAGCATCTACATTCTTGGTGTGACCAGCTCTCCTCCAAATGATGCAGTACATACGGAGGTTGGGGCGTGTTTTCAGGAGGACGAGCGTGTATTCAAATTGACACTGCAGTGCAGTAATTGTAAGACATATTGAATATTTCATGTGCAATCCTGCTTCTTTGTCCATCTCATGGCAGCGACAGATGCACTGGCAAATACTTGGTAGGGACTTTTCATCAACATTAATTTCACATGTGATGTCATCAATGACATTTGTGATATCATCTTTGATGTCCTGGGTGTTAGTCTTAGCAGTGCACTGTGGTGGTGTGAGTTATGGTTGCTTAGTTTACCATAACTGATGGATTTCTGTGGTTTTTCGGTTTTACCTGAAACCATATCATCCCTGTAACAATGTTTTTCCATTGAATTTCATAGGCATCTGTAGTGCAACTTAACCATAATGTCCTTTAACAAAGTTTTTTCAGTGAATTTCATGGGTTTTTACTGGTGTATGCTATTTTCCTACAACTTACTAAAATCAAAGTTCCACCTTACCTTAAAACTCTGCCATTTCCCACCTTGTAGCATAATTTTAACACATCTGTACACTTTTTGTAACTTTTTGAAATCATTTTGCATCTGTAGATGTCCGGGAACGTCTGACTTAATCGCAGACCTTCTGGACAGTGCCACGTGACCATACACTTGCACGTGGCATGGTGACATGTTCGCGAAGGTGTCTGCACTTCGTGATCGGATCCGTGCTTCGAAGATAGTTCAGAACTGCATTTTCTACTGATCTAGGAACTTTCAACTTTAGAATTTCCCCTGCACTCCTCCTACACCTTTTCGTACTCATTATCCATTACCAATCTAATACACAGTACATACTTGTAAGAATGTTATAAAAACTGCTATTTATCTTAGAAATGGCATCGTTATTGCCATCCCTCCTCCCCAAGAGCCACCACCACCACCAGCTGGAGGACCTTCACAACAAAAAAAGTGCAGTACTTTCAAAGACAATGAAGAGGACCAAGAAGATGAGGTAGAGGAAGTGCCTACTTCTAACACCAAGATCGAATCATGGGTGTGCCAGTTCTTTGATACTGTTGGGAGTGTACCAAAGGCTAAAGCTACCAAAGTGAAATGCACTGAGTGCAATTTTGTACTCAGTCGCAGACTACATGGACAGTACTCCTACGGGACCACTTCCATGCACCGCCACACCAAATCCAATGGCGGCAATGCTCTCAGTAAGGTTGTTCCTTTCTCAGGAAGCAGTAACCTGTATTCCTTCACCTAATCTTCCTCAACAAATACTGTAACCACACAGCCTGATGTCTGCAGGCTTTGGCACGTTATAAATAAATAAATACATAAGGAGGGCTATAGACCATTATCGTCCATTGCAGACCCTGAAATGGGGGATAAAGGCCCTTAGCACCCCTGGTTGCCAAAGCGGGAACCCAGGGTGCTAAAACATAGATGTTTCTTCCTATAGCGGCATGCCTGTGCCGTCCCGCTGTAGGAAGGAAAATCCTTTTCCAAGACAGTCAACATGGAAAGAGAAGGCGGGGCTCCGTACACAGCCCTTCTTCCCTTGCCATGGCAGACTGCAAAACCCTATGAACATATTACCACAGGCACTTTTTCTCCCTTTCAAAGCTATCCTACCTCCGAATAACTTTACCACATAGCCCGTCCTAGGTAGACATAGCCACTTTAACACAATTATTCGTCCCTAGCAGTCATGACCAGTAGCCAGATCGTCCACGTCATGACCTTATACCATGACCCAGACAATCTGGCTACTGCCAACGGCCACAGGCTTTACCTCAGTCACCAAAGGTATATGACTATTTTTTGTACCTACATTATGACACTTGTTAAAAAATAAAACACAGGCACATTTGCAAAACCATGCTTTAATGTCCTTGCCAGTGCTCCTCACGAGTTTGCTTGAAATCCGCCCATGTTTTATTTTTTTAAAAGTATCAAAATGTATTTACATAAATTAGTTATATAACTTAGCCCCCAATTGACAAAATCCATTCAGTCTTTACACAAACATTGAAGGTTGGGTCTATAATTTTTCTCAAAACATTTGTCCACATTCGTCAAATAGCAACAAAGTTATAAGCCATCTAAAGATGTTGAAACCCCCCCTCTAATTTCGCCGCCTCTCGAGAAAATCCCACCAAACTTTAGAAAACCATTTACATCTAGATACAAAATTGTTAAATGACACCACATTTATAAGCCTTTACAATATTTTGGGACCATCCCTCTAATGTTGTCCCCTCTTGACAGAATCCCACAAAATCTTGCATAACCATTCAGGATTAGTTCTAGAATGAAAATTGCAAAATTACATGCAGTTTCTTTGAGTGGCACGAAAGTTATAAGCCATCCAAAAACTGCTTTTCCCTAACCCTGTAATGCAGAAATAGGTACAGATGTCCCAGGACATCTGAAGTGTCCGCGGACACCACAGTACTGCCCCAGGACATCTGGAGTGTTGGCAGACTTTTGGGGGGTGAAACAACCCATTTTTTTTGCTTCTTATGGCCATATCCAATCCAGGCCTCATCCTCCTACATCCCCAGAGATTGTTTGTTGCGTTTGAAAAGTGCAATTCTGTTTTTTTTAAAAATGTTTTCACTGCGCTGTCTGCAGGCCCCAAAAAGTCCACAAATCCAAGTCCGCAAATTTTTCTGGCCAATTCGGAGGCCAGTCCGCGAACCGGACAGCAATTCAGAGGCCAGTCCGCGGACCAAACAGGGAAGTGAGTCCGTGGCCCGGAAATAGATATCACTAATGTTTTTGCCTTACGATTTGGTAATTTAAAAAAATAAAAAACTGTACGGATTTACAGCAAATTAACAAAAGTATGCTTTCGGGACCAAACCACCGCTCCTGCAACTAACTTGCTGAAAATCCGTCTAGCAGTTTGGGCTGTATGCACGACAGAAATAATTTTGGGAACCCCCCTATAACTTTGCCCCCCCCCCTTGACCCTCACCAAACTTTACAAATAAATCCAGAGTGGGCCATATACTTTTTTTGCACAGTGTGGTGAGGATTCTTCCAGGGGGAGCAAAGTTATAAGCCACCCAAAAAGTTTTCTTCCTGTGGGTTTAGCAACTTAACCATAACTACATGGCCGCTACCACAGGCCCTGTAATTTATGTGTGACAGCAACTTTGAGTGTTTGAGAATGCAAATAAGGGAGAATTAGGACACATTTAAATATAATGGATCAGACATAGTGGGCAAACAGTTAAAGTGTGCCTCTTATGTGGAAGTTAGGTTCCCAGCGCGTGGTGTACTCACACCTGGTCCCCCAGCAGTAACTCCAGGCCACTGGGTGCCCCCCGACGCCCAGGTGCTGATGTTAGCTTCTGCTCATCGAACCTTTATTTTGAACGCTGTATTCTGTTGCCTTAATATGCATTTTGATGTACTTTGGGTCACGATGAATTATAATTTGTGTAATTTTGCTGGAATGAAATCTGAACTGCTCAAGTACATGCTCTGGTTTTATAATGGTTAACTCATTGGAATCAAATTTAAAGGTCACGTGGGCGCTTATTTGCATAGGTTTTAAGAAATCTTGCATTTCGAAATAAACTCGATGATGATTTATATATATGAATATGTGTACATATATATATCAAAAGAGAGGAAGGGTGAGAGAGGGAGCAGGTGAAAGAGAGGTAGAGATTAGAAGAGAGGGAGAGAGCAGAGAGAGGGAGAGAGAAAGACACACCTACGGTAACTCAGCCTCCCACCGTTTAAAAACCCTGCACACTGTAAACATGTCTGGGTCAATTGATAGCTTGACAAAAAGACTGGGGTGTCATGTGGGGTTGCTGGCGATGGGGCACTGCGTCCTGCCAAAAAGATTCAGCCGCCTTTATTTCCTAATAAATACACGTCCAACGTTTGAGAGAGAAGCAGGGGCTTGCTGTGTTTGTTTCCCTATTCCAGCTGAGTCGGCAGCATAGGCGGGTGTTCTTCCTGCTCGGAGCAGTTCAAAAGTTGAATTAAATATGTTTCCCCAGAAGCTGCCTCTGACAGTCCGTGTTCCAGACCTTCTGAAGCCGCCCGTGAGAGCTTCCACCTGCCTCGAGATTCAGGCTGTTTTTCTACCAGGTGGGGTGTAACTGTGAACCCCTGGGCACAGAGACGGGTGCAGAGGGGCCAAGAGAGCCAGAAACAGGCACATTTGGAACGGGTGTAAGTAAAAACGGTCACAAAACAAAGCATTTAACTGCTGTGACCATGTGACGAATGCTCTTAAACACGCAAACATACCTTACTGCATTCGGGAGATGCTGGTCCAGTCCTATGGTAGTCCAGTCCTGGCTTTGTCTTTTCCTTCTGTGACGTGTCGTCCTGAATTTTCTCTATTATGAACCCAGGACTAAAAGTCCCAGAAGGCAAAGGACTGGGCTAAAATGCTCAGAATTGAGTGGGCCATGCTGGTATGCATGTGCTCTGCGGGCGTACAGGGATGAGTAGTGCAAATAAAAACACCCCTACTCACCCCACCCTACTTCTGAACCTTGCCCCAATTATAGAGGTGCAACAAGCACATTCCGACACGTATAGCTCCTGTGTCTCTTATGGTGAGCTGGGCTGAGGGAAGGTTTTATTTATTTATTTTATTATTAATGTGTTTTAGTTTAATGAAACTATACACATATAAATACAATTCTTCAATCAGCAAAATGTTTACATTAAATCGTATCATTCGCAGTGTATACAATATATGAATAAAATCCATTTTAAATCGAACCCATACCAAACGTACAGTGTACGAATGTACATACACACCATACATTTGTTCTCGCCTCAGCATTTAAGTTAATAATACACAAAGGGCCCCAACAGGAGTTGGTCGGTAGCCCTTAAATGCAGCAGTATGCTATTACTGTGGCATTTCAGGGTCCACCCAATCATGAGTATGGCGTCTTTACACCCAGCTCAGTGCTGGAGGTAAACACGCTGGAAAAATGTTGATTTTCAGTGCAATTACCGTGCTGTAATACCGCCCACCTAATTGCGCCGAAAATTCCCCATTGGGTTCAATGAGCCGAATGGGGAATTATGTTTACCGCTCAACCCGTGATCCGGCAGTAATACCGCAGAACGGGTGGGCAGTAAAGCAAATACATTTTTTTGGCAGTATTCCAGACATAATACCGCGCAACTCGTGATGAGGCCCAATATATTTAGGGGGTAATTCATAGAATTTAGCGCACAAGTGGCACACGCGGCTGGCGCACAGAGTGCACGTGCGAATCTCTGCGCCAGCCGCGTGCGCTAAAATCCATTTTCCGCGCACAGCGTATTCATGGATTTCAGGGTCAAAACCAGCCATGGCGCACAGTGGCGCAGCGACCCTGCAGCAGTGCCAGTTACGCCCCCAAGAACGCCCCTCGCGCAGGGAAAAGCCATCAAAATCCCCAATCCAGCGTAAAGGGCTGCGCTAACCCTGTACCAGCACGGCAAGCGGGGAACCTGTATTACTGGGGTTCGCAGGAAGTTTCACACGCGATTGGCCCTGTGCGGGCGGGGTATGTGTATTACTGGGGTGCGCGGGAAGTTTCACACGCGATTTCAGCAGGGTACGTGTATTTCAGGGGTGCGCGGGAAGTTTCAAACGTGATTTCAGCAGGGTACGTGTATTACTGGGGATCGCGGGAAGTTTCACACGCGATTGGCCCTGTGCGAGTGGGGTACATGTATTACTGGGGTGCGCGGGAAGTTTCACACGTGATTTCAGCAGGGTACGTGTATTACTGGGGATCGCGGGAAGTTTCACACGCGATTGGCCCTGTGCGAGCGGGGTACGTGTATTACTGGGGTGCGCGGGAAGTTTCACACGTGATTTCAGCAGGGTACGTGTATTACTGGGGTTCGCGGGAAGTTTCACACACGATTGGCCTTGTGCGAGCGGGGTACGTGTATTACTGGGGTGCGCAGGAAGTTTCACACGCGATTTCAGCCGGGTATGTGTATTTCAGGGGTGCGCGGGAAGTTTCATATGTGATTTCAGCAGGGTACGTGTATTTCGGGGGTGCCGGGGAGTCCTACACGTGATTTGGCAGTGTGGGTCCTCCCAGGTGTTCCCTGTACACCCACCACGGCCCCTGCACGCAGCCCACACCACAGGGGACTATCCTGCACCCGTGGTCATGTCCCGCAGGCAGCCCACCCAACATGGGCATGCCCCCCAGCAAAGGCACATGTCTCCTTGCACTACTGATCATCAACTCATGTCCGCTTGCACCCCCACCCCCCAGCAGTGTGGGGCACCTGCCAGCAGGCCCCCACTCATGTGCCACTCATGTCCCCTTGCACCCCCACCCCCCAGCATTGCGGGGCACCTGCCAGCAGGCCCCCACTCACGTCCCCCTGCACCCCCACCTCCCAGCAGTGTGGGGCACCTGCCCGCAGGCCCCCACTCATGTCCCATTCATGTCCCCCTGCACCCCCACCCCCCAGCAGTGCGGGGCACCTGCCGCAGGCCCCCACTCATGTCCCACTCATGTCCCCCTGCACCCCCAAACCCCAGCAGTGCAGGGCACCTGCCCGCAGGCCCCCACTCATGTCCCCCTGCACCCCCACCCCCCAGCAGTGCAGGGCACCTGCCCGCAGGCCCCGACACATGTCCCCCAGCCAACACGTCATCACAATCTAGATCCCTGGCCCTTATGGGCAGCCTCCACATGCCAAACACCCACCCAAGTATTGCATCCACCCACTTAGAAATGGCAATTACATGATACAACCCCAATGGCAAGTATGTAAATGAACACATGTCCCTCACATACACACAATGGGTGTAAGTGAATGGCAAAACCCATATCATGACATGCATGAAACCAATGAGATGATACTACACATTGAAGTTTGATGAAAAAAATGTATTAAAAGCAACATAAATGGAATTAAAAATAAACAAACGACAATAGGAATTAAAAACGAAAAGCAGCATGTCCGTAGAATAATGAAAAACAACAAATCATAATCCAAAGGAAAGGTGTCCAAAGTTACAGTTCAAAAAAGTAAATCCAAGGGAAAAACAAAACGGAAAACTATTGCTCCATGGGTAAATCCCCAAAAAAAAGTATAATCCAACAGTCAACTATATACAGATAAACAATCCAGGGTCCATGATCCCAACTGAAGAAATGGAACCTATCTAAAAATACTACCTAATAAAAAAACTATATACAAAAATGTGGTTCATTGTCCAAAATGTCCAAAATAAATAAAAAAGCAAAGGAAACCTAACACTAACTACATAACTATTTACAAGGGCAGCGGGCTAGTCCAACGGCTCACTGGTTGATGTCATGGGCCAGGGCATCATCGAACTCCTGTTCAATGGCTTGGAGGCGGGCATGTTCCCTGGCCCCGAGGTCTAGCAGGGATAATGCAGTGTCCATCTCCAACTCCCTGCGAATACCCTCGAGGCACTCAGCCCGATCAGCGCCCTCCACATTGAGTTCTCCACCCTGACCATTGTGAGCCGTTCCTCCTCTGCCCGCCGCCGCTCCGCACCTATCTGCTGGCCCAACTGCTCCCACACGGAAGACACTCCCATTCCAGGGTTCTCCTGCCCTCCGGCCGATGCCTGCCCCCCTGATGTTGATGGCCCCGAGCCATGATGCCTCCCACGTCGAGCCTGCCGCTGCCTCCGACGCAACTGTCTGTGCCAGCACAACGGCATCCAGGCTGATGGAATCCACCGACGCCGTTGTGCACGTGCCCTGCCCGATGATGCCGTCACATCCTCCATCTGCTAGGGTCCAGTTGCTGGTGTGTCCACCCCTGCTGGACCTCCGACTCCCGACTGTGGCAGGGATGGGATCCCCACCGAGTTGGCTGCGTTGGTCGGGGCAGGTCCACAGGGGGCCCTGGTGGCATCTGGGTCGGAAGACGGCATGGAGAACGGCTGGCGCATAGCCTCCACAGAGGAGGAGATGGTCGCCAGAGTGGCCGACACATGTACGAAACCCCCGACCACGGCCGCTCCCAACTGAGCCACGCTGGCATGGTGCTCTTCGTGATGACGTGCGTGCTCCACCCAGGAAGAACGCACGTCATCACGAATGACACCCCTGCGCAACACGACACCAATCAGGACCTTCTCCATACGGCCAGGGGTCCCCTCGTCCGCAGGTGGAGGGGAGTCAGATGACATGGACATTCCTCCTACCTGCGGACGGGCCTGGGATGGGGCATCCCTGCTAGTGCATGGTGGTGCAGTCACAGTGTCAGGGACAGTGACATGCACAGGCCCCTCCACGGCGACCTGTGCTGCCTCCTGCCCCTGGACTGCACCACTTGCACCAGCAGGGATGCCCCCACCAGGCCCCATGTGCGGCTCAGTAGCGGCCTCCTCCTCCTCTGTGGAAACCACCAACCTGGATGGCTCCACCCCGTCTTCCGCCGTTGCAAGATCCTGTGGGGGCTCACCCACCCCTTCCGCTGCAGCCATGGGAGCATCCCCGCCGCTTTGCTCCACAGCGCCGTCTCCGCCCTCTTCTTCACTTAGCGCTGTGTCGAGGGAGACATAGAACACAAGCATCAGGGTACTGTACAATGGTCCCCTAGACAGGAAGCAATAGCAGATGAGTGGCACTGTCAAAGATCACTTCCATCATGTCCCTCCACAACACATGGGTCAGTGCAGGCAAAACACATGCAGTACCAGGCATGGTGTATGCTATGGACATTAGCATACATGTCCAAGGGACTCTTGAAACACACAATGTTGTTTTGGAACTCACATGCATCATGGGTCATGCCTATCACATGCACACACTTCACCGTACTTTCATCCATCTGGACTCGTACACCCCAGACACAGTGGATGCAAGGATAACTAGGCTGCATCAGTGATTCTGAACATTGTCACAGACATGTGTCATGCATCCATGGCATTCACAAGTCACAGACACGGAGGTCAGACACACAGATATGGACACCATACATGTACATGGCATCAGCACTAATCCCTCACCCCCACCCATGTCCAGGAACAGAGACTGGCATGCTCTCATGTGTCCATTCCGCATAGGGCTCCCCATGTTGCATTTAAACACATACACCAACCGTGTGCTTCACACATTACTGGTCTCACATGCATGACCATGATGTACCTGCACACACACATGCGTACATGGCCTATGTCACACATACAGGCAAGTATCAGACAACCAGCCCACTGCAACATGCCCTGTCTCACACAGCAATGCTTGGCCACTTTCCGCTCAACTCCAGACGGGTCTGCCTCTCAAGGATCTGGGCATGGAGCGCTGGGCGTACGCGTTCCAGGACCCTCATCTGGATGGTACTCATGCTGCCCCGGCCCCCCTCCACGAGGCGCCGGGCCTCTACGAGGGTCCTGGACCTCAAGTCCTCCCTAGCGCTTCTTGGCTTGCTTGATGTTGCGGGTTGCCACCCCCTCCACGTTGATGGCAACCACAAAGTCGTCCCAGATCCTGTCCCGTCCTTCCTTGTCGGCGCGTGATGATCCGAAGAGGGCATCATAATGCCCCAGGACAACCTCCACCAGGACACCAACTTCCTTCTGACTGAAGCTGGTGGCTCTCTGCCCCTCTGGCTGGGGGTCGCCCATGGTCTCAGATGGTTTGCCCCGACATGGCGACCCCCGAGGCAGGCGTGGGTGGGCAACTGGGTCCTGGGGCTGGGCTGTGGAGCGATGGTATCCCAGTCGGGAGTCTTCTGTTCCAGTGGGGTGGGCACCGCAACTGGACCCCTGCAGATGGCTGATGTGCAGGCACCAGATGGCAGGGCACATGGGCAGCAGGCAGTCAGGCAGCAGCAGATGGCAGGTGGGAGCGTGCTCGGGGTTCTGGGGGGCAGTGATTCGGCCTTTTGGGCAGGAGCGTGGTCTTCCATGTGTTTTCGCGTGGCCAGCTTGATACGGAGTGATTTGGCACGTGAAAAAATTGCAGGTCAGCGTGTGTGATGCTGGAAATGCATCAGAGGGACAGGGCCTCTGAATCCTTGTCCTTTACTGCTTTTTATCGTGTGTTCTGTCGTGTTTTCTGCCCAGGAGTCCATGTGGGACTCCTGGCAGTGCAGCTCTCTCTTTTGGTTTGGTGAACAGACCCATGGGATACCCTTATGGCACCCATGGGTTGGGGTACAACCCTGTGCCCCTAGTTTATGTTTTTGGGCACCTGTGGGTGGCCCACAGAGCAGGGTATGGGCTGGTGGCAGCTCCGTGCTGAAATTGACAGGTGCTCTGGGTGTCCTCCATTTTGGGATACCCAGGCCCTGCCATTGGAATCAGTTGATTCCTGATGGAAAACAAGATGGCCCCTGTGGCCTCTTGCTTTCTATTGCCTCTTACCTTGTTTTCCCAAAGTCCTGGGAAGCCCTGACTCTGTCCCTTCCCCCTGACTGGCTGTTGGGTGGAAGTTCCATATATGGTGTTGTTGTGAAGGCCCAGCTAGACTGACTGGAGCCTTCCCATTGACTGTATGTTGTGGCTACCTCCTGTGGGTGGGACCTGGGTGAATGGAGTGGGTGACCAATATACACTCCTTGTTGTGGTTGTCTGGTTTCTGGCATGTGAGACAAAGACTGAGACAGCCCTGCCCGAAACTGGCCTGAATGCAGTGTGTAGTGTTGAATGGCTGGGTATTTGTCCCAATCCACATTCCTTGTTGTGAGTGTCTGAAAGGGAGGCATGTGGCCTGAATGCACTGTGTGCCTGATTGGCTGACTGACTGCATGAATGCCCTTCTGTGTGATTGGCTGCTGTGTGTGTGCCAGCAGTGTGGATGAGAGACAGAATAGTATATCTGGGGACCTCTCACCACTGGAAATTGTTCAGAAGCGTTCAGAAGCTGAGTCTCCACTCAAGAGTAACTGGAACTGCTGACCCTCGACGCCCAGCTGGAAGAAGAAGACTTGCTGCTGCATTTGCTTCGACCGATCCGAAAGGCTGCCGTGTTCGTCGAGGACTGACCCGAGAGATGACCTGGCTAGGCGCCCTCTTCCCGTGCTCCGAGGGACCATCGAGCACCGCTGAATCTTCGTCGAAGCGCCCTGGAAGTCAGACCCTCGAAAGGCTGCCGACCCGAGACGGGACCGCCGAGGAGAACGAAGTAAAGCACCCGGACCTCGATGCTGTCGAAGTCCATTGCCGTCGACCAGGGTTCGCAGGTCTGTGTAACCGCTGGAGGCCCGTCGAAGTTGTGTTGCCCAGCCGTGGGAACCACTTGACGCCGTGCCGCCGACGACCGGAGCCGTACGCTCCTTGCCTAAGAACATTTGAATCGAAGGACTCCCTCGTCCGCATCGTCGACCGCTTTTGTCCTGCCGGAGAAAGTCAAGGATGACCAACGCGCCGAGGAGAATCCGTCGGTGGGTTTCCCGCCACCTCACGACCCCAAAGACTCGAGCGACTCGACGCCCTTGTTGGGCCACCGTCATTCACAATCTTTGCGGTCCAGAACTAGTGTCGCCGAGGTGCCCCGCACGCCTCTTCCTCACAGGACGCTGACGTCTCGACGCCGACGAGCACCGCTCGGATCGAAGCCTGCCGCCTCACCGACGCCGTTCTACCCTGTTTGTTGTCGGACGTTCGACGCCCCGTGTCTCCCGCTTGAAAGGGAAGGCATTCAAGAAGGGCCGTCGATTCCCCGACACCGAACACCGAGTTCCTCGACGCTTCTCGACGCCTCTCGACGATCCGTGACTCCTGCTTTAAAGGGGGTCATTCAAGAAGGATCTGTCGACGCCTATTCGAAGAACTCGACTCCACCAGGTACATTGGGGGGGTAAAAACATTGTAGGAGAGAATAAGACTATTGAACCATATATGGACTGGGCTTGTGTTATATCTCTTTATTTTACAGGTTTCCCAGGTGGGGGGATCTCCACACAGAACTGTGTCCAGTAGTAGGGGCCAGTCTTCTGCCTATTGTTTCAACCATCTGTTATCTCTCCTCTCTCTATTGCTGGTTTCCTTCTTATTGATCTGTGTGACATTTTGACAGTATTGTGGATGCACTTTAATGAGGTCTAAGATTAGTGGTACCACTTTAGAATTGTAGATATTTACCATTATTGATTTTTCCTGAGCACAAAGTGCGTTATTGTGATAAGTGTACATAACCCTTGAATATTAATTATATAAAGACTGTGTTTTCAGTAATACAGTGTGTGGACATTCCTTTGTGGGGGCTTGGGGAATACACTGTACTTAAGAACCAGCCTACATCACCTCCTGAGAAGCTAGGCCTTGATTGCTCGTCCATTGCTACCGTATTAGAGAATCTTGGCTGGGGTCCTCTGTGCCTCCCCTCTACCATATAGAGAGCGGAAATACAGACACCCCCCACCGGTCTTTACAAGCTGGTGGCAGCGGTGGGATGCTTATGGTTTTAAGACTCAGTGTATAACTGTGCCACTTACAAAATATCCGCACTTTATTAGATTAAGGTTTGGGTGTGTTCCAAATAACTGCATTACAAGCAATGGAGTCCATTGCGAATGGTAAATTGACTAGGATGAGCTTAGAGGCTCTCCAGAGTGCTTGTGAAGCCAGGGAGTTAGACTTTGTGGATAAGTCTAGGGCTGAGCTGATAGCTGCCCTGGTGGACTACCAGACTGATGGTGAAACTCTTGATGAAGGGGGGGATGCAACCAGTGAGGACTCTGCCCCTGGGGTTGTCGCTGAATCTGTTTCTGGGAATGCCGCCATTCCTGCTGCCTCTGTTCCGAACCCCAGCAATTCCATGGAACTTGAGTTATTAAGGATGAAGTTAGCCTTTGAATATCGCAAGTTGGAAATAGAAGCTGAGCTTAAGAAAGAGGAGCTGGCACAGCAAGTGGAACTCAAGAATAGGGATCTTGCGCTCAAAGAAAAGGACACTGAATGTCAGAGAATCCAGTTAGAGAAAGCTCGAGTGGAGACTTCAGCTAAACCAATTGAGAGTGGCAGGTCCCCAGCCACCAAGTTTATGAAAGATTTGGTTGGTGTGTTTTTGGAGGGTTCAGATATCCTCCAATGGATTGAAGCGTTTGAAATGGCTTGTGCAATTCATGATGTGGATAAAAGAGATTGGGCTAAGTGTTTGTTAAGCAGAGTGCCTCAAACTGGATATGACTGTATTCTGAAGCTGAGTGTGGAAGAAAGGGGTCAGTATGAGTGTATGAAGTCTGCTTTAATTGCCAAGTTTGGCAAGACACCTACCCAATACCTTAAAAGGTTCAGGGATTTTAAGAAAAGAGAGAATATGTCTTGGGTTGACTGGGTGAGTGCTGCACACATGAACATGATGGGGTGGATTGACGGGTACAAGGTGAAAACTTTTGCTGAATTATCCCACCTGTTGTTTTTTGAGCATTTTTCTGAAGCCTGTTCACCAGAGCTGCGTCAGTATGTGGCTGACCAGAACATTTTGGACCCCTTTAAGCTGGCTAGGTTGGCTGACAAGTGGGTCTCCCACCGGGTGTCCCCTAAGGACTCCAGTGGGAAGGACAAGGACAAAGAAAAGGGGACCTCTCAGAAAGCTGAGGAGTCCCAAAAGCAATCACAGTCGGGTAAACCAAAACCTTCCTCTCCTAAGACCCAAAAACCTAGTGGGGATAAGTCATCTGTGGGTGGGAATAAGAGTAGTGGTCCACCTGCTACAAAGCAGGCTCCCAGTGGTTCCAGTACCGTACCCCGCACTCCTGGCACTTGTTGGGATTGTGGGGCTCTGGACCACAGAAGGGGTGACTCCAAGTGTAAAGGTAAGGCACTTGGAGTACAGGCTGTCAGCCTGAGCTACGCTTACCCCATGTCTGAGGTGGAGGCCACTGTCCTCCCCTCCTCTACAGGAATCACCTTTGGTGCTCCTGTAGAGATTTCCTTAGTGTCCCTTGGGGCCTGGGACCAGTACGCAGAAGTACTGGCGACTATCCCGCAGAACACCCGTAGGTTTTTGAGAAGTGTCCTCTTGAATGGCCAGCCTTCTACTGGCTTGAGAGACACTGGGGCCAGCATGACAGTGGTGGACAGGACCCTGCTCAAGCCAGAGGACTATGTCGGTGCTCCTCTGAGAACCACCAGGTTAGCTGCTGGGCCTCCCAAATTATCGCCTGTAGCCTTAGTCACACTCCTGATTGGAGACAAGACAGCAAAGCTTCCTGTCCTGGTTCAGGACAATGTCCCTGCTAACATTCTGTTAGGTAATGATCTAGTAGAGTTGGGGTTGATCTCGGATGGTCTTCCCCTGACTGCTGCTGCGGTCACTAGGTCACAGGTGACACCGGGTCTGGCTGTGAGTCAGGTACCCGAGCCAAAGGCGAGGCCTAAGGCAAGAAGAAGGAAGACCAAGAAGGCCACCTCTGTGGGGGGAACACCTTCTCTTCCTGCTGTTCCGACAGCACCCATTGGGATCCATGCTCCGGACGGGCTGTGTCCAGTGAAAAACCCAAACTCAACTCCTGAGGGAGAAGAGACAGAAGACTCTCCTGTGGGAGAGGTTCTCAACCCGGAGGATCATCCAGACCTTCAATGCTTGTTAGCTGAAGGGGGACCCTCCCGGGCAGACTTCTGTAAAGGACAGAGAGAGTGCCACTCTCTCGAGGGTCTGAGGAAACAGGCCCTGTCCCAGGCACAAGGTGAAGTGCCTAGGACATTCAAGATTTATTGGGAGGGTGAGCTCCTTGTTAGTGAGCCCACTAAGCCTGAACCTGGTGCCCTCAAGAGGTTGGTGGTACCCCAGGTTTACAGGCCCATCCTGCTGCAGTTGGCGCATGAGGTGCCCTTGGCTGGTCATCTTGGTACCAAGAAGACTAAGCAGAGGCTCTCTGCCCACTTCTACTGGCCCCGGATGGGAGTGGAAGTGGAGTCCCACTGCAGGACCTGCCCAACTTGTCAGTTGTCTGGCAAGACTGGAGGCAGGGTCATTGCCCCACTGCAGCCATTGCCAGTGGTTGGCACACCGTTCGAGAGGGTGGGCATCGACATTGTCGGTCCCCTGGACCCTCCCACTTCCGGTGGACATCGGTTCATCCTGGTCTTGGTTGATCATGCCACCAGGTACCCTGAGGCTATACCCCTTCGGACTATTACTGCCAAGGTGGTTGCCAGGGCTCTCCTGGGCATTTTTACCCGTGTTGGATTCCCCAAGGAGGTTGTCTCTGACAGAGGATCCAACTTCATGTCTAGTTACATGAAGACCATGTGGAAAGAGTGCGGGGTAACCTACAAGTTCTCCACCTCTTACCACCCCCAGACCAATGGTCTGGTTGAGAGATTTAACAAAACTCTCAAGGGCATGCTAGGTGCTTTGGAAGAGCCCCTAAGGAGGAAATGGGATCTCCTCCTGCCATGCCTGCTGTTTGCTTACAGAGAGGTACCTCAAGAGGATGTTGGTTTCAGCCCCTTTGAGTTACTCTTTGGACATCCCGTGAGGGGGCCCCTCGCCTTGATCCGAGAAGGCTTGGAAGCCACCCCTCCAGGTCCCGCCAAGCAAGTGGGGGACTATGTGTTAGGCCTCAGGCGGAGGATGACACAAATGATGGGTGAGGCAACAGCAAATCTCAAGGCCAGCCAGGAATTGAATAAGTACTGGCATGACCTTAAAGCTTCGCAAGTGGATTGGACTCCGGGACAGGAAAACCTTGTGATGGAGCCTACAAAGCCTAGAGCTTTGGCCGACAAATGGACTGGACCCTTCGGGATAATCTCCAAGATGGGCGAAGTCAATTATCTGGTTGACATGGGTGCCTCTGGGGTAGCCCCTCAGGTATTCCATGTCAACAGGCTCAAGCCTTTCCACAGGCGAGCAGAGGTCTCATGTCTCTTGCTAGCTTCAGGGCAAGAAGAGGATGAGAGTGAGCCCCTTCCTGATTTGCTGCATAGCAACCCTCAGGATGGCTCAGTGGAGGGAGTACATCTCTCTCCATATTTGACAACAGAGCAGCAGAGGGCCTGCAGGGCTTTGCTCCAGCAGTATGCCTCTCTGTTTTCACTGACACCGGGCCTTACACCGTGGTGTAAGCACGAAATTGACACTGGTGACAGTATGCCTGTCAAAAGCAGGTGCTACCGTATGTCAGATACCGTCAAGAACCACATCCAGGCTGAGGTCGCCAAGATGTTGGATCTGGGTGTTATTGAACCCTCAACCAGTCCCTGGTCCAGTCCAGTGGTCCTTGTCCCTAAGGCAAGTTCCCAGGCGGGTACCAAGGATTGGAGGTTCTGTGTGGCCTACCGAGGGGTCAATTCCGTCACCAAAACTGACGCGTACCCATTGCCCAGGGCTGATGAGCTCGTGGACACCATAGGTGCTGCCAAATTTGTGAGCACCTTTGACCTCACCTCAGGCTATTGGCAAATAGCTCTGACGGACCATGCCAAGGAAAAGACGGCATTCTCCACACCGGAGGGACTCCACCAGTTTAGGGTCATGCCTTTTGGGTTGAAGAATGCCCCTGCCACCTTCCAGAGATTGGTCAACCATGCGCTCAGTGGGCTGGAAGCCTTTTGTGTGGCTTACTTAGACGACATTGCCGTCTACAGTTCCACCTGGGAAGAGCATTTGACACATCTGGATAAGGTGTTGCAGGCCTTGAAAAGGGCTAACCTCACTATCAAGGCCACCAAGTGCCGGATAGCTCAGGGGAAAGTTACCTATCTTGGTCATGAGGTAGGAGGGGGTCAAATCCAGCCTCTTTCCAGTAAGGTACAGGACGTACAGAACTGGGAGACTCCCACTACTCAAACCCAGGTGAGAGCCTTTTTGGGCCTCACTGGGTACTATCGCAATTTCATGGCAGACTATGGAACCATAGCTGCACCCCTGACAGCTCTAACTTCGCCCAAACAGCCTAGGAAGGTTAATTGGAACGAAGACTGTCAGAGGGCCTTTGAGGGCTTGAAAGAAAGTCTGTGTAGGGCACCTGTGTTGTGTGCGCCTGACTACAGCCGACCCTTTATCATCCAGATGGATGCCTGCGACACCTGAATTGGAGCTGTCTTGTCCCAGTTAGATGACAAAGGGAGAGAACATCCTATCATATTCATCAGTAGACAACTCAAGGGTAGAGAACTTAGGTGGGCTACTGTGGAAAAGGAATGTTTTAGTATAGTTTGGAGCCTTAGGTGTTTTAGGCCCTACCTTACGGGGTCCACCTTCAAGGTCCAAACAGATCATAAGCCCCTGAAGTGGCTTATGCAGATGAAGGGTGAGAATCCGAAATTGCTCAGGTGGTCCATTAGCCTGCAAGGGCTAGACTTCACCATAGAGCACAGACCAGGGAAGAGTCACGATAATGCAGATGGCCTTTCCAGAAGGTATGTTGACCGTCTGGATGAGGGTGTCTATCCCGTGGGAGATTAGACACCCTCCACCTCAGTCTGGGGTGGGGCGACTGTGATGCTGGAAATGCATCAGAGGGACAGGGCCTCTGAATCCTTGTCCTTTACTGCTTTTTATCGTGTGTTCTGTCGTGTTTTCTGCCCAGGAGTCCATGTGGGACTCCTGGCAGTGCAGCTCTCTCTTTTGGTTTGGTGAACAGACCCATGGGATACCCTTATGGCACCCATGGGTAGGGGTACAACCCTGTGCCCCTAGTGTATGTTTTTGGGCACCTGTGGGTGGCCCACAGAGCAGGGTATGGGCTGGTGGCAGCTCCATGCTGAAATTGACAGGTGCTCTGGGTGTCCTCCATTTTGGGATACCCAGGCCCTGCCATTGGAATCAGTTGATTTCTGATGGAAAACAAGATGGCCCCTGTGGCCTCTTGCTTTCTATTGCCTCTTACCTTGTTTTCCCAAAGTCCTGGGAAGCCCTGACTCTGTCCCTTCCCCCTGACTGGCTGTTGGGTGGAAGTTCCATATATGGTGTTGTTGTGAAGGCCCAGCTAGACTGACTGGAGCCTTCCCATTGACTGTATGTTGTGGTTACCTCCTGTGGGTGGGACCTGGGTGAATGGAGTGGGTGACCAATATACACTCCTTGTTGTGGTTGTCTGGTTTCTGGCATGTGAGACAAAGACTGAGGGCCTCATTACGACCCTGGCGGTAAGGGGTTAACGCCAGCGTTAGCTGCGCCGACCCCTTACCGCCAATTACGAGTTCCCTTAGCGCCATGGCGCTTTTAACACCTGCTTTTAGCAGGTGTTAAAATCCATGGCGCTAAGGGACCATGGAGTTAATTACGCCATCGTAATTTACGGTGGCGTAATTAACGCCTTCCCCACTCCCATTATGCCCTATGGGGCAAAAATGGGAATGGGGAAGGGTAAATGGGGATTGGGGACTTACCGCCCCGCCAAGGTCGGAATGGGGCGGTAAGTCCGCCAACCACCATGGCGTAAACATAGTTTACGCCATGGTGGTAAAGTCACGGCCCTGGCGGTAACTTACCGCCAGGGTCGTAATGAGGCCCTGAGACAGCCCTGCCCGAAACTGGCCTGAATGCAGTGTGTAGTGTTGAATGGCTGGGTACTTGTCCCAATCCACATTCCTTGTTGTGAGTGTCTGAAAGGGAGGAGTGTGGCCTGAATGCACTGTGTGCCTGATTGGCTGACTGACTGCATGAATGCCCTTCTGTGTGATTGGCTGCTGTGTGTGTGCCAGCAGTGTGGATGAGAGACAGAATAGTATATCTGGGGACCTCTCACCACTGGAAATTGTTCAGAAGCGTTCAGAAGCTGAGTCTCCACTCAAGAGTAACTGGAACTGCTGACCCTCGACGCCCAGCTGGAAGAAGAAGACTTGCTGCTGCATTTGCTTCGACCGATCCGAAAGGCTGCCGTGTTCGTCGAGGACTGACCCGAGAGAGGACCTGGCTAGGCGCCCTCTTCCCGTGCTCCGAGGGACCATCGAGCACCGCTGAATCTTCGCCGAAGCGCCCTGGAAGTCAGACCCTCGAAAGGCTGCCGACCCGAGACGGGACCGCCGAGGAGAACGAAGTAAAGCACCCGGACCTCGACGCTGTCGAAGTCCATTGCCGTCGACCAGGGTTCGCAGGTCTGTGTAACCGCTGGAGGCCCGTCGAAGTTGTGTTGCCCAGCCGTGGGAACCACTTGACGCCGTGCCGCCGACGACCGGAGCCGTCCGCTCCTTGCCTAAGAACATTTGAATCGAAGGACTCCCTCGTCCGCATCGTCGACCGCTTTTTTTCCTGCCGGAGAAAGTCAAGGACGACCAACGCGCCGAGGAGAATCCGCCGGTGGGTTTCCCGCCACCTCACGACCCCAAAGACTCGAGCGACTCGACGCCCTTGTTGGGCCACCGTCATTCACAATCTTTGCGGTCCAGAACTAGTGTCGCCGAGGTGCCCCGCACGCCTCTTCCTCGCAGGACGCCGACGTCTCGACGCCGACGAGCACCGCTCGGATCGAAGCCTGCCGCCTCATTGACGCCGTTCTTCCCTGTTTGTTGTCGGACGTTCGACGCCCCGTGTCTCCCGCTTGAAAGGGAAGGCATTCAAGAAGGGCCGTCGATTCCCCGACACCGAACACCGAGTTCCTCGACGCTTCTCGACACCTCTCGACGATCCGTGACTCCTGCTTTAAAGGGGGTCATTCAAGAAGGATCTGTCGACGCCTCTTCGAAGAACTCGACTCCACCAGGTACATTGGGGGGGTAAAAACATTGTAGGAGAGAATAAGACTATTGAACCATATATGGACTGGGCTTGTGTTATATCTCTTTATTTTACAGGTTTCCCAGGTGGGGGGATCTCCACACAGAACTGTGTCCAGTAGTAGGGGCCAGTCTTCTGCCTATTGTTTCAACCATCTGTTATCTCTCCTCTCTCTATTGCTGGTTTCCTTCTTATTGATCTGTGTGACATTTTGACAGTATTGTGGATGCACTTTAATGAGGTCTAAGATTAGTGGTACCACTTTAGAATTGTAGATATTTACCATTATTGATTTTTCCTGAGCACAAAGTGCGTTATTGTGATAAGTGTACATAACCCTTGAATATTAATTATATAAAGACTGTGTTTTCAGTAATACAGTGTGTGGACATTCCTTTGTGGGGGCTTGGGGAATACACTGTACTTAAGAACCAGCCTACATCACCTCCTGAGAAGCTAGGCCTTGATTGCTCGTCCATTGCTACCGTATTAGAGAATCTTGGCTGGGGTCCTCTGTGCCTCCCCTCTACCATATAGAGAGCGGAAATACAGACACCCCCCCACCGGTCTTTACAGCGTGTAATTCAAAGAAAGGCCCTTAGCACGTAAGCGTGTCTGCACGCATACGCGATTTCATTGGACCAAAGGCCCTTAGTGCGTAAGCGCGTCAGCATGCATACGTGATTTCATTGGACCAAAGGCCCTTCAAGCGTAAGCGCGTCTGTGACGTATCATGCACGGGCATTGCCCTGGCAGGGCTTGAAGATCCCACGTGGATTTCCATTGCTCTGTACGTGCTTTCCGTGGGGTGCGGTGCGTATGTTTTCCCGGCGTTGGGGTTCACACGCTATTACTTCACAGCGGGTGGGTGTTGGCTACGCGTTCTTCTACACGCAGATGGTGAGTGGTACCCCACTCGCCCATGGAATATCGCGTGTGAAACTTGCCGCGCACCCCCGTAATACACGTATCCCGCTCAATCGCGTGTGAAACTTCCCGTGAACCCCATAATACACGTACCCTGCTGAAAACGCGGGTGAAACTGTACGCGAACCCCAGGAATACACGTACCCTGCTCGCTAGCACAGGGCCAACATTCCTGGGGTTCGCGTGAATTTTCACCCGCGATAGGCCCTGTGCGACTGGGGTACGTGTATGTACACCCTCCACGGCCCCTGCAGGCAGACCACACCACAGGGGACTACCCTGCACCCCTGGTCATGTCCCGCAGGCAGCCCATCCACCATGGCCATGCACCACAGACAAGCCACCTGTCCGCTTGCACCACTGATCACCAACTCATGTCCCCCTGCACCCCCACCCCCCAGCAGTGCAGGGCACCTGCCCGCAGGCCCCCACTCATGTCCCACTCATGTCCCCCTGCACCCAACCCCCCAGCAGTGCGGGGCACCTGCCCGCAGGACCCCACTCATGTCCCACTCATGTCCCCCTGCACCCCCAGCCCCCAGCAGTGCGGGGCACCTGACCTCAGGCCCACACTCATGTCCCACTCATGTCCCCCTGCACCCCCACCCCCCAGCAGTACGGGGCACCTGCCTGCAGGCCCCCACTCATGTCCCCCTCATGTCCCCCTGCACTCCCACCCCGAAGCAGTGCGGGGCACCTGCCAGCAGGCCCCCACTCATGTCCCACTCATGTCCCCCTGCACCCCCACCCCCCAGCAGTGCAGGGCACCTGCCTGCAGGCCCCGACACATGTCCCTCAGCCAACATGTCATCACAATCTAGATCCCTGGCCCTTATGGGCAGCCTCCACATGCCAAACACTCACCCAAGTATTGCATCCACCCACTTAGAAATGCCAATTACATGATACAACCCCAATGGCAAGTATGTAAATGAACACATGTCCCTCACAGACACACAATGGGTGTAAGTGAATGTCAAAACCCATATCATGACATGCATGAAACCAATGAGATGATACTACACATTGAAGTTTGATGAAAAAAATGTATTAAAAGCAACATAAATGGAATTAAAAATAAACAAACAACAATGTGAATTAAAAACGAAAAGCAGCATGTCCGTAAAATAATGAAAAACAACAAATCATAATCCAAAAGAAAGGTGTCCAAAGTCACAGTTCAAAAAAGTAAATCCAAGGGAAAAACAAAACGGAAAACCATTGCTCCATGGGTAAATCAAAAAAAAAAAGTATAATCCAACAGTCAACTATATACAGATAAACAATCCAGGGTCCATGATCCCAACTGAAGAAATGAAACCTATCTAAAAATACTACCTAATAAAAAAACTATATACAAAAATGTGGTCCATTGTCCAAAAGGTCCAAAATAAATTAAAAAACCAAAGGAAACCTAACACTAACTACATAACTATTTACAAGGGCAGCGGGCTAGTCCGACGGCTCACTTTTGGATGTCCCGGGCCAGGGCATCATCGAACTCCTGCTCGATGTCCCGGAGGCGGTCCTCTTCCATGGCCCGAGGGTTCACAGGGACGATGTCATCTGGAACTCCAGGTCCCTGCGAATGGCCTCGAGGCACTCGGCCAGCCACAGGACCCTCCGCATGGAGTTCTCCGCCCTGACTATCGTGAGCCGTGCCTCCTCCGTCCACTGCCGCTCCGTATCTATTGCATGGCCCAACCGCTCCCACACGGAAGACACTTCCCGTCCAGGGTCCTCCTGCCCTCTGGCCGATGCCGGCCCCTCCAATGATGAAGGCCCCAAGTCATCATGGCTCCCACCTTGTTGCTGCTGCTGCTGTGCTGCTGCGTGTGCCCTGGTTTCTGCTTCCTGCACATCCTCCTTCAGCTGGGGTGCAGTTGTGGAGGTGGCCACCCCTGCTGGACGTCCGACTCCCGACTGTGGCAGGGATCTGTTGTCCACCAGCCTGGCCGCAGGGTCAGAGGCAGCTCCACAGGGCATCCAGGTGATACATGGGTGGGAAGATGGCATGGAGGACGACTGGGGCATAGGGGGTGCAGTTGAGCAGGGAGTCGGAACAAGGTCCAGGAAACGGAGGAATCCGGCCCTGGTGAGCTGTCCCAGTGGGTCACCGCGGTCAACGAGCCATGCGAGAAGACGTGCAGTCTCCTGATGAAAAGACTGCAGGTCACCTCGCATGGCACGTTGACGCCACCCCAACCAGGACAGGTTCAACCTGATGCCGGATAGCCACATCCGCAGGGAGAGGAAGGCCAGTTGGTGTAAGCCAATCCCCTCCCTGAGAACGGGTCTGGACGTAGGCATCCCTGCTGGTGCAAGATGATGCAGTGACAGAATCAGGGACAGGATTGCACACAGGCACCTCCGCGGCGGCCTGTGCGGCCTCCTGTCCCTGGTCCTGCACTGCACCACTAGCACCAGTGGAATCCCCACCTCCAGTCTGTCACGTCTTCGGTTCATATCTCAGGCCAGGCCCCATTATCCAGAACTCACTCCCCTCCACATGTCCCCCAGGGCTCTCACAGGCAACCCGGTGTGGCTAGCACGCTGGCAAAGCAATCGCCGCACGCTGTTCAGTCGCGCTTGCGGCCGTTTCTCCATTGGCAGTTGCCATGGAGATTAGGTAGCCGCTCAATTCCTCGTACCGGGTTGACCCGGTCACGTGACTCCAGTCATCATCACGTGACCAGGAAGTGAACGCATTTAAGCCAGGCAATACCGGTACTCCACGCTTCACAGCTGACTTCATCGGAGACCCTGTTTGGCGAACTTTCTTGTGCTACTTACCCGGCTTCTTGAAACCTTGCTCTTGTTATATCGGACTTCCTACGGATCACGTTCTGGTTACGGCGACATCGGCTCCCCTGTTTAGCACGATACTTTGACCTCGGACTGCCTCACGGACTCCCTCTGGATCTTGTTCTTTGTTCTTCCTTCGGACGGCTCTCCTGGCTTTAGACCCTTCCTTGATTCTGCCAACAGACTTCTATTGGATTCCCCATATCACCTCGCTGCACGCTGGGCCAGATCTCCCTGGTGACGCTGACCATCCAGTTGTGGGGATCCTCCGGTACTACACTCTCCAGGTGGAGACCGACAAAACTACCTCTGGTCCTATCCGGTCCGTTGCCTGAGTGAGTCCTGGAACCCTTCCAGGTCCTGCATCCTTTCCATCCCCGGTAAGACCCTGAGGGTTCTTTATTTATGTTACTCGTTGTGCCCTGCTTGCTTGGATTGTAATCATTGCTTTCTTTCACAGCCGCCTTGGGGTTCCTAACACTTCAGTTCAGACGTCGGATCTTCTCCACCTGTGGCCTCAAAGGTCGCCTAGGGAGTGTATTAAGATTCTCCCTGCGCGGCACTTGGGGACGGAGGTCTCTTATATCTCCACGACTTTCAACGCACAACAGACTGTGAAGCCTAGTCGTGTGAGATATGGAGGGCGCAGCTGAAGACCCCCTGGCTGCTATAATCCAGGCAATTACGGTACTACGGGCCGACATGGTTGCTGCTAATACAGCCATCCATCAGCGTCTCGATCTATTGCAGAGCGCCCAGCACCCCTTGCCCGCAGACCCAGAACTGGTGGACACCCCCCCAGTTTCTGTACCCCTTGCACAACCACTCCCGGCTCCTGTTCCATTAGTTCTGCCCTCTCCCTTTCCTTTGGCTGCCCCTGAAAAATTCCAGGGGGACCCGAGGAAATTTAGAACCTTCCTCAACCAGTGTAAATTACACTTCCTGTGTCGACCCCTTGCTTTCCCTGACCCCACCACCAAGGCAGCATTTACTCTATCTCACCTAGCTGGCACGGCTGCTGCTTGGGCAAACCCGCTGCTAGAAAACAATCATCCTGCCCTCTATGATTTTGATCTGTTAATAACGGAAATGTCCAGGGTGTTTGACACCAGATACAGAGCACAGTCCCATGATCTGGAATTACTGGATTTGTCACAGGATAAGAGCTCCCTAATTGAATACATCACTCGGTTCAATCAGCTAGCAGCTGAGACCTCATGGCCCGAAAGCAAAAAATCGGTAGTATTCTATAGGGGGCTAAACAACACTATGAAGGACGCTCTGGCCATGGTTCCATCCTTACCTGTTCAGTTCCCGGCTTTGGTGGATCTGGCACTCCAAGTGGACGCACGACGCTCTGAACGTAGGGCTGAGGCCGGTTACCTTCACTCCTCCGGCTCTACTTCCTCATCGTCTTGCCCCGAATCCACCATTGAGCCCATGCAGATAGGGGGTATTAGGAGTCCCATCACTTCTAGGGAAAGGGAGCGCAGGAGGGCTGAGAACGCCTGCTTTTACTGTGGACTGGGGGGGCATTTAATCAGGGAGTGTCCTCGAAAACCCAAATCCAAGAAACCGGATTTTCGCATAGCTCGATCCTAGATACGGGGGTAGGATCGAGTTCTCCACGCCCTTCCCCGAGTCCCACTCCATCGTTTGGTCGAATCAGGCCCATCCAGGTAGAAGCTACCATACAGCCTGCCCTTGGTATCCTTCATCCCGTACAGATCACCATAGATTCTGGGGCCTCCGGGAACTATATCGATATCACCCTAGCCCAGACTCTGAATCTTCCTTTGCTCAACAAACTCCGACCCGAACCGGTTCAAACTGTTGACGGGTCTGAGCTTGTTTCTGGTCCCATCAAACAACAGACAGGTCCCCTCGTCCTGACCATCCAATCAACCCATAAAGAAACCCTCCATTTCGATCTGATATCCACGCCCCAGTTCGGTATCATCGTAGGCATACCATGGCTGCGAGAGCACAACCCTCATATCGACTGGGGAACAGGGCAGATATATTTCGAATCCGAGCTCTGCCAGAATTTCTGTCTTCCTACAGACTCAGAGACTGACACCCCGGCATTAGCTCTTGGGGCAGTTGCCCAATTATCAATCCTGGACGATGATGTTCCCCCTGCCTCTCACATAGTGGGTCTAGTCTCTGGTCACATTCCTGAGGAGTATCGGGAGTACAGCATGTTATTCGATCAGGGCTCCTCCGAAGTACTCCCTCCTCACCGCCCATATGATTGCCCGATCGACCTGGTTCCCGGGACCGTAGTACCTTCGGGCCGCATTTATTCCCTATCCGCCTCGGAAGATTTGACGCTTAAAAGGTACATTGATAAGGCGCTGCACTTAGGTCACATACGACCATCTAGGTCCTCTGCGGCTAGCCCCATATTTTTTGTGCCTAAAAAAGAGGGCGATCTCCGCCCCTGTGTGGATTATCGTCGACTTAATGCCATCACTATCAAGAACCGGTACCCGATTCCACTCATCTCTCCCCTCCTAGACCGGTTAACCCATGCTTCCGTGTATACCAAGTTGGACTTGCGGGGGGCCTATAATCTCGTCCGCATCCGAAAGGGAGACGAGTGGAAAACCGCCTTCTGTACGCGGTATGGCCTTTATGAATATACAGTTATGCCCTTTGGCCTATGCAACGCCCCAGCCACCTTTCAACACTTCATGAACGACATCTTCTCGGACATCTTGGATATTTTTGTGGTGGTGTACCTTGATGACATTCTCATTTTTTCGCACACATTGAAGGAACACGTCCAACACGTACTAGAAGTGTCGTCCCGGCTGCGACACCACTCGTTATTTGTGAAACCCGAAAAATGTTTGTTCCATGTAACTAACGTGGAGTTTTTGGGGTTCAATATTACACCTGGTGGGTTGGCCATGAATCGTGCCAAAGTACGAGCGGTCCTTGATTGGCCAACGCCAAAAACCCTGAAATCCCTACAATCATTCTTGGGTTTCGCCAATTATTATCGGCGCTTTATTTCTGGGTTCTCTTCTTTGGTGTCTCCTCTCACTTCCCTTACCAGTCCTCTTGTCCCGTTCAAATGGGAGACGTTACACCAGCAGGCTTTTGACGCATTAAAGGACGCCTTCACCACTGCCCCTGTGTTACAACACCCCGACCCTGACCAGCCGTACATAGTTGAGGCTGATGCCTCTTTCTTCGCATTGGGAGCTATCCTATCACAAGTATGCCCCAATACGGGTCGGCTTCATCCTGTGGCTTTTCACTCGCGTAAATTTAATCCTGCAGAAACCCATTACACTGTAACAGAAAAGGAGTTACTGGCGGTGATGGACGCTTTTCGCACCTGGCGTCATCATCTATTGGGGGCCAAACATATGGTCACGGTATACACCGACCACAGGAATTTACAGGACCTAGCAGCCTTGAAATGCGTGAACAGTAGACAGGTCAGATGGCACCTATTCTTCGCCGCTTTCAATTTCCAAATTAAACACCGCTCTGGTTCTGAGCATAGCAAGGCAGACGCTTTGTCTCGCTCCCCTGGGGGGGTTTCGTTACCTGTATATCCTGACACACTTTTGCCCCGGGGACATGTTGTTTGTACTTGTACTCCTCCTCTGCCTCTGCTCGAGGAGATCCGTTCTTGGGTAAAAAACCATCCCGATCACTTGTCAGAATGGGACCCCTCCTTCCATAACGGTTTACCGTATGTACAGGACCGCCTGGTTCTCCCTACCGCCAATACCAGAAACCTGGCCCTGGAGTGGTCACATGATGCCCCGATCAATGGTCACCCAGGCCAGGCCCGCACCTTGGATCTCTTAAAGCGCTGGTGCTGGTGGCCCTCCATGAGACGGGATGTGGGCTGTTACGTTGCTTCGTGTTCAGTCTGTGCGCAGGGCAAGCATCGTAGGGGCCGTCCGTTGGGACTTTTGCGCCCGTTACCCGTGCCCCCTAAACCCTGGCACACCCTGAGCATGGACTTCGTGACCGATTTACCCAGGGTCAAGGGTTATGACACCGTATGGGTAGTAGTTGATGTCTTCACAAAAATGGCTCGCTTTATCCCCTGTCATGGTGTCCCTTCTGCCCCTGCCTTGGCCAGATTGTTCTTTGACTCCGTTTTCTGCCTTTATGGCCTTCCGTCTGTCCTGGTTTCCGATCGTGGTTCTCAATTCACCTCCCGGTTCTGGCGTGCATTGACCGCTTTGCTAGGTATCGATGCGCGTTTTTCCTCCGCCTACCACCCGGAAACCGATGGGCAGACGGAAAGAACTAACCAGTCTATGGAGCAGTACCTACGTTGTCTGATGTTACAGCAACAGACAACCTGGTTACAAAACATCCGTTATGCGGAATTTGCCTACAATAACGCTACACACTCTTCCACTGGTTTCTCTCCGTTCTATGCCATGTATGGTCAGCATCCCCGGTTTCTCCCTGTCCCTGCCATAACGCCCTCTGACAACCCGGCCGCCGCCACCTGTATTCGGGATATGACGTCCCTTCATGCCCGGGTCCTTGTCCATCTGCAAGAAGCACAGGCTTCCATGAAGGCCTCCTCTGACGCTAGGCGTACTGTGGCGCCTTTGTATCCTGTTGGTTCCCGGGTTTGGTTGTCCTCCCGTCATCTCCACTTGAAAGGTTGTCGCAAGTTGATGCCCCGCTTCGTGGGTCCTTATGTTGTTTCCCGGGTCATCAACCCTGTGGCCTATCGCCTGGTACTCCCTTCTTCTTGGCGGGTTCATCCTGTTTTTCATACCTCCCTTCTCAAACCCTGTCCCTCCTCGACCCGTCTCCGCCCCTCTCCAGCCCCTGTTTCCCTGGGGGTGCCTGATGTTTTCGAGGTCTCGGGCATTCTGGGTTCCCGTTTCCTTAGGGGTCGCCTGCAATACCTGGTCGATTGGTTGGGTTATGGTCCGGAGGAACGTTCCTGGGTCTCTGCCTCAGATGTCCAAGCCCCCCGGCTGGTTGCTCAGTTTCACCGGGAGCATCCCTCGTGCCCACGTGGTCGTGGGCCTTTGGGGAGGGGCTCTGTCACGTCTTCGGTTCATATCTCAGGCCAGGCCCCATTATCCAGAACTCACTCCCCTCCACATGTCCCCCAGGGCTCTCACAGGCAAGCCGGTGTGGCTAGCGCGCTGGCAAAGCAATCGCCGCACGCTGTTCAGTCGCGCTTGCGGCCGTTTCTCCATTGGCAGTTGCCATGGAGATTAGGTAGCCGCTCAATTCCTCGTACCGGGTTGACCCGGTCACGTGACTCCAGTCATCATCACGTGACCAGGAAGTGAACGCATTTAAGCCAGGCAATACCGGTACTCCACGCTTCACAGCTGACTTCATCGGAGACCCTGTTTGGCGAACTTTCTTGTGCTACTTACCCGGCTTCTTGAAACCTTGCTCTTGTTATATCGGACTTCCTACGGATCACGTTCTGGTTACGGCGACATCGGCTCCCCTGTTTAGCACGATACTTTGACCTCGGACTGCCTCACGGACTCCCTCTGGATCTTGTTCTTTGTTCTTCCTTCGGACGGCTCTCCTGGCTTTAGACCCTTCCTTGATTCTGCCAACGGACTTCTATTGGATTCCCCATATCACCTTGCTGCACGCTGGGCCAGATCTCCCTGGTGACGCTGACCATCCAGTTGTGGGGATCCTCCGGTACTACACTCTCCAGGTGGAGACCGACAAAACTACCTCTGGTCCTATCCGGTCCGTTGCCTGAGTGAGTCCTGGAACCCTTCCAGGTCCTGCATCCTTTCCATCCCCGGTAAGACCCTGAGGGTTCTTTATTTATGTTACTCGTTGTGCCCTGCTTGCTTGGATTGTAATCATTGCTTTCTTTCACAGCCGCCTTGGGGTTCCTAACACTTCAGTTCAGACGTCGGATCTTCTCCACCTGTGGCCTCAAAGGTCGCCTAGGGAGTGTATTAAGATTCTCCCTGCGCGGCACTTGGGGACGGAGGTCTCTTATATCTCCACGACTTTCAACGCACAACACAGACCCCGTCTCTGTCCCTTGCATGGCCTCCTCATCCACCAAACCCCCCACCAACCTGGATGACTCCATGTCATCTTCCTCCGTTGGGCCCTGTGGGGTCTCAGCTGCCCCTTCTGCTGCCGAGGAGTCTAACTCCGACCTCTGCCTCTTGGAACTCCCCTCGGCAGCTGCGGCCTGGGACGCGGCACCGGACTCCTCACTCCCCGATGATATGACAACCTGGGAGGGGAGCCGGGCCTTGCGTCTCCGGCTGGCGGTGCGATCCCTGCCACTGTGATCCACAGCACCTTCTCCGCCCTCTTCATCAGTTGACGCTGCAGACAGGGAGAAATGAAACACAGGCATCAGGGCACTGTACAATGGACTCATAAAAACATGACAGTTCCACATGAGTGGCATTGTCAAACTTCAGACATGGCATCACAATCCCCAACACACATGTCATTTTGACTCACACACATGAGCTATTCCGCAGCCATATTGCAAAAGCCAGCACCATCCATACACATACAACCGCATGAGCAGCCAAAGGTGAGCCAGACATCACATGAAACACAGGGAGTGCACTACACATGCACACACACCAACACACTTACATGCATGTGTAGACCTCTGCCAACTGTCGCAGTGTTGAGATCGGCATCCATGTCACATCTGCAAATCTGTTTTCCACATATCAGTGTCACATGCATCCATGTTGCATCACTGTCACACCCTTGTCAAATAGACACACATGCACATGTGCACGGTGCACACACATGCAGCTGGAACCAACATCCATGTGTGACACCACAACCATGCCAACTGACATACACAGTAATCCAAACATGTGTGCTCACACATCTGCATTTGGCTTGCATGCTTACCCACACATACACCAGCAATGTGTCTCACACATGAAAGGACTTGCATGTGTCTGCCTCACAGCTCTGTACATACACATCCATACATGGCCCTATAAAAACACATGTACAACCTGCACACTACTGGCACACCACCACACGCACAGCTTCCAATCAGTATGCATTTACACTTACCGCTCGACTCCAGACGGGACTGCCTCTCAAGGACCTGGACGTGGAGCGCTGGGCATATGCGTTCCAGGACCCTCATCTGATGTTCCGACAGGTGGCCCCAGCGCCCCTTAGCATCCGCTGCCTTCAAGAGGCGCCGGGCCTTGTTGAGGGTCCTGGACATGAAGTCCTCCCAGCGCTTCTTGACATGTTGGAAGTCGCGGACTGCCACCCCCTCCGCGTTGATGGCAGTCACGATGTCCGTCCAGATCCGAGTCCGTCCTTCCTTGTCGGCGCGGGAACTTCCGAAGAGGGCATCATACTGCCCCAGGACTTGTTCCACCAGGACACCAACTTTGGTGGCAGTGAAGCTGGTGGCCCTCTGCCTCTCTGGCTGGGGGTTGCCAGTGGTGCCAGATGGTGTACTGCCCGTGTCAGTGGTGCCAGATGGTGTCAGCACTCGTACGCACTTTCATTGGCCCTTCAAGCGTAAGCGCCTCTGTGACGTGGAGCGCGCGGGAGTGTGCGGGCGTTTCAGCGCGCGTGAAAAACTGCACGTCTGCGTGGGAATGCGTGTATCCGAGGAAAGGGCCCATGCGCATAAGTGACGTGACGCGCGCGGGCGTTTCCCTCAGCACGGGTTAAAGTTGAGCGGTGGCAGCAGTTCGCTGTACGTGCCTTTCGTGGAGACCGACGTGTGTTGCTGCTTCCTGTTGTTTCGCACGCCATCACAACTTCACAGCTATCAAGGACGTATCTCTTCTTTTGGCGGGGGTATTGGCTACGCATGTTTTTCTGCATCGCGCTAGTCAGAGGGTGAGTCGCACATGCTATTTTTCCCACTGCGGGTGCCCCTGTGTATCGCACCCATTTTCGAGGTCATAGTAGCCTGCGTGTCCCACGCATACGCGTTATTCGTGTTACTGGGTGCCACTGCGTACTGCGGGAGGTTGATTCCACGCACGTAGGCTGCAGGGTTGCGTGCACGGTTTTACTGCAGTTTTGGGGTGCCTGAGCGTTGCGTGACCCGTCACTACATCACAGGGGTCACATACAGCCTTGCAGGTGCAGGGGGGCTGTTAACATCTTGCTTCCCACCCTCTTCACCCCAATTGCCCAGGTCAATTGTGGTGTACACCTCCCATTGGGATTACTCCATCTGTGCCGGCACTACTACATCTGTGCCATGGTTGGGAGGCCACCAAAGGTGAGGGGCGCCTCAGCTGGGCGTACTCCTCATGGCGGGCGTGGTCAGGGACGTGGCCATGGTGACCAGGGAGTAGGGGGACTCCAGGGTGTCCAGGGCGGCCACAGAGGGGGAAGAGGCAGGGGTGCGCCACTTGAGCACAATGTTGTGCCATGTGTTGGTGCAGTCATGCCACCACCCCCTGTGGTTCCGGGGGATGCAGCTTCTGCATCTGGCACTGGTGCCCGTGTGACCCGGCAGTCCGTTCCATCGACTGCCACGGGCCCAAGGGTAGTGGTAGCTGCAGGTGCAGCTGTGGACACCGCCACCCAGGCTCAGGGTTTGCCAGCGCAGGCTGCGTTGGCACTTGAGGAGCCCTTGGTAGATTTCCAAAAGGCCAGGAGGGAAACCATAGGGGCATGCAGGGCTGCTCTGACCAAGACACGTGTCCCTGGGGCAGTTATGTCATCTGCTGCCCCGAACAGCCGGGTGTTGGCAAGTGCAGGGGCAGAGGCACCCAACAACACCCCGGTTGTGAGTCTGCCAACCAGGACCGTTGCGGTCAATGACCCTGCCACAGCGGATGTTGCTGCGCAGGGTCCATTAGAGGGCACCCAGATGCCACTGACACAAGTCAGGCCTTTGGTCTTCCCTCCACCTGCCACTCCCTTGGCTCAATCCACCGAACCCACTGGCCATACTGGTCAGGGCGGCATTAGCCAGCCAGGGTCTGCGCCACAGTCCAAGAAGAGGAAGGTTGCACCGGCAGCACAGGCTGGGACCTCACACACAGCCACAACCTCCTGCACGTCGAGGAAGAAGCCTTTCTGCAAGCAGGAACTGGACTTCCTCGTGGACTACATGCGGGGCCACAGCCGTGACATGATAGTGGGTGCCAATAGTCAGACTACGGCTGCCCACCGTGACACCCACTGGAAGCATGTTGCGGAACATGTCAGTTAATTCGGCCATGAGGTGCGCACGGCGCAAGAGTGCAAAAAGCGTTGGAATGACCACAAACACAGCGCTAAGGCTAAGCGTGCCTCAAATTACAACTTGACTCTGGTGACTGGCGGTGGGCCTGCACCAGAGGAGGAAGAGCTCACTCCGCATGAGTCACTCGTTGCGGCGTTTATACCACCTGAATTGGTCGAAGGAGTGGGAGAGATGCTGGACTTTTATGCCCAGTCCGGTGAGTGTTGATGCGTGTTTGTTGAGGACGTGTGCGTTTTACTTGTGGGATGTGTTGTGCATGATTGCCACTACATGTGACGTGTACATGGTTCTGATGTGTAAGTAATGCAATGCTTCCGTGATGCATGTCTGCTCTGCTGGATGGTGGACATGTGGAGCAGATGGGTACTGTCCGCATCACCACTATTGCACCCTACTCACATGCTGGTTACCAGTATACCCCTCCGGTCCATGTTCCAGCTCACTGGCCCTTCTGCTTGTGGCGTGGGGTGACCTTCCTCTCAGCCCAGGCACAATGTCAAAGCATGACTGACGTGCATGTGTCCTCTGCCTGCATGCGGGTACTCCATGTAGGCATGCTCCCTTGCCCCTCCTCTGCCACTCTGCACCCCAGTTCCACCTTTGCACTGGTCTGCTTCAATCTTGCCATTGTGTACTTTCCTGTTCATGCGTCCTGTGTACATGCTAACTTCCAGCGTACAATCTGCCAGACATATGCTGTGTGGTACAGCCTTAGTACTTGATGCAGGGTATCTCACTTGTACTGTGCATAGGTCAGATGCCCCGCAGGGACATGAGTGCCCATTCATGCTCCATGTGCATTGCACACATGCCCCTATGTGTCCTTGACTGGATGATCACTGTAATACAAGTCCTGGGTGACATACATTGCATGGCATCTCATCAGCCTTCCCATGTCAACTGTGGCTCAGTACTGCATTGCACACATGTTTAGGGTCTGACAATCTATGTGGGTCACAGGCCTCAGCCTGTTTAATGGCCAATGACTCTGTCCGACTGTTATAGTGTCTTCGTCACACGTGGGCGACCTACAGAGTTTTCATCATGTGTCCTGCTTACTGTCCCATCATTATTTGCAGTGTTGTCACTTGAATCACATTAAGCTGTTGATGCCAGTCAACACTGCCTGTCAATACACAGGTCTATGGTCGGCCTTTTGATATCATGCTAGGCATCCCTGCTTTTGTACTTGGGTGGAGGGGTGCTTTGCTTGTAGATATGCTACCCATTGAATACACAGTGCACGTGATGCCTGAATTTGACCTTGCACTGCCTTCACATTTCCTGACACACACCATGGAGTCCTTGTACATGTAGGTAGTGAGTGACATACACATTTGCTGCACTGCATAGACCCACTTCTATGCAAACTGCCACCTTTCAACAGGTCTGATCACAGAAGCAATTCAAAGTTGACCCAGCATGCATGCCAGGTTCTATTTTGTGTGTCACATGTCTGCCTGATGTGTTTGTTGTCGGTGTGTGTGTGTGTTGTGTGCTTCTGACATGTGTAGTGACCTTTTTTCTCTCTATTTTTCAGGTGATGACGCAATGGAGGCGGAGGATGGTGTTGTCATGCCAGACACAGGGTTGTTACCACTACATCAACCCGGCACAAGTGGGGGTCGTGGGGTGGTAGGGCACGAAACCCCCCAAGTGCTACAGTCCATCTTGTCTCTGGCTGCCTATGAGTCCAGCCCTGATGACGACTCTGACGTCCATGTCGAGTTGGATGAGCATCAAGTCCATGTGTCAGGGGTGAGTGATTCTGATGTGGACACTCCTCTGTCTGCGACACCTGCACTGAGGGGTCAGACAGTCTTGGTTCCTCTGCCCGTGGTGGATCGGCACGCAGGGTCACCCTCCACACCAGTCACTGATGTGCCTGGGACATCACGTCGACGGGGGCATGTAGTCGTGCAGCCGCGGGTGGTGCCAACACAGCGAGGACACCCAGTTCTTGGGTACCGCAGGGGTCAAGCCCAGCAACGCGGTCGCCGCGCGCAACTGCAGTATACTTTGTGGGAGAAAGACATGACTGCCAATTCAGAAAGGCAGGGGGCAGCAATGGAGAACATCGCTGAGAGCATGGAGCGTGTAGCCCGATCTGTGCTCCCCCCTGCTAGGCAGGTGCTTCTCCAGCAGCAGGCGGCACGGTCCACGGCCCGCTCGCTCAGGCTGGGCATGGCGGCCTCATACAGGGCACGCCAGGCTGAAATGTCGTCTCTGTGTAAAGCAATTGCTGCTCACACAGAGGCGCACATGGATGCCCTGAGGGAGGAGTATGCTTCCCTCAAATCCACTCTGGGTGTCCTTATGATGTCCCAGAGGCAGCAGGCAGAGGAGAGGTTTGCACAGCTTCAGCGTACCATCTCGGCTCAGCTACAGGCTTGCCGGGAGGTGCAGCGGTTGTCCAGCCAGGCCTTGCAGGAGGAACTCCGTGTTACACGTGCTACCTTGCAAGAGGAAGCACGTGCATCACGGGAGGTTCTGCATGCAGACCTACGTCACATTGACACACAGAACCAGGCTCACCCGTCTGGCAGACTTGCTGCCGACGAGGGGCAAGCTGCGGCTAGGCGTGGCCAGGCTACTGTGCCACGTCCTCCTTTCCAGGATGAGCCAGACTCGGACGACCATCTATCTCCCACATAGGTCGGGCTGTGCAGGCGTTGAGCCCATGGAGGTTTTTCTTTTGGCTCAGCATCATCGCATGTGGGTGTTGAGCAGCACCCTGTACCTCCCCCCTCCTGGTTGCCTCCCCTCAACTCCGGGTCGTATGTGGCCATTTTTGATTTTTCTTTTAGTTTAGTTAGTTAAGTTTCTGTTTGATAGTTAGTTTAATTAGGTAATGTAGGTTTTTCATAGTTAGTGTAATTAGTTAATATAGTTTAAAATTGTTTGTCTATTGTGCTTTCATGTGACGGTGCAGTGCTTTGTGGCTTTTGAAAGCATCCACTGTCTGTTCCAGCTGGGCCCTTCAGGCTTGTCTTGTGTATGTGTTTGCTGCTTGGGGTCCTTGACTCACATATGCCACTCCTGCTCCCTTATCCATGTGCTCGCAAGGATGGTTCGGTGTAACAGCCTATTACACAAGGGCTTTGGACTGTCATATCTGTGGCATGTCTGGTGCTGTGTAACTTGTGTTAACACCCCTAGTGGGGATGATTGCGGTGTTATTGTCCACTGTTCAGCTTTTGCTAGATGGGGTGTTTCATGATTAATGTGTACATTCATTGCTATGCATTGTGTAGTATGTTTCTTATATTTACTGTACACGTGCTTGTTGCAATTCATGCCATATATAGTGCGTTCCACAATTTGGATGTGAAAGACAGACTGATGGTGTGATTTCTGATGTACGTCTCTGAAATGGTCCAGTAATGAGATGCCTGAAGAGACACACACAGATGACTTTAAAGCATTAATCATGTGTTTCATGCCCTTTCTGCAGGGGGATGAGCCTCCAGACCATCTTTGCCAGCAGACATGGCGCATTGGACGTCTGGATTCTGGACACGTTTGTTGGTGCCCACATGCACATGTGTGCGCAAGCAGAGGCACAGGGATTGCAGACATACATCCTAGAACTGCTGACGTGTTCCAAGGAACTCCAGGCAAGGTGAGCAGCACAGGGGGGCCACAACACAGCAAAGCTTCCACCAGGTCAGTTGCACATGCAGGCTTAGTAGCAGCACTGAGGGTGAGCTTGGACGAATATTGGTGTTGAAGCACACAATACAACTCAGATGTGTTGGTGGACTGATGGCTGTTGATTGTAAGGTTGTCTGGGGCACCTGCAGGGGCAGTGGCACATACCTTCCAGTCCACCATGGGCCATTGCGGCACTTGTATCACCCATGTAGCCTTCCGAGACATGGAAAGGAGCAGCTCACAGGGACATACAGCAAGGGACAGACTCGGGTGCAGTGCATTTCATTTCCATGTACATTTTGAAACATGCACTGCCTACTTTGTTTCGGTCATGGTGGAACACAACTTGTTCTGAAGTCATACCTTGCTATATGCGTCTGTCTGCTTACCCAGGGAACATTGCATGTTTTGTGAATTGTGACACATTGGTGTTCCATTTGCCACGCACCCACCGGCGGCTGACTTACTGCATTGACTGTGTATGACCCATCACAGGGGTAATGTTACATATGGGTATGAAGCATCCACACCAGATTGTCTGTTTGTAGAGTAGTTTGTTGCTATGGGGCATATTTGGTGGTGTGTTTGTGTGTTATGGGCACGCACATATTATTAACTGTGGCTCTCTTTGCAGCATTGAAGTGCTCCTGTAACCGGACCTGAGAGTGCGCAGGCAGGAGGCCAGCACTCAAAACCAGAGCTAAGTGTCTTGTTGTTTTTCTTTCAAACTGCTCTGCATAGGCTTGCTGGGGGGTGCACTAATGCATGGATGAATGTGTAATTCAATTTGGTATGTTTTTTTTTCCCTAATCACCCCGAGTCCTATCCAATTCTAAACCCTGTACCCTCTACCCAGTGTTCCTGCTTCCCGTACCTATCCAACCAACGTTCCCTAACCCTCTTTCCCCGCTGGGGTTGCGGATGCTGTGTAAGCCCCAAGCTTGTAGGCGCCGAAACCCTAGAGGGGGTGGTTGGTTCATGCCACTCCTAAGCATGGACTCTGGAAGGCCCTGACAATGATGTACAGGTTTGTTAGGATTGTGTATGTGTTCATGCAGGTAGTACATTTTCGTGCATTCCCTACTTTCACGTGTCATTCCTCCTCCCCTCTCCTGCCACTCATTCCAGTTATCCAGTGTGCCAACACCTGTCCCGACTGCATATCCCTGACCCTCCTTCCCCACCAGGGTCTCAGAGGCCTGTGTGAATTTGACCTTGTAGGCACCCGGGCCACGGTGGGGGTGGTTGGTTCGTGCCACTCCTGCACCTGTACATGGGAGCTGTGACAGTACACATCCGTTCGTGGTGCATCATTCTATGTTATGTACCACACATGGTTCACATCCTGTTGTGACATTGTTTTACTGTGCTACCTTGGTTGTTACATCATTGTGGTAGTACTTGGCCTTTGTGAGGTACTGCTACTTCAAGTCATCTACTAGAGGCTGTTTTGGTTCGTTTTTCTGCCTTGGATTTTGTGTTTTTGCAAATCAAGGTGGACTCTGAGGGTGCAATCAACTTTTTACACACAAGATGGGAGATGGTGACGAAGGGGAAGGGTGATCCTGTGGCCAGGTGAAATTGAGGGTTGAAGGCTCCATGACCCAGGTGCAGTTGTTCAGTGGGTCATGGTGATTTGTGAGGGAGGGGGGGTGTTTTGTTGTTGATAGTTGCCTTGCCCTGCAGTGTGATGGGAGCCCTGACATTGTAATTGTGGTATCCTATGTACATGATGTGTTCGGCTGATCAATGCATGTTCATGTCTTGTGTTTACATTTCAGGTGTGAGGGGATAGTTGTGGTTTGACATGCTGTGGTGTACACATGGTGAATGTTCACATGTGATGTGTAGAGGACACTTGATTGCACATGCATATGTTGAGTGCATGTCCTTACTGACCCACACACTCGCACTATGATGCACTAGATGTACAACCACCTTTGGATATTCAAATCCATGAATACGGGTTGTTCGCGTGCGTGTGGGCGTTCCGTGTAGTTCCCTGCAGTACTTCCCCAGTTACGCCTTCTTTTTCACGCGTTATCCCCATTCCGCGTGTTACGCCCACTGTTCCGCCCACTTTGGTTGTGTGCGCCGCGCTATGTGCCCTTTTGCTGTGCGCGTAGCGCACGCCGTTTGGTGGAGTGTGTGGCCGCGTGCGCCATGCAAGGATTTGGTGCACGGACAGCGGGAAACACGCGCAGTGTCTTCCTTGAATTGCACGCGTGCGCTGGGTTTCTCACGCTTGCGCCACCTTGCGCCTGCTTGCGCTGGGATTTTCGGCACACGTTTGTTCCATGAATCGACCCCTTAATTACTATTGCTATTTTAATCAGGGTCAGGAAGCGAGTCGGGAGCGATCATGTTGCTGCAAAATCTCTATCCAGAATCTATATAGAGCCATTTGAAGGGCTTTCATTTTTGTATTATGTCAGCGCCTCCAATAGGAGGATGCCTTAATGGAGTCTAGATTATAGATATATTCCCCCAGATGGCGTCTGTAGGAGGACCATAGCCTGGGCTCTTTGTTAGGACGTGTTTAGGGGTTCTCAATGAAGAGAGAATTTGGCACAGTCGACAGTATCTTTCAGTCACTGGGAGTGATAATGCATGACCCAGAACAGACAAGACCGGAAGGCGGTTTATATGGAGTAATGAAATAAAGCTCCTGAGATTCCTGGAGGGGCAGATTACTAAATAATGCTGTTTTCTTTTTAGATGGACACATTATCTCAGTTACGAAAGCATAGCTGGTTAATGTTCTCAGATGATAAACATGTTCACACCAGTCCCAAAGATCTATCTTTCTTCTGTATGGACCCCTTTAGTGCATAGTAGCGCTCCTCCCGATTCGGGGTCCAGCCAAGAGAATCAAATATCTCAATATTTGTTCCCTTGTACTTGCGGGTGCCTCCATTTCTATCACGTTCTTAGCTCAAGGAATATAATAAATGGCCTTCCGGGCTACACTTCCTTTTGATGTACAACAAAGCCCTTTTCTTCAACACCATGGATTTTAAAGAAAACAGTCCAAATTCCAATCAAATAATCGCCATAGGCACACAAACAGACAGACCTAACATTTTTCTACAAAATCAACCTCCAATTAGTTGTAGCCAATTGAGGTCAAGCATAGCCAGGCTCTGTAACCCGTATATAATGGCCGGTACTAGACATTGCGAGTAAAGGTGACAAGCTCCTTCAAATGTAAAACCTCCAGTAGGCCAGACTAATTGGGGTCAAACAGTGAGGTCAATTGAACTGCCTTCTTTGAACGAATTTCAATACATGTTCTTCTAATTCAACTCCCAAATACTTATAGTGAGAAGTATATTCAATTGCACTGCCCCTGACAATCAGCCTAGGTCTTGCTACCTTTTCGTAGTACAAAAGGTACAAATATCTTAGATCTATTAATGCTCAAGGAATTTTCCTCTGCATAATCCCAAAGAGATTCAGTAACTCGTTGCAATCCTGTGATAGTAAGGTCTAAGATCACAAGATCATCTGCATAAGCCAACTCAGTACAACAAACCTAATCAAACTTCGGAGGACAGCCCCTGGCACCTGCTAAACAAGATGGTAAACCAGCTAGTTACAAATTAAAAAGCAGGTGAGTCAATACACAGCCCTGTTTCACCCCACTTTAAAATGGGATAGGGCCTATCAAGGTGCCCCCATCATCTAGCCTAACCCTAGCCGTATTGTTCATGTGCAACAATTTTACAAAATAGAGAATGGAGGGAGGGCACCCAAGTGCGTCCAGTTTCCACCATAATCGTTCTCTGTTTACAGAATCAAAGGTGGCCTGGAAATCGACGAACAATGCATATAGGACAAGCAATTCTTTCATTTTTGCTCTTTCCAACAAGCAAAAAATGGTCCATCAACCTCAAGTTGTTGCCTGTAGGATAACCTGGCCTAGAGCAACCTTGGAATCGGTCCAAGAGCCCCGCTTTATCAACCCACCTCTGTAATTCCTGCGGCAGAAACATGGCAAACAACTTCCCGGTAGAATCGAGCATAGATAAAAGCCGATCATTTTCTGGGGAGGAGGGACTCCCCTTTTTAACACAGTAATCAAAAGGGCAGTTTGCCACGTGGAGGGTGCTCTTCCATCCTGCAGGGCCATATCAAACAGAATGTTCAGTAATGTAGCCCAGAAGTCTGGATTCTGTCTAATTACGACATTCTCCAGACCGTTAGGGCCAGGAGCCCTTCAATATGCAATCTTCAATTGGATACCGTCCTTATCTATCTCAAGAGCTACATTAGTGGGAAGAAATCAACAACCACTCTGCTGGTGCTCTCCATAAAAAACTCCCATCGATGCTCATTAATAGTGTTTAATACTTTCAGATATATGTTACCTTTAACCTCTCCCAACAGTGACCAAATACTCCTAGCCTTACCACTACAAAGGACTACAATCATTCTCTGCCTTGCACACCCCAGGAAGACAGGAGCCACCAGCGCTTCCAATTTATATATGCCGTTTTAACCGATTTCTTTAAGACCTGTAATAGGGGATATGTGTTAAGCTTTTATTTTGCCCAAATCTCTATGTAGTCTGGCCATTTTATCCCTCAACACTTTGTCACATGTAGAGAAAGTCCCATCTGCTTTCTCAACTGCTCATGTATTACAGGCAGCATATTGGTTAGAAAACAATATACACCAAGCTATGATGTCCTCCATATTAAGGAATTCAAAATCTAAAACAACGGAGCTGTTGCCCATTCAATATTACCCTCAGTCCACTTAAACCGATTAGCAGGATGATTAACTTCCGTTCCCTTGGGCATATTTTCACATTAATAGGAGTCATCACAGCTAAATGCAGTGCTATAACCGCATGATCACTCCAATTATGTTTGTGAACATTCATATCAACAACATTAAATAGTTCCTCAGAGTTAACAAAGAAATAATTGAGGGTAGCTGTCCTACTTCAAAATGCTCCCGGGGAATCCCGCGAGGTTCACCCATTAAGCATTTCCAAACCCCAACTTTCATGGAGATGCATCCACTCCACACCCTCAGTGTTGGGACCACTCTGCACTTACCCTTGCACTTGCCACCTGATGTCTGCACTTGCCCTTGCACTTGCCACCTGATGTCTGCACTTACCCTTGCATTTGTCACCTGATGTCTGCACTTACCCTTGCACTTGCCACCTGATGTCTGCACTTACCCTTGCACTTGCCACCTGATGTCTGCACTTGCCCTTGCACTTGCCACCTGATGTCTGCACTTACCCTTGCACTTGCCACCTGATGTCTGCACTTGCCCTTGCACTTGCCACCTGATGTCTGCACTTGCCCTTGCCACCTGATATCTGCACTTACCCTTGCACTTGCCACCTGATGTCTGCACTTACCCTTGCACTTGCCACCTGCTGGCCTTACTTTTACTTATTGTTTATTTATTCTATTATCCCATGTACTGCACTGTCCCCAGGCACTCAAACCAGTGTGCGCCAGGTGGGTATGTGAGGAGGCACATAAATGTAGGCTGTTTAAATTAAACTAAAAATATACACTGCTTATAAAAACACTAACAACACACGTTTGCCTGGGAACACACAGAGAAGGCAGACTTTGAAAAACACTGTTGGAAACAGGTTTCTTCAGCAAATGTTCCAGTTAAAAGTATTGTATTAAAAAAAAAAGAGAAGCAGTGGGATTTTAAATGGCATAATGGCCCTTCAAAGAAAGTCAGTGGAAGGGAACAACTATCAGAACCTGTATTCTGGCTTTGCTGTCTTTTCAGCATCAAACCAGGCAGTGGACGCTTTCAGCACCGAGCCGGGTTCATGTCGGGAAAAGCATCGACGGAATGTAGCAAGGGATTGTAATTCAGCAGCAGTAGCAACGTGCAGGTGGCAAATGTTGAGACATGGCAGGAGGTGTTGGGTCGGTAGTGCTGGAAGACTCAGCAGCATCAGATGCAGAGAAGTTAAGACTTGACTTTAGAGGCAAGAGGCTCAATGTGGCATTGAGTCACAAGATCGACGACAGCTTGGGGGTCGAAGAAGCTGGTAATCTAGCGGTGTTGAGTTGGGGAGTGTAGAATGCTCGGCAGGTCTCGGATGTGGAGACAGTGGAGCTTCGGCATCTGGGTCAAGCAAAACTCAACGATGTGTGAGGTGGTCAAGATGACTGTCAAGGATGACTCTGGCAGATCCTTTGCAGAAGCTTTGAAGGACTCAAAGGTGCCCAAAGCATCAGTGAAGCAGGTTGGAGATGCTGGGAGAGCCAGGGATCACTGTGTTGCTTCTTTAGTTGCTAAAAGGTACAGAGACCCAGCGTAGACAGGCCTTCCGTGAAATCACCAGTTACCTTTTGGGCACTAAGCTCATGGCACAAGAACAGGCAGAAGGAAACAGTGCTCAACTATTAGCTGGCTTGGCAGGTATGACCAGGCTGGTGCCCAAGCATGAAGAAACAAGAGCAAGCCAGTTGGCATGGACACAAGATAGAAAAAGGCAAGGGTAGTTCTGGGCCAGCATGTTCCGTGATTCACCAAATAATACCACCCAAAGGAATTACAATTACCTCCACTTGCTATGGAATTACCACCGGATGGCAAGTGGCTGTTGTAGAGTTAATCACCTTTTTTGAGAGTGCGTTGGAATCTACAGGACATTTCTGGCGGAATTAGTGCTGGTGGCTTTGCCGCCATGGTAATTCCACCGATTTTGCCAATTTTCTGCGGAAAGTGAAGCATTTACTTCCAGCTGGAGGTCAAACCCCCACTCCAGGTCCATAAAAGTAGTATGTCGTAGTATCAGATGGTGCAGTGATTCGGTAACCGGCAATTTCTTCTTGCACCGCCATACTTGTAATGATCCATACTGTGGGTTCAGGAGACTAAATTCTTATGGAAGACAGTGTGGGGCTGGGAGATGAGATTTTGAGTTGCACCTTGCTTACAGAAAGATGTGTGAGACCAGGAGCGGAGATTACCAAAATGTTGTTTTGACAGAGAGTGTGGGGCCATAATATGAGATTACACTTTAAACCCTTGTTTACCGTAAGAAGTGTGGGGCCAGGATCAGAGGTTATGAATCGCACACTCTTGCTTAATAAAAGAAGTGTGGAGCCTTGAGCCAATGTTACGAGTCACACTCTTGTTTAGAGAAAGGTGTGCAGAGTTAGGAGTTTAGATTATGGGTCGTACCTTTGTTTACAGAAGGAAGTGTGGGAGTAAAAATGGGATTATACATCAAATTCTTGTTTACAGATGGGAGTGACAGGTGGGAGTGACAGGCCAGCCAATGGGATTATACATCACACACTTGTTTACAGAAGGGAGAGACAGGCCAGGATATTTAATTATGTATCAGGAAGAAGGTTTGGGGACAGGAGCTGAGATTATGCATCACTCTATTGTTTACAGAAAAACAGTGTGGGGAAAGAGGCAAGATTACGAGTCACACTCTTGTTTACAGAAAGACATTGTGGGGACAAGAGGCAAGATTACGAGTCACACTATTCCTTACATAAAGAAGTGTGTGGAGACTTAGGCAAGATTACTAGTCACGAGTCACAGCCTTGCTTACAGAAAGAAGTGTGTGGAAGAAATGTGGGGAAAGAGGCAAGATTACGAGTCAGAGTCTTGCTTGCATAAATGAGTGTGGGGACAAGAGGCACGATTGCCAGTCACACTCGTGTTTACAGAAAGAAGTGTGGAGACCAGAGGCAAGATTACGAGTCACACTCTTGCTTACAGAAAAAAATGTGGAGACAAGAGGCACAATTGCGAGTCACAGTCTTGCTTACAGAAAAGAGTGTGGGGACAAGAGGCAAACTTGCGAGTCACACTCTTGTTTAAAGAAAGGAGTGTGGGGACAAGAGGCAAAATTGCGAGTCACACTCTTGCTTACAGAAAGAAGTGTGGAGACAAGAGGCAAGATTGCGAGTAACAGAAAGAAATGTGGAGACAAGAGGCATGATTGCGAGTCACAGTCTTGCTTACAGAAAGAAGTGTGGGGACAAGAGACAAGATGTGAGTCACACTCTTGCTTACAGAAAGAAGTGTGGAGACAAGAGGCAAGATTGCGAGTCACTCTCTTGCTTACAGAAAGAAGTGTGGAGACAAGAGACAAGATGTGAGTCACACTCTTGCTTACAGAAAGAAGTGTGGAGACAAGAGACAAGATGTGAGTCACACTCTTGCTTACAGAAAGAAGTGCGGAGACAAGAGGCAAGATTGCGAGTCACTCTCTTGCTTACAGAAAGAAATGTGGAGACAAGAGGCAAGATTGCGAGTCACAGTCTTGCTTACAGAAAGAAGTGTGGGGACAAGAGACAAGATGTGAGTCACACTCTTGCTTACAGAAAGAAGTGTGGAGACAAGAGGCAAGATTGCGAGTCACCCTCTTGCTTACAGAAAGAAATGTGGAGACAAGAGGCAACATTCCGAGCCACACTCTTGCTAACAGAAAGGGTCGTGGGGAAGAGGCACATTGCTGCTTATGGAAGGGAGTTTGGGGCAAGAATTTTGGATAATGAATAACACTCCTTCTATGGACTGAGGTGTTGGGTAAGAATCTGAGACTGACACTCACACCTCTGCTTACAGAAGCACGTGTGTGCCTTTCTCAGCAGAATGGGCCCAACCCTTGGAGACAAGTGATCCAATAGGAAGGGAACTGGAAGAAAATAAATAACCAAACAGAGCCATGCTTCTCTGTGTAAAGGTCCCTGAACTGAGGTGCTTGAGGGCAGAGTCTCGGGAGGATAGCTCAGGAGCAATGTGCTCGCCTTGGAAGCAAGATGACACGGAGCAACACTGGTTTGATCCCCTGGTGAGCGCTTTGAAACCTCTTGTTATTAAGTGCTTTGTAAATAACCTATCATATCATATCATGCAGGCCAGCCGATAGAGGGCTGTAGGAAGAGTGTGAAGGGTGCGTGCAAAGTGAAGGTGAAAAGGGAGGGTGCCAAGGGAAGGTGAGCGGGAGTGGCAGCTTCTTCAGCCAGGTTGTGATGGATCAGCGACACCATTCAAAGAATGACAAGACACCTGGACTATATATCTGAAACAACGGCTGGTTATTGCTGACTGTGTATATCATTAAGCACGCAAACCACAGCTGCTACACACGCCTATTGGGAAGGCTAAAACAAAACACAGCATTTGCATTATTTAGTCACAGACTGGGCAGATGCCAAGAGTGGATTTAAACTGCCGTCCCAGAATCCCAGAAGTGAGACCCTCAGCGGCGAAGCCTTCGGCCAAGTATCAAGTACCAGGAAATCAAACAGAACCTGCAGATGAACCTCAGCCTCTGGCAGCATAATTTGTTCTGGCATTGTTAAGTCCAAAACAAAAGGGACTACTATTTTCCCCCCCTCTAGGACCTGCCATCCCCTCACACATAGATCTGTGAGGCCAATTAAAGAGCCTCAAGGAGCCTGGGTTGCAAAGGATATTGATCAGAACATAATTGCTTATCTCTGCCCCGTCTCGGAGTGAAATGAACTCCATACATCTGGGCCAGTTTGCCAGGGGAATTTGACTCTGCATCACTCGACCTACATTGCAGATTTCGATGCAACTCCTGTCGATGTTACGGTTCTTTTGGATCCATTGAAAAAACCCTCTTCATAGTTTATCAGTAGGGTGTGTTGCTCTGATCTCAGTCCCCATAGCCGCTTGTGGCCCACAATCCAGCTCACAACCTGGGAAAGTTCCTACTACAAGGAACAAGCCGCCCTTCCCCAGTCAAACTCAATGTATTGTGCACTTCATTCTCCCAATGGACGCAAAATAAGGACAAACTGGCCCAACTACTCTGTCACTGCCCAGTACTCGCTCCTTCAGTGACTGTACCCCCACTCTGAGGCATGGACCTCTTGGTGAGATTAAGAGTTGGTAATTATCAGATGCTACAAAGAGCCTGAGTCTTGGTTAGATAGTGTTTGTGATTGCACTTATTTATCAGCAGTGTACAAGCCCTGAAGAAGGCGCGGAATGTGACTACCAATCATTGCCGTCGAAACATTTTTAAAACATTAGACGCTGCCAAAAGAAGGAGTAGGCCCGGTCAATGCTAGTAGGTGATGTCGACTTTGTATAGGCATATCTATAGTGATGAGTCAGAGATATAGGATATGATCATTTCTGTTATTGTTATAGAGATTGTCTGGCACTAAACTGTATGAATACTGAAAAAAACTGAAAAAAACAAGGACCTATGTCTTACATTTTGTAATTGAGATCAATAATTACACTATCGATGCTACTGAACAGCTTGCTGGTTGATGCTGTGAATGACGGGGCATATATATACTTGTTTACATGTGTTTGCGGCTTAGTTGAAGAATGAACATTTGATTGAGTGTGGACGGATGATGGGTCGCATGAATCTAATTGGCGGTCTTTTTATAAAAATGAAGTGATAAGCAATGTTTTCAAGAATGTTTTGGAGTAGACAATGCTTTTTATTAGAGGTGAGAAGTTTTTCCTCTAGATCCATCGATATTGCAGACTTAGACTCGTTTTTTCATTTAAAACTGATTGATTTGAATGTTAAATGATTATGAATTTGACTCAGGTGACATACCTGTTTTGTCAAGTATTTTGTCTGTACCCTAGTTCTCTTGAGTTAAAAGGTAACCCAACAGTTTTTCTGTGACCCTCACTCTAGCTCAGCATGGCAAAAAATGTGACAAATCTACTTCCGGGCACCAGTGGTCCAGGGATGAATATCGGTTTCTGAACCATCAATCAGCCCCACACCTCTAGTTCACCAGAAGGGATCCAAACAGATTGGAACACAAATAAGTTATAAACCTCCTTGTCCAATATTGGTAACGTGGACGGAACAGCAGGCTTATCTCCACAAGGTCATGGATTATTGGTTAGTTGCAACATACAATTACTAACCAAAGACACAAGGGACTGTCCAGTCAAGGTTGTATACAAATGTCTACTTCATTATTAGCAAAACATACAGTTCTAACACACCACAAAATACACCCCCCCTCTAAAGGAATGCAGAGGACAGGCAATTGCAAAGAAGGACAAGGGATGCACTCTGGATACGGACAGGAGAGTAGTTGGTATAGTAAATAATTGCACTAATTCAAGGATACTTGGTTTTAGCACAAAGGGAGAAATGGGTCTTAAAATATCACTAGGGGCCTTTGGAGAAGGAAAGGGGGACAGAACAACAATGCACCTTGTGCTGAAGGAGTTCTTGGTGATCCACAGCATCAGGTCCGATTCAGTGCACTATGCAGCCTATGCGATAAAGTTCAAGATGAGAGACAGCTGCGAGTATCAGATGGCAACCAATTTGGCGAGTGAGGCTGGATAGAGGGCTGAAGGCTGATAACACGGCTGCTCAGGGTAAGGAATCGTTGTCTCAGTGCTAGTCGGTGGTTCTGAAGCCCTGGTCTAGGCGTCTCGTATGACTTTAGTGAATGAATCATAAAAAACAGTCAGTGGTGCAGTCGGTTGCAGGGCCTCAAAAAAGTTGAGGGGTTCGGCTGGCTCAAAAATGTCCTCTAAGGCAGATGTCGTTAGATTCTCGTCGATGCACTTCTCTTAGCTTCTTCACTGGGCTTGTGTCATCCTTTAGGGCAGACGGCCCACAGCTGAGGACAGTGGTGCAGGCAGCAGCCTTGTCCTTGGTTTGGTTCAGAGACTCCCTGGCACTTCCCACCTAGGAAGCTTGCAGCTGGGCCTAGCAGGGCATGCTGTGTCCTGGCTAGATACCAGCTCTGGAGCTGCTGGAGCATCATTTGGATTTGGAATCTTCCTCTGTTACACAGGAGATGTTTAGGGGAGGGGTCGTGCATCTCTGTTGGATGTCCTAGACTGCCTTCACTGGCGGAAGATGTAAGGCAGAGTGTACCTACAGCCCGGCTCCAATGATGAGTTCTTCCATCTGCTTCTGATGAAGCATTCAGATGATGTGCCATAAGAGAGGCCTGGCCCTCTTTTAAAGCCACATGGACCACAGGGATTGGTGGAGGCTTAACCTACCTTAATGAACTAATCCTGGGTACGTACCACCAACAATCTCCTGTATGCGAGAGGTCATAACCAGAGTGTTTTGCAACAGTTCAGGTAAAGGGGTGAAAACATGTAATATTAAGCCATCTTCCTACCTGTTGTGGATCAAAGGATCCCTCCGGTTAATGGAGCTCTCTGTGGTTCCTAATTAAAGAGGCAGGTCTTCCTTGACGCTTCGGCGAGACCCAAATTTAGGGCTCTGTCAAACCACATACTCGTACCTTCTGAATGGTGTCTCCCTGTAGTGATGACTACTGTCAACCTGCAGTCCCAGACATGATGTTTCACTGTCAATAGATACTGAGGGTGGAATATGGCATCAGGTTGACAGAGTTGTATATGAAAGGTTGTGGAGGTTTCCTGTCTCCTTTGTTAGCCTCTGTAGCCAGGCTCCATGTTGGTCTGTTTGAATTGCTTTCTGATTAGTTTGCACATTTTTGCCACCAGCTACAGCGCCCAACAAAATTACAGGGAGTATCCATTGACCTGTTGATACTTAATTAGGCTGCCCATGGTAGGGGCAAGGTTTGGACCTCCTCCTTCTGGAAATGCATTGTGTACTCCATCTGTCAGATCCCAACTAAAATGTGACAGGGGGAGTTGCACCTGTAGGCTCTGTTCACCCAGAGTAAACAGGTTGTGTGTATATCGTGCACCAAGCATAAATGTGTGGATTAGACCAACACATTTTCCAGAGGTCATCAGTCAACTTCATTTCAAATTAAAAAAAAGCCCAGGGGAGCGCACACCCACTGTGCGTGTGGTCACAATCCTCCCAAAACACTTTAAGATTACACACCTAAGAAAGAAAAATGGAGCCCAACAGGAACATGGAAATGAGACTCGGGGCTCCATCCCCTGGACACATGAGTTTCTCTTCTGGAGCCTTCTCAGTTTCTCTTCTGGAGCTTTCACAGCCCAACATTAAGAGCGGTGTCCACGAAAATAAACTTAGATACATCAGCAGCTAAATAGAACACTACATGCCTGTATGCTCCCTGCGCAACACCAACCATAGCCTAATCCAGCTACCAGAACTGGGTATGTTGCTGTTGTAGAGTTCCTGAATTTTTGGAAACACTCACAGCAAACGTCTTGAGTGCATCTCTTCCTCAGTACGAAGCACACACCCCACTTTCCTCTGTGTGAGCTGTGCAAGCACTCTTCAGAGCTAGAAAAGTCCTGCACATGCCATGCCAGTGCTGAGAAATACCTACGTATTAATTCAATCATTCATTACACAAAGCACATCCCAACCTGTTAGGGTAGACTTAGTTTATTGTAATCGGCGACCCAACCGTTTGATTGCCCGAGTGCCATCTTACAAATCAATATTGATTAATTCCATAGATTCATTAAAGCGAATAGCCTAGCATGGATATTTACATTGGAGCCAGTTTGATTATAAATTAATAATTCAGAATAACAGGTGATGGCAGGAGAGAGCAATTTGTGAACAGAGCAAAAAGAAAAGTTACATCTCTTCAAATCCCAGTTTGGAATTTACTATGATTCCCACTTGTTGGGAAAGCTGTACTCAGTTGCTAGATTGGCAGTTGTGATTGTGAACTGTGTATCAAATGATTCAATTCACACTCTAAGGCAGAGTTGTCCAACTCCAGTCCTTGAAGCCCGGATCCATGTCAGATTTTCAGGATACCTCTCATTAAAATTCATGAGATGAATTTGCATACAATGATTCTAAATGCATGCAAATTTTTTATCATGAATGATAATAAGGTGTATCCTCAAAACCTGTCAGGATCCTGGCCATCGAGGCTTGGAGTTAGACAACCCTGCTCTAAAGCAAGACTATGCGAGAGCAAACACAGGTAGCGCATTAACCAGAGTAGAAATGCAGACATCAAAAATTACAGATACTTGGGAATGATTTAATTCTATCAGAAATGATAGTCAAAGCAGCTAACAGTATCATGTACATGGTGTGACAGGTTCAGTAACCTGACCCTGTCACAAATGGATAAGAACCCCTCTCCGCCTTAGCTGGGAGGCCTAGCCGGATCAGAGCGAGAACCATTCCTACCCCAGAGCGGCAATGAAGTAGTCGGAGGGTTCGAGTTCCTATCCCCTCCCCAACTGGTAATCTTTAGTACCTATTTGCATCACCCCATGCTTCTTACAAGCAATGCTTGCCATGCAGAAGCAGCACAACACATCGTTTGTCTACACCCCCTGTGCAAAGCAACAGAGAACCAGCAGAGGACATGATGAAGAGCTTACATAGCCGTACGATATGCCATGCATTGCCCTACAGCACCAGCCTGAGAAGCAGCAAAACCAATGCGGACACTCTAGGCCACCAGGGGCATTAAACAGAACCCCATCCAGAAAAGAAGACTATCCATGCCTTGGAGGAAGCCCAGCTACGGTATTCTAACATGAACATGGACACTGTGCAACACAGGCCACCATTGCTACCTGAAGGTGGCCCTGCACACACAAACGGATTGACTGTTTCTCTCTATGTGACACCTCCCAGGTAAGGTAGGCAGTGCCAGACTGGCCAGGGCCAGACAGCATAACCAGAGGATAAGGATGCTGATCAAACAGACTCCAGGAAACAAGAAGCTGTGGGTTGTTGGGTGAGGTCAGAGGAGGAGAAGGTGGCAGGCCAAGAGACTAGCACGAATAAGGAAGTTGGAGAAGAGCACAGAGTCAAATTCTGTAGAAGGTGAGGTATTGGCTGATGGGAGAAAGAGGTTCTGTGTTCTGAGTGTGCATGTAAAACTAGTGTGTCTGATTATTAGAGGGAGTGTAGAGAATAAATGTGAAGTGTATGTCAGATTGAGATGAAGGGGTGTATGGGAAGAAGGTGGGGTGGAGTTATAGTAGTAGTAGTGTAGAGACAGGAGTAGTAGTGTCAAGGAGGGAGTGGGATTGTGCATGAGGGAGTGGGAGGGTGCAGAAGGTAGTAGTCACTTTGAAAGGTGGAGACAGTAATAGAAAGAGTGACATCAGAAGACAGAGGAGGAATGATGCAGGGAGTTGAAAGAGTGAAAGTGGATGGATTAGGGAGTAGGCGAGTGGAGAGGGAAAAATAAGATATAGTGCTAGGGAAAGGAACCTCAGGGCACAGAAAGAAAGGGAATATGCTAGGCAGAGTTCCCCATAGATACTAAAAACATGATATTATAGGATCATTTAGGAATTCCCTGAGGGAGTTTAGGCAGATAAGGCATTGGCCATAAGGTTGTCCCTTCAAGTGAAGTTAGAACCCAGACAGTATGGAAGGCCCACCAGTATATACTAACCGGGGAAATAGCGATGACTGTGTTACGGTTGTAGTGATGCTATAAAGAGGAGAGAGAGAGAGAGAGAGAGAGAGAGAGGCACAGCAATAACACCCTGATAAAAAGTTGCATAGACACCCTCAAACTATCTCTCGTAGTTGGGGTGTTCTTTGAGCAATCTATAATGGGTGGTGTCAGAAGTGGGATCCTACAGCTCCCGATACAGAGGACGCCCACTGCCAAGAAAAAATGGAAGAGTAGTCCGAGGCAAGTGATCCCTGGATAATGGCAAGTACTGAACCAGTGGAATGAGAAATCTGGGAAACAGGAGTGGAATTCCTTTGCCAGAGGAATCATAGGACTCCTGAAAGTCTTCAGGGTCACATAATACACCAGTGGTGCAGGTCCTTAGGACACCTGCGTTAGGGCGAGAGTGGTGCTTTTAGATAAGTGAGAGGGACAACCCTAGCACCCTCATAAAAGGTTTGATCTCTGGGAGCTGGAGAGTTCTTGGAGCCATCTGTAACAATGCGAACCAATGGATCAATACAGAGTAAGAGATTAGAAAAGCAGTTGGTACTAAAATGTCCATAAAACCAAATGCATAGATCCTGTTTAAGAGATTAGTAAATCAGCTGGTGGTAACATGCCTACAAGAACAAATGCACCAAGTCTGTTTAAGAGATTAGCAAATATGCTAAAGTTGCCTGCAGATAATCAGGACACACACTTGGAAAAATGTCAGGTTTTTGGAGGTCGAGGAGCTGACTCATGGGCCAGCATGGTCTAGTGTGAAACATGTGGCTTGCCAGATGTTTCAGACTATGCAACATATGATCCCTCACCATTGACTATGCTGAATAGGGATGATGGGAGTTGCAGTCCACAACATTTGGAGAGAAAAAGGATGCAGAGTCTTGTTTCCTTGCCTGCTGTGAGCACAGCGCGGGGTCCAGATCACTCAGAGACCAGTGATGTCTGGCTATCCTTGCCAGTCTGTCCCAGGTACCTAATGGTGCGCTTATAGGCCAGAGTGTCAGAAATCTCAGTAGGGCTGGGCAGAGTAAGTAAATGGCCCCCTCTAATTATTATGATTTTGGAAAATGATATAATACATCATTACTCTCCTGCTGTACAGTCACAAATCCCACACTTTGTGTGATATCAAACACACAAAAGATACACAATTCTAAAAGTACACGTTCACACGTCTCACGTGTATCAGATAGCACATTTTGTAGCATATGGCATTGACTTATTTGTTGCTGGGCTAGAGTCAGTTTCTGATCGCAAGTGTTATCGCAACCACAATTAACGTACCGTATGTCTCTATTCATCTATTCCAGCACCGCCTCATCTCCAATGCAACAAGCCCTCAGAACAATGAGAGGACTGATTAAAGCAATCAGGGGACAGGAGAGGATGCTCACCCCTGGAAGATAAATGAGCCTTAAAATTAGATGTCAGTGCGAGGATGAAGGTGAGGTGTGGACTGAACACAGCACTTCTCTAAAGATAGTCACATAAAAGCACCAAGGGTCGTTAAAGCAACTTGGTATCTGTAAATAGATTAAATTGCCACTTATGGATGGCAGCAGATGATTTGTCTTGAAGAAAGTAAGACAATACAATACCCAATGCACCTCATGTTCCATGGCAGAGTGCAAAAGTGCAAGGCAAAAGGTGGCATGCATGTGTGTACACTGTCTTTTTCCCTGCACGTTTGCACTCCACTGTGCAAAGTGAGTAAACGCTGCCTGGCATGCTCGTATGACAGACAGCGTTTACTTTTAATTGTGAGTGCCGCTTGCCATGCTTAGATAGCAAGCTACGCACATGATATCAATTAAACTGCGCCCAACATGCTTGAAAGTCAGGCAGGTTTAATTTCAGTTGTGAACACTGCCTACCATGCACGGATGGTTAGCAGAGTTCATGTGACAAATCAATGTACGGGGCACCAGTGATCCAGAGATCAATATCGGTTTCTAAACCATCAACCAACCCCACGCCTCTAGTACACCAGAAGGGATCCGAACAGATTGGAATACACGTAAATTATAAGACCTCTTTGTCCAATTTTTGGCAACGTGGACGCATTGGCAGGCTTACCTCCACAAGGTCGTGGATCGTTGGTTAGTTGCAACACAGCAAAAATGCAATTATTACCCAATGATAAAAGGGACTGTCCAGTCAAGGTTACATACAAATATCTACTTTATTATTTCTACAACAGACAGTTCTAGCACTCTACAATTACAACCCACATTGTAAAGGAACACAGAGGACAGACAGTTTCATGAAGTAAAGGGATGCACTCTGGATACTGACAGGAGGGTCGAAGAAGGACCAGGGGGGCAGTACCACAATGTGCCTGGTGCTAAAGGAGCTGTAGTTGCTCGACAGCGTCGAGGCAGTTACAGAGCGCTTCGCAGCACGTGAGACAGAGTTAGTGGTGGGAGACAGCTGCGGGTAGAAGGTGGCAGGCAGTTTGGCAAGCGAGGCTGGACGGATGTAGGCAGGCTGTCCAGCGCGGTGGCTTGGGCCAAGGATCATTGTCTCTGTGCTGTTTGGAGGATCTGGAATGCTGGTCGAGGCGTCCCGGACAGTTCTGGCAACTGCGGCATGAAAACAGTCAGAGGTGCAGCTGAATGTGGTTTGAGGACTCGACTGTCTCGAAATTGACCTTAAAAGGATGGATGCTGGATGATGCTTGAGCGTCACTCCTCCTAGCTTCTTCACATGACCCGGGTCCTTTCAAGGCGGCCGGGCCAAAGCTCAGGAGGGTTTTAGCAGGCAAAGGACTTTTCCTCTCCGGCACTTCAAACCTAGGCAGCTTGCTGTCAGAACCTAGCATGGCACGCTGTGTGCTGGCTGGCTATTGGTTCTGGAGCTTCTGACAGTTCCTCTGAGTCCGGTATCACCCTCTGTTCCCTGTTAGAGGTTTAGGGGAGGGATCTTGCTTCCCTCTTGGAACTCCTGGTCTTCCTTCACTGGCAGAAAATGTGGGGTAGACTGTACCTTCAGCTCGGCTCCAAATGAGTCTTTCTTCTTATTCCTTGCGAGTCTTCATATGATCTCATCAGTGATGGGTCGACTCTCTTTTAAAGCCAAATGGGCCACAGCAATTGATATAGGCTAAGCCCACTTTAATGGACCAATCCTGAGTCCCCACCAGCCCAGTGATGCTTCAGGTCAGAACAAGTGCACTTGACAACAGACAGGGGAAGGATGACAACATATACTTCTAAGTCCCACCCATCTTCTTGTCTGCTGTAAATCAAAGTGTCTCCATAATTCACTAAGCCCTATGCAGCAATTGATCACAACATGGGCCTCCTTTGAAGTAGCGGATTGCAGGAAGACTTTCGTCTCCTACAATTCACATACTTCCCTGCTCTGAAAGGAGTGTTTCCAGACAGGACATTCACTGCCTTTTCATACCAAGGAGGGTTGTTAGTACCAAGTTGACACATTGCATTACAAAGAGGTGTTGGTCTCTGGTCTCCATTGTCACTTCTGGCATCCGGGCCTTCCCTGAGGCCTGCTAATTAACATTCTTCAGAATTTGCCACCACCAGCAAGGTGTAACAATGGAGATGCAAATCCATGGGGCCTTGATATGCTAATCAGGCTGCCCACGGCTAGAGGCTTTTGATGTACCCACAGGTGTCAGCTACACATGACAGGGGAGGGCGGTGCTGGTAAGCTTTGTCCTCCCAAAGTACATGAATATTGTTCTGCTGTGTGGTGAGCATGGACAATATGTGCGGGAATGTCCCCACATTTTTTGATCTCCCATCATTCATTCTATTTAAATAAACACAAATCAAAAAGCCCAGACGAATGCACTCTCCCTGTGCGGATGGTCGAAATCCTCACAATTCACAATTACAATTAAACCCTGTCCAATATGGCAACATGTTGGGAAGGGTTTACTTGTAATTGTACATGCGAGCAATGCAGGCAGCATATACAATGGATCCCTATAGGGCCTGTCCGCTTTTTTCTGATGAATAAAGCCAGAGGACCCCAAAGGGGTCTCCAGCATTTGCGCCAAAATGAAACACCATGCTGGTGGACATGCGGGAGCATTTTGTATGGTGGAGAGGAAGGGAGGCAGTTTCGGTCCTCCTCTCTGCCGTACAAATGATTGAAAATAAGCCGTAACATGAATGAATGGCGTAAAAGCCTTGTGCAAGTCTTTTACATCATTGATTGATGTTACATGCTTATACATAGGTGAGCCGCACCTGTAGAAGGTAAACTGATAGTTGGCTTTATTAGTTATGTCTCTCAATAAGTGGTGGGTACACATGTCCCCAGCTACAGCATCATCCTGCTTCTTCTCCTATTCGCACCCGGGGAATCAGGTGGCTGGAACAGCCGGTGAGAATACACATTCCCTTCCCGCTGTTCCAGCCACCCGACGCTCTTCCCCGCGTATTACTTTTATTTTATTCCTATTTCTTTTTTTTCTAACATGGGCAGGCAGCAGGAAGACTCTCCCTGTTGCCTCCCCATGGAAGAAAAAACAAATTCCCCTTTCCCCCACGCCAACCCGCGATGCTCCTCCCGTCTGGCCGCACCAATAACATAGAAAAGGGACTAAGTCCCATTTCGGTTGATGGCAGCCATTTTGAAACATATTTTCCATGGCCGGCATCATCCAAAATTTCTAATTTAATGGCGGTAGCCATTTTTATTGATTTTTTTTTTTTCTACGACGATTGATGGGCTCACGCTGACCTCATCCCCTGTCGGACGGAAACAAAAAGAAATATATCAGCACCCCGGGACATCCCAAGGTACGGATTATTTTCACGACCCGATTGTTGGGGTGGTTATGGGCTTTAACGGCCTGCAGCCCGAGCTGAGGCCCTCGCTTCATATGGGCCTACCAAAGATGGGGCTGGCGGGCTGTTAAAGCCCATGTCGGCCAACCAGCTGTGGCATGAAAGCTATATTCCTTCCTTTCTCTAACTATCTTCTCCCTCTCTCAACATTCTCCCAACACCACATTCCACTCAAAATGCAGAAATTATTCAACCATATACAGGTTGAACTGCAGGGAACAAACAACCCTGAATGACTTTTAAATAAACTATATACATATGACAACAGTACACATAACACATGCTCATGGAACATGCGCTGTAATATGTTATGACACATTCTCTCCCTTCGATTATAAGAGTACTGATAACAAGTTTCTATATAGTGCTTTTTCACGGCGTTAGGCACTGTGACAATAGGTGTTTTTATTACCCAACTGAATGGCCATTTATCAACCACTAAAGGATGGCGGGCTGATCCAGCCCTCGCAGGATTCACACCTGTGGATCTGAGGCTGCCCCAGGTCTAATGCAAGCATTGAACTCCCTGAGCTGTCATCCCAGACATTGAGGCAGTGTGGTTTTCCAGTGAGGAATGAGCAGTTAATGTCACGTTACTGATACCTACATTTAGTGTGAAATGTGCGTTATGCTTCCATATGCAAGAAAAGATACATGCTTCTTGTCAATTACCTCTCCAGCCCCCTAACTTTAAGTAAGTCGAGCATTGCTAGAAATAGGCCGGTACAATCGTGCCCTCAGCACTTCCGTTCTCAGCAGGAAGCAGGCACTCACAGAGAGGGGATAGGGGTACTGCCGCGCGGTGAGCATCGCAGAACACACATAACACAAAGAACGCTTTCAACACCATTATTTGTGCACTCTCAGGGGGATGGGGTTGGAGTCGCTTCGGCTGGGTAGGGAACTAACACAAAGTGGGTTAAGCGAAGGATGAAGAAGGGATATTGATATTGATATTTTATTTCTATCGCGCTCGTACAGAAGTGGTTCAGATCGCGACAAGGCAAGGGAGGGGAACAGGGGAGAACCAAACAGCGATCTTACTAGGCCCAGTGACATTGAGAACACGCAAGTGCATGGGAGAGGGGGAGGGGAAAAGTGCATGGAAGGAGGGAGAAGTGGAAAGTGCGAAGCAGAGGAAAAACAGATAAATAACAATAATTAAATAATAAAGGCAACATGGTAATGCAGCCGGCAATTTGCAAGTGCTAGGTTTAAGGCAGCAGACAGGGTAGGTCTGATAAGTGCAGGAAGAAAAAGGGAGGGGGCTTTATGGGTACAGATACAGACCCCAGTGCAAGGGATGGCCCGGAGGCAGTGCGGGAAGGGTGAGCAGGTACCTGGGCCCGAAGGACAGAGGGTGGCCAGGTGCACAGCTCCAAGAGAGAACAGATCAGAAGGGGGGAGGGGGAGTGAAGGCAGAAGAAAAGAGGAAGGTCTTGAGGTGCTTCCGGAACCGGAACCGGAGATGGTTCTCCTCAAGTTTTAGAGTGGCAGGGAGGCTATTGCAGAGGGAGGCCCCAGCCAAAGACAGAGATCTACCCCCGGCTCATTTCTTTGAAAAACGACTGACCCTGAGGGAGTTGGTGGTAGAGGAGAGAAGAGCTCGAGAGGGGAGGTATTTGCCGAGGGATAGCTGAAGGTATTTTGGACCCAGGCCCCAGAAAGCCTTGTGGACAATGCAGAGGGTTTTGAATTTAATCCTTGCATCCACTGGGAGCCAGTGGAGAGATTTCTGAGCTGGAGAGATAGGATCCCAGGGCTTAAGAACAAGGACAAGTCCTGCAGTCCTGTTCTGGATTAGTTGCAGAGGGCGGAGAGCAGAGGCAGGTAGATTTAGAAAGAGGCTGTTACAATAGTCCAAGCTAGAGAGAACCAGAGCTTGGGATACCATGAGCTTCTGGGGGAAGGAGAGGAAAGGCAGAGTACCTCTGAGGAGGTGCAGTTGGAAATGTGACTTTTTAGAGACCTCCTAGATGTGGGCGGAGAAGGAAAGGGTGGAGTCAAAGAGGACCCTGAGGTTCTTAGCTTCTGTCATGCCTGCGCCTCGGGCACACTCATTTACAACCATCATGGACTAATTGTTATTCATTCATCTTCATATTACTCTTTGAACAACCCCTATTCACACTTTGGTCCTTAATTCCCATTTGCGCAACATTGGTACTTTCCTATTTAATTCAACTAACTACGTGTACCATAATGCACCTTGCTTCAGCTATCAATTCCTGGCCATTCACATTCGTCTGTATTGGAACCACAATCCCCAGAAGCCCTAGCAATCAGTGCTGCTTCCACCATCTCAGGACCAGAGAGGGAGGAGGCAGATTATCTTCAGGTGTGCTGCTCCAGGTGCTGCCAATTAGCCTGCCTCAGTACAGGGTAGGGCTGTATTTAAGCAGCTGCCTGCAGGAGCTCAGTCTCTTGCATCAAGAGTCCTCCCAGACCCTTTTTGCCTTGTTGTATGCTGTGCCTGTTGCTGCATTTTCCTGTTTTGATCCAGTGCTCTTATGGGATTGCCTGCCTTACAGCCTGCTACACTCTGCTGCCTACAGCCCTAGCCTTCTGGGCTCCCTGCCTCACAGCCCTGCTCCTCTGGGCTCCCTGCCTTGCAGCCTGCAATCCTCCGCTGCCTACAGCCCTGCTCTTCTGGGCTCCCTGCCTTGCAGCCTGCAATCCTCCGCTGCCTACAGCCCTGGTCCTCTGGGCTCCCTGCCTTGCAGCCTGTTACACTCTGCTGCCTACAGCCATAGCCTTCTGGGCTCCCTGCCTCACAGCCCTGCTCCTCTGGGCACCCTGCTTTGCAGCCTGCAACCCTCCGCTACCTACAGCCTTGCTCCTCTGGGCTCCCTGCCTTGCAGCCTGCAACCCTCCGCTGCCTACAGCCCTGGTCCTCTGGGCTCCCTGCCTTGCAGCCTGTTAAACTCCGCTGCCTTCAGCCCTAGCCTTCCGGGCCCCTGCCTCGCTGCCCTGCTCCTCTGGGCTCCCTGCCTTGCAGCTTGTTACACTCCGCTGCCTTCAGCCCTAGCCTTCCGGGCCCCTGCCTCGCTGCCCTGCTCCTCTGGGCTCCCTGCCTTGCAGCCTGTTAAACTCCGCTGCCTTCAGCCCTAGCCTTCCGGGCCCCTGCCTCGCTGCCCTGCTCCTCTGGGCTCCCTGCCTTGCAGCTTGTTACACTCCGCTGCCTTCAGCCCTAGCCTTCCGGGCCCCTGCCTACAGCCCGGGTCCTCTGGGCTCCCTGCCTTGCAGCCTGTTACACTCTGCTGCCTACAGCGATAGCCTTCCGGGCACCTGCCTCGCTGCCCTGCTCCTCTGGGCTCCCTGCCTTGCAGCCTGCAATCACCCGCTGCCTACAGCCCGGGTCCTCTGGGCTCCCTGCCTTGCAACCTGTTACACTCCGCTGCCTACAGCCATAGCCTTCCAGGCTTCCTGCCTCGTTGCCCTGCTCCACTGGGCTCCTTGCCTTGCAGCCTGCAATCCTCCGCTGCCTACAGCCGGGTCATATGGGCTCCCTGCCTTGCAGCCTGCTACTCTCTTCTGCTTTCAGCCCTGACCCTCTGGTCTCCCTGCCTTGACGCCCTGTTCCTTTGGGTTCGCTCCTTGCTGCCCTACTCCTCTGGGCTCTCTGTCTGCCGCCTACTACAGCTCTCAGTCCTGCTCCTCTGGACTCTCTGCCTTGCAGCCTACTACAGTCCTTTGCAATCCACTACAGTTTTTCTGTACCTTGTACCATTTGGTACTGCAGACCTGCTTCCTTGTTTGCAGCCCCCCTATTTCCTGGCTGCTGCTCCCTTGCTCTCTTCCTTATTTGCAACCCCCTGTTCTTGATCCCTGTCCTTCTCTTCCTTGAGTCCTCTGTCCTCCCCTTTAGTTTACCCATTTCTATTGTACTGTTTTTTTCTTCAGTCCCTTCTGCTAGATTTCTCTTAGACTTCCTTTTCCCTGGTTATTTCTGTTCTTGTCTCTCTTGTGTCTTATGTTGATCCTTTGTACAGAGCTTGACTGTTGGTTTCCGGCAGGCAACCTCTGCCGCTTCCCTTATTGCGTTTTCAGTGTTACAGACACCCACAGCTGTTGTTCCCAGCCATGAGCAGACAGAGTGGGCCCCTGTAATAGTAATCTGTGCAGAAGGCTGGAGTTTCCAAAGGTCCGTGGAACACTCTTTTCCATTTCTGCATACACCCCAAGAGGGAACCCAGTTTGTTTGTATCTTTGTATTTCCTGCCCCTTTCTGTTCATAACTACAGTTGCCTACTTTTCTTTCTTGTTGAGTTTCCTGCTGTGTGTGTACTTGTCACCTTACATCAGCACAGCCACCCAAACCCTACCTGGGGGCCCTGTGCCATTCTTGACAGAGTGCCATCCTTGACAGACTCGCAGGTGGGGGTAGGAGGAGGGCCAAGGGAGGCCGGCCAGAGAGTGAGGGGAAAGGATGGTGAAGGTGTGCCGATGAGGGGGATCTCTGTCTTGCTGGCATTCAGACAAAGATCATTGGCGGAACACCAATCTTGAATGGCAGTTAGGCAATCAGAGATGAGAGAGGGAGAGGAGGTGGCAGAGGGCAGCCTGAAAATGAGTTGAGTGTCGTCAGCGTAGCACTGGAAATTTGAGCAGAAAGTGGCAATTCAGTGGGTGAGAGTTGCCAGGTATTTGTTGAAAAGCCAGGGCGAGAGGTTAGACCCCTGGGGAACACCACAGGTAGAGAGGAAGATAGCTGAAAGGAAGGACCCAAGTTGGACCTGGGAGAGTTGATCTGAGAGGAAAGAGGTCAGCCAGGCCAGAGCCTGATCAGTGATACCCAGGTTTTCACGGAGACGGTTGAGCAGGATGGTATGGTTGACCGTGTCGAAGGCAGAAGAGAGATCGAGGAGGATGAGGACAGAGGGAATGTTAGAGTCAAGGTTGGAGAGCAGATCTTCACGGATGTTCAGGAGAGCAGTTTCCGTGCTTATGGCAGCTCTGGATGCAGATTGGTGGTCATGGAGACAGCCAACAGAATTGGAATGAAGGTTAAGATGAGAGATGGCCAACTTTTCCAGGAGTTTGCCAAGAAAGGGAGTAATGGAAATTGGGCGATAGTTAGCTGGACAAGAAGGATCAGCTGTGGGTTTCTTGAGAAGAGGATGCACAAAGGAGTGCTTCAGAGGGGAGGGGAAGGATCCAGAGGCAAAGGAGTGGTTGCAAAAATCAGCAAGGGCCGGAGCGAGGGTGTCAATGTGGTCCTTGATGGTTTTAGAGGAACAGGGATGAACCTGTTTTGACGAGGCTTTAATAGATCGGACTTGTCTAGTGACCTCGTCAGGGGTGAAAAGAGGAAAGGACGAGGATTGTGGGAGGGTGGCTAAAGGAGGGTCTGCAAGCACAGATGGAGAGGGGAGAGGAGAGGTGTGGGCGGAGAGGGTTGACAGGATGTCCTGGATTTTTTAAATGAAGTGAGAGGCAAGAGCATTGCAAAGAGCCTGGGAGGCAACAGGAGGGGTAGAGACTGCAGCAGGGTTGGCCAGATCCTTGCAGATTTTAGAGAGTTCAGCCACTTTGTTAGATGCCGCAGAGACATGAGCTTGAATGTGGACTCTCTTCTTGGTGAGGACAGAGAGTCGGTATTGCCTTTGTAGCAGGCGACAGGCCAGTTTGTCAGAGGATGAACAGAAGTCCTCCATTTCCTCTCAGCTGCCCTACACTTACGTTTAAGTGTAGCTAGGTCACAGTCATACCAGGAATTGCACTTGGCTTTGGACTTCAAACGGATCCACATGACAGCGGCAAGAACATCAAGCGTATCAGAAATTGAAGAGTAGAGCAGAGACAGGGCTGTGTCAGGATGTGAGACAGCCAAAGGTGGAGGGGGGGGGAGTGGTGGCAAAAGCCTCAACTGACACACGCTTCATGGGCCGGATGTCTGAGAAGGTAGGTGGCAGTGTTGGGGTAGGCTTGGCTTGGGGGGAAGAGAGGGAGAGATGAGATGAGAGGAGGGAGTGATAACTCCAGAAGAGAGGAGTGGTCAGAGGGATGGAGAGGGGGAGGTCAGAGGAGATCAAGACATTGAGTGTGTGCCCTTCAGAGTGTGTCGGGCCAGAGGAGAGGATGGACAGGGAGAGGGAGTCGCAGAGGTCATGGAAGAGTACAGAGGAGGAGCAAGGAGAGTCTAAATGTATATTTAGGTCACTGAGGAGTAAGAGTTGAGTCGTAGAGGCCAGCAGGCAAGGAGGGAGGAGGAAAGGTCTGCCCACTCAGAGAGAAATGAGGTGATTTGACCAGGAGGCCGGTAAATGGTAACCACAGTAAGAGAATGGGTAGGCGAGAGAGAAAGCCTACAGACAAGGCATTCAAAAGAAGAGTAGGTCTGAGTGGGAATGATAGAGGCAGGAATCCACTCAGGAAAGATCAGGGCTACCCCCCCACTGGATTGTGAGGATCTGGGTGCTGAGAGGATCTTGTAGCCATCAGGGAGGAGAGTGTCAAAGCTTGTGACAGAGCTGGCCGTGAACCATGTCTCAGTAAGACCAAGGACATCAAGGTCTAGTTCTTCAAGTTTGTGGCAGATATCAGAGGAGTGTTTGATGGCAGAGCGTGAGTTGAGAGTGGCATTATGAAGAAGGTTGCCAGCCTTAAAAGCATTCCTGGGAGGGGTATAGATCAGAGGTCTGCCCTGCGGAGGAGAAAGAGCCCTAGGAGCGGCAGAGGAGGAGGAGGGGGAGGGGAGTGAGGGCAAGGTAGCCAAGGGGGAAAAGGAGGGGACAGCAGGAGATGAGAGGAAATTTATGAGGTGAGGGAAGTGCCTATCAAAGAGGAGGAGATTGGCCTGAGGGCCTTGGACCTTGATAGTGCCATTTAGGTAGACATTAATGATGACTTTAGAGGAGTTGAAGGAAGCTATGAGAACTTCCCAGCGAGTGCCACCATTAATGGGAGAGGAGGAGATAGGGCAGAGCACAGAGACCATTTGAGGAGTCCATAGATCTGGCGAAGGAAAGACAAAGAGGATGTCGGTAAGGGTCTGTCTGGCAGAAGCATTGGAGTAGGTGTCGGTGATAGGAAGACCAGGGTTAGAGGCCAAGATGTCGTTTTTGAACTTCTTCCTACCAGACTTAGTGACAAGGGAAGGATAGTCAATGGAGAAACAGTTGGAAAATATAGGAGAAACAGAAAGTGCCATTGAGGTGGAAGTGAGAAGAAGATGGAGATACTGGGGGGGCAAAGGCAGGTAGGTGTGGGACAAAAGAGAGTGGTGAGGTCAGTGGGCTGGCAAGTTACAGAGAAGAAACAGTATACAAGAAAAATGCAGAGAATTTCGCAATGGCCAGCAAGATTTTACTTTTTAGCACAAAGCAAAAACAGCAAGATTTGTCTTTTTAGCACAAAGCAAAAACAGCAAGATTTGTCTTTTTAGCACAAAGCAAAAACAGCAAGATTTGACTTTTTAGCACAAAGCACAAACAGCAAGATTTGACTTTAATAATATTGGTATCAGATGTTAGCAAAAGGTTTTAAGAAGCAACAAGCAGAAAGAACAGTGATAGTCAAAGGCAGTAGGAGTGAGTCCATAAGGAGGGAACTAACCTATAGTTCTGGAGGTGGCAAAATCAAGCCAGTCCGGATTTCTTAGAGGAGTGAGGTGGCAGCATCATTGTGGTTAAGGTGCAGGGAGGACCCCAATTAGTGAATGGTCAGAAGCCAGGCACAAACTCCACATGTGCAGGAGAACAACAGATGGCCAGGAGGTTGGAAACAGGAACTCACTCCCAGTGAGAAGCAGATGAAAGAAACCAGTTCCAGCCAGTGGGCCTTGCTTAGAGTGCCGGCTGAAGCCTGCCATAATAAGCAGCAATAGTAGGGAAAACTTGTGCTTTCAAAATAGCAAGGCAGCTCCAGGTATTAAAAATAAAAATATAAAACAAGGCTCATTGCAGGCCCAACTGTGAAAAGTCCCAGTGCCCTACTCTGAAAATCCCCAGTGCACTACTCTGAAAAGTCCCACTGTCCTACTCTGAAAAGTCCCAGTGGCCTACTATGAAAAGCCCCAGTGCCCTACTCTGAAAAGTCCCACTGTCCTACTCTGAAAAGTCCCAGTGGCCTACTATGAAAAGCCCCAGTGCCCTACTCTGAAAAGTCCAAGTGCCCTACTCGGAAAAGTTCCAGTGACCAACTCTGAAAAGCCCCAGTGCCCTACTCTGAAAAGTCCAAGTGCCCTACTCGGAAAAGTCCCAGTGCCCAACTGTGAAAAGTCCAAGTGCCCTACTCTGAAAAGTCCCAGTGTCCTACTCTGAAACGCCCCAGTGCCCTGCTCGGAAAAGTCCCAGTGCCCTACTCTAAAAAGCCCCAATGCCCTACTCTAAAAAGTCCCAGTGCCCTGCTCTGAAAAAAGCCAGTGCCCTGCTCTGAAAAGTCCCAGTGCCCTACTTTGAAAAGTTCAAGTGTTCTACTGTGAAAAGTCCCAGTGCCCAACTTGGAAAAGCCCCAGTGCCCTACTCTGAAAAGTCCAAGTGCCCTACTCAGAAAGGTCCCAGTGCCCAACTGTGAAAAGTCTCAGTGCCCTACTATGAAAAGTCCCAGCGTCCTACTCTGAAACGCCCCAGTGCCCTTCTCTAAAAGTTCCCAGTGCCCTGCTCTGAAAAGTCCCAGTGCCCTACTCTAAAAAACCCAGTGCCCTACTCTGAAAAGAACCAGTGCCCTACTCTAAAAAGCCCCAGTGTCCTACTCTAAAAAGTCTCAGTGCCCTGCTCTAAAAAGCCCCAGTGCCCTGCTCTGAAAATCCCCAATGCCCTGCTCTAAAAAGTCCCAGTGCCCTACTCTGAAAAGTCCCAGTGCCCTATTCTGAAAAGCCCCAGTGCCCTACTCTAAAAAGTCCCAGTGCCCTACTATGAAACGCCCCAGTGCCCTTCTCTAAAAGTTCCCAGTGCCCTGCTCTGAAAAGTCCCAGTGCCCTACTCTAAAAAAAACCAGTGTCCTACTCTGAAAAGTCCAAGTGCCCTACACCGAAAAGACCCAATGCCCTACTCTAAAAAGCTCCAGTGCCCTACTCTGAAAAGTCCCAGCGGCCTACTCTAAAAAGTCCCAGTGCCCTACTCTGAAAAGCCCCAGTGCCCTACTCTGAAAAGTCACACTGTCCTACTCTGAAAAGCCCCAGTGCCCTACTATAAAAAGTCCCAGTGCCCTGCATGCAATGCCTGTTCCCGGAGGTAAACCACAGGTTGCTTGGCCCTTTGTGCCCAGCATAGTACCACACTCACAGAATCATGGACTTTTTAAAGACTCCAGCCCTTTGAGTTTTTTCTTAATCTCAGACTACAGTCGACCTTGGTGTAGATATGTTTTGTAGGGACTCTGAACCCTTAAATTGCCACACATTAAGCCTTGTATGTAGCAATCTTGCCCTATAGATAGTTTTGTGCATTATCGGGCAATGCCTACAGATTCCTCTTTCCCCAGTGTGCACTTTCTGGTTTAGATGTCCCCTCCCTTGCCCCTGGCAACTTCCGAATCATAGTATCTCCCCCTCCTTCACCTGGATTCCTTCACCACACAAACCATTTTAGTTGGGCCTGGCGGCTTAGCTGCCAATATCAGTGTGTATGCTGGAGGCACCAGCAAGCTTTTCCCCAGCTTCCTTCCTCAAGCCTGGGCCCTTCCATCCTCTTTCCCAAATCTCCAAACAGACTCTCTAGTCCACCATCAGCCTTTCAACCGGACAAGGTTTACATCCTGGTGATGTTGACTCAACCTTTCAACCTTTACAGTTGATTCAATGAGAACTCTTCAGTTGGTAACCAGTGCTATACACCATGAGTATGTTGTGTGCCTTGGGCATGGGGGTGCATGCATGAATGATGAGAATAATGGGGTAGTTTGGGCTAAGGAAAGAGTGTTCCAGTCTAAGCAGGGAAAGAAGAGGATCGTTGAAAGGAAGTAAACGCAGCAAGCAAGCACAGTTCTGATTGACCCACATGTGAAGGCAAGCTGACACATAGAAATCCCAATATTTACCAAGGTTAAGAGGGATATTCAGAGCTTACTTTTTTGAGGGGTTCTAGGATCCAAACTAATTATAAGTATTTGACCAAACTTTCAGTGGGAACAGAACTGAGCAGTTAGTCTTGGATGCAGGTGGTAGATTGACCATGGAGTTAACAAGAGCAAATTCAATTAAGGAAAAGAGGTCCATGCAAGTAAGTGCAAAAATGTATCCCTCATTTAACATAGAAATGCACCTGGTTCAACTCACCTCTGATAAGTAATATCACTATAAAACATATGTTCATCCACAGTTTGGTAACACAACAAATGGTTGCCTACTAGTATTGTCGTAGGTATACCAACATAAATCATCCATAGTGGTTGAACAAGTGTCAAGAGTACTTTCACAAGCCTCCCTCCACATGGCCACTATACGGAATCATTTAAAACATTGATCTAGAAGTCCACCCTTTTTGGAGGGCAGTCTATTACAGACAGGTGATCTTATCAAGCCCATTTTGGTAAAATGGCACTAGAGAAACTACCCAGTCAGTCCTTCAGCTACCGAGGGGGTAGACTACCAGTCCCCAGGTGCTACGTTACCAGAGAGAGGACTTCTATCACAGGCTCCAGCGACTATGACCGAGTAGCATAGTTTTCGAAACCACAGACACCATGATACAGGGATTCAATGGTGACTATGTGGCAACGAGGAAGGAAGGCGGCAATGCAATCATGCAGAGCGGTCAACTCCCACTGCCTAGAGATACATAGGTTTAAGCTTAAAGAATCTGGTGGTAGCAGCTTCCCAGTCAAGGCTGCTCAGTCCTGGAATGCATACCACTAGATCTCAGAGCTGACCAGTCCTACTTCAGTTTTAGGCGCAACACTCTTAACTGGCTGCACTACAACGATGTATGTTCCCCTGATTTACCCTGCTTCATTAACCCATGTATTAGCCTATGCCTCTCTGTGCTTGCTTGTATTTTTTTTGTACTTGGCCTTCTGCCTCACTGTATCTTTCTCTGTGTAACTAAGCTTTAAGTATCCTTCTACCTTGTTGCGCGCAGTTACCTAAGGGTTTGGTGCGCCCTACAAATCAATAAACAAACAAACAAACAAACCATGTAGTCCCGTCGAAGGCAGGTGCATACCAATGCAGAGCCAGTATCGTCTTTGAGCATGAAAAGAGATGGATGCAGAGCAAGGCCCCAGACTTCCAGAGGAGGAAGGCACCCTAGGAAGGCACCCTATTCAGATCTTCCCAGTTGATTTGAAGGTAAATAGCTGGTATGTTGTGGTTGTCCTGGTCAACGCTGGTTGCAGCTGCTGGAGTTGTGTGGACTTTCAGCATCAGATGAGTGGATTTTGTGGTTGACGATTTCAAATTGCACCACTTCCTATCCTTTTAACCAGGATTTGGGCTGGGGGGGGGCTGCCATAGCTCACCTTGGGAAAGGACATGCCACAATCAAAAAGGTAGAGGCAGTCCAACTAGGTTCAGCCTGCCACCTTACATTTTACCCAGCAACAGGACATACCCTGGCTAAAGTGTGGGTCGGAACACACAAGCTACAAAACCAAGTTTCATCCAGTACACACACACTCACAGTAATTAGTAACTGGAAGTCTAGGACTGGACCGCCGCAAAGTGCATCCCCCTATGTGTCAATTTCTGACCTGAAGAGGAATGAAGATGGTCGAGAAAGATGGTGGCACATAGAATAGGTCGTGGAGCAGCCATTTTGAACATATGGTACTCTAAAAGACTTTATTGAGGTAAAAATTAAAGGTACATTTCTGTGCATTGAGAAACAGATAAACGGGCCACTGCCTTTTAAGTGCACATTGCAAATGTAACTGAGGTGTTACTTAAAGAAAAATTATTAAAGGGGTGCAGAGTGTCCCTGCAGAACCCCACTTAAGGTGGCTTGAGGTTGACAGTAAATATAAAGTTGAAAATCAAAGAGAGTTCTAACGCCTGCACTGGTTGCCACAAGGATTGTCCATTTTCCCCGTAAACAGAATTAGTGAATCGTGTTAGTGAGGGTAAAGGGGCTCGCCCAACCTAAACATTAGCTAGGGAGCAGAAAAAAGGAGAACGCTTGGGGCCTCCATTGAAGTCAGCGGAGAAAATCTGCACAAGGAAACGTGCTCATGGCAGCCATATAGGTGGTGGTTTCATGCAGTATAAAAATATATGAACATAAGTCCCAAATCCTCTATCCCATAATGCATCACACGTCCTCTGCTCCTCCCACACCTTTACCTGTAACCCCATGGGTGTGCCAATACGTTCAGCAATCCATTGTCTCAACAGATAGGTGTGCACATTAGAAATCCGTACAACCTAACACAAAATTTATACTAACTCACAACACAAACATGCAATTGTCTACTGGATCAAAAATTAAATGCACGAGTAGCCAAAGGTGCTTAAGCTATGAAGCAAACATACTACTGGCCAGGGACCACCAGCCTTGCACCAACGTGCTGCCTGCTTCCCTGCATGCAATATGCGATCATTTGCAAAGTGGCAGGAGTGCAAAGGTAACTCATGAAACAAGTTGTAATCGCCTTTACTCTTTACATTCACTCTCCACTTGGCAAAAAAGAAATGTTGTCTGCAAATTACGCATGCAGACAGTGTTTGCCAATGGATTCCTACGGAATCAGCCTGCTCCTGAGCAGGCGGCAATGGCGGTAATACAAGGCAGATTCCATGTGAATCCATTCATTTTACACCTCCATGGAAATCTCATGCAGATATACAATGACGTGCGCACGCAAGACAGTGGAGGGGAGCGCGGCAGAGATATTAACGCCCCTCCGGGCCCCTCCCCTTCTGCGTGTCATCAGGAAAATGGGCAGGAGCATAAAATTAAGGCGTACAAGCATTACACTTTGCTTTTACACTTCCGCTGTATTATTATTATTATTATTATTATTATTATTATTATTGTTATTATTATTATTATCATTGTTATTAGGGTGTTTATTGAGTGCTGACCTAGCTTCAAGAAGCAACTAAGTGCTTTTAAAGTATAGGGGGAAGAACCTGGTGTGGGGAGAAGAGAAACAGAGGCAGTCGGGGGCTAACAATGGGGGAGAGGAATGTTTTTTGACAGCAAGGGATCTACAAGCTACTAGCACCCATATACCTCCGTTCCGTCTTTGGTGCACGGTATACATGTATTAAAGACAGTCAAGTAAACTAGGAGAGGAGATAGTGGGGAGCAGGTCACACAGTCTCAGGTTAGGTGGGGAGTGCAGGGTGTGTGGTCCTAGGTGTTACGGAGGAGCCATTCCTTGAAGAGGAGGTTCTTGAGCTCCTTCTAAAGCGAGGGGTCAGGCCTGATGCTGACGGGAAGGAGGTTCCAGAGTCTTAGGGCATAGCCCGAGAAGGCCTGTCTTCTGGTGCTTTCCTCCCTGCACTGGCGGAGTTCATGCCTGATCATGTTCTTAATTCTGGTGGATCGTAGGCCTTGTAGACGTTGAGTTTCACAGTGAGGTAGCTTGTAGACTTTAGGGGCACAGCCTTGTAGATGATGCTGCGGCGATTTGAAGATGATAGATGCTTGTAGTGGGAACCAGTGCAGTTCGATGAGGTTCGGGCTGATTTTTGATGTAATGCTCCAAACCATTCTAAAATGTCCCTACTGTGTGTTGTGTGCTGGCATCCCATCTCTATATGTTTATGAATTCATTCATTTCTACCAGTTTTTATATGGCTAGTTGTCGCTGCTTATAGGGCTCTGAGGCAGCTGTCACAGGGGTGTGGTTGGAGACTTTGGGTTTCATTTACAAAGCATTTTACAATCAGATAGTGGTACTGCAAAAAGATATTGTAAATCAGGCCTTTACCTCTGTTATGCTCAAGCCCAGTCCTTTTAAAACTGGTGTATTTGACGCTCATCATTCAGGTTTCATCTTCTAGAGCTGGTCAGTGAGTGGCACATTTAGAGTAGGGAATAGAACATCATTTGCTGCAGTCGTGCTCCCGGACGCTCACAGAGGCAGGCAAGCTTTAGCAGGGCTCAGCTCCAAGGTTCCTCTAGGATGGGTAATCTGTGTACAGAAGGGGATTAGGAGAAGGCAGTGGCACCACTCCCTTGCCAAACAAGACTGACCAGGCCTGTATCGGCCAAACTTGTGGTCCAGCTTCTTCGCCATTAAACTATTTAGCTTTTAGAAGGTTGGTGAAAACCTATTTATTCTGATCTGCCGTGGTTGTCAATTCGCATTCCCTCCATTAGCGCCATGATACCGTCGGGTGACTGTGCACTTTACAAGAATTGGTAACATAACATGACATTAGCATCCAAAGCCTTTTATAGTGTCAATGGATTATTGGGACAGATATAAACCACCATCCAACCTGGACCAGTCCTTACTGTGCTTTTGTAAGTGCACAAGAAGGGGAAGCCTACAATGATTACTTTTGGGAATTCAGGACGAAGATACTCACCCACAGCTCTGAAAGGGTTAATATACATAGCACAGCCTCCAGGTGACATAATCAAGAGGTGTGGTGTGGATGGCTGCTGGCCTGCTGATGACACACAGATCAATGTCTTGTTCTAAGGCAGGCCTGCAAAGGCCCTGGACTCATTGATGATCTGCCTGACCAGGGTCATCTCTTGCATGGGGAGAATGGGTGTATTCATTTATTTATTTGTTTGTTTGTTTATTTATTTTGACATTTATAAAGCACACCAAGCTCTGAGGCATCTGGCTTAAACCGGAATCCAGACATGATAGCAATGATGACTGTGCGTACCAAAATTATGCTTAGCGTGGGAGGGGGACGAATGAAAGCTGCCATTAATTGTGACCCAAGTGAACAGTCGCAGAGTCCTCCTGTTTCACCGGATCCTTAAGGCACCTGCATCTATTTTAGCCCGGGTCCAAGCAGGATACGCCTCGGACAGTCAGAGGCCGGCGTACCCTGCGGATACACAACCAGGATCCACAGGCTAGTGTTGAAGCAGCTTGACAACGGAAATGTACAATATTCCCTGTGCTTAACTTGGGAACTACATGTGGCGCAGAACAATGCTTGAAAGCTGTAACGTATCATGCACTCAAATCATGTTGGGGTGGAAGGATAGCTCAGGGGCAAAGCCCCTCAGGTTTGAATCCTGATCCCACGCTTACAAACCACTCACTGGTATTAAATACGTAATAGACAAACAATAAAATACAAATACATGAATACATATATATTAGAACCCCTGGGGCTTTAAGTGGGCAGGGGCTGCACTGCTACTCGGAAGCTGTAACGTGGCACAGGCTCATATTAGAACCACTTCTTTTGTATCAGCATATGCTTCCTCTTCTTTGAAGTGTTTAATGCAAGACAGCAATAGTGGCCTTTCCAATTGTGCTGCGAAACAGGCTGCTGTACATAACACCCCTTGTGGTGCATTGAAGGGCCAATGTACATAACTTAAGTTAATGGTACTTGTGTCTGCCTGTACAAAAGGGTACTACATAAAACCCTAGGAGGCGGTGCCTTCTCGACTTTGGCTCCAGAGCTGTGGAATAGTCGTTCCAAGTACGTTGCTCGGCTATTTCCACTTGATGTCAATTTTAGCAACACTTTTTATTATATGTTAGTCCTACAGACATTGTGCAGCTGTCCCTTAAGTAGATTGTTCTAACCATTCATTAAAACAAGCTCCAACTTGCTGAGGGGCAGGGTGGTACCAGCCTCAATATGTTGGTGTTGGTGGGGCTGCATGACTGTTTTAAAAGCTGGCAATAAGTGAGCCAGTTACAAACATTGGGCTATTGACCCACCCGTACCCCCACCTTTCTTCTGAGCCCGGAAGGCTAAATGTTTATGACTATTTCCTTTGGCCCATTAGACGCCCCAGTTGAGAGGAAATGTATTTTCACAAAGGCATGCTGGGTAATATTGATAGCACCCGGGCGGGATTTGCCCGAGCCTCTGTGTGTTGGCTGTTGCGGCCATTTTAATGATTGTTAAAAAGTCAATATTCAGCACAGGTGAGATATCTGACAGACTCTTCTTGTAGCACCCCTTTCCCATTGGTACCCATGGTCTGAGCGTCACTGCAGCCTTCTGCCTGCAACCACCTCAGATTATGAGAGTGTAAGCCCTCCCAAGCCAGGGGCTGGCCCCACAACTGCTCAGTGGAGGCACCCAAATGCAGCTGCCTTTAATGTTCCCTTGTCACGTCACGGGAGATCATGGACAAGTACTCACTGGCAGGGGAGCTGACTTATGGATTTCCCAGGGATGCCCAAATATAGGAAGTGACATCACCAGCCGTTATATGGCCACATTTGCACGCAGTCACCAAATGGGTGCAAGGGGGATGGGGGGAGCAGAACAGTGGAAACATTGGCTAGCATGTACTGCATACACTAAAGTCAAGTAAGAAGGAGATGCAAGCCTTCCAGTTGCATTCCAGTATGACATCACTGCCTCTACTCCACCCCTCTATAATCATCCAGGGTGTAGTAGCCCTCAAAATACAGAGCAACACAACTAGGATGGGAGAACGAAATGCTCGCTAAACAGAAGCTACAGCTGCAAGGTGGAGTACCAACACCAAAAAGAGTCCCAAATTTAAGGGAAAATATGAAGTAAAGACTCTATAGGACAGTATTCTTGTAGGTCTTGAAGCCCAAAACTTAAATATTTGTTCCAAGTAAAGCATGGAAAAAGGTGGCCATGCCCAAATGGGTTAAAAATCCCTGCTTCGCTGTTTATGTGATCCTGGGCAAATAATGTAATCTGCATAGATGTGCAAATACACCCAACCCAAAACAATGTTACCATATGTGCACCTCTCTTGCTTTGTATCTGTGCCTCCATTTTTAAAATAACTTTCGGTTGGGTGTACCTCTACATCTGTGCACTCCTCTTCCCAAGAGGGGTGCACAGATGTACAAATACATCCAACCCAAAACGATTTTTAGAAATTCAGGGACAGATGCAAAGCAAGAGCCTCTTGCTTTGCATCTGTGCCTCCATTTCTAAAAATCGTTTTGGGTTGGGTGTATCTCTACATCTCTGCACCCGGTGCACCGATGTAGCGGTGTCTATTTCCTGGGTCAGCCACTCCCACTGACCCTAAGCCTGGCCCTGAGCATGTGTGGCAGGGGCCATCGTTTAAGGAGATTTGCACAAATGTGTATGCCCATCCCGCGTGGGCTCCCCACCCCCCCTTTTAAAAGAAAAAGAAAAGTTTTTTTTTAAATTAAAAACGTTTTTTTTTTTCAATTTCAGTCTATGGTCTTGTGCCTGGGCGTGCCCCACAGTTTGGATACCTCTCTGTTAGACAGTACACAGCCATGAAGATTGCTTTGCGGTGGGCTACCCAACAACAGCGCCCACATACTGTGCAATATGTAATCATTACCACCTGTAATTTAGCAGAATGGCTACTTCAGGCACAGCATTGGAAGCTGAGGTGAACTGTCCTTGTCTGCTGGTATAGTCCTGCCACATCTCAAAGTCATTCCTGTATCTAGACCCGCTGGCCCACAATGCTCTTTTGTTATGCTGTGTTCAGCCAATCTGTTGCAAAATGCTGCGGCAAAGTCACCTTACGTATCCCCCTGTGGGACACAGAAGGGCTCTGGGGGCCAGGTATGCCCACCAGCTGTGTAAAGAGCAACCTGGAGTTGGTAACTAGAGGTGGTGGTGAGAGACTTCCAGAGCCCCCTCCCCACCTCCCAGATCATCAATCTTCCTAACACGATGGGTGGCTTCTGCACAGCCTTTGTTTAGCTTCGGCTCTGTGATGTAAGTATACAGACAAGAAGCAAGCTGGTGCTGCATCTCTGAGAGTGCATATTATTTTTTGTTTGTTTGTTTATTTATTTCTAATGCGTACCAAACCCGTAGGTAGCAGGGTGCAGCAGTAAGAAGGTACAAAGCTTACAAAGGTTACAAAATTGTGCAAGTTACAGAGTGGTACATAAAAATACAGAATAACAGAATAAATTACAAATAATATAATGACAACTATCATTCTAAAGATGCAGGTTATGTACAGTTGAGGTAAGTGGGGCTGGTGGACAGAGGCATCGTAGATAACAGGTGACTAGGGGTCGTTGGTGTTAATGTGTTTAATAAAGTTCTTTCTGAGGTTTAGGTAGGGTTGTTCTGCTCTCATAATATGGGGCAAGGAGTTCCAGAGTTTAGCAGCCTTCACAAGAAAACTGTTGCCACCAATCCTGGTAAGTCTGAATCTTGGTACTACAAGGCAATTGGCGTTGCCGGCTCCAGTCAGTCTGATGGATGGTCTTCTCTTTAGTTTATCCGACAGGTAACTGGGGGCAGCATTGTTCAAAGCTTTGTGGGTCAAGGACATCCTTTTTAGCTGTATTTTGTTTTCGGCAGAGAGACATTTGTGTTGGTGTCTAATGGAAGAGATGTGTACTCTTTTTTATTAGATTAGCTGATCCTGAAAGGACCTGGTTGGTCCCTTAGGTAAGCCCGTGCACCATTTTAAATACTTCCATCCTGAAATGTTTAGTCCAGGTTTCTTTTGTTTAATTTGTACAAATCATTCTATCTGTTTAAAAAAAAAAAACAATATTGCACATTTCAACCAAAATTGATAATTTGGAGGGAGTTCAGCTATTGTTTTTGAAAAGATCAATCCTCTCAAAGTATATTTCCATTGTTTGCATTGCCAGGAGTGTTCAGTGGAGCAGTCACTCTACAATAGTCTCACTGATCTGCTACCCACCTTTGGCTACTTCAGCACTCGGAGAGATGGCCTCGCATAATCCCAGCCGCGCGGCCTTCAGCCAGTTGTCAGTAGCTGATAAGGTTGCTTTGTGGCCAGAGAGACACAGTATGGATGGAAAAAAGGGCCCTCCATACTTTGGCCAGGGGTGCGGGTGGCTCAGCCCCGACTTCTTTCTGCCGGCGGGTGCCCGGGCCCTGGAGCACCCACGTGCTCGGCGCCCCTGCTCACTGGCACTAAGTAGAACCCACCAAGAGACGATGGTACTCCGATACGGGGGAGGCGGGTGGGGGAGTTCAACGCACTCTACTCGTTCAGCAAAGAAACAGAAATAGCAAACCTGTGGTGTCAAAAAGAAGCAGCCAGACGCTCCCCACCGCCCACCCACCTGCCACCTTAACAGTAATAATGTCAAGAACGGACCAGCTTTTTAACTGTGTATGTTAATTAGTATTTCTCATCTCTCGTGTTAGGCCACCTGGATACAACACAAACGTGACAATTACACCATTTAACATACACCCAATCAAAACAAGATAACAAGTGCGTTATTATTAGAACAGCGCGCCCCGGCTCGTACTTAGTAATGTGCGGATATGGGGAGTCTTATCCAAAGGGGGACAGGAACAGGCTTTTCAGTTCCCAGACACTAGCAAATGGCCGCGTGCTGAGGGCCATGCTGAAGGCCTGTGCATTCTAACTCTGCCCCATTGGCTGCTGTCAGGCCCTTCCCTCCTAGGATGCCCCAGGGTCCTAGCACCAGCCCTTTGTCTTCTTGGGGTGCAGTACGTATGGGCCGACCAGCCACAGCTCCTGGGATGGAGCTCTTAGGGTTAAATGATCTGGAAAACCAACAAAATGCCGAGGTGCACACTTTTTTAAAGCAATAGTTGGATAACTAATCTTCAGGTGCGTATGGGACATACCAGTCAAGCCAAATTGGTACTGAGCATCCAGAACACATCTAATCCTCTTTAAATAAAAGAGGATCCCAGACCAGTGCTTTAAGTGGTGTGAGAAATCGAGGGAGGGATGTAACCAGGGTGTGTGGCCTAAATTATGGGTGTGGCCTGAAGCTTCGCCAGCAACACGACAATAGATATGAAAAGCTCAATTGAATGAAACCAATGGAATCCAGCACCTACGAAATAGCACAGTGCAATGTAACTCTGGCTTGTTGTCATCGGCAATGGTCACTCAGGTTTGAATCCCAAGCATTGGACAGTTAAAACAGTGTCTATTCATTTTTATTTGTTTTCCCGTACTGGGGATTCCAACCTAAGCCCTGCCACTGACAAACCATTGTTGTGGTGCACTGTGCTATTTCATAGGTGCACAATTCTTATTGTTTTATACAATAGACTGCTTGACACAGAAAGCCAGTCTATGCATGAGACAAACACAATCCACCACCTAAGTAATTGCACAGTGCAATGACACTGGCTGCTCACCAGCAATGCCTGGGTTTGAATGCTGGGTAGGGGACAAAACAAAGGTGGCTGTTTGGGCTGTCTCGGTTAATGTGTCCCCAAAGCAAAACTCCAGCTTGATTGAGATTTTGGGACACTAACGGGGCTCAGTCTCAGCTAGCCCCAGTCCACTGAAAGCTCTGTTCCAGAAGCACTCTGTATGGGCGATAGGGTGAGTTTTACACTGAAGTACATTCATGAATAACTAATGGGTACCCAAATTAGGACAGTAACTCGATATTGTCCTATATTCCTCGTAGGAAGACGGTGCAGCGACTCTAGAAGGTGGGACATGTATCCTGAAACCCGCAGTGGTTCCAAAGCAATATTGGAATAGAATCTGGACGTCTGTGGAAAACTCGAGACAACTGAGAGGACATCTGAGAAATTGAATTCTTACATTGTTTATTTGAACATTACTAAAATGGGGGATTTTGATAAAGAAAAGAAAAATAATGAGCGTGAAATATACTTTGCAAATGAGTGGATGTAACTCTTTGAAATATACCCTATAGAAAAGATGTTACGAAAAATATGAAATAAAAGATTGAAAATAACTGATATAAGGTTTGACATTAAAATCAGTGGAGAGCAGAGGTTGAACCATAAAGAATATTTTAAAAGGGCTGTCACCTGGGATCCTCTTTTGTAATGAAAGAGGAATACATTTAATTGGAATGGAATCCATGGCTGGGCTGGCCATTGTATACTGCCCTGTTCACAACAAACAACTCCTTGCAGTCAGTTCTCTGAGCCCAGGGGTATCAGTGTTATGTATCCTGCACCCCAAACATGAAGATGACTAAAGCATGTGTGTACACACTGTAGGGCCTGTGAGTGCCGCCATAAACCACTTACAGACAATATGGGTTTTGGCAATCCTGAAAAGCCTGTTAAAAGAGAGTACCTTTTCTAGGATTAACACTGACCACACAGGATGGAGAGCTTGATGCAACACAGCCAACCAGATGTCTTGGAAAGCAGCTTCACTAGAGCTGTCATCTGGCCCATTTCCATGTGAGAGTAAGCCGCCAAGTTGCACTGATTCTTGGAATTTCAGGATTTCTAGCCCTGCATTTAAAATGAAAGAGCCAACATTTAAAAGAAACATTGGCAGTGCCAAGATTTTGGGCTTTTGTGTAGGAATGGAAAAGGCACTTACAAGGCACAGCCATTTATTTATTTATTTAGTTATTTATTTATTTATTTATTTATTTGGGTGTGCATGTATGTGTTTATTTATTTATTTATTCACTTATATAGTGTGTCAAACCCAGGGGCATCTTGGGTGCTGGTTTCTAGAAATACATGCATGCATACAGATGCTGGGTGATGTCATTGTAGAGGAAGGGTCCATGCATACATGCATACAGATGCTGGGTTGAGGTCATAGTAAAGGGAAAGGTGCATTCATGCATACAGATGCTGGGTGATGTCATTGTAGAGGAAGGGTCCATGCATGCATGAATACAGATGCTGGGTTGAGGTCATAATAGAGGAAAGGTGCATGCATGCATACAGATGCTGGGTGATGTCATAGCAGAGGAAAGGTGCATGCATGCATACAGATGCTGGGTTGAGGTCATAGTAGAGGAAAGTTGCATGCATGCATACTGATGCTGGGTGATGTCATTGTAGAGGAAGGGTCCACACATGCATGCATACAGATGCTGGGTTGAGGTCATAGTAGAGGAAAGGTGCATGCATGCATACTTATGCTGGTTTGAGGTCATAGTAAAGGGAAAGGTGCATTCATGCATACAGATGCTGGGTGATGTCATTGTAGAGGAAGGGTCCATGCATGCATGAATACAGATGCTGGGTTGAGGTCATAGTAGAGGAAAGGTGCATGCATGCATACAGATGCTGGGTGATGTCATAGCAGAGGAAAGGTGCATGCATGCATACAGATGCTGGGTTGAGGTCATAGTAGAGGAAAGGTGCATGCATGCATACAGATGCTGGGTGATGTCATTGTAGAGGAAGGGTCCACGCATGCATGAATACAGATGCTGGGTTGAGGTCATAGTAGAGGAAAGGTGCATGCATGCATACAGATGCTGGGTGATGTCATAGCAGAGGAAAGGTGCATGCATGCATACAGATGCTGGGTTGAGGTCATAGTAGAGGAAAGGTGCATTCATGCATACAGATGCTGGGTGATGTCATTGTAGAGGAAGGGTCCATGCATGCATGAATACAGATGCTGGGTTGAGGTCATAGTAGAGGAAAGGTGCATGCATGCATACAGATGCTGGGTGATGTCATAGCAGAGGAAAGGTGCATGCATGCATACAGATGCTGGTTTGAGGTCACAGTAGAGGAAAGGTGCATGCATGCATGCAGATCCTGGGTGATGTCATTGTAGAGGAAGGGTCCATGCATGCATGCATACAGATGCTGGGTTGAGGTCATAGTAGAGGAAAGGTGCATGCATGCATACAGATGCTGGGTTGAGGTCATTGTCAGGGAATATACATTCAGTAGTTACATACAGAAAGAAAGTGTTTGTTATCGTGAAAGCACAGGTAAGCGTGAGGGGTCAGTGATTTCACTGCTGTTTTTTTAGATCTGGTTTGAATAACCATGTTTTGAGGATTTGCGGAAGGTCAACTAAGAGGTTTCTGTCCTTAGTGAGAGCGGCAGGACATTCCAGTGGACATTCCAGTGGACATTCCAGTGTTTAGAGCTACCACTGGGAAGCTGCACCCCCCTGCTCTCTGTAGCTTGAATCTGGGGATAGTAAGTTAATGCATGTAGGCAGCACGTGTATGTCGGCTAAAATGTCATTTTGAGAATGTGCTTGACAAGTATTTAGGGGCAGTGTTGGCCAAGCACTTGTTAGTCAAGGACAGAATTTTGAATATAATTTGCTCATGGACTCGGATTTTTCTTGGGGATGTTAAGGGCAGCATTTAACGCATTATTTTGGATAACCTGTCATTGTTTGATATTGTAGGTATCTGAGCCCGCACAGAGGGCATTGCAGTAGTCTATCATGGATAGGATGAGGGCTCTGGCAATCGTGATGCAGGTATCTGAGCTCAGGAATGGTCTACAGGTGTTGATAAATTTGGAGATGCAAGCTGCGGCAGATGCACAGTGTGACTTGTCTGGTTAGGGAGAGGGAGGAGTCAAGGTATACTCTCAGGGTTTTTACTTCTTTTGAAACTGTGATGGTGTTCCTGTCAATGTTGAAAGATTTGTAAAGTTTACTGAGTTTATTTAGCTGAGATTACAAACCTATAAGGAGGAGCTTGGTTGTATCATTGTTTAGTCGGAACCCATGCTGTGCCATCCAGGATTGAATGGTTTGGTAGGTTTTGCTCAGTAGGTTGGAAACAGTGTCGTAAGTGCCTGCGATGGGGAGAAGGATTTGGGTATCATCAATGTAGTTAGTGTAGGTGATACCCAAGTCATCAAAGAGGTAAAGGAGAGGTTTGGTAAAGATATTGTATAGTGTCTGGGAGACGCAGGAGCCCTGGGGCACTCCACATGTCACTGGTGCTGGACGAGCTGCTGCCGTGGTGGACAAGACCCTCACAGTGTGGTTGGACAGGAAGGATTTAATCCAAATAATAGCTTTGGTTGAGAAGAAGAAAAGTGTTGGCAGATAATTTTTTGATCCACCAGATCAAAGGCGGCTGAGAGTTTTAGTAAGAGGACAAGGGCTTGTTTACCGTTATCTTTTATCTCGTCCATTTGAATTTGAAGGTCCAGTAGCACAGACTCTGCACTGTGGCCTGGACAGAAGCCAGATTGACGTATGCCCATGATGTTGTTGAGTTCAAGGTAAGTTTGGATTTGGAGGTAGGCTGCTCTGTCAGGAAGAAAGGTACTGTCGTAATGGGGCAATAGTTTGTGGGTATGTTGGGGTCAAACACATGTTTCTTGAGGAGAGGGAGGACCCATGCATATTTCAGCTTTGTTGGTACAATCCCTGTTGAGAAGGATGAGTTGATAAGTGTGATGATGACGGGAGAAAGCTCAGTTGTGCAGTCATTAACAATCGAGACATGGCAGGTGTCACCTTGGCATCTGGACGGCTTCAGCCCTATAATGATTTTATTAATTTCAGATGCTGTGACTGGAGTAAACTCGAACAAGTCGGTAGGGGTCTATGGTGGCATTGGGGAGTCTGGTGGGGTTTGAGAAGGTGTTAGTTTGTTTCTTTTTTTTTTGGTTTTAGTTTGCAGTAAGGCAATTTTGTCTAGAAGAGCCTGCTGGATGTTTGCACACCAGCTGGAGTTTCAAAGGCAACCATCAGGGTTTAGGGCACGAGATTTGAGGTCTCTCACAATGGCAAAGAGCTCTTTGGTGCATGAGTTAGCATTATAAGTTTTACTTTTGGTAAGGATAATGGCTTGTTTGCAGATTTTAGAGGAAGCAGCGAAATATTATTTTTTGGCTACTGTGGGAAGTTTCTTCCAGGTGGTCTCGGCAACTCTCTTAGTGGCACGCAGCTCTTTGAGATTTGGTATGTAGCATGAGTTCAAATGAGGATGTAGGTTTGGGTTTGTGCATGCTGATGGGAGCTATTTTGTCAATTGTTGCCAGTAGCGTTTTGTTGTATAGATCTACCACGGCAGTGGGGTCATTGCTGGAGGTTGTGTTGGTTGTTAGAGGTTGCAGTAGTGGGAGTAAGTTGGCTGCTGTGATGTTGCGTGTGCTTCTTGACAAGGCAAATGGTGCCAGAAGGGGGGACTCATCCTTTAATGAGTTATTAGGGATGGGGAAGATAATGGCATTGTGATCTGACCAAGGACAAGAGATGTTTGAGAGAATGTTGGTGTTGTAGTTAGTGTCTGCTAGCCAGTAGAGCGTGCAACCTTTTTATGAGTAGGGTTAGTGATGCGAATAGTAAAACCTAGTGATTCTATGGAATTGGCGAGGGCAAGTGCATTGTCGTCAAAGGGGCCATTGAGACCCAGATTCATATGACCCATGAGGATGATTCTGGAGGATGGTTTAGTGTTGGTTGAGAGCAGCTGCAAAATATCTTCCTCGAAGGAGAGCCGAGGGCACGGCGGTCTATAGATAAGGTGGAGGGAGAGGGTCAGTGTAGTGAGTAGGCCATTTTAATGGAGAGCAATTTGCATAGTGAGCATGTTGGGTTAGGGATTTCTCTGATGGATAGTAGGTTTTTAGCTATGAAGCTACACCTCCTCCTTTAGAGCCATGTCTATCTTTTCGGACGAAAATGTAGCTGTCTGGAATAGCTAGGGAAAGGGCTGGGCTTGTGGCTGCATGGAGCCATGTTTCCGGGATGGTTATAAAGCCAAGATTGTTGGTGGTAATGAGGTATGAAATGTCTACGGCGTGGGCAAGGAGAGATCTCAAGTTGATGAGTGCTCCTTTGAGAAGTACAAGTGAAACATCTGAAAGAGTGTTGTCAGTAGTAGAGAGTTTCCCTGTGATATCTAGGGTGGTAGTAAGCGATTATGTGTGCCGTTGACGGGTGGTACCAACCTTGTGGGTATGATTGCAGGCAGCAGGCCTTAAGTAGCCAGACAGGGCCAGTCAAGGGTTGTGTTCCTTGGGAGGGGTCCTTGATTGGGGGCCGGATTTACCTGCAGGCTCCCATGATCCATCATGTTAAGATCGGGTGCCAGTCAATCCATGGTGGACCGAAGCGGGCATAAGGGCACACAAGGCCCTGGGTTGCAGTTGGAAGGTTTGGCAATCATCTTGCAGTGCCATGAGTGCTCTGGTGATTCCGGTGATTCCATGAAGGGCGCTCTACATCTGGTCTGGCTGTACTTGCCAGATAGGGTTTGTGGTCTTTGGAAGGGTTCCTTGATTGGGGGCAGGCTTCATCTGCCAGTTCCCGTGATCCCTTGTGTTAAGATCGGGTGCCTCTTAATACGACTAATACCATACTGGTATTAACGCGCCAATGGTGGTAGCAGGTGCACGGTGGTGTACCTGAGCATTTAATAGTGCCACCTGGCAAATGCCTGATATTATACACAAGCCAAAACTGTTTGATTTGTCAGTGTTCACTTTTAACAGGACTTAAGTGAAGGGACACACATAGTGCTTATACATTGAGTTGATGAAGGCAGGCCTGGAAAGACATTGTTACTATACCAGTAGCCCGTTTACAACTCCAATTAAGCCATTAACTCTCAAAAGACAGCTTTGAGAAAACACTGACAGGTACTTTGAATGGAAACTTTGATCGTAAGGCTTGATTAAAGCAAGCTCAAAGAGTTCCCCTGAGCTGGTGTATGCAGCGGGGAGGGTCAGGAACTGGGTGGGAATATCCTTAGGGATGAGCATGGCTGTGGTCAGTCAATGGGTTGGTAAATAACCAAACAACACCTACAAGCTTTGTCTCCCTCCTCATATGCCATGTTTCTTTAATTTAATGAAATAGTTTTGGTGTGTAGGTGAATCTAATAACTCAAACCAAAAATGGGGACCGGACGTCTTGTTCAAGCATGGAACAGGGTAACTCAAGAGCGATTTGGATACAATTAGCACCCTTGGTGTGTGCATCAGGTAATCAGATTCAGCAAAGCCAGATCTTAGCCCAGGATCAGAACAAGCTGTGTGCACCCACCCTCCTGCCTCCTGTGGCCCCATGATCTCCTCCCATTTCCCCTGCTCCTCAGCCCCCTGCGCTGCTGTCCACTGCTCCTACAACTGCTATGGAAATAGAAGAGGGGCTCCATTCAGAGGCCCGCCTTCCATCTCCATGGCATCCATTTCCTATCGCCGACACCACGGTTGGCACTGCGTGTGCATGTTTTTAGTTGCTCGTAGCACACTAAGGGTCCATGTTCTAGGCTTCAGACCTTGCTTCACTCAGGCCTATGACTTGGGTCCCAGGTCATTAGCGGCAAGTGAAGCCCCTGGAACAGGGTGGTATTGCTTTATTAGCAACCTGGAGCTTCAGGTCAGCTAATTAGGTGGCCCAGAAAGTGGCCACTATCTGACTATAAAGGTCCACACTCTTAGCCCGCTCAGGGTCTCGCCACGCCTCACTCTTCTGTTTGCATCTAACATTGCGTGCATGCGCCTCTTTCCCAGCTGCTGCTGCCCTCTCCCCTGTCCCTCCCTGCCCTCTGCTGCGCCTGCCTCCTCATCTCAGCTCCCTTCTGCACCAAACACACCCGGGAGTCCCACAATTTGGTCTACTTGAGATTGGGCTAGTTGGCGCGTTATTAAGAATTAAAATAAATAAGTAGGTGGCATGCAGGGTTGGCTCTCTTGTTATTTCCACACCAAAACACTCTGCTTTCACTGCCAGTCTGTGGTGCTTGCCACGTCGCAGTTTCTTCTTTTTTGTTGCCCGAAACAATCCCATGTCATATAAGCAAGCACTAGTGGTGGTAGTGGCAACCTCATCAGACCTTACCAGCCTGGTAACTGCCGCTGCCCTTGGCAATGGCCTCACCTTTTGCTTGCTTTTGTCTTTGCTTGCAGGCCATTAACAGCTGAAACGACCGACCGAGGTTTTAATGACTGGCCTCCTCCAATCAAGAGTCAAGTGCTGGATGAGTTCAGTGCATGAGGATCCTTGAATTGCGGATGCACTTATTAATGCACATGCGCAATTCCCTGCATCCCTTTGAATGCCTTGCCGTCTCCGGAGAGGCCAGGGAGGGACACCAAGCATCAACCACTTGCTAGTCTCCTTATCCCTGCATCCCTTTGAATGCCTTGCTGTTCGCGCAGATGCCAGGGAGGGACACCAAGCATCACCACTTGCTAGTCCCCTTATCCCTGCATCCCTTTGAATGCCTTGCCGTCCCCGGAGAGGCAGGGAGGGACACCAAGCATCAACCACGTGCAAGTCCCCTTATCCCTGCATCCCTTTGAATGCCTTGCTGTTCCCGCAGATGCCAGGGAGGGACACCAAGCATCAACCACTTGCTAGTCCCCTTATCCCTGCATCCCTTTGAATGCCTTGCCATCTCCGGAGAGGACAGTGAGGAACACCAAGCATCAACCACGTGCTAGTCCCCTTATCCCTGCATCCCTTTGAATTCCTTGCCATCTCTGGAGAGGCCAGGGAGGGACACCAAGCATCAACCACTTGATAGTCCCCTTATCCCTGCATCCCTATGAATGCCTTGCCATCTCCAGAGAGGCTAGTAAGGAACACCAAGCATCACCCACGTGCTAGTCCCCTTATCCCTTCATCCCTTTGAATGCCTTTCCATCACTGGAGAGACCAGTGAGGGACACCAAGCATCAACCACGTTCTAGTCCCTTTATCCCTGAATCCATTTGAATGCCTTGCCGTCTCCGGAGAGTCCAGGGAGGGACACCAAGCATCAACCCCGTGCTAGTCCCCTTATCCTTGCATCCCTTTGAATGCCTTGCCATCTCCAGAGAGGCCAGGGAGGAACACCAAGCATCAACCACGTGCTAGTCCTCTAATTCCTTTATCACTTTACTTTGATATACGTCACAGCTGGTAGCGTGAAATGTATGCAAGATCACGAACCATTGGTAAAGTTGCGGTCCTTCACCCACCTGGGGACGACCCTCTCTACCAGGAGCAACAGGCGAGACCACATGAAAAGAATACATGAACATTAGACCAAACCGCAGGCATCACTCTTCTACCAAAGTCCTTGGGCAGGTCCCCCAATTAGATATGATCCCGGGTCTCAGGTTCCACTCGGGATTCCCGGGAATCATAAACGACCCCTGGAAGGAATATGGAAGCAGATCATTAATCGATCCAATTCTTGCCATCCTCACAGCGTAAAGCAATTGCACCTTGGACCAGCCAATAACCCATGCAGGCAGGCTATCATGGTCTTCGTCCAATGCCAAGCTCATAGAAAAATAAGAACCTCGTCGATCAATGCGGGCTATAACTACCCATAATGACTTAGCCCTCATATGTCTTGCTCTGGCCTGGGAAGACGCACATTCCCTTACTGCTTGACAGCCAGGACCCCTCACCACCCCCATTCCAGCAGACCAGCTGCAAGCCGAGGGTCTTTAGGGGATAAGTTCTTACCTTACGGCCTCATCTGCAACATAGGAATCGGGCGGAATTTTTTTTATTACCAACCTCTTTTTATTTGACGCATGCAACAATGAAACGTATAATTTGAACCTAAAAAACAATAGCAATTCTTTGCCTTATATACCCTGATGTGCATTTTTTCATGGGGGTGTGCTCTGCGAGCCCACCCCCCGGCCCCCTCAGCGAGGATATGGCAAGACCCTGACGTTGGAATTGACTGAACAGACCCGCTTCTACTGTCATGAATGGGACTGGATAGGACCCTGGTCGGAGGACCCTTCCCAAAGGCTGTCTTTGGAAGGCCACCATTTCCCTTCCCAGCTTCATGCCAAAGTAACCACGTTTCCCCTTTACACATGCACCCCACCATCCTCACACATATTACCCCCTTACACATTTTGCACTCCTTACACATATTACCCCCTGTTTAAGGAATCTTTAAAGGCGCATTCCTACTTAAACAATGGCCTGTGTGGCTACAACTATATGCATTAGCTAAACTTCATCACTAAACACATCATTCTAACCATTTTACTATCTAAACAATGGAAACTATGTACATAAATAAATCCATATTCACATTATTTTCAGCTGTGAGGCTGTTGCAGTCAGCCACACCCTTGACTAGCCACAGTACCATTCTCCTGTTATTGCCTGTAAAAGGGGGGCAGGACCCTCCCCCATCTGATAAATCCCATCGGTTGGCCCACCCCCAATCACTGTTCCTTCCATGCGGTTCCCCGTCAATCCCATTCGTCACTGCATCACCGCTGTATGGCCCGCGTGGTATAATAGTCCTGTGGTGGCCACATGCCCTGGAGAAGGGCCAGTGTTCACCGTCACGCAGGCCATGCATAGACATTTTGTGGTCGTGACCCTGTCCACGATGTCGGTCCATCACACTCACGTCTGCCCCGGGCAGGAAGAACCTCAGTTGCCGTGGGATGCTGCTAAGCATTGTGGAAACTTCTGGTGCAGAATTAATTGGGTACGCCCCCTCCAGCTCCTTCACTTGTTTGGGGCAAGGGTTGGCCAGTTCATTCATCCTCCCCGCCCACTCTTCACCAATGAAATGACGCACCAGGACTTCGCCTCTTCACCGCCTGCCCTTCTGACACCAGGCAGGGCAGGCGTCAACACTGCTGTTTCCTTCCTGTCAATACCCAGGTCACTTGCAGCATTTGTAATTCAGGAGGGCTCCTCAACAGGGCCCGCCCCATCTTACTTCAGGGCGGGCCAACAGGGGTCCCAATCATGCCACCTGACCCTGGTCCAACCCACACATGAGGCTCTGGCTGTGATGCCCCGGGTCACACATGGCACACAGTGTTTTGTTCTTGAGGACATCTCACCAGCAGACCCTGGGGCTGCACCCGGCACACTGCATGGTGCCCACGATTCATGCCTGGACACACTAGACATTTTCAGCTGGGATTATTACGTGTATTTAAACTTGGGGGGCAGGGGCACGAGGCCAGCTGTTAGTGGCTGCTTCCTGCTTCCTGCTCCCTCTCCTCCCGCTAACTGTCCACCCCAATGTTTTTTTTTTCTTTTCTGTGTTGCCCCAACTTTGTCTCCCTTGGCCAGTCCTCTCCTGACTTTAGATGTTCTTTTTTTAAATTCCATGGGGGTAGGATGGTTCAGTCCAAAAACCAAGTACACAAAAAAGCACAACAATTAATAAAATGCTACCCCCCTCCCCCCGGTGTCCGTGACTGTATGATTTTATACAGGGGGCACGCATGTAGGCCACACTAGCCTGGTGCAACTAGTGGCATGGGTTCAGAGGTCAATATTTCCCTGCAGAAGGAGGGAGGGACAATTCATTGTGTTTAAAATGTTCTGGCCATTTCTGGCTACGTCACAACGGGATTCATTAAACCATGAAAGCACTTCGAAAAAGCAAAATCTACCACCGATTTCTACCAATTTCAGGTCTGATGATGCTTTGTAAAGATCAACACAGAAGGCCAAATATGATGGCAAATTACTTCTGCCGCACCCGAACAATATACAATGCTTATCCTTCTGAGTGCACCACTGGTCAATCTTAACCCTTTTAATAATCTTTAACTCAGACATTCCTACTACACCAGTACCAGTCCTTTGGTACAGCCATGCAAGAACTTTGTTCCTTAGGGCGTCTCTTGGTTCAAGCCCTCCACAGGTCTCCACATTAGAAATTATAAAGTTCCTGTGATCCATAGCAGTCACCCTAAGAGAGTCTTCAGCAATTGGGTGCATAGAGGCTTTGCTGAAATGTAGATGTCTGGGGAAACAATATTTAGGGGTGATAGAACACTGTCGCAAATGATTAACCAAATCCTGGGCCAGATCTCCTGAGTCAGTCCGAGAAATTAACCAGGGTACTTTTGCTGGCTGCTCCTTTACAATGGATGAATCAGAGGTTAAAGCTTGTGAATTAGGTAAAGCTTTACGACATTCCATAAAATCATCCTTTAGGGGCTGTGTTAAGACCAGCCCTTGGTCATAGGGTTCACTCATCAAGGACACTCATGATACTCAGGGCAGGTACTCTTAGTGGTTACTTTATTAGCTTCATAGTTACAGGATCAGATGTCATCAAGTCATTGAGCTTTAAAGAGGAACACGGGACATTGAGCCCACTGGCTCCCACCACCCAGGCTCACATATTGTAACTGCCTGGGTTAGAACCAATTCATCTCCAAACATTCTAACCTCACACTCCACACTCACAGCCTACATTCTGATGATGACATCAATCCTGGTACAGCACGCATGCAAGCATAAGAGACAACCCTAACAGGCTGTATCGTATTTCTTAACTCAGGACTCGTCTTACAAAAGAAAATCCCCAGTTTTATCCAAATTCATGCCTTTCCCTTCCTCTAAGGATTGATGAAAGCCAAGAGGGGCCAAACAACTCAGGTCACATTGGACTGTTTGAAATGCCTGGGATCCAACCCGTTTCTGTGTAAGAGGGCTCATCCCACTGACAAGATTGGTCTATCTTTTCTGGCCGAAAGTGTACTCCGATATTGTCTATCACGTCCAACCATGCAAACATGTCTGAAAGATTGGTACATACATTCAGTTCTGTGAATATTCTGTGATTCATTTGTGACCATTGCACTGGACTGATATGGGTCAACTAATAAAGAGACGTGTCTTGTTGCTCTAACATCTCTGTGGGAAAGTGCAGAGAAGACTCTGCAGTAACTAGATGACCAACGTCCAATGTCAATAGTCCAGGGATTGATTCTTCACTAGTAACTTCCCAAACAATGACTGTGTATAAAGGTGATGTAACGTCCAACCCTTAATCAAAGCTTTGCAGGATACTATTCTCAGAAAGGCTTCCCAGCTCTCCAATATGAGCTGATGACTCATCAAACAATTTTGTATTAATTAGTGGTGCGACTGGCAAACAACTAGATAGGTTTCCTCTTCAGGAGAGCAAGGTCTTGTGACTTGCAATCCCACCCTTCTTTGGGCACTAAAGGCTAGTGCTTCCCTTAAACAGTTACTTTTAGGGAGAGGGGTTATGTCTAAAGCACCCGTTAATGTGGGCCTTTTCTTGACTAAAACAATTTGTCCTATTACGTTTGGAGACACAACTTCACCAAACAAACAGAACTTCTCCATCCACAACTTGCACGCTCCCGGAGGCAGAAACAGACCAGCCCAGCCCAGCAACGATCCAGTCAACCCCTCGTACAGCCACCAAGCACCACTTTGGTCCTACTTACTGAGCATCGCTACGGCCCTGGGGATACGCCGTCACTTGCTCCAAATGGCACCAAGTAAACCCCACTTCACCTCACAGCACCTGCGCTGCACCTCGCTCAATGTTCAGAGAAGCCGTACCACATTCTGTTGGTTAGAGGAAAGGACCTACAGATGAACATCCATGCACCTGTTCTAACCGCCAAGCCGCACCCAGGAAGTGCTGCTTCTGATAGCCAGGTGATGTTGGCCTCATTTCATCTAATTCAGATCTGTGAGTCTAATGAGCAATTCCCTTTATAAACATGAACAGACAAGGTCCAGCATGCTCCTCCTCTTGTCTAAAAGGATAGCTGAGGCTGAAGGCTATCCTGATGGCACTTGGCAAGTTGGAGACCCTGCTAACCTGGATCCAGTCCCGGCTACATTTTGGGAATTTAAACAGAGTAATTCTATGTGTAGTTTTGCAATTGCTCCCCCATTTCTCTGCCTCCTAGAAAGACCTGTCAGCCTTGCCCTCAGATTTGCCAACCCAGTAAGAATGAAATGGTCTGGGATTCCATGTGAAGCCGCGTGCCCGCTGAGGGACTGCTCACAGTCTCCTGACTTTCACGAGGGAGGAGAATGCCGTGTTCAGGGATTCGCCTATATTACCGAGACCTCGAGAGAGCACACCTACAGACCAGAACTCATTTCCACTCATGGTGCCATATTGTTTTTATACTTTAAACCCAACTCATCACCAGCATCGTTGACAACACAACTGAAGTGGAGGAGTAAAGAGTAAACTGGCAATGCTGCTAATGTTTTACAGTACATATAAAAACACTGTATCTGTTACTAACTACACTATGTATTGAGTTGCATGGTTTATGTACAGTGGGTGATAACAATCTCCACTTTCTCCTCTGTGATTTTATGATGTTTTTCGATTTAGAATAAATTATGTTTTACCATTTTTGTTTTCTGTTCTGTAAATGTGATCATATATGGTTAGTCCAAATAGCACACTAGCCCCTAGCCTTCTGTAGGCTTTCCAGGACTACCTGTGTGTTGAAGGGAAGGGTACCCATGACTCTGTCTCTGTTCTTTTTTTTAAACTAGAATGTACACCAGTTTAAAAAGCCAATCAGGTGTTTGGAATGAAAGCCTAATTGCACTACGGTGCATTCGATGCAGTCAATTTTCAGAGGAAGAATAGGTTGTGTGGAAGGAAATTGAGCTCTCCTTTTGTCTAAATATGGTACTCCTCTTAGCGGGGTGCAGGGCATTATTCTCTGGGTTGTAATGTTGCTCTGAAATCATTAAGGGGTCAAACAAAACCATGAGAAGGTTCTTTAAAAGGCAGCAGCAAGAAACCGTGCAACACATCCATAAAATGAAAGTACCTAAATGCCGAGAACCTCAATGTCCAGAGCCTTACATTGCTCTGTATGCTATAGGTTGGATGGGATTAAAAAAGCACGAATTATGGAAGGTAAGAAACATAATTCAAATGGTTCATACAAACGATTAACATGATAACCTGAACTCCGTTGTTTCTTTATAGTATGAGCTATGTTGACACAGAGTGACATGACGGTAATTGGCATCTTCGCTCCTGCCGAATGGACTTCTAATAGGTGTTACTCAGTAGTTGGACATGTTGGAAAGGCCATTTTTGGAGTGGTTATTTTGAACATGCTCACACATTTTTAAAGATGTGTTCCTGTTCTTAGTTCTTTGTTGAGTGAATGGGGAAGCTGTGCAAGGTGAGTGAGGGAGCAATTGAGTGAGTATGGAAATGCAAGGAAAGCATCACGTGTGAACATTCTGGTGCATTGTAATCTCCGCAAGGAAAGCATCACGTGTGAACATTCTGGTGCATTGTAATCTCCGCAAGGAAAGCATCACGTGTGAACATTCTAGAGCATTTTAATCTGCAAGGAAAGCATCAAGTGCAAACATTATGGTGCATTGTAATCTCTGCAAGGAAAGCATCAAGTGTGAACATTCTGATGCATTGTGATAACTGCAAGGAGCGCATCACGTGTGTACATTCTGATGCATTGCGATAACTGCAAGGAACGCATCACGTGTGAACATTCTGATGCCAAATAATCTCTGCAAGGAAAGCATCAAGTGCAAACATTCTGGTGCCAAATAATCTCTACAAGGAAAGCATCACGTGTGAACATTCTGGAGCATTTTAATCTGCAAGGAAAGCATCAAGTGCAACCATTCTGGTGCATTGTAATCTCTGCAAGGAAAGCATCAAGTGTGAACATTCTGATGCATTGTGATAACTGCAAGGAGTGCATCACGTGTGAACATTCTGATGCATTGCGATAACTGCAAGGAACGCATCAGTGTGAACATTCTGGTGCCAAATAATCTCTGCAAGGAAAGCATCAAGTGTGAAGATTCTGGTGCCAAATAATCTCTGCAAGGAAAGCATCAAGTGTGAACATTCTAGTGCATTGTAATCTCTGCAAGGAAAGCATCAAGTGTGAACATTCTGATGCATTGTGATCTCTGCAAGGAACGCATCAGTGTGAACATTCGGGTGCCAAATAATCTCTGCAAGGAAAGCATCAAGTGTGAAGATTCTGATGCCAAATAATCTCTGCAAGGAAAGCATCACGTGTGAACATACTGGTGCATTATAATCTCTGCAAGGAAAGCATCAAGTGTGAAGATGCTGGTGCCAAATAATCTCTGCAAGGAAAGCATGAAGTGTGAACATTCTGAAGCATTGAAATAACTGCAAGGAAAGCATCACGTGTGAACATTCTGATGCATTGAAATAACTGCAAGGAAAGCATCACGTGTGAACATTCTGGTGCCATATATTCTCTGCAAGGAAACCATCAAGTGTGAAGATTCTGGTGCCAAATAATCTCTGCAAGGAATGCATCACGTGTTAACATACTGGTGCATTATAATCTCTGCAAGGAAAGCATCAAGTGTGAAGATGCTGGTGCCAAATAATCTCTGCTAGGAAAGCATGAAGTGTGAACATTCTGAAGCATTGAAATAACTGCAAGGAAAGCATCACGTGTGAACATTCTGATGCATTGAAATAACTGCAAGGAAAGCATCACGTGTGAACATTCTGGTGCCATATATTCTCTGCAAGGAAAGCATCAAGTGTGAAGATTCTGGTGTCAAATAATCTCTGCAAGGAAAGCATCAAGTGTGAACATTCTGATGCATTGAAATAACTGCAAGGAAAGAATCACGTGTGAACATTCTGGTGCCAAATAATCTCTGCAAGGAAAGCATGAAGTGTGAACATTCTGATGCATTGAAATAACTGCAAGGAAAGAATCAAGTGTGATGATTCTGGTGCCAAATAATCTCTGCAAGGAAACTCTGTGACGAAAGCATCAAGTGTGAACAGTCTAGTGCATTGTAATCTCTGCAAGGAAAGCATCAAGTGTGAACATTCTGATTCATTGTAATCTCTGGAAGGAAAGCATTGCATGTGAACATTCTGGAGTATTTTAATCTGCAAGGAAAGCATCAAGTGCAAACATTCTGGTGCCAGATAATCTCTGCAAGGAAAGCATCAAGTGTGATGATTCTGGTGCCAAATAATCTCTGCAAGGAAAGCATCAAGTGTGAACATTCTGATGCATTGTGATCTCTGCAAGGAAAGCATCACGTGTGAACATACTGGTGCATTATAATCTCTGCAAGGAAAACATCAAGTGTGAAGATGCTGGTGCCAAAAAATCTCTGTGAGGAAAGCATCAAGTGTGAACATTCTAGTGCATTGTAATCTCTGCAAGGAAAGCATCAAGAGTGAACATTCTGATGCATTGTAATCTCTGGAAGGAAAGCATCACATGTGGACATTCTGGAGCATTTTAATCTGCAAGAAAAGCATCAAGTGTAAACATTCTGGTGCCAAGTAATCTCTGCAAGGAAAGCATCACATGTGAACATTCTGGAGCATGTTAATCTGCAAGGAAAGCATCAAGTGCAAACATTCTGGTGCCAAGTAATCTCTGCAAGGAAAGCATCACGTATGAACATTCTGGAGAATTTTAATCTGCAAGGAAAGCATCAAGTGCAAACATTCTGCTGCATTGTATTCTCTTCAAGGACAGCATCATGTGTGAACATTCTGGAACATTTGATTCTGCAACGAAAGCATCAAGTGTGAACATTCTGGTGCATTGTAATCTCTGAAATGAAATCATCAAGTGCGAACATTCTTGTTCATTGTCATCTATGCAAGGAAAACATCACTTGTGAACATACTGGTGCATTATAATCTCTGCAAGGAAAGCATCATGTGTGAAGATTCTGGTGCCAAATAATCTCTGCGAGGAAAGCATAAAGTGTGAACATTCTAGTGCATTGTAAACTCTGCAAGGAAAGCATCAAGTCTGAACATTCTGATGCATTGTAATCTCTGCAAGGAAAGCATCAATTGTGAACATTCTGAAGCATTGTAATCTCTGCAAGGAAAGCATCAATTGTGAACATACTGATGCATTGTAATCTCTGCAAGGAAAGCATCAATTGTGAACATACTGGTGCATTATAATCTCTGGAAGGAAAGCATAAAGTGCAAACATTCTGCTGCATTGTAATCTCTTCAAGGAAAGCATCATGTTTGAACATTCTGGAGCATTTGATTCTGCAACGAAAGCATCAAGTGTGAACATTCTGGTGCATTGTAATCTCTGCAAGGAACGCATCAAGTGTGAACATGCTGGTGCATTGTTAATCTCTCCAAGTAAAGCATGAAGTGTGAAACTTCTGGTGCATTGTAATCTCTGCAAGGAAAGCATCAAGTGTGAACATTCTGGTGCATTGTAATCTCTCCAAGTAAAGGATCAAATGTGAACATTCTGGGGCATTGTAATCTCTGCAAGGAAAGCATCAAGTGTGAACATGTTGACACATTGTAATCTCTGCAAGTAAAGGATCAAGTGGGAGCATTCTGGTGCATTGTAATCTCTGCAAGGAAAGCATCAAGTGTGAACATTCTGGTGCATTGTAATCTCTGCAAGGAAAGCATCAAGTGTGAACATTCTGGTGCATTGTAATCTCTGCAAGGAAAGCATCAAGTGTGAACATTCTGGTGCATTGTAATCTCTGCAAGTAAATGATCAAGTGTGAACATTCCGATGCATTTTGATCTCTGCAAGGAAAGCATCACGTGTGAACATTCTGGTCCATTATAGTCGCTGCAAGTAAAGGATCAAATGTGAACATTCTGAGGCATTGTAATCTCTGCAAGGAAAGCATCAAGTGTGAACATTTTGACACATTGTAATCTCTGCAAGTAAAGGATCAAGTGTGAACATTCCGATGCATTTTGATCTCTGCAAGGAAAGCATCACGTGTGAACATTCTGGTCCATTATAGTCGCTGCAAGTAAAGGATCAAATGTGAACATTCTGGGGCATTGTAATCTCTGCAAGGAAAGCATCAAGTGTGAACATTCTGATGCATTGAAATAACTGCAAGGAAAGAATCACGTGTGAACATTCTGGTGCCAAATAATCTCTGCAAGGAAAGCATGAAGTGTGAACATTCTGATGCATTGAAATAACTGCAAGGAAAGAATCAAGTGTGATGATTCTGGTGCCAAATAATCTCTGCAAGGAAACTCTGTGACGAAAGCATCAAGTGTGAACAGTCTAGTGCATTGTAATCTCTGCAAGGAAAGCATCAAGTGTGAACATTCTGATTCATTGTAATCTCTGGAAGGAAAGCATTGCATGTGAACATTCTGGAGTATTTTAATCTGCAAGGAAAGCATCAAGTGCAAACATTCTGGTGCCAGATAATCTCTGCAAGGAAAGCATCAAGTGTGATGATTCTGGTGCCAAATAATCTCTGCAAGGAAAGCATCAAGTGTGAACATTCTGATGCATTGTGATCTCTGCAAGGAAAGCATCACGTGTGAACATACTGGTGCATTATAATCTCTGCAAGGAAAACATCAAGTGTGAAGATGCTGGTGCCAAAAAATCTCTGTGAGGAAAGCATCAAGTGTGAACATTCTAGTGCATTGTAATCTCTGCAAGGAAAGCATCAAGAGTGAACATTCTGATGCATTGTAATCTCTGGAAGGAAAGCATCACATGCGGACATTCTGGAGCATTTTAATCTGCAAGAAAAGCATCAAGTGTAAACATTCTGGTGCCAAGTAATCTCTGCAAGGAAAGCATCACATGTGAACATTCTGGAGCATGTTAATCTGCAAGGAAAGCATCAAGTGCAAACATTCTGGTGCCAAGTAATCTCTGCAATGAAAGCAACACGTGTGAACGTTCTGGAGCATTTTAATCTGCAAGGAAAGCATCAAGTGCAAACATTCTGGTGCCAAGTAATCTCTGCAAGGAAAGCATCACGTATGAACATTCTGGAGAATTTTAATCTGCAAGGAAAGCATCAAGTGCAAACATTCTGCTGCATTGTATTCTCTTCAAGGACAGCATCATGTGTGAACATTCTGGAACATTTGATTCTGCAACGAAAGCATCAAGTGTGAACATTCTGGTGCATTGTAATCTCTGAAATGAAATCATCAAGTGCGAACATTCTTGTTCATTGTCATCTATGCAAGGAAAACATCACTTGTGAACATACTGGTGCATTATAATCTCTGCAAGGAAAGCATCATGTGTGAAGATTCTGGTGCCAAATAATCTCTGCGAGGAAAGCATAAAGTGTGAACATTCTAGTGCATTGTAATCTCTGCAAGGAAAGCATCAAGTCTGAACATTCTGATGCATTGTAATCTCTGCAAGGAAAGCATCAATTGTGAACATTCTGATGCATTGTAATCTCTGCAAGGAAAGCATCAATTGTGAACATACTGATGCATTGTAATCTCTGCAAGGAAAGCATCAATTGTGAACATACTGGTGCATTATAATCTCTGGAAGGAAAGCATAAAGTGCAAACATTCTGCTGCATTGTAATCTCTTCAAGGAAAGCATCATGTTTGAACATTCTGGAGCATTTGATTCTGCAACGAAAGCATCAAGTGTGAACATTCTGATGCATTGAAATAACTGCAAGGAAAGCATCACGTGTGAACATTCTGGTGCCATATATTCTCTGCAAGGAAAGCATCAAGTGTGAAGATTCTGGTGCCAAATAATCTCTGCAAGGAATGCATCACGTGTTAACATACTGGTGCATTATAATCTCTGCAAGGAAAGCATCAAGTGTGAGGATGCTGGTGCCAAATAATCTCTGCAAGGAAAGCATGAAGTGTGAACATTCTGAAGCATTGAAATAACTGCAAGGAAAGCATCACGTGTGAACATTCTGATGCATTGAAATAACTGCAAGGAAAGCATCACGTGTGAACATTCTGGTGCCATATATTCTCTGCAAGGAAAGCATCAAGTGTGAAGATTCTGGTGTCAAATAATCTCTGCAAGGAAAGCATCAAGTGTGAACATTCTGATGCATTGAAATAACTGCAAGGAAAGAATCACGTGTGAACATTCTGGTGCCAAATAATCTCTGCAAGGAAAGCATGAAGTGTGAACATTCTGATGCATTGAAATAACTGCAAGGAAAGAATCAAGTGTGATGATTCTGGTGCCAAATAATCTCTGCAAGGAAACTCTGTGACGAAAGCATCAAGTGTGAACAGTCTAGTGCATTGTAATCTCTGCAAGGAAAGCATCAAGTGTGAACATTCTGATTCATTGTAATCTCTGGAAGGAAAGCATTGCATGTGAACATTCTGGAGTATTTTAATCTGCAAGGAAAGCATCAAGTGCAAACATTCTGGTGCCAGATAATCTCTGCAAGGAAAGCATCAAGTGTGATGATTCTGGTGACAAATAATCTCTGCAAGGAAAGCATCAAGTGTGAACATTCTGATGCATTGTGATCTCTGCAAGGAAAGCATCACGTGTGAACATACTGGTGCATTATAATCTCTGCAAGGAAAACATCAAGTGTGAAGATGCTGGTGCCAAAAAATCTCTGTGAGGAAAGCATCAAGTGTGAACATTCTAGTGCATTGTAATCTCTGCAAGGAAAGCATCAAGAGTGAACATTCTGATGCATTGTAATCTCTGGAAGGAAAGCATCACATGTGGACATTCTGGAGCATTTTAATCTGCAAGAAAAGCATCAAGTGTAAACATTCTGGTGCCAAGTAATCTCTGCAAGGAAAGCATCACATGTGAACATTCTGGAGCATGTTAATCTGCAAGGAAAGCATCAAGTGCAAACATTCTAGTGCCAAGTAATCTCTGCAATGAAAGCAACACGTGTGAACGTTCTGGAGCATTTTAATCTGCAAGGAAAGCATCAAGTGCAAACATTCTGGTGCCAAGTAATCTCTGCAAGGAAAGCATCACGTATGAACATTCTGGAGAATTTTAATCTGCAAGGAAAGCATCAAGTGCAAACATTCTGCTGCATTGTATTCTCTTCAAGGACAGCATCATGTGTGAACATTCTGGAACATTTGATTCTGCAACGAAAGCATCAAGTGTGAACATTCTGGTGCATTGTAATCTCTGAAATGAAATCATCAAGTGCGAACATTCTTGTTCATTGTCATCTATGCAAGGAAAACATCACTTGTGAACATACTGGTGCATTATAATCTCTGCAAGGAAAGCATCATGTGTGAAGATTCTGGTGCCAAATAATCTCTGCGAGGAAAGCATAAAGTGTGAACATTCTAGTGCATTGTAATCTCTGCAAGGAAAGCATCAAGTCTGAACATTCTGATGCATTGTAATCTCTGCAAGGAAAGCATCAATTGTGAACATTCTGATGCATTGTAATCTCTGCAAGGAAAGCATCAATTGTGAACATACTGATGCATTGTAATCTCTGCAAGGAAAGCATCAATTGTGAACATACTGGTGCATTATAATCTCTGGAAGGAAAGCATAAAGTGCAAACATTCTGCTGCATTGTAATCTCTTCAAGGAAAGCATCATGTTTGAACATTCTGGAGCATTTGATTCTGCAACGAAAGCATCAAGTGTGAACATTATGGTGCATTGTAATCTCTGCAAGGAACGCATCAAGTGTGAACATGCTGGTGCATTGTTAATCTCTCCAAGTAAAGCATGAAGTGTGAAACTTCTGGTGCATTGTAATCTCTGCAAGGAAAGCATCAAGTGTGAACATTCTGGTGCATTGTAATCTTCCAAGTAAAGGATCAAATGTGAACATTCTGGGGCATTGTAATCTCTGCAAGGAAAGCATCAAGTGTGAACATGTTGACACATTGTAATCTCTGCAAGTAAAGGATCAAGTGGGAGCATTCTGGTGCATTGTAATCTCTGCAAGGAAATGATCAAGTGTGAACATTCCGATGCATTTTGATCTCTGCAAGGAAAGCATCACGTGTGAACATTCTGGTCCATTATAGTCGCTGCAAGTAAAGGATCAAATGTGAACATTCTGAGGCATTGTAATCTCTGCAAGGAAAGCATCAAGTGTGAACATTTTGACACATTATAATCTCTGCAAGTAAAGGATCAAGTGTGAACATTCCGATGCATTTTGATCTCTGCGAAGAAAAAATCACGTGTGAACATTCTGGTCCATTATAGTCGCTGCAAGTAAAGGATCAAATGTGAACATTCTGGGGCATTGTAATCTCTGCAAGGAAAGCATCAAGTGTGAACATTCTGATGCATTGAAATAACTGCAAGGAAAGAATCACGTGTGAACATTCTGGTGCCAAATAATCTCTGCAAGGAAAGCATGAAGTGTGAACATTCTGATGCATTGAAATAACTGCAAGGAAAGAATCAAGTGTGATGATTCTGGTGCCAAATAATCTCTGCAAGGAAACTCTGTGACGAAAGCATCAAGTGTGAACAGTCTAGTGCATTGTAATCTCTGCAAGGAAAGCATCAAGTGTGAACATTCTGATTCATTGTAATCTCTGGAAGGAAAGCATTGCATGTGAACATTCTGGAGTATTTTAATCTGCAAGGAAAGCATCAAGTGAAAACATTCTGGTGCCAGATAATCTCTGCAAGGAAAGCATCAAGTGTGATGATTCTGGTGCCAAATAATCTCTGCAAGGAAAGCATCAAGTGTGAACATTCTGATGCATTGTGATCTCTGCAAGGAAAGCATCACGTGTGAACATACTGGTGCATTATAATCTCTGCAAGGAAAACATCAAGTGTGAAGATGCTGGTGCCAAAAAATCTCTGTGAGGAAAGCATCAAGTGTGAACATTCTAGTGCATTGTAATCTCTGCAAGGAAAGCATCAAGAGTGAACATTCTGATGCATTGTAATCTCTGGAAGGAAAGCATCACATGTGGACATTCTGGAGCATTTTAATCTGCAAGAAAAGCATCAAGTGTAAACATTCTGGTGCCAAGTAATCTCTGCAAGGAAAGCATCACATGTGAACATTCTGGAGCATGTTAATCTGCAAGGAAAGCATCAAGTGCAAACATTCTGGTGCCAAGTAATCTCTGCAATGAAAGCAACACGTGTGAACGTTCTGGAGCATTTTAATCTGCAAGGAAAGCATCAAGTGCAAACATTCTGGTGCCAAGTAATCTCTGCAAGGAAAGCATCACGTATGAACATTCTGGAGAATTTTAATCTGCAAGGAAAGCATCAAGTGCAAACATTCTGCTGCATTGTATTCTCTTCAAGGACAGCATCATGTGTGAACATTCTGGAACATTTGATTCTGCAACGAAAGCATCAAGTGTGAACATTCTGGTGCATTGTAATCTCTGAAATGAAATCATCAAGTGCGAACATTCTTGTTCATTGTCATCTATGCAAGGAAAACATCACTTGTGAACATACTGGTGCATTATAATCTCTGCAAGGAAAGCATCATGTGTGAAGATTCTGGTGCCAAATAATCTCTGCGAGGAAAGCATAAAGTGTGAACATTCTAGTGCATTGTAATCTCTGCAAGGAAAGCATCAAGTCTGAACATTCTGATGCATTGTAATCTCTGCAAGGAAAGCATCAATTGTGAACATTCTGATGCATTGTAATCTCTGCAAGGAAAGCATCAATTGTGAACATACTGATGCATTGTAATCTCTGCAAGGAAAGCATCAATTGTGAACATACTGGTGCATTATAATCTCTGGAAGGAAAGCATAAAGTGCAAACATTCTGCTGCATTGTAATCTCTTCAAGGAAAGCATCATGTTTGAACATTCTGGAGCATTTGATTCTGCAACGAAAGCATCAAGTGTGAACATTCTGGTGCATTGTAATCTCTGCAAGGAACGCATCAAGTGTGAACATGCTGGTGCATTGTTAATCTCTCCAAGTAAAGCATGAAGTGTGAAACTTCTGGTGCATTGTAATCTCTGCAAGGAAAGCATCAAGTGTGAACATTCTGGTGCATTGTAATCTCTCCAAGTAAAGGATCAAATGTGAACATTCTGGGGCATTGTAATCTCTGCAAGGAAAGCATCAAGTGTGAACATGTTGACACATTGTAATCTCTGCAAGTAAAGGATCAAGTGGGAGCATTCTGGTGCATTGTAATCTCTGCAAGGAAAGCATCAAGTGTGAACATTCTGGTGCATTGTAATCTCTGCAAGGAAAGCATCAAGTGTGAACATTCTGGTGCATTGTCATCTCTGCAAGGAAAGCATCAAGTGTGAACATTCTTTTGCATTGTAATCTCTGCAAGTAAATGATCAAGTGTGAACATTCCGATGCATTTTGATCTCTGCAAGGAAAGCATCACGTGTGAACATTCTGGTCCATTATAGTCGCTGCAAGTAAAGGATCAAATGTGAACATTCTGAGGCATTGTAATCTCTGCAAGGAAAGCATCAAGTGTGAACATTTTGACACATTGTAATCTCTGCAAGTAAAGGATCAAGTGTGAACATTCCGATGCATTTTGATCTCTGCAAGGAAAGCATCACGTGTGAACATTCTGGTCCATTATAGTCGCTGCAAGTAAAGGATCAAATGTGAACATTCTGGGGCATTGTAATCTCTGCAAGGAAAGCATCAAGTGTGAACATTTTGACACATTGTAATCTCTGCAAGTAAAGGATCAAGTGGGAGCATTCTGGTGCATTGTAATATCTGCAAGTAAAGCATCAATTGGGAACATTCTGGGCCATTATAATCTCTGCAAGTGAGGCATCAAGTGGATACATTCTGGTGCACTGTAATCGGGGCAAGGAAAGCATCAAGTGTGCGCTTCGTACATCCGGTCTACTTTATTGGTGTAACTAACACAAAGGTGTTCTTAAGTTTAAATGAGATGGCTGTACCTCGTGTGAAGTGAAAGACTAGTCTACAATCTAGCAAAGAAGATGGAGAAAACTGCCGTCAAATAGGAGGGTTTGTGGTTCCTATGGTCCTATTGTATACATCATATATTTGCTGTATTCATTGTATTTGTACATTTGTACATGTTTTGCATTTTGGCAGCCCGCAACATAATGGACTCAGAAGTGCATTCAGTAAATCTGATACCATAAAGAATATTGCTAATCAGCATCTAAACTAAATTTTGAAAAAAAATATTTGTGGTTGATTTATACGCCCAGTCTTGTCAAGAAATGTGCTGTTTTTTTGCAAAGACTACTTTTAATCAGACATTAAAGGCCCAATTCATGGAATTATTTGCGCATAACATCGGGAACTTATGCGTCAAACTGCATGTGAAACACTTCTCGTCGATTCATGGAACCGTCTGCGCTGGACTTTTCCTGGAAATCGCACAGGCTTGGCACGGCTATGCGAGCGGCGAGCAGTGCATCCATGCATGGGGTGGGTGTGGACTGCGTACGGGCCAGAAAAGGGGGCCTAACACGTAAAATAGGGACGAATGTGCCAGAAAGTGGGGGTTATGAGGGAGGGACCGCAGGTTCTCCATATGAAGCCCACAAATACACACGCCAAAGGGTATTCATGGATGTGAACGCGCAACCTCTCTGCCTGCGAAATGCCCACACAGTGCCCTCAAAATCTCCGTCACCCGGAAGCATGCGTACGGATCTGCGTAGAGGAACCGCATCTCTGGGGGTGGGTTTGCAAGTCGGATTTAGGGTGTGTGCATGCAGACATGGTTCTGATCATACTTAGGGCTGCGAGTATGCAGCGTAGTGGGGTGCATGGACTGTTCACGGGGGTTTGCATGCAGTTTGACTGTAAAAAGAAATGCTTTCCCGGAAACTGTACGCATGTCCTTTGGGTGCCGTTTACAGTTACGGGGGACACCGCGCAGTGGTGCCAAGGTGCAGGCTTGGTTGGGGGGACCCCACGCACTATTCACAGGATGGATGTATTCGCACCCTGGGAGCCCGCAGGTCTAAGTCAATGTGGTGTTTTGGCTTTGTGTAGGGGCGTGTCAGGGGCATTCCAGCCGTGACTTGCAAATACAGTTACTTTGCACAGTTAATTCAATGAAAGCGCGGGGCGCGCATATTTTATTCTTCATTCAAGGTTGTGCTCTGTCATTCTTGACATGCGTGAATTGCATGAGAAATGCAGACTTTTCGATGAATCAGGACCTAAGTGTTACTCATGTCACTCATGCAAAAAAGAGTAAAGCACGGAGAATTGCAGAGAATTGCACACCAACTGTTGTGCTAGGACAGCTTTTCATTACATTAGTGTCTTCCATGCAGTAGCCTTCCACCGTCACTTGGCCATCGGTGTATATGAGCCCGACAGCGGCCCCATGCTGGGGTGGTCTGCTGCATTACAGCTGCACATAGAAATTGCAATAATCAGACCCAAAGTGTTTTTTAATCTGTTATGCTGTGTTATAGTGAAGCAGACTGATAGCTTGCTCTTTATTTATTCTAGATGTTATGTCCAAGTAGTAACTTGGTGTCTTAATACCACATTCAGCGCTAATTTTATTGCAAATGATAATTAAGAATTAATCGGCTAAAGCCTGACGCAAAAGGACAGGGAGCACCATGTGTCAGGGCTACCTGAGATCGCTGACCCTTCCCGCAGAGAAGTCTGCAAATGACAGGACTTTGGCACTGGGTATGGAGATATCCATCTAACCGGCCACTGACACTCTCCAACATAAAGAGTGTCTTGGCCAAATGCCTCAAGTGTATTTCCCTTTGCTTCTTGTATCGGTTTTGTTCTAATTGTCACTGGAACCATCTCTGAAAACGATGCTGTACAGGTCATTATATCTGATGAGCTGAATATTTAGCCCGTAGTTCAGAAAATCTTTTTTTTTTTGCTGCAAGCCACTTCACTCACACCTGGGTAGTTTGTGTCTGATTACCTATGTCGAGGCGAGGCTTTGAAGAATATTTCCATGATCTATGAGATGAATTATTGGATTATTCTGCAGTCTAAATGTTCACTGACTGGAAACAGGTGGGGTGTAAGCAAAGGCCGCAAACTAACAGAACTGAAGGGCCATGTGGAGAGGGCCTACCTGTCATTACCAAAGGAAAAGCAGCAATTGTTAATTCAAAAATGAAGAAGAAATTCAAAGGTCCCTTTCACATGAAAACACAGATTTTTAAACCCTGAAATACAAACATCTTTGAATTTGTGTTTGCAGTGTAAATGTGAAAAATGTGCCCCATCTAACATAAAAATGTCAGGGAAAAGACATGGAGAGGTTGTTATATTAGGTTTCACATGCAGAATACGAGCAAACCTTTGAAAAGAGCATGACCCAGCTATCCATTCCAACTATCGCCCTATCACAATGCCCCCTTTCCTGCTCAAGATTCTAGACAGAGCTGCCTACATTGAAATACTACACTACTTTCAAGTGAACTCTATTTTGGGGCTCGGCAATCAGGCTTCCACCCAGGACACGGCACATAAACTGCCCTACTTCAATTAAAAAAAACAGCCCAATGAGATCAATTACTCTGGCAAACCTGCCCTTTCCTACTCTTTGACCTCTCCACTGCCATAGGTTACTATGCAAACAGTCTCATCAGCAGCCAATTTCTCAACACAAGCCTCCAGTTGGAATTACCGCCTTCCTGGAAGGCAGACAATGTAAGTGCCCCCCGGTGCGAATTTCTTGCGGTGTTCCTCAAGGTTCTTGTGTCTATCCAACTTTGTACAATATATTCACCTGTTCATCATCCTCAATGCAATGGGCACCTCCTACACCAACTACGCGGAATACACCCAAATACTCTGTCCACTCTCTGGCGACTATGACACCGACTTGGCTGCTCTTACAGCAGACTACCAAACCATCTAGGCTTGGATGGCCATGCACAGACTCTGCTTGAACGATGACAAGACCGAAATCCTTCTGGTGGGCTCACCACCTGTGCGAAAAAACCTACACCATTCCTACTCTGCATTCTCCATCCATGGCAACCCCATTTGAACCTCCACCTCTGTAAAAAAAAACTGGCAGTTTACCTTGACTCCTCCCTCACCTTCACTCGCCAAGTCAACACCATCACCTCTTTGGCAGCCTACACCTCTAAACTCATTAACACTTGCCAGCCTTTCTTTTCCTCTGCTGCCTCATTATTTCATGCTCACTCATTGGCTCCAGACTGGACTACTGCAATGCCCTTTTCAGAGGCACTTCAACACGTAACTTGGAAAAGTTGTGAGTAATCCAAAACAAAGTGCTGAAAGCAGCCCCCAACATCCCCAAAAAAGAACACATCTCTGAAGCAAGGAAACGCAAGCACTTGGTCCCTATCAGTGATCAGATCTCCTTCAAAACTCTGGCAATTACCCACAAGTGCCTCTTTAACTTGGCACCCCCATGCCTTGCTCAGAAGATTACCAAATCTCACTCCAAAAGATGTACCAGGACTGTTAGGATATCAATGTATCATTTAAGCAATACTTGTTTACAGTGTCATAGTTTGCATGTGCTTGGAATGTGGATTTCCACACCGGGAGTTCCAGGTTCCAGGCACTAAGGGAAGGAGGAAGGCAGACAGTGGACGGTGGTTGAAACCCTCCCGGGGGTCGTTTGACTATATGACTTAAGTAATAAAGGAATATTACTTTTCACAAGCCTGTGTTCTGGTATCAATGAAACATAACAACTGGCGACGAGGATAAAGGATTTTCAGAGACGACCTCCGGCACAATATCAACCAACAACATTGCAGCTACGATTTGTGAAAAGAGGAAGCAATCGGTCACCCTACGATACGTTATCCAGGTTTACTAGACAAGAAAAGAATCAGCGGGACACCGACGATACTTCAGGCAAGCACAGAAAGTGACTTTGTGCGAAGCAGTTTACGTTTAAAATACCTGCATGCGCATCCCAACGCCATTCCGAAATATGCATTGACAGCGTTCGGAATACATCAAGTGACGCAACCATTACAATTGAGAAAAGGACCCTACGGCGTAACGGACGCTGCAATTGACGTCCTCACGCAACGAATAGAAACACATAGGCGGGCCAGCGATCGCAAATATACCAACGGAAACAGACTAATTCAGAAGAAATGCAACGATCCGGCGAGATGGAAGCAGAGTAGTGTACTGCAGGACACTGGATGAGGGTGCGACCCAACACCAGAGGAACTATAGCACCACATCGTACAAGTTGGCGGGTGAGTCACATTACGCAGGTATTTACATGGTTGAATGGAGGGAAATTTGAAACAGTACTGCAGCTTAGCATCCACAACGCAAGTATTTACATGGTTGATTTGAGGGAAATTTCAAACCGTACCACAGTATAGCATATACAAGTACTGGTACAAGAATACAATGGCAAATGTTCCGGCCCCAGTATTCTTCTTGCCTTCACCTGGAGAACCTAGAATACGATGGACAGATTGGAAGGAAGGCTTCCATAAATATGCGTTAGCAGTATTTGGCCCTAATTATTCCAATGAAAGGAAAGAAGCCTTATTGTTTCATTGCCTAGGAACAGCAGGCCAGGAAGTGTTAAGGAAATTACCAGAGCCTACAGACACACCAGACACAGGCCCATATGAGAAGGCACTAGCCAAGCTGGACAAACATTACAAAGTAGAGGAGAACATTATTTTAGAGAGATACAAATTTGCCACCAGGGAACAAAAGGATGGTGAGAACATAGAAGACTTTATCACAGCCCTGAGGGGTTTAGCAGTGAAGTGTAGATTTACCCACTGTCAAGAAGAACACATACGGGATCAATTAATGATCAAATGCAACAATGACAATATTAGGAAAGAGCTTTGGAAGGAGAAGGACCCTACATTAGATAGAGCAATAGAGATTGCAAAGATGGTGGAACACACTGATAAATGTATAAAGTTACTGCAAGCAGACAATCAGATGAACATAGAGAAACTCAAGCTGGAAGAAACAGGGGGTGCAGTTCAGAAAGTATCAAAAGTTAAGGCGAGGATGGGCTCAGGCTTTTCTAAAAGACAGCTACAGTATGAAAAAAGAGGCGAGGATCGACAGGAGAGCAGACCTCCAGCGGGGAAAAGTTGGAATCGTCAAGTGTGGGTCAAAGACAATAGGAATTTCTCCAGAGAGGCTAACTTTTCCAGATGTCCAAAAGAATCAACGACAAATAGAGATGCCCCGACAAGAAGGTGCTTTCGGTGTGGGAGTTTCTCACATGTAGCATCGGACAAGGAATGTTTTGCAACACATGTCATATGCAATAATTGTGGTATACGTGGGCACATCGCTAGATGTTGTAAAAATGTTAATTCCAATTCAGGTCAGGTTTTCGATGTCAGTGTAAATAATGAGGAGGATGAGTATGTTGAGAATGGCAGAGAGGTAGTATTCATGGTGAATGCCATTGATGGGCAAGTGAAGAAGAAAAAGCCATATGCCATGGTGTTGGTTAATGGGATACAAATATTGATGCTTATGGATAGTGGGGCGGATTACACATTAATAGGAGTACAGGTATGGAAAGAGAGATTTAATTGCTGTACATTGAGAGAAAACAAAGTTAAGGTGAATGCATATGGTGACAAACCAATAGAGATTATAGGATACTTTGAGGCCAAACTGCAGTTTAAAGATAGAGAAGCCACCACGACTATTTATGTTGCCAACAAAGGGGGAGAGTTATTATCGTGGAGTGACCAAGCTGAACTAAAAATCAGACTTGAAGCAAGTCATCCGGAACAGGTCTTAACAGTGAATGGTGAGAGCGTGATAGAGAAAGGAAACAAGCTTGGATGTATGAAGGGATTTGTTCACAAAATACGATTAAAAAAAGGGGCGGTTCCCAAGATTGCGAAATTGCGCACCATTCCCCTGGCACTTAAGGAGGGTGTTGAAAGTGAATTAAAAAAAATGGAGGATGAAGGGGTTATTGAAAGAATTGAATCTTCAGAATGGGTGAGTCCCATAGTAGTAGTTCGGAAAGCCTCTGGGTCCTTGAGAATATGCATTGACTTAAGACACCTCAACAGTATGGTGGTAGCAGATAGGTTTCCACTACCCAGGATTGATGATCTACTGGTGGGTGTCTCTGGATCTAAGATATTTTCAATTTTGGATCTCAAGTCAGCTTACCACCAAATTGAGTTGCATCCAGATTCCAGAGATTTAACAGCATTTATTACTCCTAATGGTTTATTTAGGTGTGTACGAATGCCGTTTGGTTTGGTGTCGGCGGCGAGTGTATTTCAGAGTATTATGTACAAATTACTAGGTGGAGAGAAAGGAGTGATGTACTACCAAGATGATGTTCTAGTTTGTGGCAGAGACGAGGAAGAACATGACAGACGGTTAAAAAGGGTGTTAAACATATTAGGAGAAGCAGGTTTAACAATAGCGTCAGAAAAGTGTACATTCAAAGCAAGTAAAGTGGTTTATTTAGGTCACGAAATCACTGCTGAGGGAGTCAAACCTAAAGAGGAGGCTATTGAAGCATTAAGGAAAATGGAAGATCCCAAATCCAAAGCAGAAGTGTTATCATTCTTAGGGTTAGTCGAATTCTATGGTAAATTCATTAAGAATCTGTCAGACATGTCAAGACACATGAGAAAGCTCACGCGCAAAGGTGTGACATTTAAATGGAGTGAAGACTGTAAGTGTGAGTTTGAAATGATAAAAAAGGCCATAATTGAAGCTCCCATTCTAAAGACATTTGAAGAAGGGAAACGCACACTACTTTTTGTAGATGCCAGTGACTATGGCATAGGTGCAGTGCTTATGCAAGAAGATTCAGAGGGGCTGCATACAATAGCGTTTGCTTCAAGGTCACTTAAAGATCCTGAAGTCAGATATTCAGTGGTGGAGAAAGAGGCTCTTGCTTGCATTTGGGGTGTTGAGAAATTCAAAAGGTTTCTTTGGGGAAGGAAATTTGACATTTGTACTGATCACAAACCGTTAGTTGGTATCTTTACCAAGGGTGGATTGGAAGGTGTATCAAGACGCATAATGAAGTGGGTAACAGCTCTTCAAGGCTTGCAATTTACCATGATCCACATTAGCGGTGAAGTCAATGTCGTGGCAGATGCCTTGTCAAGATCTGTTCATAGAGAAGGTCACATCAGAGTAGAACAATCAGATCAGGAAGAAACATGTGAAATTTTTCAGGTGCATGAGTCTTTAAAAAAAGATGAGTGGGATAAAGCGTGTAGTGAAGATTCAATATATCAGAAAGCATTAACATTGGTGAGAGAAAATGGAGTAATGAACTACAAAGGTGATATGGGTGGATTTGCCAGAGTTAAAGGAGATTTATGGATTAATGATAAGTATCTATATAGAGGGCATCAGATGATAGTCCCTCAGGGAATTAGGAGACAAGTAGTTGAGATAGCTCATGAAGGACATTTAGGTATAGCTAGGACCAAAGGCATAATAAGAGCTGAGTTCTGGTGGCCTGGAATTGACAAAGAGATTGAAGAGCAGGTCAAGGATTGCACAGAGTGTCTGGAGGGAAACAAAGGCTTGAGAATACAAAAAACGCCCATGGTTATTAGGGAAACACCGAGGGTACCATGGGATGAGATTGCGATAGATTTATTGGGACCATTTAATATAGGAGGGACTCGAGACAGTTACTTGTTGGTGGTCATAGATTTATTGTCCAAATGGCCGGAGATTTGTTTACTTAAAGATATATCTAGCAGTAGTATTATCAAATTTCTAGAACATCTATTCTGGAGAGAAGGTTTTCCTAGGAAATGTTTGTCGGATAATGGATCTCAATTGACATCCAAGGAGTTTAAAGAATTCCTAGATAAGAATGGTATCGAACAGGTAAACACTTCTCTCTATCATCCCCAAAGTAATGGTTGTGTTGAACGCTTCAACAGGACGTTGATGGAAGCCATAAGAATTGCAGTAGCAACTGGTGGGGATTGGTTCAGGACGGCTATGGAAAGGACATTCCAGTATAGAATAACGCCTCATAGTGTTACAGGATTGACGCCATTTGAGATGTTGAGAGGTAGGAAACCCAATTCCCATTTATGCCCTGGATGGATGGGAACATCCAGGATGGTTGAAGTGGATGTGGGAAGAGTGAGGAGTAGAATGTTTGAGGCAGGAGTTAAATCCAAGGTAAGGTATGATCTAAGAAACTGTTGCAAAGAATTTAAGATTAATGAAGGTGATTGGATCAAAATTAAGCTACCTATCAAGGTACGTACGCAAAGGAGCATCTTTGTATTCTGAGCCCAAACAAGTGGTAAAAGATTTAGGTTCATCGGTATTAGTCAGAGGTGGAGGTGTTTGGAACAAGGAGAGAGTAGCAATCATCAAGTGCTCCAGAGGAAGAGAGTGACAGACATACATAAGGTTTTGCCATCACCACCACTGTAGACATACTAGCCCAACTTCACAATGTTTAAGATATAGTCATAAAAAATAAAAAAAAATAGGCTGGAGTTAACTTATCTTAGGCTCATTATACCTGCACAGCAATATTCTAAATTGGTTACGTTTTAAGGTTTTATCACAGTTATATCAAGAACATTTGTTCAGTTATTAGAGGTACATTTATTGTTTTCAAATGTTAGAAAGGAAGGAGGTGTTAGGATATCAATGTATCATTTAAGCAATACTTGTTTACAGTGTCATAGTTTGCATGTGCTTGGAATGTGGATTCCCACACCGGGAGTTCCAGGTTCCAGGCACTAAGGGAAGGAGGAAGGCAGACAGTGGACGGTGGTTGAAACCCTCCCGGGGGTCGTTTGACTATATGACTTAAGTAATAAAGGAATATTACTTTTCACAAGCCTGTGTTCTGGTATCAATGAAACATAACAACTAGCCTACACTCACCCTCTTCTCCAGCCTAAATTTAGGTGGGCCAGGGCCATAGGCACCAGCTTCCCAGTAATCTTGGCTAAACTCTGGAATGCTCTCCACTTGAACTTGAGAGCAGAACAGTTATATTGGGTCTTCGGTAAACGGCTGAATACCTGGCACCTTCTAGAACATGGCTCTTAATCATTATTATAATCCTATTTATTGATGGAATACCCTCACCGGCATAGCATGTATCCCTAAGCATTCATGTGTAACCAGTGTAATTTGTAATCCTGTGAAATACTGTATAACTGTTCCATGAAACAGCACCTTGATATCCAATGGCTAAGTGTGCTATACAAATGTAACAATAAATACATCAAATAAATACATAAATACAGACACAACAGAAAGGTGATGGCTGGAAGGTTTTGAATTAATCATAACCACGGGCAAAGCTCTGGGCAACCCTCCAGACCATCGTTTTTCAGCCTGCCAAGCCATTACAGAAGGGGAAAAACCATATGCAAATCAGGCTTGGTCCTACCCCAAAAGGGGCAGTCCAGCCCGAACTGCTAGGTCACATCCCTTCTGCACGAGACCACAAGCATCCCCAGACATGTTTCAGCCTTGTTGGGCGTCATCAGTGAGGAGTAGCTTGGGTCTCTGCTGGGCCTAGAGACCCAAGCTACTCCTCACTGATGAGCCCCAACAAGGGCGAAACATGTTTGGGGATGCTTGTGGTCTCGTGCAGAAGGGATGTGACCTAACCGTTTGGGCTGGACTGCCCCTTTTGGGGTGGGGCCAAGCCTGATTTGCATGTGGTCTTTCCCCTTCTGTAATGGCTTTGCAGGCGAAGAACGGTGGTCTGGAGGGTTGCCCAGAGCAACGCCAGTGGTTAAGATTCATTCTAAACCTTCCAGCCATCACCTCTTTGTTTTTGCTTTGTCACCCCGAGTGGGACGGGTATGCCCGGACGTGGGTCCCGTGCCTGCTGGGCCTAGAGACCCAAGCTACTCCTCACTGATGAGCCCCAACAAGGGCGAAACATGTTTGGGGATGCTTGTGGTCTCGTGCAGAAGGGATGTGACCTAGCAGTTCGGGCTGGACTGCCCCTTTTGGGGTGGGGCCAAGCCTGATTTGCATGTGGTCTTTCCCCTTCTGTAATGGCTTTGCAGGCGAAGAACGGTGGTCTGGAGGGTTGCCCAGAGCAACACCAGTGGTTAAGATTCATTCTAAACCTTCCAGCCATCACCTCTTTGTTTTTGCTTTGTCACCCCGAGTGGGACGGGTATGCCCAGACGTGGGTCCCGTGCCTCCTGGGCCTAGAGACCCAAGCTACTCCTCACTGATGTGCCCCAACAAGGGCGAAACATGTTTGGGGATGCTTGTGGTCTTGTGCAGAAGGGATGTGACCTAGCAGTTTGGGGTGGGCTGCCCCTTTTTGGGTGGGGCCAAGCCTGATTTGCATGTGGTCTTTCCCCTTCTGTAATGGCTTGGCAGGTGAAGAACGGTGGTCTGGAGGGTTGCCCAGAGCAACGCCAGTGGTTAAGATTCATTCTAAACCTTCCAGCCATCACCTCTTTGTTTTTGCTTTGTCACCCCGAGTGGGACGGGTATGCCCAGACGTGGGTCCCGTGCCTGCTGGGCCTAGAGACCCAAGCTACTCCTCACTGATGAGCCCCAACAAGGGCGCAACATGTTTGGGGATGCTTGTGGTCTCGTGCAGAATGGATGTGACCTAGCAGTTTGGGTTGGACTACCCCTTTTGGGGTGGGGCCAAGCCTGATTTGCATGTGGTCTTTCCCCTTCTGTAATGGCTTGGCAGGCGAAGAACGGTGGTCTGGAGGGTTGCCCAGAGCAACGCCAGTGGTTAAGATTCATTCTAAACCTTCCAGCCATCACCTCTTTGTTTTTGCTTTGTCACCCCGAGTGGGACGGGTATGCCCGGACGTGGGTCCCGTGCCTGCTGGGCCTAGAGACCCAAGCTACTCCTCACTGATGAGCCCCAACAAGGGCGAATCATGTTTGGGGATGCTTGTGGTCTCGTGCAGAAGGGATGTGACCTAGCAGTTTGGGCTGGACTGCCCCTTTTGGGGTGGGGCCAAGCCTGATTTGCATGTGGTCTTTCCCCTTCTGTAATGGCTTGGCAGGTGAAGAACGGTGGTCTGGAGGGTTGCCCAGAGCAACGCCAGTGGTTAAGATTCATTCTAAACCTTCCAGCCATCACCTCTTTGTTTTTGCTTTGTCACCCCGAGTGGGATGGGTATGCCCGGACGTGGGTCCCGTGCCTGCTGGGCCTAGAGACCCAAGCTACTCCTCACTGATGAGCCCCAACAAGGGCGAAACATGTTTGGGGATGCTTGTGGTCTCGTGCAGAAGGGATGTGACCTAGCAGTTTGGGCTGGACTGCCCCTTTTGGGGTGGGGCCAAGCCTGATTTGCATGTGGTCTTTCCCCTTCTGTAATGGCTTGGCAGGCGAAGAACGGTGGTCTGGAGGGTTGCCCAGAGCAACGCCAGTGGTTAAGATTCATTCTAAACCTTCCAGCCATCACCTCTTTGTTTTTAATAAATACATACATACATAAATAAATACATACAATTATTTCCATGAAAAATTAATTGGTCCCAAGGCAGACCCTGTGTGCTTGCTGTGAGACACATGTGACAAAGAACTCCCGCACGGAAAGCCTCAATTGCATCCCAGTGATTTACAACAACAATAAAATGTGGCTGGCCTGTAAGGTGTGGACACCAAGTGTCCTTTAGACTTTCTGTCTATGCAAGACAATTTCCTTTGGCTGATGCATGACCATATTAATCTAAAAACCACTATTATAATCTAGGCCTTTTTCTCAGCCACCCTAAATCATACTGATTATATGTATGTGTGATTGTTTAGGTAATTTCCAGGAGATTTTGTTGAATTAAAAATGCACATAGGACTCAGGGAACTGTAATGGCTATCTAAAATGGATTTCTGGCTGACCTGAACATGTTCCAAATTTGGGAGTTGGTATATGGGGAATAAATTGCCTGTTCCTAACGGTTATGCTTTTTGTGAAAATGGCATAAAATTGCCACATGGCTGGCCAAAATGGTGCGGACCTGGCTGTCGTCTTATTTAATTCCCCAGGATTTGCTGAATCGGAAAATAGATATCTTATGGCAGTTGCAAGTACAATTATGAAGCGTTGCCACATAACTAGATTTATGCCAAAATTTGACATGAGAACAAATGGGGATTGCAAAAGAAGCTGCCAGATGTCTGCTCCAGACTCTTAAACCAATCCCTACAGAGAGGCAGGATTTGCTAAGAGAGAGAAGGGCAACTGTCCAATTGTATTTATGAGAACCCTTCCAGTGTACTCCCCAGGATTGTAAACTTGATGGTATCATCGCTGCTATATAAAGTGGAATGCACTATGAGGAACTGGCAGAGCTGCTGAAATTTGCCATCGTGGAGAGCTGCTGAAATTTGCCATCGTGGAGAGCTGCTGAAACTTACCATCTGACAGTGGCAAGAAAACACCAGAGGAGATTGCTGAGAGTGCATCTGAGTGCATCTGTCTATTTCTGGGATGGCCTAAAAGCAGACTGGGTCCTAAGGTGGAGAGCAGGAGGTAATTCGTGAGAGTGGAGTGACCAGAGCCCTACCCTATCTTTCCAGAGGATCGTGACATGCAGCTGGCTATACTGAACTTTAAACAGAGGATTTCAATGTAAGTTGACTTGGGCCCTTTGTAAACAAATGGTGGGGCAATCTGCTGGCCTTAAATCCTTTCCCTTTATAGTGGGTGGCCAAAAGTGTGAAGGTCCTTAGCCTATACAATGAAAAATGTTAATGTAATTAATTCCCTTTGGCAGAACACTACGGAGTGATTTTTGTTATAATTCAAAATTATGAAAGCTCACTTCCCAGTGTGTGCTGAAAAATTATAGCTTATAATTTAATTGGGTAATCATTTTGTCCTGTCAACTCCGACTTCTTTAAGGAAGAGGGATGTCTTTGAACTTAAATGAGTCCAATCTTTACGATCCAGCTTCCACAACAAAGGCCTCTAAGTGGAGGGGGTCTGAAATCCCAAATTCCCAATTCACTCAAATTTTTCTGTCCAACTTACACAACACAGACCAAATTAGGGGAGGGGCTCTGCTAAATACAAACTGCAAAATGACCCTGTGTATTTTTTTTTTAAACCAAAGGTGTGGGTGAAATCATAATTTCCATATGCATTTTTTCCAAATCTGAAAAACCAAACTGCTAGCATTTTAAGCGAGCAGGAAACTCAAAAATGCCCAAATTGTGTTCATTGACCAGTGCTAAATATTTCTTGATGTGAAATTTGTAGAAAGTAAAGAATTGTGATTTGTGTTCTTTTCAAATCACTTGTGTGATCTATTTACGTTGAGAGAAGTTTAGTGTTGTGCCACGAATAAAGTGGTGTTTGACATTTCAGTGAGAGTTTGGTAACGTTTAATTCAAATGAATATAAATATATTTCCTGTACCCAGGCCTGGTTCTTGGCTCCATGGTAGCTCAGGGGTAGGGATCCAAGGGGCATGATATGCATCTGAAATAGGGCTGAATATAATAACAGTTTGTGGTGTGACACCTTGAGTGGGGCTGGAAGGAACTCCCTGTGTTGAGGACAGCCTCTCAATAAACCATTACAGAACCAAGGAAGGGACAGTGATAGTGACCGTCGCCAGAAGGGGTGAACATGTACTTCCTGCACAGTATATGAATTAAACACTTATATAATCTCTAAAACAAGTGTGCATCCATGTTCTTTAAACTGTGGCCTGTTGGTTAGGATTAAGTGGTTATGTGTACTATTTTGAATTATTTTCTGATAAATGTGAAACACGTAATTGGTTGATCTGTGTTTAATTGATTTAAACAAATATAATGTGTTAAACAAACAAACAGTGAATACGTCAATTTGTGGGCAAACTCAAACAAATGGGTGTTTGCAACTTGTACTTCCTTTGCAGATATGGAGCTTGATGGAAAGGAGAGGTAGGGGGCTGCCATTCGACCCATAAACACCTGCTTTGAATTTGCAAAATGAATGTGCCTGCAGGCGTGGACATAGTCTGGCATTACAAATGAGGTGTTTACCTACAAACACAGGTGGAGCTCCCGGCTCCAAGAAAACATCAAAGTGCTGCTCCTTCATCAAATCGCCCCTCTTGCAATCAAATGTCAGTTGGTTTAGTAATGTGAGGAAATCCGCAGGAACACATGTCACGTTTTAAAACATGCTGTTTCCTCTAAGGAGTTCAATTCTCCTACAGTCTGACACCTGTTCCAAGTAAAATATAAAAGAAAAACATGTTTCACTGTTCACTTACCCATGTAAAGTTTCACTTGCATGGATTTCTGCCTGATAATTAGCTGTTTGTGAGCCAGGACCATTTGGCGGAGACCCAGTTCAACAGGCACACTTTGCTCATGGAGAGTAGGTGTTTTTTTGTGACTGTGTGGAATTAGTGGTTACAGAAGAAATGGGCACCTGACGCCTTTTGCCAATGCATGTCTTCTGAAATTGCTCTTTTGAAAACAGAATAAGAATTTATGAAAGCATGTCTGCTTGTGAATTATATCTGATAAAACATCTGAATAATATAATTTTGACTTAGGCATTACTTTTCTTAAACAGATTCAGCAATGGTAATAGAATCAGATATACCGGAAGTCAACAACCCTGACACTTTTGATAAAGTGGTGCATTACTCCCTTGCTTACAAACAACTTCACACTTGCAATCTCCTTCACAAATCAGTCAACTGACCAAAATGCACAAGCCACACATTTGCTGCAGATGTCATCTTTCAATTTCACGCCTTGAGGGAAGACATGCACCTTTGCATGAGTAGATAGTCATACAATATATGTAAACATTGCCTTTACTTTTACAATTTTACAAAGTGTATGCAAAGGAGTAACTTCTATTGGCGCAAAGATTAGGGCGCCCACAGGATCTCTGGCTACACCATTGCTGTTGTTGTACTAAGCCCCGCCCCTCCAGCTTACCTGTTTCGGCTCGGATCATCGATAAAAGCAACTCCTATCCCCGCAAGGGCGAAGTCCGCGGAGACAATGGCACGGGTGTTCACGCCATGCAGTCAAGAGTGCTTTCAGTGTTAAAGCATCGTATTTACAGAAGTCTTTTGCGGCTAGACCAGGTGACCCAATTCTTCGATTCTTGTTATTGTGCTATTTATCGCCTTGCGTGTTAGCCCCCATGGTTAGCTAACACTCTGCCACTACAGCATTGGTGTTGTGCTGCTCTAGTGGGTGTCTGCAGGATTCTTTCTTGGAGTCTTTGGCGATCTAAGTGTCCTGCTGCCAGGGGAGTTGCTAGGTCTGGAAATGACCCGGGGCTACGCTGATGTCGGAACTGTTGGGACTGGGGGCCAGCTAGTCTTTTGGCTGTAGCTCCTGAGATTCTATCCGGGCTACAGCCAAAAGATCAGGGGCTATAGCCCCCTTGCCCCCCACCCCCCTACCAACGCCCCTGCCTGCTGCTGTCAGGACTTTCTTTTGATTAGAGGCGGTGGTAGTTTACCTCTGGTGATTACAATGGTTAAAAGGAAAGCAGAAGGACCCGCTGTTCCCAAGGATGTATAGGTCAATCAAAGAAGTGAACTCTCTGATCTCTGAGATTAAGGTTTTGCTGTCAAATATTGACAGAATTGAGATGGGGGGCCAAGTCGATCTGTCGGAGAGAGAGCGCAAAGAGAGTATTCAGCAAGATCCAAGCGAGTTGCCAATAGTCAACCAATCAAACTGTGTGATTTTAGATGATGTCATGGATCTGACACATTTTTGTGACAATGAATCTGCATTAACCAACATACGTAAAGATACTGGAATTCATATTTCAAAGGAGGACAATTTAGCACTGTTCAAAAGTGCCCAAAACCCTGGTAAAGAAGGAGGCAGAAACGTTTCGTTTACAGTTTCGAGTAACAGTTCGGAAATGGGGTCTTTTGGTACCAATATAATTATTTTTTTTTGCAGGAAAAGAGGCAGAATCTTGTCACCGCCTTGAAAGATGAGGCTGTCATTGCAGTGGCCTCTCCCCCAGGACAACACGAGAACCTGCTGTTGTTTCACAGTATATATGTCCTTTACAGCTCAACAATCGTTGTGTGTCCTTTTCCGCTGAGACTCAGCCAATAGGCTGCTGGACAGTTCTTTTGGCTGAATCTCGGTGAGAAGTTGTGACCCGTAAGAAGCAGGGTAAGTCGGGTGGTATGTAGCCATTGGGGAGGAGGAAACAAGGGAAAGTACAGTATGGAGGCGTTAAGGTGTGTCATGATGTGGGTTCTCAGACCGGTTTTAGCAATATTGGCATTCATGTTAATGCCAAAAGCTGTAAGATGAATTCAGAAGTTTAGGAAATTCATATTCACTTAAAATAGTCAATTGTCCAAAGGATTGATACACGCTTGAGGGAGCTGATGGGTGAAATTAATGAGATCAAGGAAAAGGTGGATCTCCTAGGTGTCGGGTACCCAATGTCCTGTAATCCTAGCCTTTGTATCATGGAGTGGTGTTTGGATAGCGTCTCGCAAGCTCCTAAGGCAATTTTGAACAGACTGTCTAAGTACTCTTTGCCCATTATAGGAGGCAGCTTTACAAAACCTAATGGCGACCGATTCTTTGTCGCTAAGGGTCTCCCGGGGGTTTTTGGCCCTTGGAGCACATGTCCTCTAGTGACCTAATTTCCCCACTGCCAGGTTTGAATACACTGCCTCTGGGAAGGTTCTGTAACCCCTTCAGGCTCCTCAGAGCTGCCCCTAACATTGTAGTGAGACACTCTAGGCCCTCAGTAGTTATGGTAAATGTGGCTAAGTTAACTTCCCAGTCTGTTGAGGATCCTGAATCACTTAAAAACAAATGTATCCATTGGATTTGTCACTCTAAGGGTTGTCTTTCCATTGTCAGAAATTATATAATACATTGTACAAGGGGTGCTATTCCTTCCACTGGTTTTGATTTTATTACGCTGTTTTTCTCATCATGTTCTTTGGTTGAAGGACTACTTAGCATTGATTGCAGGACCTATTCCCCTGGAACTATTTAAGGTCTCCAGATACACTTTCTAAGCTGTTTGCTCCTCACAAGTCCCTCATTAGCTGTAAGAAGGCCCCTCCCTACTCGCCAAGGCTGCAGGGTGTGGCTCCCACAGGAAGGTCTACTGGCAACGGGCAGGGCAGCAACCCTTGTGACCTGGAAGAAGTGGAGTGACTGGGCAAAGTGGATGGTAGTTCCGTGTGTGGTGCCCATGTCATAAATTAATATCCAGGAATATAACGGGAATTATTAGGTTGCTTGACATCCCAGTTTGGTGTGCTTATGTGCACAATTTTCAGATTATAGCGCTACAAGCGACATGGTCCATTGATGCAATCCCGTTACAAGGGTATCAGACCTTTCATATTCCAGCAATGAAAGGCCCCAACGGCCGGCCAATTGGCGGCCTCCTGGTAGGGATTCACATTACGCTTTGTTGGAAGGTAGAGACAATTCGTATAGATTCTCCAAATCTTCAAGCGTTAGAAATCTGGACCAGAGGAAATGAAGTGCGATACCTGCTCAATATAATAACAGGCCATCAGCCTTACCGGGAACAGCAACACTTGTTTTACTCCAGGAACATATAAATACTAATAACTGCCACTTTTCCCCAAATAATTGTATTCATTTGAGTGGGGACCTCAAGTTACAGATTGAACCTTATAGAGAGCTGTCAGAGTTATGGGATGACCAACATCAGGCATGGGAAATCTCATCCTTGATAGCTGTCCTTCCTACTAGAACACACCATCTAGCCCTATAATCAGCCTGCAATGTTTTAATCTGAGGGCTTGCAATGGGTGATTTGTTAAAGATCAACATGGAAGGATGACCTTCAAGGGCCATAACAGGAGCTCTCTTATTGATTACATCTTTATTTCGGGACCTGGCTGGGTAAGGGTAGACAATATTGAGATCGGTGTGAGAACGGAAATCGATCATCTTCCGCTAACACTTGGCATAGTGGGATGCATAATGGGGTTGGGTGATTCCTGTGTAAGCCTCAATAATCAGTCTGTGGAGCTACATGGTCATGCACGTAATTCGGCAGGATGGGGTAAAGTATTGCAGCCTGACACTAAGTCTTATATCTCTGCTTCTATTCTTGACAATCTCAGAACCATTTGCGATGAGGATTCTAGTGACTCAGTAATCTTAAACGAATGTTAGATTTTCAAAGACAATTCAACCCCTCTTATCTCTGTCCCCTTAAGGGTAGTTAAAACTAAAGCTTTAATGAAGCCAGGTTGGTATGATCGCGCATGCCACTCGGCCAAACAGGAAATTGTACACTGCATAAATTCCCTTTTGGGAGTGCACAGGCTGAATGTGCGTACTTTAAGAATGAAGAATACAAATATGACTAGCTCTTAAAAGAGAGAATATACTCAGAGAGAATGGTGTGCCCTTAAGAATGCTCTGGAATCTGGGGATTATCCCCTTTTTGGAAGTTGGTCTCAGATAGAAATCTGAATGGCGATCAGTCTTAGTAGTGCTGCATGATCGAGGGAAACTAGTGGCTGTATTTTTCTTGGTTGTATTGGGACTTTGTTTCCCTTCCCTGGACTTATTTTTCTGTTTCTGTCTTTGCCCATGATCGCCTTTCGGTTATAATAGATGGGGTGGGTGTTGCTCTCAAGTCTCTGAAGAATGCAAAAGTTGCTGGCCCTGGCGTTATCCCCATAGATCTGTAAGAATATGAGGCGGCCATTTGGGCCCCCGCGCTATGTAAGATTTTCAATGCCATTCTTTGTTAGGGGGAATCCCAACTCTTGGTGGTTGGTTGTGATCCTACCAGTGTATAAGTAAGGTGGAAAAGATCTCCCACGCAATTATCACCCGTTCTCCCTCTTAGTGTTGGTAAGCTATTTGGGAAAGTCATCCTAAATCACCTACAGGAATAGGGGGAGAGAGAAAGTATAATGAGTGATTTACACGCTGGTTTTAAAGTAAATAGCAGCACAATAGACCAGTTTTTCATGGTTGTTTTTGTTAATTCAAAAATATACAGTTTTTAAAAAAAATGTATTCATGTGTGGTATTTTTAGATCTAAGGACTTTGTTTGACTCTGTTTCCAGAGAAATCCTTTGGCAGATCGTGTTTACATGTAAGGCCCAGATCAACCGGATTACTTTAATCCATCAGCTATATTCATATAATAAATCTAGTGTACTCTATATGCTCGGATGGGAGTTCACACGACCCTTCGATGTTAATATGGAAGTCAGACAGGGATATGCCTGCCCCCCCTCCTTTTTAATGTTTATATCCAATGGATTACAGATACATTATTGAGAGTCAAGTCTGCCCCAAGACAGTATCTGAGAAATAGTCTGCACTGTTTTATGTGGACGATGCGGTTCTCATTCCACAACCCGCAAGGTCTGAGAAAATCATTATCCACCTTTCCGAACAAGTGTAATGAGCTGTAACTTAACTTGAATATTGACAAATCTAAGGTAATGGTATTTAAACCACAATTCTATAAACATATGTTTATGAGGTTGGATGTGAAGGTTTTTCTGATTGTGCAGGTTGAATATTTTGATTATCTGGGGGTGAGATTTCAGGAGTCTGCTTGCAGGGTAGTGCAGATAAATAAATGTGCTTTTACCTTGGAAAAAGTTTGTGGATAGATATTGTTTTTTTTTAATTTTTTATATAGAACATGGTAGTGGTACTGTTTCACTCGCATTGGATTTATACCACAAGCAAGCCTTGTCTGCTGCATTGCATGGCTCAGAATTGTGGGGTTATGGTGATATCCCTAAGCTGAGTAATTATGAACATGATTTTTTGAAAATAATTGTTGTTGCTCCCTGCAAGTGCTCCATCAGCTCTGGTTTATCTGGAGCTAGATAGCCCCGTGGTCGTGTCTCAGATTATTACCAATCCGGTTATTTTCTGGGCTAGATTGTGAAAACAACATGGCCTAGAAAAACACTTGCGCTCATCCATCTTATGCACTTGGACGGTGGTAAAAGTTTAAACTGGCCGTCGCATGTTAGGACTGGCCTTCGAAGCTTAGATGTGATTGATCTGTGGGAAAACCATGTGATCTGACTCAATCTGTGATGAAGAACCTGAAAAATGCTTCAAAGTTGAGAGTCATTGAATTCCTTAAGGTTGATGCTGCCGATCTGAAGGCTTGCCTCTGGTATCTTGACTTTAATATGCAACCAGGGTTCAACATTTATTTGGATACAACTTCTTCTCCTATTGAAAAATCTTTATACATGCCTTTAAGATTAGGCATAATGCCTGGGGGTTCTTTTACACAAAAGTGCTTCGGATACGATTCTGTGTTCACTGTGTGAGACTGGTAATGAGTCAATTTTTCATTGATTTGTAATAAGTCCATTCATTTGAGAAGAATGTACCTTAAACACATTTTGATGAAGACAGACATTCATCACTCAGCATTGGGCGTGAGATTTGTGAGTCAGTGCTTAATCCCCCATGTAATATTTGCAACCACTCATTATATTTATTGGGGCTGGTTGCAAGAGCAAAGGCCTTGAAACAGACAAGTCCTAATTCAGGAGTCGTTTGATCTTTTGGCAAGATCTTTTGGCAAGGCTGCAAGATTTTCTCACCTTTCCTTTTTCTAAGCTTTCCTAGATGGCATTCGGTATAGATAACCACATTGAACAAAAGGGTTGGAGAAATTATGTATAACTCAGCGCTTTTAAGCACTTGCACTTTGAAATGATGATCTTTCTCTTTATCCCTCTATGATGTTTTATTTAGTCATATGTTTTATAAATGTAGGAATAGTAGGTCTGCGGTCATGTTTGTGTTTAATTATAGTGTTCATCTCAGGTTTTAGAGAATCTGTTTTGTGCCAGAGTAATTTGGCATATTTGTAACTCAGCAAAGTATGAGTATGTGTGTTTTATATATGGTGTACCCTAACTCTTTCTTTGAATTTTGTATGTGCTTTAATGGCGGATTAGCCGAAATAAAGCTGAAATGATGATAATGATGAGATTATTTCTGGCAAAGTCAATTGCTTCTGAGACGGTTTGTTATTGAATGGAAGAGGATTTAGTTGCATCATCCACAAGTTATTAGTGAGTACATTGTCATCAAAATATGTAAAAATGTCATTCACTTATAATGCCAATATATGTTTAATTGTTAAAAGTCTATGTGACGGAGGAATATCCTTATTTTGGTGCACACATTATTTCTAAGAAAAGTCAGTTGTATCTGAGTCAGTATGTTCTTGAGCAGAAGAGCATTTAGTTGTACCATCCACAAGCTAGTGGGTCTGCAGATTGGCTCAATCACTTGATCAAATCATCCATTCTTTGGGTGTTTGGTGAACAGTGACAGATCTAAGATACAGCAAAGTGCATGCCCTGGTCTTATCACACTTCCAATTCTAAAGCAGGACTCACCCTAGTCACGTTAGCACTCTATTTGAAAGGTGATATTGCTTTAGCTTGAGAATGGTCCCTGAGGTAAACATGTGGAACATTCATGGGTAAAGGTGACTGTAACTGAAGGAGCAGAGCAAATCTTTAATAAATACAAGGAAGGTGAAATCCTTTGTTACTATGATTTTAGGCATGCCATAAGGGATTTGTCTCCTTCATTTGGAGAATGGGTGCAGAAGAATCCCTCTCAATTATTATATATGCATAACCATGTGTAGCGGCTACAGCGGCAGCTGCTTGTGCGACCACAAAATTGTTTTGGGACAAAGTTGTCAGGCAGGAAAATGGACTCCATCTAGGAATGAATGAACAGCCCGTTGTTGCTTTTACGACTGTTCATGCAGGACTGTTTCTAGGGCAGGACAAGTAGAAAGTCGGGAGCATAGTGGAGGGTGGCTGAAGGAAGGCACAGTAAAAAGCCAGCTAGGGTGTGGTTATGGTTGGGGGAGCAGTGCTTGCAAGAGCGAGCCTGGTGGAAGGTATGGAGTGTACAGGGGTATGGGTATATCCCCCTAGTAGGAAGTGAGGGTTTGGGGATAGAGGCCCAAAGAATCAGAAACAGGGGGGAACACAACAGGGAGGGTGAGTAACCAATGGTACAGAGGTAGATGGGATCAGGGAGTACAGGTGGGGGGAAGTTTAGCAAAGGTCATACTAGGAGTTAGTGGGGATAGGGAAGAGGTGTGGATTCAGTGGGGATAGGGAAGAGGTATGGAGGTAGTGGGGATAGGGAAGAGGTATTGGGTCACCCTCTTTAGGAAGTGATGAGGCCAGAGATTGTGGGCACGAGTTGCATGCAGTGGCAGTGTGAACACAAGAGGTAGCAGGCAAAGTGATGCTTCAAAAAAAGGCCCAACGTGGCAGTCAAACAAGCAAATAAAAAACATATCAGACCAACTGTTCAGGGATGAGGTGGCCGGTGGGCAAAGGTGGGCAACTCAAAGCTTTATGAAAACGAGGGGAACGATAAAAAGTCAAAGCATGTGGAATCGACATCACTTATAAGCTGTATCCCCTGATGAGAGTTACAAGGGTCAGAAGCCAAGCCAAGCTTCCATGTCTCGGGTGGATAGCCAGGGAAGCAAGGCTATATGGAACAACATGGGTTCGATCCCTGGGTCCGCCCTTAGAAACCACTGGGTATTAAGTGCGTTATAAATAACCAATTACAATTACAAAAATAAAACAGCAAAAAAAAAACAATGCAAGCGAACGATGGTTGATGATGGAAGAAAAAGGATGTCTTTTGGTGGTCTAGGTTCAAAGGCCGGGTCAGTGACGGACGTTTTATTAAAAATGTAATTCAGTGATGCAGTGGTAGGAAAGAGGACATGTGTGGCTAAGTTATCTGGAAGTGGGGTGAGTATCAGTGTGCCAATATAGGGAACGACTTGATGGAGTGTGTAAAGTGCATGTCAGCGATGGTTCATAGACTGCACTTTCCTGAAGGCGTGTGATCTTTAATTGCACGGTGTTTACTGCAGTCCGGATTGCTAATTACTGCTTTTAAAACACTGTGAAAGGGACGAATATGATGATTGGTTTAAGGATAATGGGCACATGGAGAATGTGTGAGGCTATTCGGTGTCCGGATATTCGGGTGAGTGTGCCATGCTCTGGCATGTGAACCTAGAGCTTACGTTCAGGTATTAACTAGTCAGACAGGGTGCACCTTCGCATGTTGATGCTGACTTATCTACAATAATTTGAAAATAAAATAAAAAAAAAACAATAGAACACTCCACCCCATCACCTGTACCATTCCCTCTTGCTCCTCATTCCATCCAACATCTCCGCACGAGTTGTTCCCTTCTCCACCTCTCTGTTTTTTCTACAGCAAACATGGGGGACAGGATGTCCACCTCCCTCCAAGCCTACCACATCATGTTCGCCTTTTTCCTGGGCAGAAGGGAGGCAGCAAAGCGTATTGTTTCCATAGCGACCGGCCGGCCGGCCAACAGCACCGTCCCACGGACTGCTGCACGCATCTTCTCGGAGAGGCCTTTCAGGGTGCTAGGAGACGAAGCTGGAGAGCTGTTGAGAGGGCGCGGGACTCGGGGGCTCAGTGCTTTGTTTCAGCGAAGGGCCCTAGCCTGGAGGAGTGGGTGGACAAGTGTATGGCCTTCCGCTCTGCGAGCACCTGGTGCTGTCAGGGAATAACGCTGGATGGCAGTGCCAACCTCCCGTGGCAATAACGCAGCGGATTGCATCGGCATTTTCTGTCGGGTACAGAGCGAGCGTCTTCGATGCTGCGACAGGGCGCGATTCTGAGCGCATGGTAACTAACAAGTGTGTGTAAATACGACATGTTCCCCTTCAGTTTCCAGCACCCTCATTCTGAAGTGACAGGAAGATATGGAGGAGAGATTGGTTTCCATCAGCAAAGGCTGCTAAAAATCTCTTGTTGGGGTTTCCTGTGCTCCAGTGGAATTGCCAGCATTTTGTTACATGACTGCCACTTTTCTATTTTTTTTATTTTTTTTTTTAACTTTCCTTAAATTTGAAAAGTGATGCTGCAGTCTAAGAGATGCTACATTTATAAAAGGAAAACGTGTGCAATAGAGTTTAATGGCACCATTTTAACTCCCTTTTTTTGACGTGCTATACCAGTCCTGCTGGGATGAGAATCCCCTCCACGTGGCTGCCCTGCATTCCTGATGGTTGCTAGCGCTGTTGGCAAGCCGCCAATCAGGCACATGCAAAAGCCAAGGCTTCCATGTCCCTGCACCACATTCTTTCTTTACCAGAATATGGTGTTTGTAAGGAAAGTGTTACTCCTTCATGGAAGAACACTTTCCTACATTTGCATGCACCTCAAAACCAGGCCGCAGTCATCCAAAACTGGAGCATGCGTCAGCTGGATTTTGGGACATTAGTTAGATGCTTGCTTTTTTTCTGGTCCTGGTCCCATCCACTAGCGGGCCAAATTAATACCCCACATTCTCCGGCCTTTGCAATCAGGAACCATATGTGAAAACTCTCTCTCACTCCCCGTGGGGGGAGCGAGGGGCCTTCATACACAGGGATGGGGTGCTTGTTAAAATAAAGGGTCTTTCCTACCCAGGCACAGTGCCAGTTTAAGAGCAAGAGTAGGAGGAAGCCAAAGGCGGCAGTAGGTGGCAGTGGGGTAAGTACTAACAGCACATTTCCCGGAGACAGAAAGATGGTGGAAAAATGGCCCTTCAGCCCCTTGCACCAGTGTTGCCCAGAACTCAATAAACAAGATGGCTGACACAATTGCAGGGCAGCAGTCTAGACAAAGATTGACACTGTCCCGGGTCCTGTCGAGATCGACTTTATAAACCGTATCAGTGGGTAGTAGGTTTAATTATTGCCAATAGTGTCCAAACAACTTCGTGATCACAACATGCTTTTCAAGGCAACATTCAGCAAATCTCTCCACAATGTAGAAATATGCCATTCGCTCTTTGAAAAATGTCCCTCCCTGCAACATAACTTTCTCCAGGGTGCATGTGTTATGTGTGACGGTGCAGTTCACTTGCACCATGGCTCCCCTGTAATATGTATCTTCAAGAGCTCTGGCAGTGAGTAAAGTTCACTCACGCCAGACCTAAAAAGGACCAGGCATTTGTTTAAATATAGTCACTTGAATAAACTGATGGCAGAGCCACCCTCTCCATCCCCAACCCCCTCTTCAAGGGTTGCGTGAGTCAGTCGACGTGCACACGCACATATTTTCAAATAGGAATGCACATTATCATGTACTGTTTCTTTAAATCTACTGATTGTGAACATGTGCTGAAAACATGTCTCTTTGAGAGCTCGGGTTACTCAGGGAACTTTCACGAGAAATAGAGCATGTCACCTCCAGCTTTCCGAGAGAGAGAGGAGAAAAGAGAGAGAGAGAGAGAGAGAGAGAGAGAGAGAGAGAGAGAGAGAAGAGAGAGAGAGAGAGAGAGAGAGAGAGAGAGAGAGAGAGAGAGAGAGAGAGAGAGAGAGAGAGAGAGAGAGAGAGAGAGAGAGAGAGAGAGAGAGAGAGAGAGAGAGAGAGAGAGAGAGAGAGAGAGAGAGAGAGAGAGAGAGAGAGAGAGAGAGAGAGAGAGAGAGAGAGAGAGAGAGAGAGAGAGAGAGAGAGAGAGAGAGAGAGAGAGAGAGAGAGAGAGAGAGAGAGAGAGAGAGAGAGAGAGAGAGAGAGAGAGAGAGAGAGAGAGAGAGAGAGAGAGAGAGAGAGAGAGAGAGAGAGAGCCCGTGCACATTTATATATGTGTGACATCATTTTGGCTAAGTCCTGTAACATCGGGATGGTTAGCTCACAAGTAAAATACGGCTTCCTGACAAGAGGGTAGCCTGCGCGTTACCAACCTACTCGGAGGCAGACGGGGGATTGAATTTAGTTTGGGCACCAATGAAACAGTCCCTCACAATCGCAAATGGCAATTCCTACCTTTTCCGAGAGATTCAGCAGCACCCGAGACATACAGTATTGACAAAATACGGGGCATGTTGCATATTTGAAAGAATATTTGTTTAGTAACACTGGTCAAAACAAATCTATGTGATCACTGTGCCCCACCCCTAACTGGGCCGACGAAAATGATGACGGCAATTACGATGATCAAATGCATCATTATACCTACGTCCCTCATCCGGCATTCCCTACTTGATCCCCCCACCCCACTTACCTTTACGGTGGCACGCTTCTGTGTGCACCGCCGACTCCCTGCTCTCCCTGCGGTGTTGGTTCCTCCCACTTCCGTGGGTCGGAGCTGATGATGCAGGCTGCTTTTTCTTTTTTACTTTTTTGCCCCCCCCCTTACCACAATGGTAATTGGGGGACACCCCTGCAAACCCTGACTCCTGTTAGTGATCCAAAGGAGACCGGGGGACATCCCTGCAACCCCTACTATGCTTGGGCACAGTAATGGGAGTCAGTAAATGGAAGTGCACCAAAGTCGCCGTAACTGCATATTTGCAGTTACAAGGTCGATCGACATTTTGGTGCATTTCCGTCAAAACTACTTGGTTCACAAGGAAATAACTCATTAATTAATTAATCTGTGTATTAACATGTTCAATACTGGAAACCAGTCTTTAAGCACAATACTGGGATTCTAGACGATGTTGCTGTGTGTTGTTTTGGGGCACATTGCTCCTGAGCTTTCCTCCCAGCCTGGCTCAACTTGACTGGCCCACTTTGGCAAAAAAGTAGTGCCCACTTTGACCAAAAAGCAGAATGACACCAGAATGTTAGACCTGCACTTCAGACATCACCCTATTGCTATATGGCCCAGTCTGAGCCGGACCCTTTGCAGGACTGACATATATTGCATTACTCTATGGTCACAGAGTACTGTGTAATTCCAAATGTGGTGTTAATAGTACCTCTTATTACAGCACTTAGAAGCTGCAGGAATCTGGCCAGAAGCACTATATATGATCACACAATATTATTTTTTGTTTGTTCTTGGAAGTGTGCCGATTTGTGCCTCTTACACAAGGTGGCAAACCATGATGCATGTGGTCTCTCACACTTTGATGGGGAGTCAGTAGTAGCATGATTTATCCTTCCGAACTTGACTTCAGGTGGTGGGTGAGGATGGTAGGTGATAAAGCAGAAAGTGGATAACTGTTCTGTTGCTGTGCCTGTCCAGATGAAAACAACATCATCTATGTATCTATACCAATGACACAATTATGTTCGCCACCTATTGAGGTGTGAAAAAATGAACGCGTCTTGTATGGCAAGATTTGGGGCAAAGACTGCACCCATGGCTATACCTTTAATCTGTAAGTAAGTTTGATTATTGGATACAAAAAAGTGTTTACAAATTGCGATGGTCATGATTTCTATCATAAAGTTTTTTGGGACACTGGTTTGTGTTGGGTTGCTTGTAAGCCATTCTCGTATACATTCAATAGCACCTGCTTGTGGTATGTTAGTATATAAGGACTTAATGTCCATGGTGACCAATAGTTGCTCTTCTGGGCCTCACTACAGGGGGCCATCATAGTATCTTCATATGTAGAAATGAATTGACACGTTATTGATGCTAGCAGCGATTAAGAGAGATTTCAAAGTCAACTGCAAGAAAGTCAAAAAACATCTTTCAGTGATGTCACTGTAACCAATTATGTACCACACTCTAATAAAACCTATGTTAAAAAAGCATGTTATTTTTTTAAAAGCTCCACCACGAGCCCATTGTTGAGTTTTTATTTTAATTTTAGTGTAGCGTGTCCCTAACTCGAGAGCAGCACAGTGCTGTACAGAGTGTGGGTAGCCAGCATTTGGGCTGGCATTTTTTTCTTTTTAAATTCAATTTTTATTGATTTTTGGAAAACAACAGCATAGGTACGCAAATTACAAGATTTGGGCAATCACCCTCAACAAATCAAACTATAAGTCATTATTCCCTGCGTTTGTTCCCCCCACACTCCCTCCCACCCACCCCACACAGTATCTCGAGCGCTGCTGTCTACTTATAGAAATGATGCGGCATAGGGCAGCGTCAATCCGGGTTTTCTCCGCCAGTGGTCGACCGGCTTTCCAGGTTCCAAGGCCATTTGTTCCATGTCGGGGCTTGTTTTTGGTCCGGGCCAAGGACGCTTGAGGGTCTCAGGACGTGGCCTATGTATTGCCAAACATCTCTTGAAATTGAGTGTTTCGTAACCTATTCTGGGTCTCTGGCCTTGCCATATGAATCTCATTATACGTTTTCTGGCTTCTTTAAGAAGTGCGTCTGGGTCTTCCAAAGGAAGCATCTGGAAAACGTACAGCACCCTGGGAGAAGGTTCATCTTTACAGCGTTTATCCTTCCCATCCACGAGATTTGCCCCTTACCCCATGTCTCCATATCTTTAAATAAGTTGTCAAACAGCGGGGGGTAATTTGCCCGGCTTAGATCTTCGTGGGGCCGGACGATGTTGATCCCAAGGTATTTAATCCCTTCGGTACGAATTGGGAACCCCACGGGGGACAGCTCCGTGAGGTCCCTGTCTGCATCTGGGGCAAAGGGGAAGATCATTGACTTCCCTATGTTCATCCTGAAGCCTGAGAATTGGCCGAACCGTTCAATAACCCGAACGGCCGCCGGGACCGAGCTAGTAGGTTCCCTCAGGTGGAGCAGTATGTCATCTGCATAGAGGCCGAGCTTGAAGGTCCAACCTCCAACATCAGTACCGCGGACTATCGGGGCACATCTGATGTACTCCGCGAGTATTTCCATGGTCATGGCGAACAGGATTGGGGAGAGGGGGCAGCCCTGCCTCGTCCCCCTTTGAAGGCTGAATGTTCGTGAAAGGCGACCATTCACTGTGACTCTAGCAGAGGGGTCTGTGTATAAGGCCCTAATGGCTTGCCTGATTCCCTCGCCAAAGCCCAGTTTGACAAGGACTCTGTGTAGAAACTCCCAGTCCACCTTGTTGAATGCCTTTTCGGCGTCAATGGCCACCAAGACAGGGTTGTCTCCATTCGGGCCGCTTCCCTCATCAGATGCAGGATCTTTCGGAGGGTGTCCGCCCCCTGTCTCCCCTGTATGAAGCCCACCTGGTCGGAGTGGATGAGTACCGGCATATGGCTGTCTAGTCTCGTGGCTATGATCCTGGTGAACAGTTTAGCGTCCACATTCAGGAGGGAGATTGGTCTATATGGCCGGCAGTCTGTTCGATCTTTGCCCTCCTTCGGGATCACTGTTATCAGTGCTTTGCCAAAAGACGGAGGCGCCCTCCCGGTCCTCATGATATTTGTGAATAGGCCCACCAGAAGCCCCGCTAGTAGGCCTCCAAAGGCCATATTGAAGCCTTCGGTAAATCCGTCCTCCCCGGGGGCCCTGCCTAGCTTAAGACCCGATATTGCCTTGAGTACCTCCTCGCTCGTTATTGGGGCGTCTAAAGATGATGCCTCTGGGGGGTCCATCACAGGTAATGTTACTCCTCCGAGGTATGCTCCCAGTGCCTCCGCCTCCACTTCTCTTTCCCTCCCGTAGAGAGTCTCATAGGACCCCGCGAATTCCTCCACTATTCCCTCTGGATCTGTTTTTGTCCCCTCATCCCTTCATGAGATCCTTGACACCCATCTATCTCTCCGTTGGCCCCGGAGTTTGGCCGCCAGCATGGCGTCGGCCTTATCCCCTTTCTCATAATACCTTTGGCGCAGGTGTTGGAGGCCCGCTACAATTTTCCCCATCTCCAATGCTCTCAGCTCTTGCCTTTTCTCTCTTGCATCCCCCAAGTCCCTTTCCCTCTCCTCATCCCTCTTCCCTTCCGATCCCTCCAATGCTATTATCTCTGCCCATAGCCTATGAGCTAGGAGAGTCCTGATCCTTTTTTGGAAGCCCCCTCTCTAATCAGAACACCCCTCCAGGTCGCCTTTGCTGCCTCCCAGACTGTCTCTATGTTGACTTCACCCGTGTTATTGAGTTCAAAATATTCATTGATCGCCTTCGCCATCTCCTCCTTAAAAACCACATCCCGTAGCAGGAAGTCATTGCATTTCCACAGGGATTCTCTGGGTTTCAGACCCAATACACTAATATCTGCCCAGACCATATCGTGGTCCGACTAGCTAACCGGGCGGATGATGCAGGACTCCACTCGGCTCATGTTCTGGTGCCCCATGAAAAGATAATCTATTCTCGTTCTGGTGCCATGGACCACTGAGTAGAAGGTGTATCCCTTACCCTCCGGATGCAATTCCTTCCATGTGTCCACGAGCCCATAGCCCCAAATTAGCTCCCGGAATTTCCCCTGGGGTCTACCCCCTCGGCTGCCTAACGGATGGCCCCTCCACTATGATCTAATTTACGATTTGCCCACATGTTAAAGTCTCCACCCAGTATAAGGAGCCCCTCTGTCCTGGCCATTATCTCTCCCATCGCCTCTTTGAGAAATTCAACCTGGCCCACATTAGGACAATAGATCGCTGCTAGAGAGACCCTGGAGTTGTGCAGCTTTTAACCGTGAAGCAATACCGTGAGTCGAGGTCTGTGCATCAGTATGTGCACCCATATGAATTAATCCTTGGTCTGGCGTTGTTGAAAAAGCCATGTTTTTAGAGATTTGCAAAATTAGTTTTGACAAGAGAATAATTTACACTCGCAGAACTAAGGTTATTTGTACATCTCTGACCTGCAGCATCACAATAAGCACATGCAGCCCACACACCCCATGAACCACCATAATAATGAAGCAAGTTGTGAGCGTCAGTGGCAGCACATCCTCAAACTAGAAGAAATGAAGGAATGTTGAGGTTATGAACCTGCCTCACAGAAACAATGCACAATATGTGGAGGCCGCAATGAATACTCCAAATTTGACTAAGCAATCTTGACTCTGAATCTGGTGTCTCAATGTTGCAATCTCGCCTCCTCTCCAATGCAGAACTTTTCCAGTGTAATAAGGCTGATTGCAAAACTCTTCACAACTCCCAGAGCGACACTTGGCAGCAAGGCCACGGACGCCTCGTTCCACCACAGCTCGCGCTCATTTCGCGATATGAATAATAGTACAGACTGGACACACGGCGGGAACAATGCTAAAGTCTGATTAATGAGAGCCCTGGTCCCCATTAGCGGCTAATAAGCCTTTCGGAGGCTCCTGGGCCGGACTGCCTGTGCCAGACAGTTACCTCACAAATAAGAGCTCCCATAGACAAGTGGAGAAGGCCGGCTGCCGAGGAGATCCGCGGCTCGGGTCTTATTGCTATTGACGGGGGGTTGGAGTCACATTCGGAGTGTGCAGCTATTAGCAGGCCTTCTCTTCAAGCTCGGCTGCTTCCAGAGAAAGGCAAGCAATAAACGCCTGGTTCCCCTTCTAATTAACCCTCCCTGGCCGATAGATGTTGACACTCCAAATTAACTCCGGCAAAATGAATTTTTTCTTACAGGTCTTTAAAATTGCAATCAATGGAAGTAGAGAGAGTCCGGAGATGTATTCGCTGCTGTTTGCTAGTCGCCTCCTCCCAGCCTCTGTGACTCCATCTCTCCACAGTCCTCATCTTCTTGCACGTGCCACTCACTTTGAGCCACTTTCTGGTCGGTGTGGATGCAGATATTTCTTTGAGGAAAGCCGGCCAGCCCTAAGAAATGTTTGCGTTGTCGAGCACTATGTGTTGCCAGGCAAAGGCATGCCAATTGCCAGAGGACTGGACCATTTCCACAAAGAGTGCATGGGTTCCCTGCATCCATGGACACCAGGCTCAATCCAGGTCAACACTGCATTTTTTTTCAAATGGCAACGACCACTGCAGATTCGTGGCATGTCTTCGGTAAATGGCCATGGAACTAGGGTGTATGCCAGGTGCCGTGCCCCCTCACAAAACACGTGTTAAATCCCTCAATCGTCTTTGATGTGAGCAGAGAACGATCAGAGTGCATGGGCAGAGCCCAACCAAATGGTCACACGTTGTCCCCAGGGTCAGAATGACTGTTGTGCCAATTTATTTGCCCCTAACCCTCACCTTGCTACTATTCTCCATCTCTTTGCAACTTTTCTTCATGTTCAGTTTTCGTTCAGGAGATCACAGATATGTTCATACTTATTGCAACAACAACAAATATACCATAACAGAGATGATACATTGTTTCTTACTTTTAATTGTTGGACCTCTGGGTAATCATTGTGTCAGCCTTACACTCCACTAGTTTAGACCAAAGCACAGCTGTGCTGAGTGATTCCGTGCAGCTCTTAACACGTGTACGTTCCATGCCTCTTTCACTTCTGCCCTTGTGTATAGCTCAACCTTCTCTGCTGTGTCACTATTATATTCATCCACCATCTCCTTTGGGTGTTTGTTGCATTAATTCACTTCCTGTGCTGGGTGTTTGTTGCATTAATTCTCTACCTTTGCTGGGTGTCTGCTGCATTAATTCACTACCTTTGTTGGGTGTCTGCTGCATTAATTCACCACCTCTACAGACTGGCTATTGTATTCTTCCACCACCTTTGATGGGTAGCTGTTGCATTCATCTACCACCTCTACCGAGTCACTGTTGTTTTTTTTTTCCACCACCTCTTACTGTTGGCTGTTGCATTTGTCCACCACCTTTGCTGGGTGGCTGCTGCATTCACCCACCACCTTTACTGTGTGGTTGTTGTATTCTTACACCGCCTCTACTGTCTGACTGTTGTTTTATTTCTCTACCTCTTCTGGGCTGCATTCATCCACCACCTCTACTGTGTGGCTGTTGTATTCTTCCACCACCTCCTATGAGGGGGCTGCTCCATTCGTCCACCACCTTTGCTGGGTGGTTGTTGCATTCATCCACCACCTCTACTGTGTGGCTGCTGTAGTCTTCCACCACCTCTTCTGGGTTGCTGTTAAATGTGTCCACCACCTTTGTCGGGTGGCTGTTGCAGTTAGCTACCACCTCTACTAAGTAGATGTTGTTTCATCCCTCTACCTCTTCTGGGCTGCATTCACCCTCCACCTCTACTGTGTGGCTGTTGTATTCTTCCTGCACCTCTACTGAGTGACTGTTGTATTCTTCCACCACCTCCTATGGGTGACTGTTGCATTTGTCCACCTCCTTTTCTGGGTGGTTGTTGCATTCTTCCACCACCACTACTGTGTGGCTGCTGTATTCTTCCACCACCTCTTCGGGGTTGCTGTTAGATTTGTCCACCACCTTTGCCGGGTGGCTGTTGCAGTTAGCTACCCCCTCTACTAAGTGCATGTTGTTTTCTTCCTCTACCTCTTCTGGGCTGCATTCATCCCCCACTTCTGCTGGGATGCTGTAGTATTCACTCACCTCTTCTGCCGGGAGGCTGTATTTATACATCACCTCTTGTTGGGTAGCTGTTACATTCATATGCCACATCTGCTGGTTGGCTGTTGCATTCATCCACCAGGTCTACTGAGTGGCTGTTGCATTCATCCACCAGGTCTACTGAGTGGCTGTTGCATTCATCCACCATCCATTTTTGGTGATTGTTACATTCATGCACCCTCTCTGATGTGTCGCTGTTGTATTCATCCACCACCTCTGCTGGGAGGCTGTTGTATTTATCAACTTCCTCTGCTGGGAGGCTGTTCTATTCATCAACTACCTCTGCTGGATGGCTGTTGTGTCCATCCACGACGTTTTGTGGGTGGCTGTTGTATTCAGCCTCCACCTCTGATGGGTTTCAGTTATATTCATCCACTATTTCTGTTGGATGGCTGTCACATTCAACCACCACCTCTGATGGGAGGCTGTTATGTCCTACCGCAACCTCATGTGGGTGGTACTTGTATTTATCCACCACCTCTGATGGGTCCAGTTCTTTTCATCCATCATTTCTGATGGATGTGTAGAGGAGGTCCCAAATAAACAGTATCAGGTAATAATATCCCCAACAAAAATATTGGCGTAAATATGGCTGTTTGGTTCGCCATAGGCGATATTTTTATTGGTGATATTATGTGGGAGCAGGGGTTGCGGGGGTGTCCCCTGCACATTAAAAAGTGATGTGAGGGTTGCGGGGGTGTCCCCCGCAGGGTCCATTGTGAATTTCGCCGCAGAAATATGGCGATATTTTTGTATGGCGATATTTTTGCGGCGAAATTATCACATGGAACCAATAAAGCCTGCACTCCAATCGTCCATTTTGAAGTACCAGGAACGTTTACACCGAGATATGTGATGTACGATGAGTAAATAAACCAGCAGAGAGCCACAGTGGGGCTCTGCCCCGTGCCTCTCGGACAAACAGCACCTAGTGAAGTACCAATACCAAGAAAACCATGGACAGTAAGGTATCCATTGAGGAACCCCTACCAACAAATGAGACGAAATGAAGATTGCCTAAGTACTTTCCAGAAAAAAACCAAAAAGGTCTTAATGGAAGACGAATTGTGACATCACAAGAACCCATACTGACTCACAGATAGAAGAAATAAATGAGCACCAGAGAATGACACAAAGAGACAAAATCCCATGAATAAGGATATTGTGAACCTAAAGTGAAAGGACGATGTCGAAATGCAAAGAAGTTTACGCTGTAAGCAAGATGAAGATAGTGACCAGTTTACACCTGTAAATATTCTTGGAACTTCAAGAAAGCTCAAACAGCAGTGTGGCTTGATATGCTTAGAAGAAGAATAGTGCGACAAGCGCCGTTATACATAATCTACCTCAAAATAAAGCACAGTATTGTAAGTGTATTTCTACTTTGCACAAGAATCAGAATCAACCGAGGTTACTAAAGGCCAAACGAGAACAGATTCATATTTAGCAAAACGAGAAGAGATGGCTGAAACAAAACTCAGCAGAGGGGACTCGTGCAAGGAAAGCAAAGGTCATATGAATAAAAGAAACGAACAGTAGCTACATCTAATTAAAACTGAGAACAGAATATCCAACCTCTGAAAGGTTGGGATAAGAAGACGTAGGCAGGTGGCGGGCTAAATAAGAATCAAATACACAAATTGAGAGAAAAGAGACAAATTCACGGTGTGGGAATCACGTGACCAGCCAAGCAAGAAGAAGCAAGGTTTCACACCTATGCTTGGCACTAGACCAGGAGGAGGTATCAGAACTTTTCCAGACAGAAGATGCAGTCTCGAGGCCAACCACAGTGAACTAATTGACACATAGACACTAAAGTGATGATTGATTGTAACCTTAATAGGAGGAAGACCGGGTAACTAAGGGGCACCCTGCACCTGGCCAACCATTTTGCACGCTGCTAAGCAAAGTGGAAATGTATGCATGGGGTTGGTGCCAACCCAATCACAGTGGACCAAATAATCTAGTGTCCTATGGTTACTAGAACCAATGAGACATCGTACTTATAGTGACATCTACAGTAGTCATTTTCGAAGGAAGGGCTTAGATGCCCACCTGACAGAGTTTACCCAATTTCCTTACTCTGTTACCATATACGATATACCACCTATAGTAAAGTTACCTTTTCCTAGAATTGCATGTTAACTTTTGAGTGTTACAAATCAGTGATGATGTGTTTTGAGTATAAATGTTACAACTTGTATGAAGTTCGTTGGAGTTTGAAGCGAGAAGGATGATCGCATCACTGCTGATATCCATGACTCCCCATTTTCTGTACTTGTCATTAAACGGACTCCCTTTGCCAAACCATTGTGTTGTCCTTATTGATTGGTGTTGGAGTAATGAATCTGCACCCCCATCCATCTCAAGGGTGCAGCTATCTCGTCTTAAAATACTTCTGAGCAAGCCTCGGCTCTATGGGCCGGCCCGGTGTCTCGGAGTACACTTGGGAGCAGAGATTGATGGTTATCGATTATCGATTAAAATAAGACACCTATTGACCGTTGACATAAAGTAACTCTAGATCTTCTGCAACATCACGAGTCCTTTGCCATTCGGCTGAGTAGACCATGAAGCTGCAAGCAGACTGTGGTAGTGTAAGAAATAAACCTGCAGGACAAGGTCTGAAGGGACCTGTGTTTCCCCACGTAACCCCTTCTCATTCCTACCAGCAGCTGAACGGGAGGAAAGCAGAAGGAGGCAGTAACGAAAGCAGTGATCCCGAGGGTCCAGAGAGGAACCATGTGAACGGTGAGTGAAAAAGACTGAGTGTTTTGGCAAAAGTGCATGCTTTAGAACAAGTAAAGGGGAAAGGTAACGGAAGGAGGTGGAGAAAAACAAGATATAGCTTGAAAATAATGTATATATCTAAGGGGAAGGGAAAAATGACTCAACAGTAACTGAGCAGTAACTAGAAAGGATACCAGGGAGGACACCTGAGAGAAAAGAGAAAGCATACCAGGGAGGACACCTGAAAGAAAAGAAAGAGGATACCGGGGAGGACACCCGAGAAGAGAGAGGATTCGCCTTATTCCTAAGCTTTAATATAGCGGCTAGAAGACTTGTGTATCTAGGGTCCCAAATACAAGGGGAACAAATAGGCTACCACAGCGATTGAAGACGCCACGAAGAGATATGTTTAAACTCCATGTTGGGGTAAAATTTAGAGGCAGAGATACATGTGGCCAGCAGGTTTTCATCTAGTCTGTTAATCTGTTAAACGTCTGTCTTACATGTTGTTTGTTGTGACATCATAACTTGAACATTTTGTTGAGAAGAACTGATTTAAATTTTATGTGATTGAATAACTGATATAGTATAGCATATAACTTGATGTTTTTTGAGTAAAATAGAAGATATATAATTTTGGAAGAAAATCTGGATTGGAGCTTGGGGTTATTGGTGCTCGCTCAACTTGTGGGAATTGTTTAAAGTCACGTGAAGCTTTGACAAGTTTTATATAAGAAGAAAGGGAACAGATTTAAGCATGGAAGACATAACTCCATTGACACACCTATGAAAACAATTGCTGAAACAAACACCTAAGCTGAAAAAATACAGTACAGAGTGGGTTAAGGGGACCAGCCACAAAATGTTTATGCCATGGCCACAGGGTGGGTCCTTATCTAAACCTATTTTGCAACACACAACGACATATTTACATGCCACATACATGGGCAAAAAGTTAGAAAAAACGCCTAGCTGTTCTAGAGCTTTGGAAAATGTATGAACAGGGAAAGGAAGAGGAACCGCCAATAGATTGGATATTTAATATATGTTCAGAGTGGGATGAGACGCCTACTGCGCCACCCGCCCCAGCCAAAACGAAGATTGAAGAAAACAAAGATGCAGGGTTATACCCGCTGAGAGAATTTAAAGCAGCTAAAGGGTATAGCAACTCGGCATATGAGTCAACTACGCAAAGTAGTGACGAAAATCAAAGAAAAGAAAAGGATAAGGATATCACCTCCACAGTCCCAAGGGGAGAGACGTGATGATGAAAGAAGGGAACAGACACAGACAAGTGCATCTCTCGATAAGGAGAGAGAAGGCAAAAGATGGAAAGGAAATAAATATAGAACTGATGAGATAGCATTCGCAAAAAACAAATGGATGGGAGGGCAAATTCTATTGAAATTTGAAGGCAAAGGCATTGATGATACAAAGCAAAGAGATAGGCTAGATGATGTGCAGACAAAAGAGAAAGAGAAAGAAGTAAGAGACAAAATAATAAGAAAGAAAGATAGAGAAAGGTGAGAACAGCTATATCACAAAGAACAAGAAAGACAGCTCGATCTGAAACAGAAACAGAGACCAGCCAATGATCAAGATAGACAGCAGCAGCAAAGCTCAGAAGAAGAGTAAAGAATACGAGAATAAAGAGACGAAGGGATGAGGAAATCTGAAGGGCGAATTAACGTAGAAATGCAAAGAAAACGTAAACAAAGACAGAGAAAACGCGATCTTGAATATCTTGGAAGAGAGGTTAAAAAACTTGATCCAGTGGTAGATGGGGAAGACATTGAAGAATTATTTCCTGAATACGATTCAGTTCCAATCACGTCTAGGGCAAATATTGAAGATGACTATGACACCAGAAGCATCGGAGAAACGATCTATAGGATATATGATGAAATGGGGCTAGAACAAATACCCCAAGGAGAGGGGGAAGACGAGCGCCTAGAGAGCACTCAACTTTATGAGACAGAGGATGTTTCCCGAAGTAGTGGGAATGGAGAACTATCCCTGGATAGACTAGAAATAAGTAAGTATAAAAAAGACACAAGAAGTGGCACGAGTTGAAAACAGACAGTGTCCGACTCAGAACGAGAGGAGCATGAGGAAAAAGAGGAAGAGAGGAGAAGCGAAAGATGACTCCCAAGGTAGAAAGGGATACGATGGTCAGACAATAGCGAGTCCGCACTGAGGGCATAGGAGTCAGCCGCACAGTCAGACCGACACAAAAGGAGTATCTCACGGTCAGCGGGGGTGTCTCCACCGCCCTATGTGAGCAGGCTTAGGACGTTGCCAGGCAGGCAGCGATGCAGGAATATTACCCCTGCAATAGTAAGGAGAACAATGAGAGAAGAGAGAGAGAGCTATTCATCACAATTTCCGTTACTCGAGGAAGGGGGAGCAAGACCACAATATATTCCATGGCCACACATGGATCGAGAAAATGTGAAAATAAGCTTCCAATGCTGACATCTGGAGCTGGAAAATGGATACATGAGTTAGAAACAATGACAGGAGGAAACAGGTTAGCTATAGAGGATATCAAGGGTCTCCTAATCGCCATACTTGGTGAGATAGCAGACGATATGTAGGCATGGGTGGGTTATCCCAGAGTGACCATAATCAATACCGCACATGACAGAGCTCCATTTGCATAGCTTTTCGGGCCTGTGCAACTATGCCAGGGCATGGGTCTTCGACTATAGCTCTTACACTAAGCCTTTACTTCAGGCCCTAAAGAAGGCCCAAGTGACGAAAGAAAAGATTGAATGGTCTGAGACTATGGAGGAAGGATTTGCTGAACTTAAAAAAGCTACTTGCACAGCACCAGTTTTAGGGATTTCCAATTATGCAGAGGAATTTTACCTGTTTTCATACACGAATGGCAGTGATGACGGCAGTGCTCACACAGAGAACCACATTGGGGTACAAGCCCCTGGCATATTACAGTGGGAATTTGTGCCCGGTGATGAAAGGCCATTTCACGTGCGAACAAAGTTTAGCTGCCGCAGCGTTTACCATAGAGATGGTTGCAACAATTGTAATGGGATGTTCAATGACATTGTACATCGAGCACTCGTTATTTGCTTTCCTAGAGAAACCTAAGGGTACATTGACATCTCAGAGAGCTTCTGCTTATGAAGTGATCATATTGAATCCATCAATTAAAGCAGTCCAATATAAGATAGTGAACCCAGCATGTTTATAGCAGAGCCAGTCACTGAAGGAGAACCGATCCATGATTGTGCAAACTATGAAGAATTCTATGATGAGATCCCCAGAGTGAAAGAAAACGCTTTGGAAGAAGGAGAAAATGTCTTTATTGATGGTTCTTCAAGAATCGATCAAAATGATGGGCAGAGATATGCAGGCGTCGCGGTAATGAAACACACCGCAAATGGAGAATTTCGAGTACTCCTTAGTGCATAAATACCATCTCACAATTCAGCACAGGCTGCAGAACTATTGGCATTGATACTCACCACTGAGAATCACGCAGACCAGGAAGTAATGGTGTACAGTGACTCCGCCTATGTGACGTCAACAGTGCATGCAGGCTTAGCGCGCTGGAAAAGGAGGGGCTACCGCTGAGCAGATGCCAAACCAGTGCAGCATGCATCCTTATTGGAGAGGCTGATCAAGGCACCACAGCTCCCAGTGGGCATAGCGGTCGTGAAATGTGCCACCCATACAAAAGGGACAGATTTTATCGTGGAAATCAGGCAGCAGACACAGAAGCCAAACGGATGGCATCCAAAAGTGAGACGATCATGGAAGTAGAAGTCACCCATACCAATGAGAGAATGTTGGTTGCACAAACTACACCTGAAAACAATAACAATCTAGGGCAAACACAGTTCATGGAACTCCTAGGGGAGGCACCACAGGAAGAGAAAAATCTTTGGAAATGGCGAGGGTGTTCGTTAAACCCCTCTGACAGTTTGTGGTGACAAGACAGCACTGGTAAATGGGTGATGCCTATAGCCCTGTTATTATTAGCGCAGTAGCAGCTACATTACCCAGCACATATGACAAAAGAGAATCTTGCAGCATCGCTCGCAGAAGACTGGTTCATACCGAATTTAACCGAACATATTGAATTTTTTATAGTGAACTGTATAATCTGCCAACAATTCACAGCTGGGCACACATTGGGCCTCATTACGACCCTGGCGGAAAGGGGTTTGCGGCAGCGTTAGCTGCGCCAACCCCTTTCCGCCAATTCCGAGTTCCCTTTCCGCCATGGCGGTTTTTACACCTGCTTTTAGCAGGTGTAAAAAACCATGGCGGTAAGGGAACTTGGTGTTAATTACGCCACCGTAATTTACGGTGGCGTAATTAACGCCTTCCCCACTCCCATTATGCCCTATGGGGCAAAAATGGGAATGGGGAAGGGTAAATGGGGATTGGGGATTTACCGCCCCGCCAAGGTCGGAATGGGGCGGTAAATCCCCTTACCGCCATGGCGTAAACATAGTTTGCGCCATGGCGGTAAAGTCACGGCCCTGGCGGTAACTTACCGCCAGGGTCGTAATGAGGCCCATTGAAAGTGAGAGGCGTCATCCCCAGGCCAAATGTGCCTTTTCAGCACTTGCACGTTGATTATATCAACATGATTCAAGTATGTAACGGGTACAGATACTTAATTGTTGTGGTGTGTCCATTCTCTAGATGGATAGAGGCAGGTCCATGTACACACCCAGGCTCTACCTGTGCGGCCAAAGTTTTTGTGAGAGAAGTGTTCCCAAGATGGGGGGGGTTGTGAAGTCATGAGATCAGATAATGGTCTTCACTTTGTAAATGAGCCATTCAAACAGATTAGCTTGCTGCTTAGTATACAGCACAAGTGCTCATCGGCGTATCATCTGCAAGGTAACGGTATATGTCAGAAGCTCAACAGCATATTAAAAGAGAGGATAGCCAAGTTGAAGCTTACTCTAAGAAAGGGATGGTTGCACTGCCTTCCTTTGGAACTGTATGCACTCAGGATCAACCCGGTTCTGACCATCATTTTACGTCACATGAGATAGCCACAAGAAGAAGGATGCGTACTCCCCTGACACCCCAAGATAGAGCTAGATGTATTCCCATTCCACAGGAGAGATCTTAGGGTCTGAAATGCAAAATAGCCTGAATTGTATGATATGTTGCCTTACTGTAATTTCAGACCAGCTGCAGTGACGACAAAAAGGGTGCAGGACAGCACGGAACAGAGAAGGAGATACTACTTCAGACACAGCTCAAGGAATTTGTGTACCATCTGTTTTCCCTGGAGATACCGTCTTTGTAAGGACCCATATGAGGAAAATGTGGGACGAGCCAAGATTTAACAGTCCCTTTACAGTGGAGGACTGCACTCCTTCCACAGTGAAACTACAAGGCAGGAGAGCTTGGATTTTCCTTGGCGATATCAAACCCTACATTGGAGAAGGCCCCCTGCCTGCACCCCAACGTGAGGAGTCTACGAGTGATGGGGAAGAACCACAGCACGTGCAGGCGAGATCCATGATGAAGAAAAAGGACACATGACCAGCCAGACAAAGACAAGGAACTTTTTTCAAACTTAAAGTTGGACACTTCCTCTGAGCAAAAAAGGGGATAAGGACATAAACGAAGGACAATATGTGCATCCTAGTTGCAGGGTGAATAAGAGAATTTCACATATAAGCCACAACATAGTCTGTTGAACTTGAACTTTAAATAGAGGCACAATACAACTCTGACGAGGAAAGGACATACCAAATTTTGATTGAGGACACATAAATTGGAAGAAAATACAGTATCCAGACTCATTTCACACTGAGACCCTATTTGGAATCTCTTATGGTGTCCCACAGTAGTGACATCACCAAGGATGTGGTGACATACTTCGATATAGTGCTAAAATCATAGCCATCATTGGTGGGGAGAATCACCAGTGTCACTGACTTTCTTCAAGATCCCGAAAATGAAAAGGCAATACGAAGATTGCTTACTGTAATTGCCAACCAATTTCTCCTACTTCCTGAGTACAGCGAGGAGAAGCCAAATGTCCAAAACAGAGAAGGAAGTAAATGAGCTTGTCAATACATTATTCTTTCGAATAATAGCAGACTATTCCAATCTTGTTGGAAGAACGACAGACACACTCACGTTTCTCCGAGACCTAGCAAATACAGAACATCTAAGCCAACACATAAATAATATGTGATCTCAGTTGCACTCCACGCAAATAAAAAGTGCAAACATTGTCTACATTGAAGTGAAAGCATACAGTCCTGAATGCCAGCAAAACGGGACAGATGTCCACGTCCCCAGAAGACAGTAGATTGGCACACAATGTTCTCTTTCATTTAGGCACTGATTTTCCAGAGCTAGTGGGGAGACCGATTAATGTTGACATCCTCACATTCATCAAAGACCAAGCCAATATTGCATAAATGGGCATGCTCTTGGATGGAATAGTGCTACAAATGGAACTTTCTAACCATCAGCAGAACTATCTGAGGAGATTCTAAAAGCTTTCCACTGAGGGACAGACACAACATGTCTTTAATACTAAAGCAGATCAGGGGCACGCATTGGGAGCTGACATACGTTGAACATGCTCAGTAAAGAGTCTTGCTGGATTATCACTTAATTTCTACACATCCCATAATTTAGTAAAAGAACTGTATTCTGAGAAAATAGACAATTCAGTAGTCACAAGAGGGGGGATAATTGTGTTACACCTCAAACTCACCACAAAGAATCAGAAAATACAATATTGTTTAAAGGAGTATCGTAAGAACTAACATTTTGGCGAATGATCGAGATGGGAATCCAGAGCAGCAAGCTCGTCCTCCCACAGGAGGAGCGACACCCCTATTCCTCTGAAAGTAAATGCTGCCGCCTGACATATAGGGGCATAATGTATTTGTGTATTATATTCATCATTGTTTTACTTTCATTAACAATCAGAACTGCATTTTTCATTGGTGCACAAAGCGTTCCAATTCCAGTGCACCCTTCTAATGATGAACGCATGAAGCCTACAAAGGCACCCAGACCTTACATAATCATTCCAGTCCCTAGAAGATCTGATGGTGGAGTGAATGAACTTGAAATGGATGTGATTAGCAATGACACACACACTTGTGGTAACAAACAAAAAAGAAAGCTGGAGATAGGGTCAGCAAAGCATGAATGTGACAAGATTACAGACAACTACATGCATGCAAACACGAAATGCACATACACCAGACCTCATGTCAATGACTGCAGAACCACAATCCAAGGCATGGGAGAAGAAAAGACTGTCTATTATGAGAAATCCCGCTACAAGCAAATTGAAAAGACAAATAAAAGAAGTTGGACCCTTGAAGAGACAAGAGGAGTTAGAAAATCGACCGGCAGAGACAGCATGGACAAACCCATATGTTCCAGTAAAGGGGACAAGTACATGTTCTACAATATAACCATATACTGAACCAATGCTAGCATAGATATGGACACTTCTAACCAAAAGGAGGCAAAAGATATACAAGGACAAGGAAAGAGCTGCCAGACTTTCCTCAACTCAAATGGCACAAATGAGGAGGCCTGCACCATGGACCGGGATACCTGAGGATCCTCCAACCAGAAAGACCCATACAGATGCATTCAGGGATGTAGTAATAGCAAACTACATGAAAACCTTAAGAATCAAGAGGAGTATGCAGGGAGATGACAACAAATTAAACGATTACCTGGACAGCACAGCACATTTAGGAAACAACATTTGGTACCAGCACATGAAAGAAGTTGGAAGACGAAATTTAGAAGGGGAATGCTTTGTATGTGCACTCCTAACATACAACATGGAGAAGTCCAAGATCTTCGTAGCTGTAGAAATTGATGTGCAGACAGCACACTGTCTTTCACACGTAGCCATGTGCAAGACCAGAGGCCAGTTACTGGGTAGTGATGCTTCACTGAAATGGGCAACTGAAGCAACCAATCCAAATGAAGACGATTATGTCCAGGACATAAAGAAAAGAAACAATGGAAAGGCGAAACACATTGTAATCAGATATGAGAAGCCTGGAGTTAAAGGAGCAGAAATCAGAAGAGAAGCAAACCAGAAGCTAAACGTTAAAGTAAAAACTCCAGAAGAAACTCGGAGATGGAATAAGAGAGGCCAAATGCAGATTTGGGGAACAGTGCTTTCACCAGACGGATGGGAGAAAGGAGTAGTGATATGTAGAGCATGGATGGTCTTCGGTCACTACAAGCCTACCATCAACATAGCACAAAATGGATGCATGTAATTATGCCCAAAGCTTTTAAAACTGCTGACATGTGTCAAGGATAGAGTAGGACCCTTGCAGATTGTGCCACTGGAAAACCCAAAATTCTGCTTCAGAACTGCAGTAATTATGGATCATTATTGGGCACGTGGATCCAGAGCCTACATCAGACTGCCGAAAAACTGGGGAGGTATATGCACAATAGTGAACGTCCACGTTCCAGCATTAGCGATCCCGAAAAGTGACCTGAACATTGACAGTTTCCTAAAAGCAGATGCTCACCTGAGGAAAAGCAGATTTGTGGAACTGCTAACTCGGATGAAGAGAGAGAATTACTTCCCCGACAATTTAGAAGAAGCCTTTCATGCAATCCCATATGAATATAGGCTGTTTAGCCTTATTTCATCAGTGTTCACAATGATTTTCATGCTAAGATTTCAAGTTTGAGCAAGTACTAAATGGTTGTAGATAATCAGAAGGGAGTTACTGCAGACCATCAACACGACAATAAAATGATTCAATGCGATTAAGGAAGAGTTAAGAGCCATCCGACTGATGACTCTCCAGAACAGATATGTGCTTGACATGATCACAGCTATGGATGGAGGAGTTTGTGCATAAATTGGAGAATCATGTTGCACATGTATACCTTCTCACGATGAGGAAAATGAAACATTAACAGCAGCCATGGGTATGCTGACAAAACTGCAGAACCAGTTGATGACGTAACTGACAGAGTGGACGATGACAGCTGGTTTGGATCACTATTCTCATGGGTCCCACAATGGATGGCAGATGCATTCAAGTTCCTGGGAGCCCTGCTAGTGATGATATTATTAGGCTTCTGTGTCATTAAGATAATAATTATCCCAATGCAGAAAACTGCGAAGAAAGCCATAGGGATGAAGATCAAGATTAACGTCAAGCCAGGATGGAAGCCCAAACACCTGACTGATGAGGAAATAAGAGACTTTGTGAAGGCTAGCATTCACGCACCAGAGGGAACAAAGTTTCTCTAGCCCAAGAAGAATCAAAACTATGTTGGAAGATGGGTTTACTGTAGCCCAAATGGACAATGTCACATAATGACATGGAATAAAGACGAACATGTAAGGACCGCAGGAAGCCTGAAAGGAGTAATTAAGATATGGACTCCAAAGAGACACTTCTTCAAACCATCATGTATCGATCCAGAAGATGAAGAAGGAGTGAACCCAGGTGATAGAGGAAAGATGCATATAGAAGAACCGAGTAAGATGAATCCAAAGACGGAAGTGAAAGTGGTTGATGAATCGCCCAGAGGGAGGAGTGTAGAGGAGGTCCCAAATAAAGCATGCACTCCAATCGTCCATTTTGAAGTACCAGAAACATTCACACAGAGATATATAACGTATGATGAGCAAATAAACCAGCGGAGAGCCGCAGTAGGGCTCTGCCCCGTGCCTATCTGAGGAACAGCACCTAGTGAAGTACCAATACCAAGAAAATCATGGACAGTAAGGTATCCATTGAGGAAACTCTACCAACAAATGAGATGAAATGAAGATTGCCTAAGTACAGTCCTGGAAGAAACCAAAAAAGGTCTTAATGAAAGATGAATGGTGATGTCACAAGAACCCAGACTGACTCACAGATAGAAGAAATGACGACCAGAGAATGACACAAAGAGACGAAATGGCATGAATAAGGATATTGTGAACCTAAAGTGAAAGGACGATGTCGAAATGCAAAGAAGTTTAAGTTGTAAGCAAGATGAAGATAGTGACCAGTTTACACCTGAAATATGCTTGGAACCACAAGAAAGCTAAGACAACAGTGCGGCTTGCTATGCTTAGTAGAAGAATAGTGTGACAAGCGCCATTATACATAATGTACCTCAAAATAAAGCACAGTATTATAAGTATATTTCTACTTTGCACAAGAAGCAGAATCAACCCAGGTTACTAAAGGCCAAACGAGAACAGATCCATATTTAACAAAACTAGAAGAGATGGCTGAATCAAAACTCAGCAGAGGCGACTCATGCCAGGAAAGCCAAGGTCATACGAATAAAAGAAGCGAACAGTAGCTACTTCTAATTGAAACTGAGAACAGAATATCCTGCCTCTGAAAGGTTGAGATAAGAAGACGTAGGCAGGTGGCGGGCTAAATAAGAATCAAATACACAAATTGAGAGAAAAGAGACAAATTCACAGTGTGGGAATCACGTGACCAGCCGAGCGAGGAGAAGCGAGGGTTCACACCTACACTTGGCACCAGACCAGTAGGAGATATCAGAACTTTTCCAGACAGAAGATGCAGTCTCGCGGTAAACCACAGTGAACTAATTGACACCAGGGTTGGATTGGCCCCTTTGCCTTTTGGCCCGTGGCCAGGCCGAAATCGTCCCTGGGGAGTGGGGGCGGTTTCTAGCCATGCCTGGGCTGGTTTGGAAGAAAAATAAATAGAAAAAAAAAAGTTTTTTTCATTTTTTTTCTTCTTTTTTTCAAAAAGCCTTTCATCCTTCTTAGGTCGATAAATGAGTACCAACACAGGTTGGGTGATATTGTATGCATATTTGTTCTATAAAAAAAGAGTTTAAGCGTAAGTGCGATACAATAACATATTATCATTTGGCCTTGGACGTCTGCTTGGATTCACAGTAATTTAGTGTACTTAGGAACAATGCTATTTGATGCCACTTCCTGTTTTGTCAAGGGCTGAAAGGTTGTGTTTCATCGCTTCCTGGGATGTCACTTTGGGGTGGGGTCAAATGACATCACTTCCAGTGATGTCACCAGAGGTCAAGGGTCATGAGGGGTGGGACACTTATTTGAGGCGAGGGGTGGGACACTTTTTTTTGGGTGACCAGGCCTATTTCTTGTTCCAGTCCGACCCTGATTGACACATGGACATTAAAGTGATGATTGATTGTAAACTTAATCGGAGGAAGGCCGGGTAACTAAGGGGCACCCTGCGCCTGGTCGATGATTCTGCGTGCTGCTGAGCAAAGTGGTAATGTATGCATGGGGTTGGTGCCAACCCAATCACAGTGGACCAAATATTCTAGGGTCCTATAGTTAGTAGAACCAATGAGACATTGTACTTTTAGTGACGTCTATAGTAGTCATTTTCAAAGGAAGGGTTTAGATGCCCACCTGACAGAGTTTTCCCAATCTCCTTACTCCGTTACCATATAGAGATATATTATCTATAGCATGGGCGTAGGACATGGGGGGGGACAGGGGGGACAAATCCCCCCCACAATTTTAAGTGGGGGGGTTATAATGTAATGTATCCCCCCCAGAATATGTGTTTGGTGTGTCGTGCAGGGATCTGTTTTTGAAGTGGGGGGAGGGGCTGCTTACTATGTAAGCTGCCCTCTCCACCGCTGCCCCCCAAAGCACGGGGGCAATGCCGTGGGGGCAGATGGGTGATTATCTGCCCCCAGGGAAGGGGGCAAACAAAAAAAAATGTCTTTGTTTTTTTTTAAATGTAGTTTTGGGTGGCGTGGGTGCAGGTGGGACCACTAGCCAACAGGGAGTTTTGCAAGTGGATGGGGGGCACCTTATGTAGCCCTCCCTGGGGGCAGATTTCTGCCCCTAGGAAGGGGTACATGATATACCCTCCATCCATTTGGGGTGGGGGGGAGAGGCCACTGCAAACATTGGCAGAGCCACCCCTCCCAAGCCTGGAGCAGTACGTTTTGACCCCCCCCTGGGGGCAGATGGCCACACACATGTGCCCATCTGTCCCTAAGGAAGGGCAAAACAAATATGTATATATATATATATTATAACTTGTTTTGGGTGGGGGGCACTGGGGTGGGGGGCCACTAGACCACCAGGATTTATTGTGTTTGAAAGAGGGATGGCCCTCCCCCCACCCTAAGTGGATGAGGGGGCTCCTTATGTAGCCCTCCCTGGTGGCAGATTTTTGCCCCTAGGAAGGGGTACATGAGATGCCCCCATCCATTTGGGGTGAGGGGGGAGGACACTGCAAATATTGGCAGAGCCACCCCGCCTCCCAAGCCTGGGCCAGTACGTTTTGCCACCTCCCTGGGAGCAGATGGTCACACACATGTGCCATTTGCCCCTAGGGAAGGGCAAAACAAAAATATATATATTATAACTTGTTTTTTGGGGGGGCCCACTAGACCACCAGGATTTTTTGTGTTTGAAAGGGGGGGTGCCCCTCTCCTCCCACCCTAAGTGGATGGGGGCACCTTATGTAGCCTTCCCTCGGGGCAGATTTCTGCCCCTAGGAAGGGGTACATGAGATGCCCCCATCCATTTGGGGTGGTGGGGAGGCCACTGCAAATATTGGCAGAGCCACCCCCCAGACCTGGGGCAGTACGTTTTGCTCCCCCACCCCCCCCCCAGGGGGCAGATGGCCACACACATGTGCCCATGTACCCCTAGGAAAGGGGCAAAACAAAAATAAAACAAATTATAACTTGTTTTGGGTGGGTGTGGGGGGGCATTGAAACACCATGGATGTTTTTAGTGGCAAGGCGGATGGCCCTCTCCCCCCCACCCCAAATGGATGGGGGGCATCTCATGTAGCCCTCCCTGGGGGCAGATTGCTAGCACAATCTTCCCCTAGGAAAGAGACAAAACAAAAACAAAAATAAAAAAAATGATAACTTGTTTTGGGTGGGTGTGGGGGTCACTAAACCACCATGGATGTTTTTAGTGGAAAGGGGGGTGTCCACGGGTGTCTTCTTTTCAGAAATGCATGGGGTTCTATGTTTTCCTTGGTGGCTTCGACACCCTATGCCCAAATCTGTAGGTTGTCCACATGAGCAAAATCTGCTCTGCCGAAAGGCTTGGGGTTATCAGTGGGTTTGCCTTTTCCCTTTGCGCCGAGGTAGGTGCATCCACACATGTGAGGTACCGTTTTTGTCGGGACACCTGTGGGAATGCGGGAAGGTAGGACATCTGTTGTTGGCGGTGTGTTTCGGTGGTTGGGCCGAGGCAAATGTCTCTGAAATTTGGTGGAAAAAAACCACAATTTTCAGATATTTGACTCTGGCCACCCACTGAAACACGCCGCCAACAACAGATGTCCTACCATCCTGAGTTCCCACAGGTGTCCCGACAAAAATGGTGCCTCACATGTGTGGGTGCACCTACCTGGGGGCAAAGGGAAAAGGCAAACCCACTGGTAAGCCAAAGCCTTTCGGCAGAGCAGATTTTGCTCATGAGGACAACATATAGATTTGGGCCTAGGGTGTTGAAGCCACCAAGGAAAACAGGGAACCCCATGCATTTCCAAAAAGAGGACATCCGTGGGAATCCACAGAGGTCTGACTTGCGCAAATCGCCCCAGAATGTATTACGCAAAATCCCCGGCAAAGTCTGAAATTTGGTGAAAAAACTACAATTTTCAGACATTTCCCTCTTGCCACCCACTGAAACACGCAGCCAACACCACATGCCCTACCTTCCCACGTTCCCACAGGTGTCCCGGTGTAAATGATACCTCACATGTGTGGGTGCACCTACCTGGGCGCAAAGGGAAAAGGCTAAACCACTGGTAACCCCCAAAGGGTTTGGGGAGGCAACCTACAGATTTGGGCCTAGGGTGTCGAAGCCACGAAGGAAAACAGGGTACCCCATGCATTTCCGAAAAAAAGACACCCGTGGGAATCCACAGAGTTCTAACTTGATTGAATTGCTCCATAATTTATTACCCACAATCCCAGCCAAAGTGAAAATTGTGTTTTTTCCACTAAATTTCAGACTTTGTCAGGGATTGTGGGTCATAAATTATGCGGCAATTCGCGCAAGTCAGACCTCTGTGGATTCCCACGGGTGTCTTCTTTTCGGAAATGCATGGGGTTCCCTGTTTTCCTTCGTGGCTTCGACACCCTAGGCCCAAATCTGTAGGTTGTCCACATGAGCAAAATTCCTGAAAATCTGCTGTGCGAAAAGACTTGGGGTTACCAGGGTTTTAGGCTTTTCCCTTTGCACCCAGGTAGGTGCACCCACACATGTGAGGTACCGTTTTCATCGGGAAACCTCTGGGAACGCAGGAAGGTAGGCCATGTGTTGTTGGCTGCGTGTTTCAGTGGGTGACCAGAGTGAAATGTATGGAAATTGTGTTTTTTTTTTCTGTCATTTTCCCGATTTCCCTGCAAACTATGGAATCTTTCCCTACATAGTTGTTGCCTGACCTGTGCAAATCACCCCTTCCTAAACTTGGAATATTGTCTGCTTTTCAGAAATGTATGCCTTTCTGGCTTCCCATTCAGCTTTCCTACCCTTTTCGTCCATTCCGTCTGTCCTATTGGACAAAAAACGCCAAAATCGCCTACTTCTCACAAAACGGCTGATTAGCATATCAAAATATGTTATTTTGGATTCCACTCAATCTGTTCTTGAAAGCCTGTAAAATGGCGAATCCAGCAAATAAAACCATTTGTTCCTAGCTCTTACAAGGAAAATACCACAGGCTTCTTTGTACAATATTCTATTGGCATTTTCTGAAAAAAAAAACAAATGTTCTCCTTTTTGGTTATTTTCTCTCACCCCCCCTACAGCAAACTAGGATTCCTGGGTGGCGTTACAGCCGCCTACATGTGGGAAAAAAGGGGCAAACTTTGTCCGAGATATCTCATGTAACAAAGAAGTTACAAGGATTGAATGGCGACATACCGAAATCACCAAAAAAGGCCTTGGCACTGGGGGGAAATACCCATGGCAGTTAAGGGGTTAAGACGGTAAAGCCCCAGAAGAGATATCATTTGTAAGGTAGCTCAGTTAGTTAATTCTCCAAACGCAGATTGGCACAAGAATATGTAAAACCTGTGTTCAGCACCTGCCTTAATCTTCTGGTGGGATAATAGGCAGAGTGAATGCATTCAGCTTCCGGAGCAACACAGCATTTTCCAGGTCAATTGGTTCAGAAAAAGTGGTGGATAACACTATTACTGTCGCTTTTTCTAATTGGCCAGATTTTCATGCCTTTTCTGGGTGGAGTTCGGGAGCCAAGTGGACACACCAGGACCCCCTGTATTTCCCGCTCCACCAGACAAATGCGGCCTTAAGGCCAGCATGGATTCTCATGCTGGAAATAAGGAAAGGGATTCCTCTGGGATCTGCTTGGAAATGAAACCTGGTAAAAGGGGGCGGAGTCCAGAGGAAGCCATTGTCAATTCCGCCAGCAATTGCTAATTGCGTGAGGTATTTACACTCTTCCAAAGTATAAAAGCAATGTGATTTCACCTGCCTTTTACGCTAAAATCTTCCCTTTTGTGGCGGAAAAGTAAAAATGTGCGCCAATGGAAGTGGTCCACTCCATGCAGTTTACTTTGCACCTTGATGCTTGGGGGTTTTGCGTGATGCTACACATGTAATAAATAAATAAATAGATACATTTAACATGACCCCAGATAAATGCCAATTCGTGATCAGAATGAGTGAGCATGGCATGTCGCTGGGGGTGTCCTGTGCTTCTTGAGTGCGTTGGCAAATTCACTTAATTGACATCTCGCGTTAAGCAGGTGCTGAAACCCATCAGTGTGGATTACGAAATAATAAGTCAACAGAGGTATTTCAAATGGCCAATTTCGCTCTTTGGGTGACATTGTCAAAGTGGGAGAATGTTGCCGAGCATGTGCCACTTTCTCTGCGGAGTAAATTGTGGCCACCCCGAGGAAGAAGTGGTAAAACCACAAGGGCACTGTGCCCTGCTCTTTCTGTGTGTGTCTTCCCCACAGGGCGTCAGATGCCAACTCAGACATGGGTAAGTCTCAGGTAGCAAGCCTGTACCCTAGTACCCTAGTTGATGTGGCAAAGAATTCCAGACTTCTGAGGCTGGTAACATTAGTAGCATTGAGTTACATGCCACCTGACAGTCATGCGTGATAAAGTTGCAAAGCAGAACTGTTAGTGGGCTAAAGCAGGAGGCAATGTCTGCCCACCCTCAAAGGGTACGTACAACCAAAAGTAATAGGCCCCTCCCCCCATCATGGCTGTAGGGGCCAGGCTCCAAAACAGGGCAAGAATGCCCTCCAATCATCCATGCCCACGAGTAGGGTACACCTCGTGCTCCAGGAACCCTGTGGAGCAACCTCTGTGCTTTCCAGGTGATACTAACGTTATTTAAAGCCAGAAGTCTAAAAGGTAATCGCTTAATTGCAGCTGGAAATTAGCTCCTGGCGTGATCAAAATGTCTTAACCAACGGTGACATCATCCCCTTCCTTTATAAGCAATATGTGTGCTCTGGCGTTTCTTCATCCACTGAATTACTGTGAGAAACAAAGGCAAGAGTTGAGTCTCTTGTGTAGGCATTAGGAAGGCAGTTGCCAGCCTCTGGCATAATATGCCCATGTTCTTCCAATATTGGCTAGCAGTTGCCCTCTTATGGCCAGGTAGAACCATCATGGCAGTGACTGGCAAATGCCTTTCCACTGCAGACAGAAAAGCGGAAATAAGAGGCCAATTCAAGACACGGAACAAATAGAAGTTAAGACAGACTGCAGCTGCCTTTGCTGTGTTAGGGAGAATATGTTGAGTGTTCAAGCAAGGAGGTATGTATTAAGCAAGCAAGCAGTGAGACAAGGGAGAGGCAAAGAAAGGCCAGAGGGGCTCTTTGAATAATGTAACAGGGCAGAGGACCCATGCTCTGCTGTCCTAGTAACATATGAGAGAATCAAATAGATCAGGCTTTGCAGAAAAGGCTTCAACTCCTTTATTTGGCAGGAATCCACTTACAGGTGATCTGCTTCTTAACGAGCTGGCATCCTAGCTGTGGCCCGCTGGAAGTAATTGTTATTTCCTCTCTCTTACCATGAGCTCATACTCAGATGAAACATCCAGAAATGCAACATACAAAGACATGTTCTTTGCTGCTGCATCCTTTCATTTTCTTCTATTTTCATTTCTTCTTTTCTTGTGTTTTATACAGTGATATTTGTAATTTAATACGTACTGCTATTTTAATTCTAATTTTGTGAAAAGTCGAGTTCTTTGACTAAAACACAATAAATAAATAAATAAATAAAACAATAAATAAAGAAAGAAAGCAAAGTCTCCGAGATGTCCCCTGTCCCCCCAGATTTTGTGTGTCTCCTACGGCCCTGATCTATAGTAAGGTTACCTTTTCCTAATCAATAGAATTGCATGTTAACTTTTGAGTGTTACACATCAGTGATGATGAGTTTTGAGTATAAATGTTACAACTTGTATGAAGTTCGTTGGAGTTCGAAGCAAGAAGGACAATCACATCACTGCTGATATCCATGACTCCTCGTTTTCTGTACTTGTCATTAAACAGACTCCCTTTGCCAAACCATTGATTTGTCCTTATTGAATGGTGTTGGAGTAAGGAATCTGCACCCCATCCATCTCAAGGGTGCAGCTATCTCGTCTTAAAGTACTTCTGAGCAAGCCTCGTCTCTATGGGCCGGCGGGGGTCTCGGAGTACAGATGGCTTTCTCACATTCATCCCCTATCTCTACTGGGAGGCCTTTGCATTCATCCGCCTTTGCTGCTGGGAGGCTGTTCGGTCCATCGGCAACCTTTGGTGCATGGTTGTTGTATTTATCCTCCACCTCTGATGGGTGGTGTTTCTATTCATCCACCATTTCTGCTGGATGACTGTACCATTCATCCGCCACCTCTGCAGGGAGGCATTCAAATTTATCCACCACCTCTGCTGGGAGAAAGCTGCTTTCATCCACAATAGTGGGCGGACTGCTATAGAATTAATCCACCACCTCTGCTGGTAGTCTTTAACATGTATCCACCACTTCTTCTGGATGGCTGTTGCATTTATACACCACCTCTTTTGGGTGGCTGTTACATTCATGCACCACGTCTGCTGGGTGGTTGTTGCATTAATCCACAATGTGTATTGAGGGACTGCTGTATTCACCTATCACCCGTGTTGGTTGGCTATTAGATTCATGCACCATCCCTGATGGGTCACTGTTGCAGTCATCCTTAACATCTGCTGGATGGCTGTTGCATTCACCCAGCACCTCTACTAAATGGCTGTTGTATTCCCCACCAACTCTGATGGGTGCCTGTTGTATTCACACTCCACCTGTGATGCTGAATGGCTTCCACATGCATCCACCACCTAAGCTGGGACGTTTTTGCATTCATCCACCACCTCTGATGATGAGTTGGTGTATGAATACAACAGTCATTCAATAAAGGTGTTGAATGAATGCAACAGTCATCCAGCAGAAGCTAAGGATGACTGCAACAGTGACCCACCAGAGGTGGCACACAACCACCCAACACGGGTGGTATATGAATACAACAGCCACTCAGTAAACATGGCGGATTATTGCAACAACCACCCAGCGGATGTGGTGTATGCATGTTATGTCCATCAGTAAACCCCTGTGGGTGTATTTTTATATTCATCCTCCACCTCTGATGGGTGGCGGCTCTATTTATCCACAATTTCTGCTGGATGGTTGTCACATCCATCCATCACCTTTGCTGAACGGCTGTTGCATTCGTCCATCACCTCTGCGGGCAGGCTGCTGTATACATCAACTGCTTCTGCTGGGAGGTCCATCCGCAACCTCTTGTGGGTGGCTGTTATATTCATCCTCCATCTCTGATGGCAGGGTGTTCTATTCATCCACAATCTCTGCAGGATGGCTGTTGCATTCATCCACCACTTCTGCTGAGAGGCTGCAATGCCCATCAGTTCACTCTGGTGGGTGGCTGTTTTACTCATCTGGCTGTCACATTCATCCACCACCTCTGCTGGGTGTCTTTTGCATTCATCCACCACATCTGCTGGGAGGCTGTTGAATTCATCCACCACCTTTGATGGGCGGCTGTTGAATTCATCCGCCACATCTGCTGGGAGGCTGTTGAATTCATCCACCACCTTTGATGGGCGGCTGTTGAATTCATCCGCCACATCTGCTGGGAGGCTGTTGAATTCATCCACCACCTTTGATGGGCGGCTGTTGAATTCATCCACCACATCTACGGGGAGGCTGTTGAATTCATCCACCACCTTTGATGGGCGGCTGTTGCAGTAACCACCATCTCTAATGTGATGCTGGGATGCTTTTGTATTCATTCACCACCTCTGATCCGAGGATGTTGCATTCATCTACCATCTCTGCTAGGGGGGTGTTATATTAATTTCTAGGATAGAAGGGATGAACAAGCACCCACCATCATTACCGAGGGACTGTTGAGTCCCTATCACTTCTGGAAAGTATAACATAAGAAGGGATGTCTAACTTTAGCTACTTTGTGGAAACACCACTTTGCTGGACTCTTACCTTCATGCAGGTCTGGGGGCTTTTGCAATCATCCAACACTCTGTCTCTGATGGAGCTGTTACATTCCCCCATTGTTGATATTGGTGGTTGTTTAATGACCTCCTCATCTCTTTTCGGGTTTGCTACATGCATGAATCACTTATCTTTTAACAGAGTCTGCTACAGCCAGCCACAACTCTTCTTCTAACAGTGTCTGCTAAAGCCATCCAACACACTTCTTTTAACAGAGTCTGCTTGAGCCACTCAGCATTCGTCCTCTAACAGAGTCTGCTACAGCCATCCAGCATTCTTCTTCTAACAGAGTCTGCTACAGCCATCCAGCATTCTTCTTCTAACAGAGTCTGCTACAGCCATCCAGCAATCTGCTTATAACAGCCTGCTATAGCCATCCAGCATTCTTCTTCTAACAGATTCTGCTACAGCCATCCAGCAATCTGCTTATAACAGCCTGCTATAGCCATCCAGCATTCTTCTTCTAACAGATTCTGCTACAGCCATCCAACACTCTTCTCTTAACAGAGTCTGCTACAGCCACCCAGCATTCTACTTCTAACAGAGTCTGCTACAGCCATTCAGCATCCTTCCTCTAACAGAGTCTGCTACGGCTATCCAGCACTCCTCTTCTAACAGTGTCTGCTACAGCCATCCGGCACTCTTCTTGCAACAGAGTCCGATACAGCCACCCAGCATTCGTCCTCTAAGAGTCTGCTACGGCCATCCAGCATTCTACTTCTAACAGAGTCTGCTACAGCCATCCAGCACTCTTCTTTTAACAGAATCTGCTACAGCCATCCAGCACTCCTCTTCTAACAGTGTCTGCTACAGCCATCCGGCACTCTTCTTGCAACAGAGTCTGATACAGCCACCCAGCATTCGTCCTCTAAGAGTCTGCTACGGCCATCCAGCACTCTTCTTTTAACAGAGTCTGCTACAGCCATCCAGCACTCCTCTTCTAACAGTGTCTGCTACAGCCATCCAGCACTCTTCTTTTAACAGAGTCTGCTACAGCCACCCAGCATTCGTCCTCTAACAGAGTCTGCTACAGCCATCCATCATTCTACTTCTAACAGAGTCTGCTACGGCTATCCAGCACTCTTCTTTTAACAGAGTCTGCTACAGCCATCCAGCATGCTTCCTCTAACAGAGTCTACTACAGCTATCCAGCACTCTTCTTTTAACAGAGTCTGCTACAGCCATGCAGCACTCTTCTTCTAACAGTGTCTGCCACAGTCATCCAGCGCTTTTCTTCTAACAGTGTCTGCTACAGCCATCCAGCACTCTTCTTTTAACAGAGTCTGCTACAGCCATCCAGCACTCTTCTTTTAACAGTGTCTGCTACAGCCACCCAGCATTCGTCCTCTAACAGAGTCTGCTATAGCACCCAGCATTCGTCCTCTAACAGAGTCTGCTATAGCACCCAGCATTCGTCCTCTAACAGAGTCTGCTACAGCCATCCAGCATTCGTCCTCTAACAGAGTCTGCTACAGCCATCCAGCATTCTACGTCTAACAGAGTCTGCTACGGCTATCCAGCACTCTTCTTTTAACAGAGTCTGCTACAGCCATCCAGCACTCTTCTTCTAACAGAGTCTGCTACAGCCATCCAGCACTCTTCTTCTAACAGAGTCTGCTACAGCCATCCAGCACTCTTCTTCTAACAGTGTCTGCTACAATCATCCAGCACTCTTCTTATAACAGAGTCTGCTACAGCCAACCAGCACTCTTCTTCTAACAGAGTCTGCTACAGCCATCCAGCACTCTTCTTTTAACAGAGTCTGCTACAGCCATCCAGCACTCTTCTTCTAACAGAGTCTGCTACAGCCATCCAGCACTCTTCTTCTAACAGTGTCTGCTACAATCATCCAGCACTCTTCTTATAACAAAGTCTGCTACAGCCATCCAGCACTCTTCTTCTAACAGAGTCTGCTACAGCCATCCAGCACTCTTCTTCTAACAGTGTCTGCTACAATCATCCAGCACTCTTCTTATAACAAAGTCTGCTACAGCCATCCAGCACTCTTCTTCTGTCAGAGTCTGCTACAGCCACCCAGCACTCTTCTTCTAACAGTCTGCTATAGCCATCCAGCACTGTTCTTCTAACAGTCTGCTATAGCCATCCATCACTCTTCTTCTAACAGAGTCTGTCACATTCATCCAGCACAATGTTTCCACAAGAGGCTGCTATAGCCATCCAGGCCTTTTCTTCTACTGGTGCCTGCTTTACCCATCAAACACTCTGCTCTTTTGGGACTGCTAAATTCAACGCAGGTTGTAGACTATATAGAGAAATACAAGGATGTGCCCCTATACAGCAAACACCTGCACTGCAACCCAGCCCCAATTTTATAAAACCATTGCAATATAAACAGACAGCTTTACTTACTTGTAATTGAAGAACTTCAGCATAGGAAAGAAAACACCAATATTAGAAAGAATGATTATGTTACATGATCCGTGTGCAACATCTTCACTCACCACAAGCCATGATTGTTTGCTTTGCTCATGGTACATCGCAGTCCAGTAAACCCTGACGGTGGCGCACACTGCAAAATGAATCCCACGTAATGACTTTCAATGTTCGCAAATAAGGCACAGCGAGATTAGATGACTCACACAGGATCACCCACACTGCTTACCCACACTGCTTAAGTGGGGAGGTTGGGATGTGATGCCATATATATTTAGTGTTTGTCGTTCTACATGTTAGAGATGTGTTTTAATGTGCAGCATACAGAACATACTTAATATTCTGCTATATATAGAATATTACATGTTCCGAAATCACATAAAAGAGCAACCGGACAAAATGAAACACTACAGAGAAACGTTCAAGAAAAAGAATATCTCACCCTTACTAAAGGAAAGCACAGAGGTAGCGCATGCCATGTAATGGGAACCTAAACACAATGAGGGTAATTCATAGAATTCGGCGCACAAGTGGTGCACGCGGCTGGCGCACAGAGTGCGCGTGCGGCAGTCTGTGCCAGCCGCGTGCGCCAAACCCAATTTCAGCGCACAGCGTATTCATGGATTTCAACATTCATAACCAGCCATGGTGCAGAGCGGCGCAGCGATCCTGCAGCAGCATCAGTAACGCCTCCAACTCTGCCCCGTGCACCAAAAACATTGCTCAAATCCCCTACATGGCGCAAAGGCCAGTGGACCAGCATACAGCCCCCCAACCACGAAAACATGTGGAAAACTCCCCGTACACCCTTCGGAATACACGTACCCCACTCGCACTAGCAAAAACGCATGTAAAAGTCAATGCGCAACCCTCAGAATACACATACCCTGCTCGCACTAGTGAAAACGCGTGAAAAAAAGTACACGCGCACCCCACGGAATACACATGACCCACCCGCGCTATCGAAAATGTGTGTAAAGTCCACACGCACCCCTCGGAATACACATAACTCGCTTGCGCTAGCGAAAACGCATGTAAAAGTCCACACGCACCCCTCGAAATATATGCGCACCCCCATTGACGGGCACCTGCCAGCACGCCCCGACTCATGTCCACCACCTACCAAGCCACCCAGCAGTGACAGGCACCTGTCAGCAGGCCCCGACTCATGTCCCCCTGAACCCCCACTCAGCCAGCAGTGACTGGCACCTGCCAGCAGGCCCAAGCTCATGTTCCCCTGCACCCCCGCCCACCCCCATTGATGGGCACCTGCCAGCAGGCCCCGACACATGGCCCACCAAACTGTCCTAACAAAACAGACCCATGTCCGTGATGCCAACCCAAATCCCCCTTTTCCCCCAGTACAAGCATGCAACCATCCACAGCACCCACCCCCAAATTACCCATGCCATGACAGTCTTAAAAGAACCACCATGCCCATGCATAAATGCACAACAGAGCCAAACAGTGGAAACACATGACTGCGGCAATGCTCATTGAGACATGCACAAAACCAATGATAGAACACAACACCAAACATGAAGTTAGAAAACATGTATTAAAAACATAATGAAGTAACATAGAGGAAATCAAACTTGAAAATCAATATACAATGAGAGATATAACCACAAAAAAAATGGTAATCCAATGAAACAAAAATGAACGTCATGTTGAATAAAAAAGTGGTCCATTGCCAATGTCAATAAGAAAAAAATAATCCAAATAAAAGTAAACCATTGATCCGTGGGAAAATTGAAAAAGAAAGTATATACAAGTCAGTAACTATATACAATGGAAGTCCAAATGGTCCATGATCCACAAACAAAAGTAAACCTACAAAAAAGTCCTATGAATAAAAAACTATATACACGAAGTGGAGCAATGTCCATGAACTCCAAAATAAAAGAAAAAACAAAGGAAACCTAACACTAATGAACTATGTACAATGGCGGCGGGCAAGCCCAACGACTCACTTGTTGATGTTCCGGGTCAGGGCATCATCGAACTCCATGTCGATGTCCGGGAGGAGGGCCTCTTCCATGGCCTCGAGGTCTCGCAGGTATGCAGTCATGGCCTGTTCCAGCTCCATGCGAGTTGCCTCGAGACACTGAGCCCGCCTCAATGCCCTGCGCATGGAGCTCTCCGCCCTGACCATAGTGAGCTGTGCCTCCTCCGCCCGCCGCCACTCCGCATCTCTCCGCTGGTCCAACTGCTGCCACACAGAAGACACTCCCAATCCAGGGTACTCCTGCCCTCCGGCCGATGCCTGCCCCTGTGATGTTGAAGGCCCCGAGCTATCGTGGCTCCCACCCTGAGCCTGCTGCTGCCGTGCATGTCCCCTGCTGGTCGATGCCTGCATGTCCTCCTCTTGCTGGGATCCAGTTGTTGGGGTAGCCACCCCTGCTGGACCTCCGACTCCCGACTGTGGCAGGGATGTGTCCTCCACCAGCCTGGCCGCTTGTTCAGGGGCAGCTCCACAGGGTGCCCAGGTGATACTTGGGCAGGAAGATGGCACGGAGGACGACTGGTGCATAGTGTGTTCAGTTGAGGAGGGGGTTGCTAGAAGATCTAGCACACGGAGGAACCCAGCCTGGGTGATCTGTCGTAGTAAGCCGACGCGGCCAATGATGTATTCCATATGATGTACATTGTCGTCACGAGAACCCTGCACTTCATCCCGAGTACCACGTTGACGCAACGCCACCACAGCTAGGACAGGCTAAACCCGGTCCCGGATTGCCACGTCCGCAGGAAGAGGAAGGCCAGTTGTTGTTCGCGCATCCCCTCCCTGAAGACGGGTCTGGACGAAGCTATCCCTGATGGTTCAGGATGATGCAGTCACAGGATCGGGGAAAGGATTACACACAGGCACCTCCACGGCGGCCTGTGCTGCCTCCTGTCCCTGCCCCTGGACTGCACTACTAGAACCAATGGAATTCCCCCCTCCAAGCCCGGTGCGTGGGCCTTCCACAGCCTCCTCCTCAACCAAACTCTTCCCCAACCCGGATAACTCCGTGCCATATTCCTCCATAGGCCCCTGTGGGGGCTCAGCTGCCCCTACTGCTGCCGAGGGGGCCACCCCCAACCTCCGCCTCTTGGACCTTCCCTCGGCAGCTGTGGCCAGGGACGCAGCACCAGACTCCTCACTCCCGGAAGAGATGACAACGTGGGAGGAGAGCTGGGCCTTGCATCTCCGGCTGGTGGTTGGATCCCTGCCTCTTTGCTCCACAGCACCGTCTCCGCCCTCTTCATCAGTTGACACTGCAGACAGGGAGAGACAGAACACAGGCATCAGGGCACTGTACAATGATCAGATACACATGTCAAAGTTGCACATGAATGGCAGTGTCAAACTTCACAGATGCCATTACACTCCCCAACACCCATATCATTTGAACCCACACACATGCAGAATTTGACAGGAATCGTGCAGCAGGCAGTAGCATCCATACGCACACAACAGCATGAACATCGGAAGGTTGGCATGATGTCACAAGCAACATGGGGAGTGCCGAACACATGCACACGTGCCAACAGACAGACATGTATCTGTACATATCCACCACCTCTCACAGTGAAATCATCGACAACTAAATCACATCTGCCAATGGGGTTCCTACATGTCTGTGTCACATGCATCCATGGCGTGTCACATTTGCACACATGTCAAACACACACACGCACATGTATGCCGTGCACGTACATGAAGGTGGAACCAGCATCCATGTGTCACACCCCAACCATGCCATAGTACATACACAGAAATGCTAACTTGTGTGCATCATGCATTTGAACACATACACCATTGATGTGCCTCACACATGACTGGACTCACATGCAGCAGTCTAATGTCCCTGCACATACACATCTATACATGGGCCTTTCAAGACATATGTCCAAGCTGCACACACCTGGCACACCTCAACATGCACTGCGTCCAATCAGTACACATGGACACTTACCGCTCGACTCCGGACGGGTATGCCTCTCAATCACCTGTAGGTGAAGTGCTGGGTGTATACGTTCCAGGACCCTCATCTGGTCGTTGGTAAGGTGGACCCGGCACCCCTCTGCATCCTTTGCCTCCAAGAGGCACCGGGCCTTCCTGAGGGTCCTGGATCTGAAGTCCTCCCAGCGCTTCCGGACATGTCGTATGTCACGGGCTGCCACCCCCTCCATGTTGATTGCAGCCTGGTCTTCCAAAGAGGGCATAATAATGCACCAGGACTTGCTCCACCAGGATACTTCTGCGGCATTGAAGCTGGTAGCCCTCTGCCTCTCTGGCTGGGGGTTGCCAGTGGTCTCCGTTGGTGTTTGCCCCAACATAGCAACCCCCGAGGCAGGTGTGGGTGGGTAACTGGGTCCTGGTGCTGGGCTGTGGAGCGATGGAACTTCAGTCGGGAGTCTTCTGTTCCAGCAGGGGTGGTCACATCAACTGGACCCCTTCAGATGACTGACGTGCAGGCACCAAATGGCAGGGCACGTGGCCAGCAGGCAGGCAGGCAGCAGCAGATGGCAGGTGGGAGTCTGCTCGGGGATTTGGGGGGCAGGAAAATGGCCTTCTGGGTACTAGCGTGGTCTTCCGCGTGTTGTCGCGCGGCCAGCTTGATACGGAGTGGTTTGGCATGTGAAAAAACAGCACATTAGCGTGTAATTCGAGGAAAGACCCTTAGTGCGTAAGCGCATCTGTGATGTAACGTGCATGCGGGCGTTTCCCTGGCACGGGTTGAAGGTCCCACGTGGGTTACCATCGCTCTGTACATGCGTTTTGTGGAAAGCGGTGCGTGTGTTTTCCAGATGATGGGGTTCACACGCGATTACTTCACAGCAGCTACAATGCGTACTTCTTCTTTTGGTGTGGGTGTTGGCTATGGATTCTTCTTTTACACGCAAGGCAGACGGTAAGTCGCACATGTTATTTTTCTGCCACAGTGTACTGCGTGTGTTTTTTTACACACATGTTTGCTGCAGGGGTCGCGTATCTCTTTTTCTTGCTTTTTTGGGATGCCTGAGCATTGCGTGACACATCATTTATCCTAGGGGGCCACAGAATGGGACATTCATCGTAGCTGTATATACATGTTTGTTGTTTGCACGCACTTTTGTGATGTGCAGGGACGCTTCCTCCTGCCTTCGTGTGGCAGACGTGTTTAGGCATGTGCATGTCTTTGGGCGTGCACGGATTTCCCCTATTCGATTCCATGAATATGTGTAGTTCGCGTGTGTGTGGGCGTTCTGTGTATTTCCCTGCAGTACTTCCCCAGTTATGCCTTCTTTTTCACGTGTTGTTCCCCATTCCGCGTGTTCCGCCCCGTGTTCCGCCCCCTTTTTGGTGTGTGCACTGACTTTGTGCGCTTTGGCTGTGCGTGTCGCACACGGCATTCTGGATGTTGCAATGACCTGTGCGTCCATGTGCGCCATGCGCATATTTGGCGCACATCCTAGGGAAAATACGCGCAGGGCCTTCCATGAATCGCACATGTGCGGATGTGCTTGCTTTTTCACGCTTGCGCCAGCTTGTGCCAGCTTGCGCCACGATTTTCGGCGCACATTTGTTCCATGAATCGGCCCCATTGTGTTTCCATTTTACAAGTCTGCACTATGAAGACATGAAGAAACACAGAGAAACAATATTCACAAGAGGTCACCTGCTAGTATGAAGAAGAGAGAGAGAGCGAGAGCAAGAGAGAGGAAAAGGAAAGAGTAACGATTGAGAAAGAAAACAGGAGAGAGAGAACGACGGAGAAGAGTGAGCGAGAGAGGTAGGGGAAATGACCGAGAGAGAGAAGGGAAATTGAGAGGGGAGAGAGAGAGGAAAGGGCTGAGTTTTGGTAGTGGTGGATGAGAGGTGAGTGAAGACAGAATGATAGAGAATGAGAGAGAGTGCAAGGAAGAGAGAAATGGGGAGAAGACAGAAGGTGATACAGAAAGACAGAGAGGGTCAAGAGAAAGGAAGAGAGATGGAGAGGGGAGTAACAGGGGGTAGAGAAGAGAGATTGAGAGTGACAATGAAAGAGATCGGGGGAGATAGAGAAAAGACAGATTAATAGGGAAAGGGAGAGATTGAGAAAGAGTGAGAAAGAAAGGGAGAGAGCAGGTGGGATACAATATAGATTGATAAAGCAAAGGTGAGAGTTGAGAGATTAGGAGGGAAGTCAGAGCTAGAGAGAGATAACGTTGAGGACAGAGAGAGGGAGAAACAAAAGGTGTGAAACAGTGTAGGAAAGTGATAGAGAGAGGGTGATACAGAGGGAGAGAAGGAGAGGGAGAGAGAGAGAAGGGGCAAAGAAAGAGAGAGAGAAAGAGAAGGACATGGAAAAGAGAGTGAGCAAAAGTTAGGAGAGACAGGGGGTGAGAACGTAGACCAACAAGGAGAGAGACGAGAGAGAGGCAGAAAGAGGGAGAATAAAGATTAAGGGAGGAAAGGGAAAGAAAAATAAAGGGAGGGAGAGAGCAAGCAAGAAGAGAGCGGGAGAGAGAAAAGGAAGATACATTGAGAATAATAAATTGAGAGAAGTGGGGCAGATAAAGGAGAGAGTGGGAGAAGAAAAGATAGAAAGAGAGATGGAAACAGAAGAAAGAGGGAGAAGGGAGAGAGAGACAGGGGGGGGGAGTAGAGAGAACAAGAGTGGAAGAAAGCAAACCAGAGAGAGGCGAATGCTTCAGTGAGATTGAGAGCATGATAGAAACGGAGAGAACAGAGTGTAGGAGAGAGAGATTACACAGAGAATGCTAGAGAGGGAGAAAAGAGGGAGAAGATACATAGAAGGAGAGAGGTTGACGAGTGAGACAGCGAGAGATAGAGTGAGGGGGAAGAGAGAGCGTACGATTGAAACGAGATTGAGGGAGGAGAGAGAAGAGAGGAGGGAAGAGAGAACCGAGTGAAGACTGAGAGAGAGATGAGAGGTAGAGCAAGAGAGAATACGGGAGAAAGAGAGAGAGAGAGAGAGAGAGAGAGTAGCGAGCGAAGAGATGCAGCGAGGGAAGGAGGAGAGAGATTGAGAGAAACAAAGGGAGATTGAAAGAGAACGGAAACGAGAGACAGAAGCAGAGGGATAGTAAAAGAGACGGAAGGAAGGAGAGAGCGAGAGAGAAGGCAAGATAGAAAGGGGCACAGTCAGTGCTTAAAGTGGGCCGGGGTCTGCCAGGGCTGTGCCCCGGCAGTCTCCAAAAAGTGGGACTGAGCCGGGGCCTTGCCGGGGCGTCCCATCACACACAACATTGGCGGGATGCATTATCCCGCCGCAGCCGCAACGGGAGATGCGCCCGCCAGTTTAATTTCAGGCGAGCTGACAGAAGTGCCAGCCAGGCGCAACGTCTCGCTGAGGCTGGCTGGCACTTCTGTCAGTCACTGTAACTTCCCTGATGACCCCTCATCTGAGGGGTCATCAGGGAAGTTACAGTTCCTTTGTTTGCCCTTGCCAGGTCACTGACCCTCAGCAAACCTGCGGGCTCCATGATCTAATATGCAGATTAGATCGCGGAACCCACGGTTTCGCAGTGGGTGAAAGGCGCCTCGGGCTCAGTGATCTATCTGCTCTAAGCAGAGATCACTGAGCCCGAGGCGCCTTTCTCCTTTGGCAAATCTTTATAAAAGATGCCTTGAACTGTATACGTTTCAATCCATCTTTTATAAACGTAGAAATATTTCTATGTTTATAAAAGACCGCTTGAAACGTGCACAATTCAAGGCATGTTTTATAAAGCTTTGTTGATGGACAAAGCCACCTCGGGTTTTGTCCGTCCTCAACGCTTTATAAAAGATGCCTTGAATTGTTTACGTTTCAAGCCGTCTTTTATAAACATAGACATATGTTATAAATGTCTATGCTTATAAAAGGTGGCTTGAAAAGTGCACAAACCATGGTAAGGTAAGCACACAAGTGTGCGTAAATTACTATGGTTTGTGCACTTTTCAAGCCACCTTTTTATAAACCTAGAAATACGTAACATTGGTATGTTTATAAGGCTTGAAAGGTACACAAACCATAGTAGTGCGCATACAAATATATAAATGCTCACATACATTTATATATTTGTTTGCGCACCTTACAATGATTTGTGCACGTTTTAGGCCACGCCCACAATGGAAGCCACGCCCCCAAACGAGGGCCCCCCCCTCAATTTCTTACCCCACTTAAAGCACTGGGCACAGTGGGGAAGAAGTTAGATTGAGAGAGCGAGAGAGAGAGAGAGAGAGAAAACAGAAGGAAAACAAGGGAGAGAGAGAGAGAGAAAGAGGTACACAGGAGAGAGATGGAGAGGGCGAGGGGGAGGGTGTGATAGAGGCCATTAGTGTGTGTACGCGCGCACCTGTTGGTAAAATGCAAGCAACACCTCTTTCCAGCGACCAAAGAGTAGAGGTTTCAGACTGCAACCCCTACTCTGTGTTTCCGTTCCATAACACTAGAACCCCAGCACCGCTGACAAGAATGCTCATGTTCCTGCAACCACCCCTTAAGCCAAAACAATGTCGCATGCACTTCCTCTGACCCATTCCCTCCCTCCCCTTTGCCTCTTTCGGATTCCTTGGTCCATCTGCTTGCACCCTCCCCCACCCCGCTTGTGCCTGCTCCGGCTCCGCTTATCACCCCGCCCCCCACCCTTTCTAATTTCTATGTACAGTGAGATTTTCTTTGCTCACCATCTCCTGTTTGACTAGCAAAGGTCACGCCTTGCAAATCCCCGGGT